>NC_141694.1:973015390-973615390 GCF_964263255.1 Lissotriton vulgaris
CCAACGCCCATAAGCCAGTTGGGCTCAGAGAACCTCCCTGCCACACCCCCCTCAGCTGGAACAAATTGCGCTGAGGCAGCGCTGAAGAGCGGAATTCTTTTTCGTTTGCTGCTGAAGCCGGCTGCCAAGCCTCTAAAAAATGTTAACCTCCGCTGCGTGGCCTGAACTTGTAAGGCTCCTGTGAACCCTGAAGCGCTATCTGGAAGCGCCAGTGCTCAATTGATATTTGCAGCGATATCAGCCAGTGCATGTGACCCACCGCTCGCGTTTCCCGCTCCGCGGGAAACACTCGCTGTTGAGGGCTTGTTGGCCGTCCAGGAGGCCAGGGAACACCAACGCCCATAAGCCAGTTGGGCTCAGAGAACCTCCCTGCCACGCCCCCCTCAGCTGGAACAAATTGCGCTGAGGCAGCGCTGAAGAGCGGAATTCTTTTTCGTTTGCTGCTGAAGCCGGCTGCCAAGCCTCTAAAAAATTTGAACCTCCGCTGCGTGGCCTGAACTTGTAAGGCTCCTGTGAACCCTGAAGCGCTATCTGGAAGCGCCAGTGCTCAATTGATATTTGCAGCGATATCAGCCAGTGCTTGTGACCCACCGCTCGCGTTTCCCGCTCCGCGGGAAACACTCGCTGTTGAGGGCTTGTTGGCCGTCCAGGAGGCCAGGGAACACCAACGCCCATAAGCCAGTTGGGCTCAGAGAACCTCCCTGCCACGCCCCCTCAGCTGGAACAAATTGCGCTGAGGCAGCGCTGAAGAGCGGAATTTTTTTTCGTTTGCTGCTGAAGCCGGCTGCCAAGCCTCTAAAAAATTTGAACCTCCGCTGCGTGGCCTGAACTTGTAAGGCTCCTGTGAACCCTGAAGCGCTATCTGGAAGCGCCAGTGCTCAATTGATATTTGCAGCGATATCAGCCAGTGCTTGTGACCCACCGCTCGCGTTTCCCGCTCCGCGGGAAACACTCGCTGTTGAGGGCTTGTTGGCCGTCCAGGAGGCCAGGGAACACCAACGCCCATAAGCCAGTTGGGCTCAGAGAACCTCCCTGCCACGCCCCCCTCAGCTGGAACAAATTGCGCTGAGGTAACGCGCATCGCGGGACGCGCGCGGGTGACGCCGGGCTAAGCCCGGGCAAAGGGCGGGCCCTCTGTGGCCCTCAGTGGCCGAGGTAGGCCGGGCTGGGTCCCGGTATCCTGAATACATTTTCTTTTTCAGATTGCTGCCTGTTTCACTACATCTTAAGGGTATGCTAATACGCCGATAGGATTATAGCCACAAAGTACTTTTTCAGCAAGTTCGTCTCTCGTTTTCACCCCCTGTGAATTCATATTAATTCAAAACTGTGTTTCATTTTTAAGACTGGGAATCCTGCTGTAGGACCAGATTCTTTCACGGCACTATGGAGGTAAAGAAATTACGTTCCGGGAAAGTTGTAATGGAGAAACCTGGTACAATACCCGGTCCTATTCATTTGAGGAAAAAGCAAGCTACCAGTGACACCATGAAAGGTCAGATGCAACTGGTACAAATCTGGGAGAAAAGCCTGAATAAATCCCTAGAAGTTCCTAGGAAACTTGATACTTATCAATTACCACAGTTGGAACTTTGTCCTAATGTGGAGGGAGTCTGTCAGTTGGAGCCTATGGTGGAAACAATAAGGTCATTGAGTCAGCCAAGTGAGGTAAACCTCCCTACATGTCCAGTATATGTGGCTGACGCTGACCCTTTGATAATTTCATCGCATTCTTTGGGCCATAATATTCTTAAGGGAAATGATAATTTGGATGAAGATAAGGGTGATGTTTCAATAGCTACCAGCATTGACTTGGAACTCTGCGGTCGATATGTAGATAAGACATCGTTATCCCATCTAGCGGCTAATAAAACTCCTAGTGGAGAAACACCATCTGGTCTGCTATTATATAGCAGCACGCCCTCTATTAAATCCATAGATAATCTTTCTACGCAGAGTGCTGTACAATCTCCGCACTTTAATTTATCGGGGATTTGCGCTCTTACATCATCCAGCTACCCAAAAAATGATAAACCTATTTCTGAGTCACTCATAGCCCTTGAGCAAATTCTGTCTTCCATATTACTTTTAATGGGTAAACTTGCTGTAAACTCTGATTGTATTTTGTCTTCGGTTACTGAAATATTGCAGGCACTGTTGGCACAAAATGTGAAAAATGCTGAAAATGTGATTAATCCTTTCATTACTTCTGCTAACCCTGTTCTTGTTGTCCAAAAAGAGGTTGATAACACTACTGAGGTGAGGGGAAATGCCCCTTTGGGATTGACTATGGAGGCGGATATCCATAAGTCCCCTAATCGATCCGCCTCATCTCCCTTGCTTCAGAGAACAGAACCAACGCTGGTTGAGCAGGAAGAAAATGTGATTGAAGAGCTACAAATGGGGGGTCATGATCTTTTTCCTATTTTTGTACAAGATAAAAAGGAGCCAGAAGGTCCCTTGGGGACTACCAGAGCTGCTAAAGTAAAATCAAGAGGGAAAAATAGGAAACTGATACGTAAATATAAAAAGAAAAGACCCAGACAAATTATTTTTCAAAAGCATACAATATCTGAAACGCCTGGTCTTATAGAAAGAGGGTATAACCCACCTTCAGATATCCCTGATAAGGTGGAAGTTGAAGGTATCATAAATGTTGTCAGTGGGAGTACCCCGGTTGAAGCAACTATGAAGAGGGTGGTTTCATGTCCATTAGTAAATGTTCCTGCTTCCCAATCTATAAGTACCGATGATAATATACATTTGCCGATAGTGACAAGAGTATTTAATCCAACTGCACCTATCTTTCGGCCTCAGACGGAGGTAGTTAGGAATGCAATACCTCAATCAGCAAAAAGCCCTATTTTACATGTGGATACTCTGTCATTGGATTTTCTCCCATTATTTGATTCTGATCTAAAAATGAATAGATCCTGGCTACTCAATTGCTTTAAAGAGATAGAAAGCTTAAAGTTGGTTTTAACAAATGACATTGATTTAGTTCTCCCAATAAGATCTATAAATGGGCAACGAATAAGGGTAAAGTTTTTCTCTAAAATAATTGCTAATTTAGTTCTTCAACAAGCCGAAGCCTTTCAATGTAGAGGAATTGACGTGCTACCCTTTGTTAATAATAATTTGTGTCTTTCCTCTACCGAAAGAAACACAAAGTTGACCTCTGGACAGGATGATTTTCCTATGTGTAATAATGACCTAAAAATTTGGCTCTCCAGAGGTAAACGAATGGTTTCCCAGGTACTTCCAATACCTGGTAGCACAGATAATCCTCTAACTGAAGACAATTCGATGTGGAACTGGTTACCAGGAGTTCTCTCAAATACCACCTCGAGAAACCCACGACCATTTTCGCATCTTTAACACCTGTTTAAAAATTGTCTCTTGGAATGCCGCTGGTTTGTCTAATTGCCCTGAGAAATTTGATTTTCTTCTCTCCTTGAATGCAGATGTGGTATGTATTCAGGAAACATGGTGTAAAACTCTCCCATATGGAGGGAATGATTACTTCGTCCTAGAGGCCCCTGCGACTCCATCTAAAAAAGGCCATGCTAAAGGCGGAATTGCCTGTTTGTTATCAAATGCATTACAATGGCAATTCTCACATTACAAGGACGAGAGTAACCTATTCCAATCCATAACCATTTCTAACCTGGACTCCGTTGCTCAACGGTCCTCGCTTATAATACTAAATGCCTATATTCCCCCAGAGGATAATTTTACGATAGTTTTAAAACGTATGTTTTCCTATGTAAAACAACTAATAGAGGTGGATCACCCCCCATACTTACTATTGGTGGGGACTTAAATTGTAAAGTGTCTAATACTTCTTTAGACATGTTTAGAAATAAAGTAAAGGAAGAAGCATATAATATACCTCAAGCCCTCCTGCCCATTAAAATAAAAACTAATAAAAGAGGCAAGATTCTTCTCGGGGAACTCAGTTCCCTGGAGGGAATTATTATAAATGGCAGGATGCCTTCAGATACCCCGGCTAATTATACACATGGTTCCATTAGGGGAGAATCTATTTTGGACTATGTAATAACAGACTTTGACACGTTCTCTTTTCTTAAAGATTTAGTGATCTCTCATACCCCCCTGAGTGATCATAAAACTATCAACTTAACTGTCTCATTAATACCCCCTGAAACTAGCCTTTGGTCCTTAAAGAATAGAGGTTTTTCCATTAACTGTAACACAGATAGATGTTATTGGGGATTTATTAATAGCAAGGACGTACAAAACATCCTTACCCAATTACTAACTGAGCTTGATCACTGGCAAGGTAGGGAATTCTTGTTCCTCGAAAACCTCATTAAAAAAGTCACTGCAATGGCTAGGATTACAGGAAATCACAAAAAGAAATATTTTTCTCCTAGTCCTTTATTAAGGTTAAATAATGAGATCAATAAACTTGTTAGGAAGCAATACCTTAATAGATCAGGGGAGAATGAGTCTCAGTTAGCTCTATTAAAAAGAAGGAGGGTAAGATTGAGATCCAAGTTAAAAAGAGACAAAGAAGACATTTTATGGGTCAAGCTAAGAGAGGCATCAACTTGTAAAAACTCTAGAGATTTCTGGTCCATAATAAGGCAAGGATGCGGATCTGTAATAACGTCCACTCCTATAATTATTACGGAAGATGTCTGGACCCAATTTGTGACCACCTTATATGCGCCTAATGGTGCAGGGGGGGACTCATGGGTTCCAGGGCTCAATAGTGATTTTAAAATGGAACTCCCCACTGAGCAATCCATAGCTACCGTAATAAAGAGCATGCGCTCTTCCGGGGCTATGGGACTTGATGAATTGCCCATGTCTATAATCCAGCAAGATGTAACTACTTGGAGCAGGATTCTTCTTCCAGTATTTCTGGCGTGTTTTAAAACACAAACAGTCCCCGACTCTTGGCGGGGAAGTATCCTAATCCCAATTTTTAAAAAAGGTGATCGGGATAATCCCTCTAATTATCGTCTAATAGCTCTATTAGACTCAATAGGGAAAATTTTTGCTAAACTTTTATTAGTGTCAATAACAGATTGGGCAAATTTAAATAATATTATACCTAAGGAACAGACAGGATTTCGAAAAGAGCATGGAACTTTAGATAATTTAACATTGCTACAGGTAATCATGGATAAATATGCTCGTGTCCGGGGTGGTGGCGTATACGTAGCATTTATAGATTTCTCCACAGCGTTTGACAGGGTGGACCGTCCTACGTTGTGGAGAAAGTTGTCGGCATTGGGTATGCCGGGACACCTATTGGATTTAGTTAAGTCTCTACACTTGAACACATGGTGTAAGGTGTTACAAGGCGGTGAAAGGGGTCTCTCTCAATCTATCCCCTCCCGGAATGGATTAAAACAAGGGTGTATATTGGCACCCATATTGTTTTCCCTGTATATGGCCGATTTACCAACCACTGTTGCAGTTTGTGAGGGATTAGCCCCGAAAATTGGAGGGACAGCTGTATCTATTCTAATGTATGCGGACGACATACTTGTTTTAGATTTGACCCCGAAAGGTCTCGCTAATCGTCTTCATGCATTGAATCAATTTGCTGATGCACATTATATGAAAATTAATAGCTCTAAAAGTAAAATCATGTGCATCTTTGGAAAGAAGAAGTGCAGATCTAGTAGCTATAATTGGACAATTAGCGGAGAAAAACTTGAGGTAGTTAAATCCTACATGTTTTTAGGCAAAATAATATCTGCTAATCTTAGTGAGAAGCCACACATCGAACATAGTTCTCGAAAAGCAATGGCCCATGGTAGGGGACTATGTTCTTTGTATAAAGCTACAGGGAAGAGGCATTTCTCCTTATGCTTGGATGTATTCCGAGCGAAAATTCCTGCAACCCTCCTTTATGGAATGGAATTAGTGGACTTGAAACAATGGGGTTTCATGCAAAAAATGGAAGGAAAGGTACTAAGGAAAATCTCCTCATTTAATTCAGCCTGCTCTACATCATCATGCAGGCTGGAATTCGGACTTCGAAGTTGTTGGGCTCAGGGGTTGGCTGCCCTCGTAAGATGGGTAGCCTGCTTGGCTAGAGGTAAACCGGGCACCCTACGAGAAATCTTAAAAAAGGAATTATTGGGCAACTTTAATGAGTTCTCGCAGCTGGTAAAGAATTTTAGAAAAGCGGTTTCGCTGCTTGAACTGGATGAAAGCACGTTATTCTTGCTTTCTCCACTAGAGTTAAAGTTGAAGTTAAAAAGTATGTCCTGGGAACTTTGCTATAAGTTGGATAAACTTGCCCAACAGAAGCATAAAGAAAGGGAAGCCCTGGTTACAACCTATACACCAAAATTAGCCCAACAATATTTAATTTGGAATATTCCTCATGGTGTCCGTAGATTATGGTACCTTTTACGTCATAATTTGCTTCCACTTAATACACTCTTAGCAAAATGGTATGGTGTGTCTCCTCTATGCAATTTATGTAATAATGCTGTTCAAGATCTTAACCATGTATTGTTTATTTGTCCGGCATTGCGCCCTATGCGCCAAAAATGGATAAAACCAATTTGTTTACAATTGGGAATTGTGAATGTAAAAATGTTTTTCCTTGCACTCTATTGCACCCCTAACGAAATGTTCTGTTCCAGAATTTTTAAATATTTTAAAGAGTTTTTAGATATTTATTAATGAATTTCCGGGAGATGCTGACGATTGCATTACTTGCAGATACTTGCAGATAATCAGTGGCTATTCCTGTTGTCGTATGTAGCTTTTATGCATTATTGTTATGTTAATACGTATGTATTTTTTATGTGGCCCTCAATGAGAGCCAAATCATAATAAACTTAACTTTGAACTTTGAACTTTGCTAGAGGAGCTACTGGCAACTTTTTGGGGGGCCATCTTCTTAAGATGTCAGAACAGCAGGCTGCAGTTGCACAAGTTGCAAAGTTGTGGCCACACGTGACGTTGTGCTGCACACACCGCAGCAGGACTTCTTCCTGGCACTGATGATGAGGAACGATGAGGCTGATGATTCGTCTTTCTGCACCTAAAAGAAAATGAAGCCAGAGGAACATCAGTTAAATAAATGTTGCATATGTAGCGCTTCAATTAATAGTTTGAAAGTAAGCATTTTTATTATACCCACCCCCCAAAATGGAAAGACCAATAAAATGCACCACTGACAGAGTACCCCTGGGCATAATGGATGAAAGCATGACAGACTGGGCGCAGGCCTATGGCACAACAAAGCACACTGCCTGGCTTCAAAATGGCCCCTACACCCCCACCACATGGCCAGGCCCTGCCTGTACCAGTCCTCAAAATGGCCCACACCCACAGGGACAGGCCCCATCATCAACACCCCCAAAAATCAAAAAACACACAAAAATCACCACAATCCAATGCCATCCATGCCCTCCATGATGTTTACATTAAAGAGACCGCACAGAAAGACTCAGTCCATGCACCACTGAGTACCCCTGGTCAAAAGACCCCATCAACACCCCAGAAAATCATAAAAACACACCAAAATCACCACAATCCAATGCCATCCATGATGTTTACAATAAAGAGACCCACAGACAGACTCAGTCCATGCACCACTGAGTACCCCTGGGCAAAAGGCCCCAACAACAGCCCAAAAATCGAAAAACATACAAAAAACACCACAATTCAATGCCATCCATGCCCTCAATCATGTTCAAATTCAAGACACCCCACAGAAAGACTAGGCCCATGCACCCCTGAGTACCCCTGGTCATAATGGATGAAAGCATGGCAGACTAGGTGCAGGCCTATGGCGCAACAAAGCACACTGCCTGGCTTCAAAATGGCCCCTAGACCCCCACCACATGGCCAGGCCATGCCTGTACCAGTCCTCAAAATGGCCCCCACCCACATGGACAGGCCCCATCAACAGCCCAAAAAATTTAAAAAACACACAAAAATCACCACAATCCAATGCCATCCATGCCCTCCATGATGTTTACGTTAAAGAGACCCCACAGAAAGACTAGGCCCATGCACCCCTGAGTATCCCTGGTCATAATGGATGAAAGCATGGCAGACTGGGTGCAGGCCTATGGCACAACAAAGCACACTGCCTGGCTTCAAAATGGCCCCAAGACCCCCAGCACATGGCCAGGCCATGCCTGTACCAGTCCTCAAAATGGCCCCCACCCACATGGACAGGCCCCATCAACACCCCAAAAAAACTAAAAAAAACACACAAATCACCACAATCCAATGCCATCCATGCCCTCCATGATGTTTACATTAAAGAGACCCCACAGAAAGACTCAGTCCATGTACCACTGAGTTAGGGTGACCAACTGGCATTGTTGCAAATTCAGTACGGTGAGTGTAAAAATTCAGGACAAAGGGTCAAAATTCAGGACACAAATTCAGGACAGGAGGTCAAAATTCAGGACAAAACTTCAGGAAAATTGGATAAGTTTTACAGACACATCAGAGGTCGCGCAATAGTATATAAGTAAGCCCAGCCATATCCAAACATATTCAACCATCTGCAAACCTATCCATCATGTATCCTTCCATCTATCCTTTCACTCATCCATCCCTTCATCCATCCTTTATCCATCCATCCATCCACCCTTTCACCCTAGCCATCTGTACACTCACTCATCCATCCACTCTTCTACCCATCCATTCACTCATCCATCCAGCCATTTACCCTTTCACCCATCCAGCCATCCTTTCACTTACTCATCCATCCACCCATTCACCCTTTCAGTCATTCATCCTCCTCCCTTTCTCTCTCCATCGTCCCTTTCACTTAGCAGTCCTTCCTTCCATCCATCCTTCCACCCATCCATCTACTCATCCACTCATGAATCCATCCATTGACCCTATCACTCATCCATTTATCCTTTCACTCCTTCACTCATCTATTCATCCTTTAGTCCATCTACCATCCCTTTCACTCACTCATCCATCCTTACATCCACCCTTTCACTCATCTGTCCATCCATTCACCCTTGCACTTATCAATTCATCAATCCATCCATCATTTCACTCATCCATCAACCCACCCACTCACTCATCCACCTTTTTACTCATCCATCCTTTCACTCATCCATCCACCCTTTTACCCATCCAGTTACCCTTCCACCCATACATCCAGTTATTTACCCTTTCTCCCTCCCATCCTTCCACCACTCACTCATCAATCCACCCATCCTCATTTATTATCCATCTATTCAATATTTATTCATCCATTCACCCTTTCACTAATTCATCCAGCCATCCACCCATTGCTTCACTTACTCACTCACCCACCTTTTCATATTAATTTTGAGCTGAGCCTTTTTGAGCTGCAGGAGCCATACCTGGACTGGGACAGAAGCCACCCAGGGCAGAGACAGGATCCACCACAGGTGGGGGGGGCGAGGGAGAAGAGCCATCACTGGGGGGAGGGTGGGCAGGAGGGGGGACCAGGATCCACCAGGGTGGGCACAGGGGTGGGCATGCGGTATTCTTGTATCATCTTGGTCTCTTCAAGGGTGGGGTAGGGCTCCTCACCCCCTCCTGGACAAGACAATGAGAAGTCAGTCTCTCTTTCCAAAGTGTTACTTTTGCCACCCCCCACTGTGATGTACAGTACTTAAAGGAGATACTCCAAGAGAACTGATTTAACCGATTGTCCTCCATACTTTGTTAATCAGTGTGGGTGCGATTGCGCCATTTCTTTATTTTATTACATTAAAGACTTCATGTTTGAAGAATCAAGGTTTGTTTACAATTTAGTGACAGTAATTAAGCTGTGTGCTGTGAAGAGAACCACGTGCTGCCTCGGTGTAATTCAGACCGGTTGTAGGATGTTTGGAGCCCTGGGCAGAAAGGGAATGTCTCACACAAATTGCAGAGACATGACGCATTCAGGGCTCTTTGCATCTGAAAAGATGACCCCTGCTCCTGAAGCTGCACCCCCTCCCTCTGTCACCTTCAAGCACCTCTTAACAGCTCATCAAGGGCTGGAGGTGTGAGGGGTGGGGGCTGCAGCTTCAAGAGCAGGGTGCATCTATTCAGATGCAAACAGCCCTGAATGCGTCAAGTCAAGTCAAGAAGGGAGGTGGGTGGAAGCTGTGCCTGCTTTAGGGAGGTGCGACCGTGCCCGGTTAAAATTACGGACAAATGGCGTCCGTTAAAGAATCCTTCACGGACAACGGACAGATGGCCGAAATTACGGACTGTCCGTGAAATTTACGGACGGTTGGTCACCCTACACTGAGTACCCCTGGGCAAAAGGCCCGAACAACAGCCCAAAAATCGAAAAACACAAAAAACACCACAATCTAATGCCATCCATGCCCTCAATCATGTTCAAATTCAAGACACCCGACAGAAAGACTAGGCCCATGCACCCTTGAGTGCTCCTGGTCATAATGGATGAAAGCATGGCAGACTGGGTGCAGGCCTATGGCACAACAAAGCACACTGCCTGGCTTCAAAATGGCCCCTAGACCCCCACCACATGGCCAGGCCCTGCCTGTACCAGTCCTCAAAATGGCCCCCACCCACATGGACAGGCCCCATCAACACCCCAAAAAATCAAAAAAACACACAAAAATCACCACAATCCAATGCCATCCATGCCCTCCATGATGTTTACGTTATAGAGACCCCACAGAATGACTCAGTCCATGCACCACTGAGTACCCCTGGGCAAAAGGCCCCAACACCAGCCCAAAAATTGAAAAACACACAAAAATCACCACAATCCAATGCCATCCATGCCCTCAATCATGTTCAAATTCAAGACACCCCACAGAAAGACTAGGCCCATGCACCCCTGAGTACCCCTGGTCATAATGGATGAAAGCATGACAGACTGGGTGCAGGCCTATGGCACAACAAAGCACACTGCCTGGCTTCAAAATGGCCCCTAGACCCCCACCACATGGCCAGGCCCTGCCTGTACCAGTCCTCAAAATGGCCCCCACCCACATGGACAGGCCCCTTCAACACCACAAAAAATTGAAAAAACACACAAAAATCACCACAATCCAATGCCATCCATGCCCTCCATGTTGTTTATGGTAAACAGACCCCACAGAAAGACTAGGCCCATGCACCCTTGAGTGCCCCTGGTCATAATGGACGAAAGCATGGGAGACTGGGTGCAGGCCTATGGCACAACAAAGCACAATGCCTGGCTTCAAAATGGCCCTAGACCCCCACTACATGTGCAGGCCATGCCTGTACCAGTCCTCAAAATGGCCCCACCCACATGGACAGGCCCCATCAACACCCCAAAAAATCGAAAAAACACACAAAAATCACCACAATCCAATGCCATCTATGCCCTCCATGATATTTACATTAAAGAGACCCCACAGAAAGACTCAGTCCATGCACCACTGAGTACCCCTGGGCAAAAGGCCCCAACAGCAGCCCTAAAATTGAAAAAACACACAAAAATCACCACAATCCAATGCCATCCATGCTCTCAATCATGTTCAAATTCAAGACACCCCATATAAAGACTAGGCCCATGCACCCCTGAGTACCCCTGGTCACAATGGATCAAAGCATGGCAGACTGGGTGCAGGCCTATGGCACAACAAAGCACACTGCCTGACTTCAAAATGGCCCCTAGACCCCCACCACATGGCCAGGCCCTGCCTGTACCAGTCCTCAAAATGGCCCCCATCCACATGGACAGGCCCCATCAAACCCCCCAAAAATCGAAAAAACACACAAAAATCACCACAATCCAATGTCATCCATGCCCTCCATGATGTTTACATTAAAGAGACCCGAAATAAAGACTCAGTCCATGCACCACTGAGTACCCCTGGGCAAAAGGCCCCAACAACAGCCCAAAAATCGAAAAACACACAAACATCACCACAATCCAATGCATCAATGCCCTCAATCATGTTCAAATTCAAGACACCCCACAGAAAGACTAGGCCCATGCACCCCTGAATACCCCTGGGCATAATGGATAAAAGCATGGCAGACTGGGTGCAGGCCTATGGCACAACAAAGTACACTTCCTGGCTTCAAAATGACCCCTAGACCCCCACCACATGGCCAGGCCCTGCCGTTACCAGTCCTCAAAATTGCCCCACCCACATGGACAGGCCCCATCAACACCCCAAAAAATCGAAAAAACACACAAAAATCACCACAATCCATTGCCATCCATGCCCTCCATGATATTTACATTAAAGAGACCCCACAAAAAGACTCAGTCCATGCACCACTGAGTACCCCTGGGCAAAAGGCCCCAACAGCAGCCCAAAAATCGAAAAACACACAAAAATCACCACAATCCAATGCCATCCATGCCCTCAATCATGTTCAAATTCGAGACACCCCACAGAAAGACAAGGCCCATGCACCCCTGAGTACCCCTGGTCATAATGGATGAAAGCATGGCAGACTGGATGCAGGCCTATGGCACAACAAAGCACACTGCCTGGCTTCAAAATGGCCCCTAGACCCCGACCACATGGCCAGGCCCTGCCTGTACCAGTCCTCAAAATGGCCCCCACCCACATGGACAAGCCCCATCAACACCCCAAAAAATCGAAAAAAACACACAAAAATCACCACAATCCAATGCCATCCATGCCCTCCATGATGTTTACATTAAAGAGACCCCACAGAAAGACTCAGTCCATGCACCACTGAGTACCCCTGGGCAAAAGGCCCCAACAACAGCCCAAAAATCGAAAAACACACAAAAATCACCACAATCCAATGCCATCCATGCCCTTAATCATGTTCAAATTCAAGACACCCCAGAGAAAGACTAGGCCCATGCACCCCTGAGTACTCCTGGTCATAATGGATGAAAGCTTGGCAGACTGGGTGCAGGCCTACGGCACAACAAAGCACACTGCCTGGCGTCAAAATGGCCCCTAGACCCCCACCACATGAGAAGGCCCTGCCTGTACCAGTCCTCAAAATGGCCCCCACCCACATGGACAGGCCCCATCAACACCCCAAAAAATAAAAAAAACACACAAAAATCACCACAATCCAATGCCATCCATGCCCTCCATGATGTTTACATTAAAGAGACCCCACAGAAAGACTCAGTCCATGCACCACTGAGTACCCCTGGGCAAAAAGCCCCAACAACAGCCCAAAAATCGAAAAACACACAAAAATCACCACAATCCAATGCCATCCATGCTCTCAATCATGTTCAAATTCAAGACACCCCATATAAAGACTAGGCCCATGCACCCCTGAGTACCCCTGGTCACAATGGATCAAAGCATGGCAGACTGGGTGCAGGCCTATGGCACAACAAAGCACACTGCCTGACTTCAAAATGGCCCCTAGACCCCCACCACATGGCCAGGCCCTGCCTGTACCAGTCCTCAAAATGGCCCCCACCCACATGGACAGGCCCCATCAAACCCCCCAAAAATCGAAAAAACACACAAAAATCACCACAATCCAATGTCATCCATGCCCTCCATGATGTTTACATTAAAGAGACCCCAAAGAAAGACTCAGTCCATGCACCACTGAGTACCCCTGGGCAAAAGGCCCCAACAACAGCCCAAAAATCGAAAAACACACAAACATCACCACAATCCAATGCATCAATGCCCTCAATCATGTTCAAATTCAAGACACCCCACAGAAAGACTAGGCCCATGCACCCCTGAATACCCCTGGGCATAATAGATAAAAGCATGGCAGACTGGGTGCAGGACTATGGCACAACAAAGTACACTTCCTGGCTTGAAAATGACCCCTAGACCCCCACCACATGGCCAGGCCCTGCCTGTACCAGTCCTCAAAATTGCCCCACCCACATGGACAGGCCCCATCAACACCCCAAAAAATCGAAAAAACACAAAAATCACCACAATCCAATGCCATCCATGCCCTCCATGATATTTACATTAAAGAGACCCCACAAAAAGACTCAGTCCATGCACCACTGAGTACCCCTGGGCAAAAGGCCCCAACAGCAGCCCAAAAATCGAAAAACACACAAAAATCACCACAATCCAATGCCATCCATGCCCTCAATCATGTTCAAATTCGAGACACCCCACAGAAAGACAAGGCCCATGCACCCCTGAGTACCCCTGGTCATAATGGATGAAAGCATGGCAGACTGGATGCAGGCCTATGGCACAACAAAGCACACTGCCTGGCTTCAAAATGGCCCCTAGACCCCGACCACATGGCCAGGCCCTGCCTGTACCAGTCCTCAAAATGGCCCCCACCCACATGGACAAGCCCCATCAACACCCCAAAAAATCGAAAAAACACACAAAAATCACCACAATCCAATGCCATCCATGCCCTCCATGATGTTTACATTAAAGAGACCCCACAGAAAGACTCAGTCCATGCACCACTGAGTACCCCTGGGCAAAAGGCCCCAACAACAGCCCAAAAATCGAAAAACACACAAAAATCACCACAATCCAATGCCATCCATGCCCTTAATCATGTTCAAATTCAAGACACCCCAGAGAAAGACTAGGCCCATGCACCCCTGAGTACTCCTGGTCATAATGGATGAAAGCTTGGCAGACTGGGTGCAGGCCTACGGCACAACAAAGCACACTGCCTGGCGTCAAAATGGCCCCTAGACCCCCACCACATGAGAAGGCCCTGCCTGTACCAGTCCTCAAAATGGCCCCCACCCACATGGACAGGCCCCATCAACACCCCAAAAAATCAAAAAAACACACAAAAATCACCACAATCCAATGCCATCCATGCCCTCCATGATGTTTACATTAAAGAGACCCCACAGAAAGACTCAGTCCATGCACCACTGAGTACCCCTGGGCAAAAAGCCCCAACAACAGCCCAAAAATCGAAAAACACACAAAAATCACCACAATCCAATGCCATCCATGCTCTCAATCATGTTCAAATTCAAGACACCCCATATAAAGACTAGGCCCATGCACCCCTGAGTACCCCTGGTCACAATGGATCAAAGCATGGCAGACTGGGTGCAGGCCTATGGCACAACAAAGCACACTGCCTGACTTCAAAATGGCCCCTAGACCCCCACCACATGGCCAGGCCCTGCCTGTACCAGTCCTCAAAATGGCCCCCATCCACATGGACAGGCCCCATCAAACCCCCCAAAAATCGAAAAAACACACAAAAATCACCACAATCCAATGTCATCCATGCCCTCCATGATATTTACATTAAAGAGACCCCAAAGAAAGACTCAGTCCATGCACCACTGAGTACCCCTGGGCAAAAGGCCCCAACAACAGCCCAAAAATCGAAAAACACACAAACATCACCACAATCCAATGCATCAATGCCCTCAATCATGTTCAAATTCAAGACACCCCACAGAAAGACTAGGCCCATGCACCCCTGAATACCCCTGGGCATAATGGATAAAAGCATGGCAGACTGGGTGCAGGCCTATGGCACAACAAAGTACACTTCCTGGCTTCAAAATGACCCCTAGACCCCCACCACATGGCCAGGCCCTGCCTGTACCAGTCCTCAAAATTGCCCCACCCAAATGGACAGGCCCCATCAACACCCCAAAAAATCGAAAAAACACACAAACATCACCACAATCCAACGCCATCCATGCCCTCCATGATGTTTACATTAAAGAGACCCCACAGAAAGACTCAGTCCATGCACCACTGAGTACCCCTGGGCAAAAGGCCCCAACGACAGCCCAAAAACTCGAAAAAC
Source organism: Lissotriton vulgaris (assembly GCF_964263255.1). Lineage (NCBI taxonomy): Eukaryota > Metazoa > Chordata > Amphibia > Caudata > Salamandridae > Lissotriton > Lissotriton vulgaris. The sequence goes on from NC_141694.1 coordinate 973,031,069, forward strand.
ACACAAAAATCACCACAATCCAATGCCATCCATGCCCTTAATCATGTTCAAATTCAAGACACCCCACAGAAAGACTAGGCCCATGCACCCCTGAGTACCCCTGGGCATAATGGATGAAAGCATGGCAGACTGGGTGCAGGCCTATGGTACAACAAAGCACACTGCCTGGCTTCAAAATGGCCCCTAGACCCCCACCACATGGCCAGGCCCTGCCTGTACCAGTCCTCAGAATGGCCCCCACCCACATGGACAGGCCCCATCAACACCCCAAAAAATCGAAAAAACACACAAAAATCACCACAATCCAATGCCATCCATGCCCTCCATGATATTTACATTAAAGAGACCCCACAGAAAGACTCAGTCCATGCACCACTGAGTATCCCTGGGCAAAAGTCCCCAACAGCAGCCCAAAAATCGAAAAACACACAAAAATCACCACAATCCAATGCCATCCATGCCCTCAATCATGTTCAAATTCGAGACACCCCACAGAAAGACAAGGCCCATGCACCCCTGAGTACCCCTCGGCATAATGGATGAAAGCATGGCAGACTGGGTGCAGGCCTATGGCACAACAAAGCACACTGCCTGGCTTCAAAATGGCCCCTAGACCCCCAGCACATGGCCAGGCCATGCCTGTACCAGTCCTCAAAATGGCCCCCACCCACATGGACAGGCCCCATCAACACCCCAAAAAATCGAAAAAACACACAAAAATCACCACAATCCAATGCCATCCATGCCCTCCATGATGTTTACATTAAAGAGACCCCCCAGAAAGACTCAGTCCATGTACCACTGAGTTAGGGTGACCAACTGGCATTGTAAAAATTCAGGACAAAGGGTCAAAATTCAGGACACAAATTCAGGACAGGAGGTCAAAAGTCAGGACAAAACTTCAGGACAATTGGATAAGTTTTACAGACACATCAGAGGTCGCGCAATAGTATATAAGTAAGCCCAGCCATATCCAAACATATTCAACCATCTGCAAACCTATCCATCATGTATCCTTCCATCTATCCTTTCACTCATCCATCCCTTCATCCATCCTTTATCCATCCATCCATCCACCCTTTCACCCTAGCCATCTGTACACTCACTCATCCATCCACTATTCTACCCATCCATTCACTCATCCATCCAGCCATTTACCCTTTCACCCATCCAGCCATCCTTTCACTTACTCATCCATCCACCCATTCACCCTTTCAGTCATTCATCCTCCTCCCTTTCTCTCTCCATCGTCCCTTTCACTTAGCAGTCCTTCCTTCCATCCATCCTTCCACCCATCCATCTACTCATCCACTCATGAATCCATCCATTGACCCTATCACTCATCCATTTATCCTTTCACTCCTTCACTCATCTATTCATCCTTTAGTCCATCTACCATCCCTTTCACTCACTCATCCATCCTTACATCCACCCTTTCACTCATCTGTCCATCCATTCACCCTTGCACTTATCAATTCATCAATCCATCCATCATTTCACTCATCCATCAACCCACCCACTCACTCATCCACCTTTTTACTCATCCATCCTTTCACTCATCCATCCACCCTTTTACCCATCCAGTTACCCTTCCACCCATACATCCAGTTATTTACCCTTTCTCCCTCCCATCCTTCCACCACTCACTCATCAATCCACCCATCCTCATTTATTATCCATCTATTCAATATTTATTCATCCATTCACCCTTTCACTAATTCATCCAGCCATCCACCCATTGCTTCACTTACTCACTCACCCACCTTTTCATATTAATTTTGAGCTGAGCCTTTTTGAGCTGCAGGAGCCATACCTGGACTGGGACAGAAGCCACCCAGGGCAGAGACAGGATCCACCACAGGTGGGGGGGGCGAGGGAGAAGAGCCATCACTGGGGGGAGGTTGGGCAGGAGGGGGGACCAGGATCCACCAGGGTGGGCACAGGGGTGGGCATGCGGTATTCTTGTATCATCTTGGTCTCTTCCAGGGTGGGGTAGGGCTCCTCACCCCCTCCTGGACAAGACAATGAGAAGTCAGTCTCTCTTTCCAAAGTGTTACTTTTGCCACCCCCCACTGTGATGTACAGTACTTAAAGGAGATACTCCAAGAGAACTGATTTAACCGATTGTCCTCCATACTTTGTTAATCAGTGTGGGTGCGATTGCGCCATTTCTTTATTTTATTACATTAAAGACTTCATGTTTGAAGAATCAAGGTTTGTTTACAATTTAGTGACAGTAATTAAGCTGTGTGCTGTGAAGAGAACCACATGCTGCCTCGGTGTAATTCAGACCGGTTGTAGGATGTTTGGAGCCCTGGGCAGAAAGGGAATGTCTCACACAAATTGCAGAGACATGACGCATTCAGGGCTCTTCGCATCTGAATAGATGCCCCCTGCTCCTGAAGCTGCACCCCCTCCCTCTGTCACCTTCAAGCACCTCTTAACAGCTCATCAAGGGCTGGAGGTGTGAGGGGTGGGGGCTGCAGCTTCAAGAGCAGGGTGCATCTATTCAGATGCAAACAGCCCTGAATGCGTCAAGTCAAGTCAAGAAGGGAGGTGGGTGGAAGCTGTGCCTGCTTTAGGGAGGTGCGACCGTGCCCGGTTAAAATTACGGACAAATGGCGTCCGTTAAAGAATCCTTCACGGACAACGGACAGATGGCCGAAATTACGGACTGTCCGTGAAATTTACGTACGGTTGGTCACCCTACACTGAGTACCCCTGGGCAAAAGGCCCGAACAACAGCCCAAAAATCGAAAAACACAAAAAACACCACAATCTAATGCCATCCATGCCCTCAATCATGTTCAAATTCAAGACACCCGACAGAAAGACTAGGCCCATGCACCCTTGAGTGCTCCTGGTCATAATGGATGAAAGCATGGCAGACTGGGTGCAGGCCTATGGCACAACAAAGCACACTGCCTGGCTTCAAAATGGCCCCTAGACCCCCACCACATGGCCAGGCCCTGCCTGTACCAGTCCTCAAAATGGCCCCCACCCACATGGACAGGCCCCATCAACCCCCCAAAAAATCAAAAAAACACACAAAAATCACCACAATCCAATGCCATCCATGCCCTCCATGATGTTTACGTTAAAGAGACCCCACAGAAAGACTCAGTCCATGCACCACTGAGTACCCCTGGGCAAAAGGCCCCAACACCAGCCCAAAAATCGAAAAACACACAAAAATCACCACAATCCAATGCCATCCATGCCCTCAATCATGTTCAAATTCAAGACTGTTAGGATTCGGGCTAGTCCCCTCTTTGTGACCATGCTTTTACATCACATGACCGGGGATTGGGTTACAAAAACTAGTCCTACCTCTGGCTCAGTGCTCGATATTGCCAGTGTTTGGATTCCCTTCCTGGTTGTTGGTTGCTGAAACGTGCTGAGCAGAGCCTCCTCTCTGCTGCCCTAATCCTCTGTAGTTGTCCCATTCCCTCTCACGGGCTCGTGTAGAGGCTTTTCCCGTTTGTTTCCTTGCCTGCCTTGCTTTTTGACCCGTTTTTCGTGTTACGTGTTGTCTGTCATTAGAGTGTTAGAGGTATCCAGGTAAATCTTCCTTTTGTTGTCTCCCCTTGTCTTTTTTGTTCCAGCACCTTGTGTGTACGTTTAGTGAGGGTTCGGGGGCTCCCGTTCTCTACAGCGTGTCTACTACGCTGAAGTGCTGAGGTACGCTGCAAGCGCGAGCGCGTCTCTGTTTGCAAGGCGCTTCGCCTCTTTGTGTGCGGTAGTGACGTTTCGGGTCACTCCGCGGCTGTGTTGTTTTGGGAACGCGCTGAGAGTGCAGCGCCACGGAGGGCTCCCTGTTTGTAGTCCTTCCTTGTTCTTTTTATCACGGGGTTTTTTCGGTAAAGGCTGTATAGTAAAGCCTACCTTTTTCCCCTCATTATTTTTTATTGGTACGAGGACCTTACGCCAAACGGCCCCTTCCCCTGCTGCCCAGTTCCTTAGAGCAGCAATAGGAGTACATGGTGATTGAAGTTACAGTACTCCATCTCTTTGCAAGGCGGAGCCTGCATGTGCCACAGGTGAGCAGGGTTGTGTGTTTGTTAAAGCGTGGTCACAGGGGGTTGGATATATTGGTGCACAGTATACATGAATGGTATTGTTCTGTCCTACTTATACCTAGGTGCAGAAGTGTAAAGATCACGGAAGCCGGGTCCCGGTACCAACAAGGGTGGAAGACTTGGTGTCTTTTCAACTTACCACCCTCTTTTCAGGTCTACCGGTGCACCCATAGAGTTATTCCTGTGGGTGTCCTGTGGGCAGGGGAAGGGGACTGGTGCATGCTACGTTCCTGCAGTGCTTGGGCTTCGTGGAATCTGACAGAATATCGAGCCCACGTTAATATAGCACTGCCCGGACGAGCATGGATGCCGAGGGTGGGGGTACGGGAGGGCCCTCAATGCAGGATATTATGGGGGCGGTACACACCCTACAGGCACAAGTGCAAGAGTTACAACAGGAGAATGTGGGGCTGAAACAGGAGTTAGTGGCGGTAAGGGCTAGAGAACAGTCACAGCATAGGGGACCTAATCCCGTGATCCAGCCGGCCACTTTTCAGTACTCAGCAGCAGCAGGAGCAGGAGCAGGTACTGCAAGCAGCAGTTCACCCATAGCAGTGACAGTTTCCACCCCTGTAGCAGTACCCTTAGCCCCCCCAGAGAGATTCACAGGAGAAAGCGAGAAATTTGGCACTTTTATGAACCAATGCCAGCTTCACTTCATGTGTAGAACAAATGCCTTTCCTGATGATTCCGCAAAGGTTGCGTTCATATTGTCGTATCTGGCTGGCAACGCGGCCCAATGGGCTATCCCACTAGTAGAAAACAATGACCGTGTGTTGTATAATTATCTGGCGTTCAAAGAGTTGATGCGTAGTCTATTCGCCAAACACGCGTTCATGCAGGCTAGTGACGCAGAATTGTTGAAGTTACGGCAGGGCAGGCAGGACCTGTTATCTTATATAGCCAACTTCAACCGATTGGTGTCTGAGACGCATTGGCCCACCGAGAAGAGAACATCACTATTGTATCAGGGTTTATGCGAGGAGTTGAAGGACATTGTGTCACAGGTGGTGGATCCGCCTGAGGATTGTGCGGCTTTCATCGATTTGGTGGTGAAATTGAATCACAGGGTGATGGAAAGGCGAGGAGAACGTAGTCGGTTGCAGTATTCACGGGGTGGTTATATGAAACCTGAGGTGAAGCCGGCAGGGGAGAGCAAGACCATTCCTGAGCCTATGGAGATTGGTGGAGTACGGGGTCCTTTGACTCCAGAGGAAAAGAAAAGAAGGAGAGAGAAGAATTTGTGTCTGTACTGCGGGCAGGGGGGACACTTTGCACGTGACTGTCCAGTGAAGCCCTCTGGTGTGGGGTTTGGGAAAAAGGTGGCATGCATACAAGTGGAGCAAAAAGCTGATAGGGAAAGAAAGGCACAGTATGAAGTGGTAGGGGCGATAGATCAGGCTCCCAGACATTTTGTGATTACTGCTCACTTGTTGTTATCAGCACAGAACCGAGTCCCGGTGTCGGTATTGCTTGATTCCGGGGCCACTGGGAACTTCATGGACATCTCGATGGCGGACAAGCTGATGGTTCCGTGTCATTTAAAGGAACAACCAGAGCCCGTGAGAGCCATCGATGGGACTGAGTTGACGTCGGGGTGTATCACCCGACAGACGGAACCTCTAGGGTTATTGTGTGATAACGGGCATGTAGAATCCGTGGTCTTTGATTTAATTGACGCACCTTCATTCGGCGTGGTACTGGGAGTCCCGTGGTTACAAACACATAACCGCAGGATCGACTGGGTGCAGAGACTGGTTACATTGGATTTGGTTCACTGTTTAAAGAATTGTTATGTCGTGGCGGCAGAGCAGATTGATCCCTTGTCCTGTGCGGTGACGGAAACGGGTAGGATTCCTCCACAATATTCCGCCTATAAAGATGTGTTCGATAAAGGATGTGCCCAAGGTCTCCCTCCACACAGGTCTTATGATTGTAAGATCGACCTAATACCAGGGGCCCCTTTACCATGCAGCAGGGTTTATGCTCTCTCTGAACCTGAGGAGGTTCATCTGAAGACATATATAGATGAGATGTTGTCAATGGGTTACATACGTCCTTCTTCCTCGCCTGTGTCATCTGCAATCTTTTTTATACCTAAGAAGGAAGGGTCTTTGAGGGCGTGTGTGGATTATCGCACATTGAACTCTGCCACAGTAAAGAACAGATACCCTCTTCCGCTCATCTCCGTGTTACTGGACCAGCTCCGCAAGGCTACAATCTTCACGAAGCTGGACTTGCGGGGCGCATACCATCTCATAAGGGTTCGGCCAGGGGATGAGTGGAAGACGGCTTTTAAAACTAAGTATGGATTATTTGAATACACCGTAATGCCCTTCGGGTTGTGCAATGCGCCGGCGGCGTTTCAATTCTTCATAAATGAAGTTCTTGGTAGATATCTGGACCAAACCGTTATAGTGTATTTGGATGACATCCTCATTTATTCAGAGAAAGGGCTTGATCATACGGAGCATGTGTTGCAAGTATTGCAGACGTTACAGGAACATCAGTTGTACGCTAAGTTGGAGAAGTGTCCGTTTGGAGCTTCTGAAGTGGAGTTCTTGGGGTTTGTCATCTCTGCTGCAGGCATTCGTATGGATCCCAAAAAGATTCGGGCTATTGAGACCTGGCCAGTGCCTACGAATGTGAAACAGATACAGGTGCTTCTTGGATTCGCTAATTTTTATCGGCGATTTATCCTGCATTTCTCTGATATAGTGGCCCCAATGACTCGCCTCTTGAGAAAGGGTGTCCCTTTTGAGTGGACCAGTGAGACTGAAGACGCCTTTCGTATGTTGCTGAAACAATTTGTGTCTGCCCCGGTGTTGGTGCATCCAGATCCTGCCCTGCCATATTACGTAGAAACAGATGCTTCCTTGTGTGCTGTAGGAGGAGTATTGTCACAAAGAGATGAGGCCACAGGTCATATGCATCCAATTGCGTTCTTTTCCAAAACTTTACTGCCAGCCGAACGCAATTATACGGTGGCAGAGAGAGAACTTCTGGCGGTGAAACTGGCGTTTGAGGAATGGCGGCATTACTTGTGGGGTGCTCGTCACGTGATTACCATCTACACTGACCATAAGAATCTTGAATTCTTTCGTTCAGCCAGGGCATTAACACCACGTCAGATGAGATGGGTTCTATTCTTTAATGAATATGACTTCATTATAACATATAGACCTGCAGCTCAACAGGTGAAATCTGATGCGCTTTCCCGAATACACGTGGAGGCAAGAGATGAAGGTGCTTCATGTACGAGTAGGGCTATGATCGCCAGTGAGAGAATAATAGGGGCAGTGACAGGGGATGATTTTCCTGCTCTAGTGAAAGACCGATTAAGTCAATTGGATCTGGCCCCTTGGTTAGTCCTACCCAAGGTGGTGTTACAAGACGGACTGTTGTATAAGGATGACAGGTTGTTTATTCCCCCTGGGTTGAGGGAAGAGGTGTTGGAGTGGTGTCATTCCTCCGCTCTGGCAGCACATCCAGGAGTGAGAAAGACCAAGGACTTGTGTATGAGGTGGTTTTGGTGGGAGTCCATGTCAAGGGATGTTCAGGGGTATGCCGGTGCATGTCCGGTGTGTGCGACCAGTAAACCTTCGCATTGTAAACCCTCAGGACTGTTACAGCCTTTGCCGGTTCCACCTGGTCCGTGGCATTCTTTGAGCATGGATTTTGTAACTGATCTACCTACCGCCGCAGGCTTCACCGCCGTGTTGGTGGTGGTAGATTTATTTACCAAGATGGCCCACTTCATACCATTTCCCAAACTTCCTACCGCAAAGGAGATGGCGGTGGTGTTCATGTCATCAATTGTGCGTTTACATGGGTTGCCGGAGGTGATTATATCAGATAGAGGGGCACAGTTCGTTTCACACTTTTGGACTGAGTTGTGTGGGGTGTTGAAGACCAAGATCAGTCTGTCCTCTGCGTACCATCCTCAGTCGGATGGTCAGACTGAGCGCACTAATCAGACGATGGAGCAATACTTACGGTGTCTGATTGCGTCCTTGTCTTGTGATTGGGTAACGGCACTACCCATCGCGGAGTTCGCCTATAACAACAGTGTGCATTCCGCCTTGGGCATGACACCTTTTTATTGTTCCTTGGGATACCATCCGAGGGCGATGGCTATACAGCCCACGGGACGCGTGCCAGCCATCGACGACGTGTGTAGGCATTTGGGAGACATCTGGGCTTTGGCCAGAAAGAGCCTGTTAGAAGCAAAGGAGGCCATGAAGGTGCAGGCAGACAAACACCGAATCCCTGCCCCAGCTTACAACGTAGGGGATCAAGTATGGCTGTCTTCCCGTAACTTGAGGTTGTCGGGACCTCGTAAGTTGCAGCCTAGGTTTGTGGGCCCATATCCCATTCTCCAGGTTATTAATCCTGTAGCGATGAAGCTCAAGCTACCTCAGGAGTATAGTGTACACCCTGTTTTTCACACCTCTCTGCTCAAGCCCTATGTACCGACAGACCAGGTGTTGCCACCCCCTCCCTCGGTCCTGGTAGATGGCCAAGAGGAATTTGAGGTCCAGGCTATACTTGATTCCAAGCGGGTCCGGGGCCGTCTTTTCTACTTGGTAGATTGGAAGGGGTATACGTAAGAGGATAGGATGTGGGAGCCGGCAGGGGGGGTTCATGCTCCACGGTTGGTTAGGCTATTCCATAGATCACATCCCTCCAAGCCTAGACCGGTGGGGAGGATTGATGGGGGGGGTACTGTTAGGATTCGGGCTAGTCCCCTCTTTGTGACCATGCTTTTACATCACATGACCGGGGATTGGGTTACAAAAACTAGTCCTACCTCTGGCTCAGTGCTCGATATTGCCAGTGTTTGGATTCCCTTCCTGGTTGTTGGTTGCTGAAACGTGCTGAGCAGAGCCTCCTCTCTGCTGCCCTAATCCTCTGTAGTTGTCCCATTCCCTCTCACGGGCTCGTGTAGAGGCTTTTCCCTTTTGTTTCCTTGCCTGCCTTGCTTTTTGACCCGTTTTTCGTGTTACGTGTTGTCTGTCATTAGAGTGTTAGAGGTATCCAGGTAAATCTTCCTTTTGTTGTCTCCCCTTGTCTTTTTTGTTCCAGCACCTTGTGTGTACGTTTAGTGAGGGTTCGGGGGCTCCCGTTCTCTACAGCGTGTCTACTACGCTGAAGTGCTGAGGTACGCTGCAAGCGCGAGCGCGTCTCTGTTTGCAAGGCGCTTCGCCTCTTTGTGTGCGGTAGTGACGTTTCGGGTCACTCCGCGGCTGTGTTGTTTTGGGAACGCGCTGAGAGTGCAGCGCCACGGAGGGCTCCCTGTTTGTAGTCCTTCCTTGTTCTTTTTATCACGGGGTTTTTTCGGTAAAGGCTGTATAGTAAAGCCTACCTTTTTCCCCTCATTATTTTTTATTGGTACGAGGACCTTACGCCAAACGGCCCCTTCCCCTGCTGCCCAGTTCCTTAGAGCAGCAATAGGAGTACATGGTGATTGAAGTTACAGTACTCCATCTCTTTGCAAGGCGGAGCCTGCATGTGCCACAGGTGAGCAGGGTTGTGTGTTTGTTAAAGCGTGGTCACAGGGGTTTGGATATATTGGTGCACAGTATACATGAATGGTATTGTTCTGTCCTACTTATACCTAGGTGCAGAAGTGTAAAGATCACGGAAGCCGGGTCCCGGTACCAACAAGGGTGGAAGACTTGGTGTCTTTTCAACTTACCACCCTCTTTTCAGGTCTACCGGTGCACCCATAGAGTTATTCCTGTGGGTGTCCTGTGGGCAGGGGAAGGGGACTGGTGCATGCTACGTTCCTGCAGTGCTTGGGCTTCGTGGAATCTGACAAAGACACCCCACAGAAAGACTAGGCCCATGCACCCCTGAGTACCCCTGGTCATAATGGATGAAAGCATGACAGACTGGGTGCAGGCCTATGGCACAACAAAGCACACTGCCTGGCTTCAAAATGGCCCCTAGACCCCCACCACATGGCCAGGCCCTGCCTGTACCAGTCCTCAAAATGGCCCCCACCCACATGGACAGGCCCCTTCAACACCCCAAAAAATTGAAAAAACACACAAAAATCACCACAATCCAATGATATCCATGCCCTCCATGTTGTTTATGGTAAACAGACCCCACAGAAAGACTAGGCCCATGCACCCCTGAGTACCCCTGGTCATAATGGATGAAAGCATGGGAGACTGGGTGCAGGCCTATGGCACAACAAAGCACAATGCCTGGCTTCGAAATGACCCCTAGACCCCCACCACATGGCCAGGCCCTGCCTGTACCAGTCCTCAAAATTGCCCCACCCACATGGACAGGCCCCATCAACACCCAAAAAAATCGAAAAAACACACAAAAATCACCACAATCCAATGCCATCCATGCCCTCCATGATATTTACATTAAAGAGACCCCACAAAAAGACTCAGTCCATGCACCACTGAGTACCCCTGGGCAAAAGGCCCCAACAGCAGCCCAAAAATCGAAAAACACACAAAAATCACCACAATCCAATGCCATCCATGCCCTCAATCATGTTCAAATTTGAGACACCCCACAGAAAGACAAGGCCCATGCACCCCTGAGTACCCCTGGTCATAATGGATGAAAGCATGGCAGACTGGATGCAGGCCTATGGCACAACAAAGCACACTGCCTGGCTTCAAAATGGCCCCTAGACCCCGACCACATGGCCAGGCCCTGCCTGTACCAGTCTTCAAAATGGCCCCCACCCACATGGACAAGCCCCATCAACACCCCAAAAAATCAAAAAAACACACAAAAATCACCACAATCCAATGCCATCCATGCCCTCCATGTAGTTTACATTAAAGAGATCCCACAGAAAGACTCAGTCCATGCACCACTGAGTACCCCTGGGCAAAAGGCCCCAACAACAGCCCAAAAATCGAAAAACACACAAAAATCACCACAATCCAATGCCATCCATGCCCTTAATCATGTTCAAATTCAAGACACCCCAGAGAAAGACTAGGCCCATGCACCCCTGAGTACTCCTGGTCATAATGGATGAAAGCTTGGCAGACTGGGTGCAGGCCTACGGCACAACAAAGCACACTGCCTGGCGTCAAAATGGCCCCTAGACCCCCACCACATGAGAAGGCCCTGCCTGTACCAGTCCTCAAAATGGCCCCCACCCACATGGACAGGCCCCATCAACACCCCAAAAAATCGAAAAAACACACAAAAATCACCACAATCCAATGCCATCCATGCCCTCCATGATGTTTACATTAAAGAGACCCCACAGAAAGACTCAGTCCATGCACCACTGAGTACCCCTGGGCAAAAGGCCCCAACGACAGCCCAACAACTCGAAAAACACACAAAAATCACCACAATCCAATGCCATCCATGCCCTTAATCATGTTCAAATTCAAGACACCCCACAGAAAGACTAGGCCCATGCACCCCTGAGTACCCCTGGGCATAATGGATGAAAGCATGGCAGACTGGGTGCAGGCCTATGGTACAACAAAGCACACTGCCTGGCTTCAAAATGGCCCCTAGACCCCCACCACATGGCCAGGCCCTGCCTGTACCAGTCCTCAGAATGGCCCCCACCCACATGGACAGGCCCCATCAACACCCCAAAAAATCGAAAAAACACACAAAAATCACCACAATCCAATGCCATCCATGCCCTCCATGATATTTACATTAAAGAGACCCCACAGAAAGACTCAGTCCATGCACCACTGAGTATCCCTGGGCAAAAGTCCCCAACAGCAGCCCAAAAATCGAAAAACACACAAAAATCACCACAATCCAATGCCATCCATGCCCTCAATCATGTTCAAATTCGAGACACCCCACAGAAAGACAAGGCCCATGCACCCCTGAGTACCCCTGGGCATAATAGATGAAAGCATGGCAGACTGGGTGCAGGCCTATGGCACAACAAAGCACACTGCCTGGCTTCAAAATGGCCCCTAGACCCCCAGCACATGGCCAGGCCATGCCTGTACCAGTCCTCAAAATGGCCCCCACCCACATGGACAGGCCCCATCAACACCCCAAAAAATCGAAAAAACACACAAAAATCACCACAATCCAATGCCATCCATGCCCTCCATGATGTTTACATTAAAGAGACCCCACAGAAAGAATCAGTCCATGTACCACTGAGTTAGGGTGACCAACTGGCATTGTTGCAAATTCAGTACGGTGAGTGTAAAAATTCAGGACAAAGGGTCAAAATTCAGGACACAAATTCAGGACAGGAGGTCAAAATTCAGGACAAAACTTCAGGACAATTGGATAAGTTTTACAGACACATCAGAGGTCGCGCAATAGTATATAAGTAAGCCCAGCCATATCCAAACATATTCAACCATCTGCAAACCTATCCATCATGTATCCTTCCATCTATCCTTTCACTCATCCATCCCTTCATCCATCCTTTATCCATCCATCCATCCACCCTTTCACCCTAGCCATCTGTACACTCACTCATCCATCCACTCTTTTACCCATCCATTCACTCATCCATCCAGCCATTTACCCTTTCACCCATCCAGCCATCCTTTCACTTACTCATCCATCCACCCATTCACCCTTTCAGTCATTCATCCTCCTCCCTTTCTCTCTCCATCGTCCCTTTCACTTAGCAGTCCTTCCTTCCATCCATCCTTCCACCCATCCATCTACTCATCCACTCATGAATCCATCCATTGACCCTATCACTCATCCATTTATCCTTTCACTCCTTCACTCATCTATTCATCCTTTAGTCCATCTACCATCCCTTTCACTCACTCATCCATCCTTACATCCACCCTTTCACTCATCTGTCCATCCATTCACCCTTGCACTTATCAATTCATTAATCCATCCATCATTTCACTCATCCATCAACCCACCCACTCACTCATCCACCTTTTTACTCATCCATCCTTTCACTCATCCATCCACCCTTTCACCCATCCAGTTACCCTTCCACCCATACATCCAGTTATTTACCCTTTCTCCCTCCCATCCTTCCACCACTCACTCATCAATCCACCCATCCTCATTTATTATCCATCTATTCAATATTTATTCATCCATTCACCCTTTCACTAATTCATCCAGCCATCCACCCATTGCTTCACTTACTCACTCACCCACCTTTTCATATTAATTTTGAGCTGAGCCTTTTTGAGCTGCAGGAGCCATACCTGGACTGGGACAGAAGCCACCCAGGGCAGAGACAGGATCCACCACAGGTGGGGGGGGGGCGAGGGAGAAGAGCCATCACTGGGGGGAGGGTGGGCAGGAGGGGGGACCAGGATCCACCAGGGTGGGCACAGGGGTGGGCATGCGGTATTCTTGTATCATCTTGGTCTCTTCCAGGGTGGGGTAGGGCTCCTCACCCCCTCCTGGACAAGACAATGAGAAGTCAGTCTCTCTTTCCAAAGTGTTACTTTTGCCACCCCCCACTGTGATGTACAGTACTTAAAGGAGATACTCCAAGAGAACTGATTTAACCGATTGTCCTCCATACTTTGTTAATCAGTGTGGGTGCGATTGCGCCATTTCTTTATTTTATTACATTAAAGACTTCATGTTTGAAGAATCAAGGTTTGTTTACAATTTAGTGACAGTAATTAAGCTGTGTGCTGTGAAGAGAACCACGTGCTGCCTCGGTGTAATTCAGACCGGTTGTAGGATGTTTGGAGCCCTGGGCAGAAAGGGAATGTCTCACACAAATTGCAGAGACATGACGCATTCAGGGCTCTTCGCATCTGAATAGATGCCCCCTGCTCCTGAAGCTGCACCCCCTCCCTCTGTCACCTTCAAGCACCTCTTAACAGCTCATCAAGGGCTGGAGGTGTGAGGGGTGGGGGCTGCAGCTTCAAGAGCAGGGTGCATCTATTCAGATGCAAACAGCCCTGAATGCGTCAAGTCAAGTCAAGAAGGGAGGTGGGTGGAAGCTGTGCCTGCTTTAGGGAGGTGCGACCGTGCCCGGTTAAAATTACGGACAAATGGCGTCCGTTAAAGAATCCTTCACGGACAACGGACAGATGGCCGAAATTACGGACTGTCCGTGAAATTTACGGACGGTTGGTCACCCTACACTGAGTACCCCTGGGCAAAAGGCCCGAACAACAGCCCAAAAATCGAAAAACACAAAAAACACCACAATCTAATGCCATCCATGCCCTCAATCATGTTCAAATTCCAGACACCCGACAGAAAGACTAGGCCCATGCACCCTTGAGTGCTCCTGGTCATAATGGATGAAAGCATGGCAGACTGGGTGCAGGCCTATGGCACAACAAGGCACACTGCCTGGCTTCAAAATGGCCCCTAGACCCCCACCACATGGCCAGGCCCTGCCTGTACCAGTCCTCAAAATGGCCCCCACCCACATGGACAGGCCCCATCAACCCCCCAAAAAATCAAAAAAAACCACACAAAAATCACCACAATCCAATGCCATCCATGCCCTCCATGATGTTTACGTTAAAGAGACCCCACAGAAAGACTCAGTCCATGCACCACTGAGTACCCCTGGGCAAAAGGCCCCAACACCAGCCCAAAAATCGAAAAACACAAAAATCACCACAATCCAATGCCATCCATGCCCTCAATCATGTTCAAATTCAAGACACCCCACAGAAAGACTAGGCCCATGCACCCCTGAGTACCCCTGGTCATAATGGATGAAAGCATGACAGACTGGGTGCAGGCCTATGGCACAACAAAGCACACTGCCTGGCTTCAAAATGGCCCCTAGACCCCCACCACATGGCCAGGCCCTGCCTGTACCAGTCCTCAGAATGGGCCCCACCCACATGGACAGGCCCCATCAACACCCCAAAAAATCAAAAAAACACACAAAAATCACCACAATCCAATGCCATCCATGCCCTCCATGATATTTACATTAAAGAGACCCCACAGAAAGACTCAGTCCATGCACCACTGAGTATCCCTGGGCAAAAGTCCCCAACAGCAGCCCAAAAATCGAAAAACACACAAAAATCACCACAATCCAATGCCATCCATGCCCTCAATCATGTTCAAATTCGAGACACCCCACAGAAAGACAAGGCCCATGCACCCCTGAGTACCCCTGGTCATAATGGATGAAAGCATGGCAGACTGGATGCAGGCCTATGGCACAACAAAGCACACTGCCTGGCTTCAAAATGGCCCCTAGACCCCGACCACATGGCCAGGCCCTGCCTGTACCAGTCCTCAAAATGCCCCCCACCCACATGGACAAGCCCCATCAACACCCCAATAAAAACGAAAAAACACACAAAAATCACCACAATCCAATGCCATCCATGCCCTCCATGATGTTTACATTAAAGAGACCCCACAGAAAGACTCAGTCCATGCACCACTGAGTACCCCTGGGCAAAAGGCCCCAACAACAGCCCAAAAACTCGAAAAACACACAAAAATCACCACAATCCAATGCCATCCATGCCCTCAATCATGTTCAAATTCAAGACACCACACAGAAAGACTAGGCCCACGCACCCCTGAGTACCCCTGGGCATAATGGATGAAAGCATGGCAGACTGGGTGCAGGCCTGTCGTACAACAAAGCACACTGCCTGGCTTCAAAATGGCCCCTAGACCCCCAACACATGGCCAGGCCCTGCCTGTACCAGTCCTCAGAATGGCCCCCACCCACATGGACAGGCCCCATCAACACCCCAAAAAATCGAAAAAACACACAAAAATCACCACAATCCAATGCCATCCAGGCCCTCCATGATATTTACATTAAAGAGACCCCACAGAAAGACTCAGTCCATGCACCACTGAGTATCCCTGGGCAAAAGTCCCCAACAGCAGCCCAAAAATGGAAAAACACACAAAAATCACCACAATCCAATGCCATCCATGCCCTCAATCATGTTCAAATTCGAGACACCCCACAGAAAGACAAGGCCCATGCATCCCTGAGTACCCCTGGTCATAATGGATGAAAGCATGGCAGACTGGATGTAGGCCTATGGCACAACAAAGCACACTGCCTGGCTTCAAAATGGCCCCTAGACCCCGACCACATGGCCAGGTCCTGCCTGTACCAGTCCTCAAAATGGCCCCCACCCACATGGACAAGCCCCATCAACACCCCAATAAAAACGAAAAAACACACAAAAATCACCACAATCCAATGCCATCCATGCCCTCCATGATGTTTACATTAAAGAGACCCCACAGAAAGACTCAGTCCATGCACCACTGAGTACCCCTGGGCAAAAGGCCCCAACAACAGCCCAAAAATCGAAAAACACACAAAAATCACCACAATCCAATGTCATCCATGCCCTCAATCATGTTCAAATTCAAGACACCCCACAGAAAGACTAGGCCCATGCACCCCTGAGTACCCCTGGGCATAATGGATGAAAGCTTGGCAGACTGGGTGCAGGCCTATGGCACAACAAAGCACACTGCCTGGCGTCAAAATGGCCCCTGGACCCCCACCACGTGAGTAGGCCCTGCCTGTACCAGTCCTCAAAATGGCCCCCACCCACATGGACAAGCCCCATCAACACCCCAATAAAAACGAAAAAACACACAAAAATAACCACAATCCAATGCCATCCATGCCCTCCATGATGTTTACATTAAAGAGACCCCACAGAAAGACTCAGTCCATGCACCACTGAGTACCCCTGGGCAAAAGGCCCCAACAACAGCCCAAAAATCGAAAAACACACAAAAATCACCACAATCCAATGCCATCCATGCCCTCCATGATGTTTACATTAAAGAGACCCCACAGAAATACTCAGTCCATGCACCACTGAATACCCCTGGGCAAAAGGCCACAACAACAGCCCAAAAATCGAAAAACACACAAAAATCACCACAATCCAATGCCATCCATGCCCTCAATCATGTTCAAATTCGAGACACCCCACAGAAAGAAGAGGCCCATGCACCCTGAGTACCCCTGGTCATAATGGATGAAAGCATGGCAGACTGGATGCAGGCCTATGGCACAACAAAGCACACTGCCTGGTTTCAAAATGGCCCCTAGACCCTGACCACATGGCCAGGCCCTGCCTGTACCAGTCCTCAAAATGGCCCCCACCCACATGGACAAGCCCCATCAACACCCCAAAAAATCGAAAAAACACACAAAAATCACCACAATCCAATGCCATCCATGCCCTCCATGATGTTTACATTAAAGAGACCCCACAGAAAGACTCAGTCCATGCTTCACTGAGTACCCCTGGGCAAAAGGCCCCAACAACAGCCCAAAAATCGAAAAACACACAAAAATCACCACAATCCAATGCCATCCATGCCCCCAATCATGTTCAAATTCAAGACACCCCACAGAAAGACTAGGCCCATGTACCCCTGAGTACCCCTGGGCATAATGGATGAAAGCTTGGCAGACTGAGTGCAGGCCTATGGCACAACAAAGCACACTGCCTGGCATCAAAATGGCCCCTAGACCCCCACCACATGAGAAGGCCCTGCCTGTACCAGTCCTCAAAATGGCCCCCACCCACATGGACAGGCCCCATCAACACTCCCAAAAATCGAAAAAACACACAACAATCACCACAATCCAATGCCATCCATGCCCTCCATGATGTTTACATTAAAGAAACCCCACAGAAAGACTCAGTCCATGCACCACTGAGTACCCCTGGGCAAAAGGCCCCAACAACAGCCCAAAAATCGAAAAACACACAAATATCACGACAATCCAATGCCATCCATGCCCTCAATCATGTTCAAATTAAAGACACCCCACAGAAAGACTAGGCCCATGCACCCCTGAGTACCCCTGGGCATAATGGATGAAAGCATGGCAGACTGGGTGCTGGCCTATGGCACAACAAAGCACACTGCCTGGCTTCAAAATGGCCCCTAGACCCCCAACACATGGCCTTGCCCTGCCTGTACCAGTCCTCAAAATGGCCCCCACCCACATGGACAGGCCCCATCAACACCCCAAAAAATCGAAAAAACACACAAAAATCACCACAATCCAATGCCATCCATGCCCTCCATGATGTTTACATTAAAGAGACCCCACAGAAAGACTCAGTCCATGCACCACTGAGTACCCCTGGGCAAAAGGCCCCAACAACAGCCCAAAAATCGAAAAACACACAAAAATCACCACAATCCAATGCCAACCATGCCCTCCATGATGTTTACATTAAAGAGACCCCACAGAAATATTCAGTCCATGCACCACTGATTACCCCTGTGCAAAAGGCCCCAACAGCAGCCAAAAAAATTGAAAAACACACACAAATCAGCACAATCCAATGCCATCCATTCCCTAAATCATGTTTAAATTCAACAAAACAGTTGTATCATGCACCTATAACTAACACTGGTCCTACTGGATACTGTGGCTACTCACAATATATTTTATTTAATGTTCTGAAAAAGTTCCAAAATTGTAGTTGCAGCAACTGTAATGCCCCAAACAAACTTACTTGTGAAATTTCTAATCCAAAAGTGATCCAAAGAAAGTCTAAAAGGCCTCAAATCCAAATATCCAGCAGCAACCACAACAAGTAATCCTTCCAGGTCAAGATCCAAATGAAAGTGACCAGCACATGAAGAAAGCACCGGGAGGAGCCTGCTGGACAGGAACAGGAAGTTTGAGACTGTGGGGCACTTCCTTCCTCCCACCCCCCCCCCCAAAATGGACTCCTTGCAAAAAAAGTGCAGGCAAATGTCAACCTGAAGAGTTATTCTGATAAAAATCATCATTTTCAGAAGGTTTATGCTGCCTGCTGGTGGATTTCTTGTGCGAAATTGCAAATTTTGCCATTTCGCAATTGCGAGGTTGTTGCTGCCCGACGCATCTACATGTTTGCAAGTGTTTACTCCTGCGAACTCCCGCGACGCGTGATCACGGGCCTTTATGATGTACTCGCGTTGACAAACTCTCGCTGTGCAAGGTGTCAAGCCGCGATGACGTAATCGCGGTCGACAAACTCCCGTGGGATCCTGCAGCAAGATCCAAAATGGCGCAGCACACGCAAAACATGGAGAAAAACAACTCTGCAAACGCTGAATGACGATAAGTGAATGCAAAGTGCTCCAAAACCAGCTGCGACTGGTTTTTCCCCCACCCTGCACCCTGAGACAAAGGGATTTAATGTATAAAAAGGAGCTGTGTCCCCTTTTGCTGAAGGGGGCTGCTGCTGCTGGGCGCCAGGAGGACCGCCACTGGGGATTGCCTTCCTGCCTAGGAGGACCCTGCGAGCTGGCTCTGGGCCCACTCTTGCCCCCCCCACCTCTTGAAGGACTTTGTGCTGGACTTTGGGGCCATCAGCGCATGAGAAGCGCTTTACTTTCACCTTCTGGAGCCCTACAGCGCCTGGGAGCGCTGGATTTGCCTCTAGCGCTCAGAGCGCTTTATTTTCACTTTGGCGGCTGCCCACGCCGCATTTTACCGATTTTCGGCGCGGGTGCCACCCCGTTTATTTGCCCTTTATTAGACCCCTGACGGGTGCCCACCCCACCAGGGACCGTGTCTCCAAGTCCCGAGGTCACCGCCACCGGACCGTCGAAAGCAGGAAGCAAAGCAGGCCGTCTAACTGTGGGCGGGCCCGCGAGACTGAAGTGCGGCCGGAAGTGCAGACGCTACAAACAGGAAGTGGAAGGGAGCCCACCCCGCGCTCCTGTGCTCCGAGGAGGAGTGTGGCGTCATCTCCTGGGGCTCCCCTAGCTAGGGTAGAGCCCCCGCAGCCCAGGAGAGAGAGCCCGAGTTGCCGGTAGGAGCCGCCGCCGAGAGAAGAAGAGCGGGCTCCGACGAGAAGCAGAGTCCCCGGACCCGCCAGGTGAGTCACGGAGGGCTGGTGAGGGCTCCCCGAGGGTAACAGAGGGGCTGGTTCCAATCCGGCTCCTGTTCCAAAGTGGGCCCACCGTTGCGGGCTGCTCCAACCTCAGGGGGAATTCCTAATTGAGGCCTGAGAGGCTCGGGGGGGGCAATTACTGATTTTGAGTCCCCCGAGCGGGATTCCAACGTAGGCGGCATTTGTGAGGAGCCCTGAGAGGCTTTTGGCGGCATAATTTACTTCGAGTCCCCCAAGAGGGACTCCGACGAGAGGGGGCATTTGGTCATTTGGAGCCCAGATAGGCTCAAGGCGGCACCTTTGTTTAGCAAGCCCTGAAAGGCTCTTGGCGGCAGTGTAATTTTGAGTCCCCAGAGAGGGGGATTCTAACGAAGGGGAAACATTTTGCTGCAGAGCCCACGTGGCTCTAGAGGGGAACACGTGTGTTTGCCGAGCCCAGGAGGCTCCCATGTTGGTTTTGGCCCCATTGAGTTTCTCGAGCCCACGAGGCTCCAACACAGAGCTGCCCAGCACTTAGTGAGCAGCTGCCACGTTTAGGCTTGTCCTTTGGCTGCCTGTGCAGCCTGCCCGGACTGTTCTGGACACAGGGCATTTCAGCCCCAGAGAGGCCAGTTGGCCTGGGGGACAGTTCTTGGGTTGTGCCCTTGCGGGGGTACAGGTTTGGCCCTATGTGTTTCGCGCAGATGTGATTTCTTGCCGAATGTGATGATGCAATGCTTTTGCCCATGCCTCTAAACATGTGTTTTTATGCCTAGGAGGTTGTTTGCCCTAGAAGAGTGATGCTAGTGAGGTCATGGTGCCCTGCGTGATATTTACCTATGGTGTTATAGGATTACGTAGGTGGTGTTTACCTGTTACCAGTGAGTACTGGTTGTGTGCTACATGTGCTAATTTTGGTACTACAGTTATGATATGTTCTACGTGCTAGTTCTAAAAGTGATTACTACTGACAGCGGTCCAGGTGGCCCTGTCCCATGTAAATAATCCCCTCTACTTTCTGCCCGCGAATGCTGACAGTAATCGAAATCTGGTTAAAATGTGTTCAGGTAAGTTTTCTTCCATGTAAATAGAAATCATGTGTTGTTTCATACAATCCACTCAGATACTTACACTTTGCTTTACTTTCTTATAAATAATGACTGGCAATTGGTTTCTTTCCTTATACCTAAAACAGTAAAAAAACATTACAACCTAACTTTCATTTACAGCTTCGGATTTTAGCAATACTCTTTTCTTTTTATTGTGTTTGAATAAACACACAATTATTTTAAAATTGCATCCCACTAGCACCCTCATTATAAGTGGGTCAGACAATGGTCTGGAACTTCCCCACCACTGGATTTACTGATGATATCGAACCTGGAGAGTGGTGAAAATCTGTTCCATTTTAAGCTCCCTTAAAACTAAACTAATTACTTACTAATGGACTTCATTGGACATGCGGGGTGGAAACATGGCGGCCGTAGGCTAACGCGGCTCGCACGTCAGCAGTCTCCGGAGACCTTCGCTGCTATGCGACGGCTGTAACTTCTTACAGTTGAGGGAAACCGACGGAAAATATGCGGTAGCAGCCACCTTCTCCTCGTTACTTTGGAACTATTATTCCTGACCTGTACTTACCGAGGGGCGCTCCGGTATCGAGGACGCTGCAGTCCTGTGGCTTCATGCTGCTGCCTGCTGTTTGGGAACCGCTCTCCCCGCTCTCCCCGCGTCAATCTGCCGAGAGGCTTTTTTTTGTGCGCTGGGAGCACTGCATCTGCATCTGAGTCCCCGTGAATGTGCCCGCCATTCGTGGGACGGCTCTCCACTCTCCCACTTTGGGGGCGGGCAGCCGTGGAGATCAAGCGCGGCCGGGCGGCCGCTGCTCGGTGTACACACACAGCGGCTGCTGCCAGCGGGCGGAGAGGGGAAATCTCTTCAAGTGTGCTGCCACCTCATGGGGAAGAGCAGGAAGCTGTAACCAAGGCTGCAACGAAGACTGCAATAGAGAGCGCTGGGGTGGAGAATTAGAGCCACGAGATAAGTACACAAAGCCTGGAGGATACAAGTAAGGTCTTTAATATCTTTAAAAAGGGTGCAGAAGTAGAAGTGAACAGTCAGCTGCATAACTCCCCACCACCACCACCACCATACCCGCAATTAAGAGTCACTAGAAGTAAAACTAAAAATAAAGGAAAAGCGGTAAGTTTGGAGGGGGATAAACTACCAAACCCAGAAGGCACTTGGGGGGAGCTTCAAAAAAAGGTGAGGACAAAAAAAAAGAAAATAGACACAACAAAAGAAGAGACACCCAGTACTCAAAGCAATTCCCAAAATAAGAACAAGAATAAAAAAGTAAAGGCTCCTGGAGATATAACCCCCTCCTTAAAAACATATTTTAAGGCCCTTCCACAAGTGCTGCGGATTACACAGGACATGGCTACGGTTCTGGAAAGCACTAGCCTATTGCAGGAAGATCAACAAACTGAATCTATCCTAGAATTAAGTGCACCTCTTGTAACTTCATCAGAAGAGGTGGCATTGGAAACAGCCGAAGCAGTTGAAGCATCTATCAGGCCCGAAGAGGTTGATCTGCCGTTAATAACAAAACACACAATAAGTGATAATCTTCTTCCAGACCACTTTAAGAGAACCGCAGGGAAAGAGGCCCTGGGAGTAGAAGCAGGGAAAGAGAAAACCGCAATCCCCCACAACTCTGACCCGGCTTTAGGTAACACACTTGAGGCGATAGTATCCTCCATCGCAGCAATGAGGGAAGAGATAAGGCAGGACTTTGTAGTCTCCAAAACCAACCAAGCTGAGATAAGGGTAACATGCGAGGAATTGAGCCAAAAGGTTGACAGTCTGGGCGGTAGAATGGATATGCTGGAAAATTCGGTTGGCGTTCTGACCACAAATCTGGAGTCAGTAAGATCTAAAGTACGTACTCTCCAAGGGGAGGGTGAAAATATGAGAGAAAGGATCGAAGTCTTGGAAAATTATTCCAGACGTAACAACATTCGTCTCTTAAAAGTTCCAGAAGGAAAAGAAGGTAGCGATCTGAAATCTTTCATAGTACAGTTATTAAAAAGTTCTCTCACATTGGAAGAATCGGCTGAGGTGCTCGATAGAGACATCCAGCGAATTCACAGAGATCCGTTCCGTCTAAACCCAGCAAGAACTAAGCCGAGGAAAATCTTAATTAACTTTTTGACCTACACGCTCAAAGAAAAATTTTTGAATCTAGCCTTGAAAGCAGGTACTATGAAAGGCCCGGATTTTTCATTTGAAATACGATCGGACCTATCCAAAACCACACTGGATAGGCAGTGGGAGCTTGGAAGACGCATGGACTCTTTTAGATCACTTGGAGCAACAGTACAAATGAGATTCCCTGCATTCTTAAAAGTTATGTACAACAATAAGATGCACAATGTTAAGTCTATACACGATGCTGATGAACTGTTAAATTCTATAAAAGACCACGCTCAAATTCAGGCTCTGGCTCATAAACAGACAAGTTAATATAACAAATCTCGGAAATGAAATAAAAAAATAATAAATGAATAAAAAAAAATACAAGGGGGGGGGAAATCAGGTTAAATAATTAAAACCAATAAATAAAAAGAGGAAAAGAGAATATAAAAATATTTTTAAAAAAAGGGGAGGAGAAGGGAGGGGTAAAACAAAAACAAACAAAAAAGAAACAAAAAAGAAGTGTATATATACACTGATATATAATACTGAAATAATTTATAGATCAAGCTTCGAGCTAAGCTTATGGTCTAAAACTATACCTTAGTCTTAATAATAAAATCAAGCCTCCCATCTTTCGTTTCCTTCTCAATCTATGCAACAGAGGTAGCAGTGAAGAGTTAAGGAGACTGCGGAGTGACGTATATCTGGCTAAACACCAAGCCAGTAAAAATAAGGGAGGGTTTCCAAGGGGGTGGAGGGGAGGGGTGAGGGGGAAAAAAGTGAAAAGTCCTCATTTGGAAAACAATGTCAAAAATCTAATCATAATTCAATCCTTTAATAACATATGTGATACGTTTAAAATAAAAACAACTAACACCAAAGTTTTAAAGAAAGGGAAGGTAGAGAGATGCCATAAAGAAACAAATATAAAACATGACAACAGTTAATTATATGTCCTGGAACGTAAATGGCCTGCGCGTGAAAGGAAGAAGAGAGCGAATTTTTCAATATCTAAGGGACTCTCAGGCGCAGGTCATTGTGTTGCAGGAAACACACCTTCTTAAGTCAGAGGCAGTTAACATAATGAAAAAACAAAGGTGGATAGATACATTTTGTTCTACAGATCACAATGCAAACATAAGGGGAGTAATATTTATATTTAAAAAATCAGTAAAAGCGCAAATACAAGAATATAAAGAAGATAATACAGGGAGGTGGCTAATAGTCAGAGTCTCTCTTGATGGACAAATGAGAACATTGATAGAATACTATGGCCCTAACTCAGATGACCCATCACACTTAGACGCTGTAAGAGAGCAATTAATATCAGTACAGGAACCAATAATTTGGATGGGAGACTTTAACATCGTTTTAGACCCTAAACTAGATAAATCTACTAAATCTAGAATCTCTAGCTCTGTCAAATCTAGGAACACTCTTAAAAACATCATGACACATCTGGGTCTGGTGGATTTATGGAGAGAACGCGCCGGCAACAAACCCGGAGTGTCTCTGAGAAACAGCCGATTCAAACATAAATCAAGAATCGATTATGTCTTTTTTAGCTATTGTTTAAACGATATAGTAGAGTCGATCGACTATATACCATCACACCTCTCAGATCATTCTGCAATAAAATTCGCTTTAAAATCTAGTAAACTGGCCAACCACCCGTCTTGGTCTTTTGATCGAACATTGCTGGTAGAAGATGAAGAAGTCAATGTTCTCTCAATTGAATCTTTAGTCTTCTTTGATATAAATAAAGACTCCACAGGCCCAACAGCTGTTTGGGAAACCTTTAAAGCCTTTCTAAGGGGACAGATCACTAACAGAGCCTCCTATAGGCGGAAAAAATATATTCAAAAAATAAAAAACTTAGAACAGGAAATGAAACTTTTGGAGACTAAGATCGATCCGTCTCTAACAACTTCTGATGATCATGAAAAAATGGCTGAATTGAAATCTCAATTAGAAACTACTTTACAGGAAAGAATAAATAAAAGATGGGAAGCAAGTAAATCCTCTCAATTTGAATTCGGAGAAGCTGCAGGGAAGGTACTAGCGTGGAAAATAAGAGCTGAAAAAAATCTCAATTACATCAGAGAAATTAAGATACCTGGAGAAGCAGAAACAAGATCCACTAGCTTAGAGATAGGAAGAGCCTTCTTCAACTTTTTTGAGGAGATTTATAAAGAAAATCTCCCTAACGATCAGCAAGCAAGGGATAGTTGGCTAGAAGCCATAAACCTCCCGGCTCTATCAATAAGCCAGAGCAATTTTTTGGAGGCTGAGATCACTGAAGACGAGGTCAAGAAAGCAATTCGACACTCAAAAAAAGGAAAGGCGGCCGGTCCAGATGGTCTGCCGGGAGAAATTTATAGAACTCTTGAAGATATAGTAGCCCCAGTGCTTACGTCACTTTTCAATGGCATTTTGATACAAGGGAAGCAGCCCCCAAAAACCTGGGGAGAAGCAACAATCGTGCTTATCCCGAAACCAGGGAAATCAACACTAGACTGTGGGTCATACAGACCAATATCATTACTAAACAATGACTACAAACTCTTCACAACTATAATAGCTACAAGACTGGCTAGTGTCATTGGAAAAATCGTTCACCCTGACCAAAAAGGTTATATCAAGGGCAGACAATTAGCGGAGCTTACACATGAAGCTGTGGGAGCTATAGATCTTGCTACAGCTTTCTCGCTACCATTAGCCACATTAACCCTAGATGCTACTAAAGCATTTGACAGGGTTAACTGGCTATACCTTAACGCTGTCTTGAAAAAATTCAACTTCGGGGAGAACTTTTGTAGGATAATTAAACAGCTATACAGTACTGCTTCTGCCAGGTTACTGGTTAACGGATCTGTAACCGAACCATTTGAAATATCTAGAGGCACAAGACAGGGCTGCCTGCTTTCCCCTCTCCTATTTAATCTATATATTGAACCATTCGCTCAGCTTTTAAGGGACAAGACTAATATTCCATCTTTTAGTTTCGGAGAGTGGGAAAGGCGAGTAGCAATGTACGCTGATGATATCATGATTTTTACATCTGACCCAGCTAGAGCATATCCAGTAGTTATCCACCGGGCAGAAGAATTTGGAAGAATATCGGGATACGACATCAATTCCAGCAAAAGTGAGATAATGGTTTGGAACATACCCAATATCCAGCTGGGGGCAAAAATATCCACATCGATGCGCTATTTGGGAATTAGAATAACTCAAGACGTGGCGAGAATTGGGCATATTAATTTGGAAAAGATACACACTGAGACCAAAAAACTTCTAAAATCTTGGTCACATCTTCCACTCTCTACCATAGGTAGGGTGAACCTGGTTAAAATGTGTATCCTCCCAAAATTCACCTTTATGTTTAATGCTATCCCTACTGCCTTTGACTCAAAAATGATTGAAAAATCACAAAAAGAAATAAATTCCTTCATATGGAACTACAAAACCACAAGAATTGCGTGGAAAAAGCTAAGGAGAAGGAGAGAGAAAGGAGGCCTAGCACTGCCGGATCTACTGTACTATTCATGGGCATTCCAATTATCACACACACGAATGCTTTTAAAGATGCCATCTAATCTTGCAACTGACTCCATGTATAGGGCTATGCTAATCGGGGCTAATTTAACATCGGATAGTTTTATGTTTAAATTTGGATGTCAGAAATACTTCAAAAACATCAAATTAAAAATCGTACAATCATGGGCAGAAATATGGTATAACATCAGAAAGAAACTCGGTCTCTCATACTACTCCAACTACGCCCCCATTTGGGATTCACCAGGATTGCCACTTTGTCTGAGGGATAGTCTTTCCACCATAATTGAACAATCAGGTATTATAAGATGGGGTCAACTACTCAAAGAAGGCAGCCTTATAACCTGGGAAGACTTATATGAACTGGTTGGTGTAGGATTGTCAAGATTTAAATATATTCAACTAAGTAGTTGGGTGAGATCTCCGATTCGTACTGATGCGAACCTAGGGAAAACGAGCTTAATAGAACAAAACTTGGTGGAAAGAGTTATGGGGGGAAAAGAAGTAACAACCTGGTATTGGCAGTTGCTAGAGGAAATTGACGGGGAATTTCAACTCCCAGACGACCTATGGAGAACGGCAATTGGTACCCCATGTGAGGAGAAATGGCAAAATTATTTTTCCCTATTATACAAAACAGTAAAGCCTTCATGGCTAAGACGGAACCATCTATTCTCTATGCACCGCGCATACATAACCCCACTAAAACGATCTAAATTCTTACCAAATAAAAAATGCAATAAATGCAACTGGCCAGGGGCCTGTGACATACACATGTTTTTTGAATGTCCAGACATCCAGAATTTTTGGAGCAATGTGAAGGAAACTTTAAATTCTATCTTAAATACTTCTCTAGAAATAACTCTTTCTCTCGTAATTTTTGGATTGGAAGATAACATCAAAGGATTGGCAAGGTCCTTTCTCTTCTACGCAATTTTGCTGGCGAGAAGACAAATCTGTATAAATTGGGTAGAGAAAACACCTCCATTACACTCTCGGTGGCTTTCCTCCTTATATGAAACATCTAAAATGGACCTTAAAAGAACAACTAGTAAGAGGCATATGGCTTTTTGGAACTTATTAATTAACTGGAGATAGACCTGGGTATTTTTTTTTTTTTTTTTTTTTCCGGGTCCAATGATTATGCCTTCTATACTCCTGGACCAGGGTCAGGCAAGGCGTGTTAAAGGTCCTACAGGTTGAAAGACACCTAGATTGAGTAAAACATCTCCAATTCTTCTAATGGGACATCTCTACTACCAATATATCAAATCACGTCTACAAGCCGTGCAAGGTGGTTGGTATGCTCCTTATTGAAGAAAAGGCAAATGAGGACAAAAGAAATTAAAAAAAACAAAAAAACTAATGGACTTCATTATCCTTAGGAAAGACCACCTCGCCATAGTCCTGAAATGTGAGACTGTTCTGCCTCCAGGTAGGATTGCTTCACCAGGTTGTTGTTTTTTTGCTTTTTTACATTATACCTCCCGTCCCGCTCCACTTTTTGTTGTTTCCAAGCACATAGGATTGTGTCTCAGTAAGTAGGGAGGGTGGGACCCGAGGGTGCGACCCCATTATGACAAGGAGGACTTTCCTAAGAGTAATGAAGATCACTGGTTACTAATTAGTTAATTACCCCCACGGAAGTCCTCCTCTTCATAGTCCTCCAACGTGAGGATGTACCCCAAGGAAAAAAATCACTAAATGCACAATTATATGCATCTGAATCAGAAATATATTTCCAAAAGTTTATTCATTGCTGTCTGTAACATCAATTTATCTAAATTGTCCGCATCTTGTGACAATAGATCCAGCTTGTAAGGTGACAGGAAGATATTGGAACTGTCCCATGTAGCTGCCCTGCAGATCTCTCGTAAGGAAACTCAGCTTGGTTCTGCTACTACTCTGGTACACCTGGCCACAATACTTCCCTGTAAATCCAACTTCATAGAAGATTAGGCCTGAGCATTCGCCTGCCTGCCCCATCTACTGATAGTCGCATTTTATGCTTTTTTACCTCTACATGCAGTATCATAAGAAACAAAAAGGGGCTGAGAGTAACCAAATGGCTTTGTACAATCCAAGTTCACCAAAAGAGCCCAATGTACATTCAAGGAGGATGGAATGTTGTCTGTAGACTGAACAAATATAAAGATTAGGTCCTGAGAGCAGTGAAAAGACGATTGAACCTTTGGATGAAACTTAATATCTGGCTTCTGGACAACCGTGACCAGCAAAAGCCTCAAGTAACAACAAATAATAATCAAGGAAGGCAATTCTAGTCTTCTCACCAAGAAAATGGCCCCTGCATGATCTAATTGCAGCCCCTGGGAAGCTAAAGTAGAAGGCACCAACCTTTTTGAGAAGCCATCCCACAAAATCTCCAAAAAGTCAAATGGATCCCCAGAGACTTGGTCACATGATTTTTTCGAGGTCCAAATACAAAGGTTTTGCCAGTGTTTAGAATATGCTCCGATCACAGAATCCTTCTTCACTGTCACAAACAACCTCCTATAAACATCCTAACTTCTTCAACCCAAGTCTCTCAATCTCCAGGTCATCAATCTCAACTGGGAGATCTGTTTGAGAGAGAGCTCTGGAAACTGAAGTGGGCTAGGAGAGAAGGGAAACTGAATGGAGGCTCTATCGCCAGAAGTTTCAATACATGAAAGCATGGTCCTCTGGGCCAGAAAGGTGCCAACACAATCACTGTCATCACTTCCCTCAGAATCCTCTGAAACACCCTCGGAAGGAAGAGAATCCGAAACAAATAATACAGTATGTCCTGAGGCCATTGCACTGAGAAAGCATCTATCACTTACACTTCTGGACATACCTTCTCTGTGCAAAACTGAGGCAACAGAGCATTTGTTGGGATGCAAAAAGATTCAAAGGGGCAACCCCCAGCTGTGTTGTTAGCATCTGAAATGCTTGAACACAGGGATGAAAATCCACTGGCGAAGGCACATTCCTGCTGAGGCTGTCCACCTGCAGATTGACCACCCCTGGAGTATACATTACTTTGATCGAGGTCAAGCGGACTTCTGCCGAGGAGAGAAAAGCCCATCAGCCAATCTAACCTGAGAGTGCCCTCCCTATTGCTTCCAATTCTTGCCATTAGTAAGATATTGTGAGTCTCCAACTGTAATTCTCACCTTCGGTTTTCCGCAGGATCAAGATGCAAGCTTGTAGTGAGGTCTCAACTTCCCTCACTCACCATAGAAGCCCAACAATGTCAAAGCCTTGAATGGTGAAATGGGGGAAGAGAGGAAAACAAGGGAAAAACGACACGCCCAGGATTTTCGGCGATAAATAGGGATCTTCGTAATCTCAGAGGATGCCTGCATGACAGACAAATGCTATGCTTGTAACTAAATATAACTAATCTAGAGATGCAATCCCAGTCTCCCCTATGCATAGCACTGTATTAACATTCAGCAAATAACTACCTGTGAATTTGCCCTCTTTAGCTAAAGTCATAAGTATTAGAAGCAAGATTCAACACCTTTCCTTTTTATGTAGAAAAATATGAGCATTAGGTATTTAATTAACCAAAAAGCAGGGCAAATATTAAAAGAAGATATGCTATGTACTAACCTCTCAAGTGAGATAACATGACATCAGAAAAAGGCCCGAACAGAAGAATCAGTCCAAAGGAAACAAACAATAAACATATTTCCCAACTGTATAGATTGTACAAGAAAATAGGAAAACAGACAAACACACCAAAACTAGGCAGTGCTGAAATATATTAATATTTAGTTCCTTGACTTCAGGAAATTACTATTTATATTTCTGTTTTCTCTCATAGCTTGCAGTAGTACAGAACAGGAACTGGAATCTCCAAGCGCAGTGGAGACACATTAGATAAGTATAGAACTGTTAAATATAGTGCAGCACATATTACCAACTTTGTAGAATATCTGGATCCTTTAAATTTCTTCTGTTTCTTTCTTGCAGGTTTTGTCATCTACAAAAGCAAAGCCAGCCGTGCTGAAGATGACTCTCAAGGGGCAAGTAAAAGCTCTGTAGTGCAAACCGATGCAGACCGCCGACATCGACCGCAGAATTGACCCAGAAGCAAACAGGTGAGTCAAAGAGCAGTGACAGAAGACATGCATGCATGCACTAGAATGCAAAGTGCTCTTCCTTTCCCCTCTGCCTTCTTTATTCCTGAATTGATCCGCCCCGTTTGCATACACGGTGGGGCGTGGAGCAAGCCTGACAACAACGGGGACTATCTGCCCTGTGCCTCGCATCGTCCTAAGGTTGAACCCCAAACCCAATGACCCACATACGTTGCCAGAATCAACGTAAATGGCTCTGTTAAGTGAACACCTGTCAAGAGATTCAAAGGAGATAGCTACCACTGGAGACGCTGAACTATCGTCAAAACACTGGGTTGGAAAAATTTAAATTTAGGGAGGCTGGGGACCAGTGGGTCTGAACATGGTAGACCAGTGGCTTTAAATGGAGAGAAGCCGAAGGCACTACTGTTGTACAAGCCAACATGAGGCCCTGAACCTTCGGCAATTGACCATCTGGAGCCGACTGAAAAGGAAGAAGGTCCTGGAGATGAATCAGGAACAGGGGTCGGAGCACACGCTTCACCTCCCAGCAAGGTTTGCCCCTGGCATTGTGGTAAATGCAGTCTCAGTTAGTTGCTTACTTCAAAAGTGTTCCAGTGTTACGCAACAGTTGGCACAGATAGTGCTGATCTCTAGACACGTGTTTCTGGCTCTTTAACTGTCATCAGTAGAGATTACAATCTTTCAAACGTGGGGTTTGCTGAGTAGGCTGCCAACGTCTTTCTCAGGTCAGGTACCTCTCACAGGCATGCGGGTGCTTCATCCACGAGCTCGTCAGCTCAATGACTCACGGAAGTACTATTAAACAGGAACAGGGATAGGAGCACACCGCTTCACCTCCCAGCAAGGTTCGCCCCCGGCATTGTGGTAAATGCAGTCTCAGTTACTTGCTTGCTTCAAGAGTGCTCGAGTGTTTCATCACAATTGGCGCAGATAGTGCTGATCTCCAGACACATGTTTCTGGTTCTTTAACCGTCATCAGTAGAGATTACAGTCTTTCAAATGTGGGTGTTAGCGGGTTAGAGGAACTCTCGGAGACAGGAAATGGTTTTAAGCCGGCTTTTATAGGCTTTAACAGTTTATTTCGCCTAGGGCTGAGTCTGTAAAAGGGTGAGGTCGTTTTCTGGTTCATTGTCGGGAGATAGACGTCCCCTCAGAAGGGGTTTTCCTTTCTTCCTCCACTCCAGGGTGCTCACGGGACAGACACCGGTCCGGAATACAAGTTAAAAAAAAACAAAAAGACTTGGATTCAGTTGGAGGTCTCACTACAATCAGTGGTAGGGAAGGGTAGTGAGGAGTAACACGGTGCTCAAAACCAAACAATAGGTAAGTGGGTGCTCCATGCCGATAGTGCTCAGGAAGGGGGAGTGACTGGGTTTTTGCCGGTGTAGTTATGGGAGTTTAAAACCCTTCCTCCCCGCCCAACCCGAGATACGAGCCCGTACCTGAGTGAGCCACGCATCTCCTGATGTGTGGCTGGGTGATGCGCTGAATCGTTGGCCTCCTGGCTCTGTTGCACATCGATAGGACTCATCTCTGCTGGCTTCCTCCATCAGCGGTCCTTCCTTGTCTCGCTCGACAACTCCTCCACGCTCGCGTTCTTCTTTGGGTGTCGGACACACCTCCGTGTCCTTGCTTCCGGGTTTTGGTGCATCTGACCCTGTGACGTCCCAGGGGGCGGGGCCTTCCGCAAACTCGGCCCAGTTAAAGAAACACGGCCCGTCTTCCTCCTCCGGTCGGAAGAGTGTTGTTTCCGCCCGGTTCCAGTTTTCGGGTTGCTGTGGGGAGAGAGGTGAGACCGGTATAGTTCTTGTTTTTATATCGTTTCTTTCCAGGATTCCAGACTGGCCTCCCTCGTGACAGTGGGGTTTGCTGAGTAGGCTGCCAACATCTTTCTCAGGTTAGGTACCTCTCACACGGTGTGCTCCCACCCCTGTTCAGGTCCTGGAGATGACACTGCAGAGTTATCATCCGATCTTCAAGTAAAAAGACCATGCCTACTCAGAATCAAAGAGCGCTCAAATTATGTTTTTCTGGCGGCGGGGCACAGCACGGGCTTGACTTCATTCAAGAGAAATCCCAGGGACTTGAGCATGTTGCACACTTGTGACATAAATTATCCTGCCTTGGAGAGAGAAGAAGCCACAGCTAGGCAGTCATTCAAGTAGGGAAAACCTGAACTTCAAGTAAATGTAATTGCGCCACTACCGGTGCCAGTACATTTGGTAATATTCAATGAGGAGAGGCTGAAAGACAACACCCTGAACTGGAAATGGTCCACCCCCACAGCAAACCAAAGGAACCTCTGTGAGTGAATGTGAACTGGTACGTGGAAGAATGCATCTTGCAAGTCTAGAGTCATGAGAAAATCCCAGAGAAACTATAGAAAATATCCTCTGGGGTGTCATCATCTTGAGCATAAGTCGTTTCACATATCTGTTGAGGGACTTCAGATCTAATACCAGATGGAAATTGCCATCCACCTTTGGCTCCAAAAGAGAAGAGAATAAAATCCTGGTCCTTTTCTGACTGGGCACTGACCATATGGCTCCCTTTTGTAAAAACGACTGAATCCCTTGAATCAATGCCAGCTCTCTCACTTGATCCTTAAGCATCATAGTTTGCAAAAAGAAGGAATCTGGTGACAGAGATTGGAACTCTATCTGATACCAACATTCACCACTATCAGGACCCACTTGTCTGACGCTACTTATCGCCATTGATCAGATAGGAGAATTCCACTGTAGGTAAGTAATTGTCATTTTTTTGTTTGACACTGCTGTTTGACCTCGAGCCCAGCCTTGAAAGGGTTGCTTATTGTGAATAACCTGAATAAAACGCTTGTTCACAAATAAACACTTATTCCTGAAAGGCTTGAATAATTGCAGGAACTTCTTTTCCTCCACAACCTTTTTCATCAGTTCATCTAATTGTGGAGAGAAGAGCTTATCACCTGTAAAGAGCAGCCGTAAAAAGGAGAGATTTTTGGGCATCCTCCAACTTCCACATTTTCAACCACAACAAACGTCGAGCTGCAATAGATGATCAAAGAAAATCAACTTAAATTTGGAAAGAAACTAAGCCAGAAGCTCCGTCTTTGCCAAGATTTCAGTAGAGTTCTTCTGTTCTTGAAGATAAAAAGAGTTGAAAGAATTTCAAGACAGTTGAGATGAGTAGGCTGCATAAGTTGCTGCCCTGAAGGAAAAATCTGATGCCCCATATGCCCATTTAAAAAAAAACTTCAAACTTTTTATCTGCGGAGTCAGATAAAGAAGCAGCTTCAGACACCAAAGATAAAGCTGATGTCATATGGCCAACAAAGGGTTAATCTTAGGAACCTTTGGGTAGTTCTCCTTATATTCCTCATAAGGATGGCACTTAAAAAGGAAATGTTGAAAGGTGAATTAATGTATTTCTTTCCACTCCTTTGAGAACATTGTGTCGATCAGGGGCAGCTGCTACGGTATGGGGTAGTGGGGTGGGGGAGATAAAAAAACCACTTACCTGATTATGGCCACAGTTTCTTCTCGATCCTCTTCCCTTCCTGGCTCGTGACAGGCTCTTATAAGTCAAGGGTCATGATAGGTCTGAGCGGTGTGTTTGGCAGCTCAGACAGTCCCTGGGAGTCTTGGGACAGTTTTCCACCTGGCTGTAATACACAGCCAGGTGGAGAAATGCTAAGTGCGCATGACTGTTTTGCCAGCCCAGACGGCCGGCCAAACTGTCATGCTCACTTATGGTGCACAAATCACTCCTCCTCCCTGTGACACCAGCCCCACCCTAGCATAGCGCCCTAGCTGGTGTGAATCATCAGAAGGAGGAGCGGTTTACTGTGAAAAGAATTGCTCGCGCAACAGCACCTTCGGTTGTACACCCAACATCTCTCTAACGTGCAGTAACTCTTGAAACTGCACTCCCTGAATATAACTGCCTACAGAGCCAAATTCTGATTCCACCTCATCATCAGCCATAGTCTTTTGCTTCTTTGAGGAACACTGCAGTGGCAGCCATATCGTCATCAATCATAGACTGAAGGTCTGATCTTGAGACCGTCAGAACCTCCTTTTCCGCTATCAGAGCAGACGAAGAAGTACTCCAAACAGGCTCCATTGTAAAGTGAAGTGATACTTAAATAGGTTGCCTTAGACAGTGCTTAATTAGTAAAAAAATGAAGTGCCAGGGCCCTTCCCGGAAGGTCATTGCGGCCTGCACCACCCATACCCTGCCAGCACTGCCAATGACAGCAGCAACATAAGACTTAACCCTGACACTCCTACAAGTGTGACAATTCAGACTAATTCAGGCCACACTAAGATATAATACCGGCATGAGAGGCTTAATTGACTTAATAGATCCGGTTGTTGTAGCTCCTCTCAAAATGAAAAAGACAGCACCACTATGTGGTTAACCATCACTAGAGCTGGTGCTGAAATTGAAGTGCTGGTACCGAATACCGGAAAGCACTGGCACAAATCAAACACTGCCTAGCAACAAATGGTTCCCACATTGGAGGTTTAACAACCAGAGGGCAATACTTCTGTGCACGCCTTTACCTGCCTTGCACGCACCCTTTTGTGAGCACCAACAAGGCAGCGAGTTGAAACTTCTCTGCAGCTCACAACAGGACCCGAACCAACGCCCCAGCAGCAGCAGGGAAGTGCTGCTGGACCGAAGCCACAAACATCGGAACACTGAAGCAGGACCCAATAAGTACATATGCACTTGGTGTCATTTTCATCGAACCAGGTGTATGAACCTGGAGCATTCTGACAATGCAGCTAACAACATCTACAGTCCACATCACATATCTCTTTTACCTGCTGCTACAAGCCTTTTTGAAACTGATGTTGTGAGAGGCTGGCCTGGTATATGCTGTCCACTAATGTAAGTGGGCACCTTGCACCAGTCCAGCATGGTGATTTAAGAGGTCAAAGATAACCTTAGAAAGCTATCCAGGTGGTATCTGTGGAGAGCAGCCTTCAGGCGTAATCCTGAAGGAATGTTAAGCAGAAAAAAAGAGCTGCTGCTGGAAGAGGAGAAAGTGTCAGTTGGAATCCAAATGTGGATTCTTGTTGAAGAGTACCTGAAAGCAGAGGGAGCAAAGTCTGGGTCACTTGAGAGTGATCAGGGTCTGGGTAGACAAATGCCCACCGATGTCAGGTGCTTCAGGATAGTTGACGGTGACCTTGACTCTGCAGCTGCGGAGATCAGGCAACATTGAGGACAATCAGGAGCTGGATGTGAGCTGTTCCATGAAGGATGTCGAGTGCTGAGGGGTTGGTGTCCGGGGGGGGTACCAACAAGCCTTGGCAAAAGCAACCCATGCAGGAAGTCAAGGAAGTGTACGGTTTGGACCAGCAAGGTCCAGGAGACTCACCAGACACAGGGAGTCAGGGTAGTCCCAGAGCAATCAGGGGAGATCAAGGAAATTAAAGATGACCCATAACTAGACCCACAGACTGGAGGCACAAGAGTCACAAGAGGACCTTGGGCAGCTTAAAAAATACAACAGGTCAAGGAGCACTCGGTGTGAGGTGGTTGAAGATCTTTGTAGGAAACATTGCCAGAGGTTGGAGCTACCTGGAGCCCAATGCACTTGTTGCAGGATTGCAAACAAGCACATGCACTTGCAAAAGTATGCAGTGCACAGAGGTTCAGGTATTACAGCCCCCACAAGGGATTCTGACCTCAAACTTGGGCAGCTCAGACATCGAGGGACATATAAATCCACCTTCCTTGTTGCTGAGCCTTTCGAAGTCCGTAGGATCTTGGGATCAGCAGACCAGCCAGCAGTGTAGCGGTTCCTGCGAATGTAGGGGAGTGACTCCTTCACTCCAAGGGAGATTATCTTCAGGTGTCTCGGATGCTCCACAGGTCCTACATGGATCCTGTATGGTGCACAGGCACAGATGATGTAGTAGACTGAGAGGGAGATGAAGTCAGGCCCAAAAGAAGTCCAGAGTGCCCAGACTGTCTAAGTGCAGTGATTTCAGTTCTGAATCTTGTCCACAATGTATCTAAGGTCCTACAGCCAGGGAAGCCTTTAAGTACCCACGGGAGAGAATTGGAAAAATTCAGGGGACCTCCTAGGGGAGCGTCTGGACAGGGGGAGGTTACTCCCATTTCCCTTGTCCAGTTTCGCACCAGAGTGGGAGCCAACAGCTCCCAGGACTGGTTTAAACTGGACTTTGCACAGGGACACCAAATGTGCCCCTAATACAGACTTTCAGTCACTGGCAAGCACACCAACCCAGCCCTAATAGCCTAAATCCTGTCTGGGAGGTGGTCGCACCTTCCTGTAACAGGATACCTATTGTTCTACCTTCCCCTGATCGAGCTTGGCTCAGCAGCAGAAGAGCAGAAATGTGTCTCTAGTCGGCAGCAACCATTTTATGCTGTCCAGAGCTAGAAGGCTGGTACCAGGAACACCAGGGGCCCCACGAAGGATGCTTCTGAGGGTTGGAATCATACCTCCCACACCGGTTACCAGTGTGGCGGTATGGTTCCAACATGTTTGACACCAAACACAATAGGGTGTGTTTCAGCCGTTTTAGAGTTGGTCATCAAGTGGTTGCATAATGGCCCTCTATAGTAGTTTATAGCTGCTTCACCGACAACCCGGGAGAATGGACTCCGTAGGATGCAGGGGTATCCTGCTCATGCAAAAGCACCCTCTCACTTAGAACCAAGCACCCTGCCTCAGAATTGTAAAGGCCTGCTAGAGGGGTGATATTGTAGTGTAGTTCCTATATTCCCAATCGGCTCTGCGCATTGGAATAACATATACTATAGTTTAGACATAGGACTAAGGTCGACTAGGTCTCTATCGCATATATTCGTCTTAACTGTGAGTGCCAGCTAGCTCAGAGGTCACTAGAAACTTTCTCAAAATCACAAGAAGGGATTCGTTTCTGACAACCGCATAAACATGACAACTTTGTTTCCCAAGAATAAGAAATCAATCTCCAGAGTCGCGGAAAAAATAGATGGCTATTTTACTCAGTCAATTGTGCATGCTTCGTTTTACCAGAGGTGCTGAGAAAATAGAGAGACGGGCATTTTGAATAAAAAGTATTTATTGAACAGTCTTCTTTCTCAAGCATAAGAAATGTACTGCCACAATCGTAATACTGGTTATAAAGTATAATGCGTACAGTATAAATAGGATTATAAAATAATACTGTAAAAGCATGGTATGGTTTCTAAGCCATATAAAATAATATATAATACATACATTAATAAATAATGACTAAAAGTACTCAACTGGTGCTTCTAAAATACGCCTACCCCGGTGTACCTAACCTAGGTCTAGTCCAAGGGAAGTAGTAAGTGAGGTGTAGCTTAAGTTTAGTATTCTTTTGCCAAGAATCTTTTCCAAGAATTCTCTAAGGGTCTAATCAGCTCCGTACCTTGGTTTAGAATGAAGGAGGTCTTGTATCTCTCTCTCAGGACTCGATTTCCCAGCAACCCGCAAGGGTAGCCTGGAAACATCGGAGCTGGATTTCTCGGCAGGAAAAAAGACAGCGTCTCTCAGTGCGTCAACTTCAGGGTCGGCTTCCTTCGGCACTTGCTGCTGCAGGGCGCGTCGGGCAAGTAGATAGTCGAACTGCTCCAAACCACTGTGTGTTTGTCTGGGCAAATGTAGGCATATTTATACCTTGAAGGTGCTGAGTTTGACGTATGATTGGACATAATAACGTCATCAAAGACTCAGTTCTTTAAAAACTCCATGATTTCCTAGATAAATTAGTATTCAGGCAAGGGGAAGTCCCTAGCTGCTGAAGGCGGGTTTTTCCAAGAAATCATTGTGGATTCTCGGAACTTAGTGGAAGTAGCCATGCCGTATTTGGGCTGCATAGGCTCAGTCTAAATAAGGGTATGATTTCTATGCCTATGTAAGGATCGGGTGATTTATACCTATATATGGGCATGAATTGGGTAGATTACACTAGGGTCCTAGATTTGTACATAACAATATATAGGTTTTAAGTGCAGTGACCCTTAGAAATTTTAAACCTATATCTGTGCCCCTCACTAAGATACTCAATAAAGCCAACATCCCCTTCCACCTATCTGCAGACGATACCCAGATCTACATAGAAACTTCCTCTATTGATGACATACAAAGACTAAACCTCACCCTGAAAGAAATCCAACACTGGTTATCCCTCAACCCCCTGAAACTAAACCAGGACAAGACGGAAATACTCATCATATCCAACAAAGCACAACCCCCCACAGTCACAGAATGGCTTAAAACCATTGATGCTCTAAACTGCAGCGTCATCCCAGCAGACTCTGTAAAATCATTGGAAATCACTCTGGACCCTAACTTAGACATGGTCAAACACATCAAAAATACCGTCAAGAACGCTTTCATCAACCTAAAACTGCTCAACAAAATAAAGTCATTCATCCCTCCTAATGACCTCAAACAAGCCACCCAATCCCATGTCTTGTCCAGATTGACCTACAGGAACGTAACCCTACCAGGAACAGCAAAATCCCATGTTGCCCCCCTTAGAACAACTCTAAATGCAGCAACCAGAATGGTCACTGAAGTAAAAAAATAAACACATCACTCCTGCTCTCAGAGAGCTAAAATGGATACCAACCGAAATGCACGCAAGCTTCAGAACAGCTTGTCTCTCTCACAAAGCCCTGCATACCGGTAAACCTGCATACCTGGCCGCCAAACTCAACAAAGCCAGTCAGTCAGGGGAATCTAAGGAGTACTAACACTCTACTTCTCATCCCGCCCAAAACTCACAAACATAAAGCCTCATCACACGCCTTCTCTGGAAATGCACCCAAAATTTGGAACTCCATCCCAGTTCATATCAGGACTAACCCCTCCTTTCCAAAATTCAAAAGCCAGCTCAAAGACCTTTTCCTCAACCGAACTCTTCCAAATATATAGAGGACGCTCTACATAGAATCCCCCACACTGCAGTATACAAACACTCTGTTCAGAGGACCAATACCCCTCTTACCTCTCGTCTCTCTCCGGTGCTCCTCCTCACTGATCTGGATTTGTCACGAATCATGGAGTCCATTGGCTACTCTTTGTGTTTGAATTGTACTCGTCACGTATCTTTACGTTCTATTTGCTACTCTTTGTGTTTGAACTATACTCGTCGCGAATCACTGTGTTCTACTATGGTCACTTCTTATGTTTGATTGCAACTTTGATACATGTTGTAAAGTGCTCTGATACCCTCGGGTCTGGCTAGCGCTATATAAAACT
This sequence comes from Lissotriton vulgaris, assembly GCF_964263255.1. Taxonomy (NCBI): domain Eukaryota; kingdom Metazoa; phylum Chordata; class Amphibia; order Caudata; family Salamandridae; genus Lissotriton; species Lissotriton vulgaris. The sequence goes on from NC_141694.1 coordinate 973,071,018, forward strand.
CCTAAATAAATAAATATATCTTAAGTTAGTGATGCATGAACCAACTTACACATGCTGCAATGGCAGGCCTGTGGTTCCATTTTGCATGACCTCTCATGGGTGGCATAATACATGCTTAAGCCTATGGAAGGCCTCTGGTGTACATATGCCCTGGGTAGTTGTGCCCACCCTGGCCGGCACCCAGAGACAGGAACCATTGTCCTCCACCCTCCCTCCACAGAGCTAGGCACTACTCTGACCTCCTCTTCCTGAACAAAGGAGGACTTTCAGGGCACTGCACCCCACCTCCCCACCTACACTGCTGGCTACTTCTCATGCACTGCCTGACACTTCTCCTGTGAGATGTCTCCTCCCATTTGCCAAAGCACCTTGAACAACACTCCGACAAACAATGCACACAGTGTACTTGCTTGCCTTATCCTCAACACTCGCTCCCTTGTCAAACATGCTATTGTTTTCTTGAACCTGGTATAGACCTCTCACCAGACCTACTTTTTGTAACTGTAACCTGGCTCACAACGATGTCTGCCCCCGACATCATAGTGGCCCTCTCGCTTGGCTTCAAGATAACAAGGCAGGACAGAACCAGAAAACCCAGAGGTGGACTCATCATCAGCTGCAAAGAACACATTAGCTGCTCCACTACCTCAACAAACTGCAACAGCCACCTGGAACACCTGGCCTTCAAACTGAAAATCTCCAGCAATGCCAGTATGGGTGGGCTGCTCTTGGACCGACTACATGGACCATGGGCCAATGCAGGAAACACAATCACTGAATACATTGCCCCTCGATACTCAACTACAGCTCTTTTATCTTACTCAGAGTCCTCAACTTCCACCTGAAGACCACATAGACCCCAACACCTTCACCCTAACGGATGACCTCAACACCTTGGGGCTCGCCAACACGTGAAGGGGCCTCACCTAAATGGCAGGACATCGCCACCCAAACTTTACATACTTCGAAAACATCACAATGAACTATCCAACCCCCTCACTTGGACAGAACAAATCCTGATCAGCTTCAGCCTGCAACCTTCAAGTCCAACCAACACAGGCCTGCACTCTTCAAGTCCATGCAGCAAAACTGGATTAAAATCTCATAATAAGCCTGGTCCTCTGAACTCCAAGCCAGCCACCCACAATTCCAAGACAACCTCTCGCAAACCTTCTCTATTCAATGTTTAGATCAACTCCTGCATGGAGTCCCTGGCACCAATCAAAACCACCACAACCTTCAGAACAAGACTGCAAACAAGCTGGTACCCAGAAAACCACACACTCCACAGACCCACTGCAAGCATCTGAAGGACATGCTGGAGGATTTCACATGATGGGAACAACAAAGGAACCTTCAACTCAGCCCTTTGACACTACAACCAGAAAATCAAAGACACAATCCTTCGGCCTTGGCTAACTGAGCTCCAAAAATGCCAAAGAACTCTTCATTATGGTACAAGACTTTACCTCCGTGGCAGCCAGCGCCACCATCATCACCCCCTCCCTGGGTCTCTGCAACTAGCGATTCTACTTTTTCAACCACAAAATCAGCAACCAACCTGACCTTCAGAGTCCTCACTCAGCTCAAATCTCTTTAAAATATCCCTCAGAATCATCATCATCTCCTATTGGCATAGCACCCAAATCATCCTCTCCATCAGTGACGACACACATTACACCCAGACCACCTTTGGCACCGGCATGACTGAAGTTTCCAAATGGATGAAAGCCAACTGCCTTAAGCTCAATTCCAACAAACCAGAAGTAGTACTCTCCAGGAATTACTCCACTCTCTAGACTTCAGAGTGGCAGGCATCTGAACTTGGTCAAGTGCCCAGGCCCACCTATCAAGACAGGAACCTCGGCATAGTAGTGGAGAAACACCTCCCAATGACCAGCCAAATGAACACAGTGGCTCCCTCATCTTCCACACCCTCAAAAAGATCTTCAAGTGACTCCTCCTCAGCACCCGAAGAACAGCCACCTAAGCCCTGATAACCGACAAACTCCACTATGACAACACTCTCTATGTAGTCATTTCCACTTACTTTGCTAAACTCCTCCAGGTAATCCAAAATGCAACGACCAGATTCACCCTCTAACTCCAACCACCTCACCCATATCAAAACCACCTGAAAAACCTGCACTTCGCAAATGAGCGATGTTTAATCTCATCACTCACTCATAAAAGGTGCTCCACATCCTATGCTCCATCTACATGAACAGCCCTTCAGCTTCCACACACCATTCAGAAATCGCGGTTCAACAACCTTCCTGCTGGTTTACACCCCAGACAGAGCCAGTGGTAGTGCTTTTTCGAACTTCGCTCTCAAAGCCTGGAACAACCTCCTCCTGCACATTCTTGAGTTCCTCAAGAAACTCAAAATCTGGCTCTTTAAATAAGCCCCAATGAGGACCCTATTGCAAAAAACAGGGTTGTACCCAAATAGTCATAGGGACCTGGGTGATTGATTGTTATAAACAGAGGGGTCCCCAACTGGTAAGGAGTAGGTAAGAGAACATAAAGATTTTGAAACAGAAATTCAAAAAAGAAATCGAAAATATTTTTGAAGTGCAGTGTTTTATTCACAGTGCACTCATATCATCATAGTAGGGTTTAAAAACCAAAATAAATAAGTACTTTTCATTTGTTCATGTGCCTAAAAGTAGAAAGGGGAAAAGAAGTGCAAGGTAAAGTTTATAAAAAGTAGTGACTCACTTTACATTCAAATGTGACATAAAACATACATTGAAATTCATGTATATGTTATTCATCAATGATCCCCATCATTCAGGGCCGCATACGATATACACAAATTAGAACATTATTGTATATTCAAGCTCCTAATTACGCTGTATAAATCACGCTGATGGTAGGAGTTGACAAAAGTAGATAGCAGTCTACGTTTCGACCCAAGGGTTTGTAGGATGATTGATCCTTACAGCGCGGGTCTTCATCAGGACATGTGGGGGGAGGGGGATGGGCAAACCTCCTAGGGTTAGAAAAGATGAGAACCAATTAATCATCAAGGGCTAAATAAGTCCCTATGGAGCCGTAGCGGAGGAAACCGCTCGGGGAAATGCATTAAAAACACTGAGGACTAAAAACGGGCACGTTATCAACAAAGGTGCAACATATTTACCTGCCGCATAGTACAGGTCGAAGGGTATCAAGTGTGGCCAAAGTGCTCCGGGATAATCTGAAGGGATCGAAAGGACTGGGTCAGGATCGTTATGATTACACTGTATGGTGGCCAACAGTAGTTAAGAAGATCGATGCGGGGTTACCTTATATTTTGAAAAACGGCTGGAAATGTTCAGCACTCCGTATCTAGGAAAGGGAATGAAATAACGGGACCAGTAAATTGTCCATTCACCAATTGGTAAGGGATCATCAGAAGATTGGCAAAAGCTTCGCAGATCGAGCTTACCCGTTATCACGAGTTTGCCGGGTCCACAGGGAGGTCTCGAGGTCGATGGCGTCTCCCGTAACCAGGAAGTAAGGCGGGAGGGGGCGTGGTAACCTTAAGTGTGTTGCAATGGAGTAAAAAGAAAGACTACTCGGTGGCGGTTGCCAGGTGACCATCCTGTTGTGGGAAGCATCGGGTTTTTTAAAAAATAGAAGAAAGCTCCTTCGGGTAGCATACAATTAATCCGGTACTTAAATATTCGTATGGTACACACATCTATATCAGCTTGAACATAGTGATTAGGGCGTGCGAAATATTAGCGAGAAAAACATATTCCACTAAATTGCACTGAATTACCTGCCTGCATGAACCTGCCTAACAGGGCGGTTTAGATGCATGTCATAACACATTCCGAATTATAGAACAAAAGGTTAAGGTAAATTGTTTCGCTAGATCGCTTGTCTGCATGAACCTGCCGACATGGCGGTTAAATGCATACCAACTCACGGAGTATGATCACACTAAGAAGACAGATTTATAGTGACAGAGTAAGATTCAGAGATTAGCCAGTTGAGCGAAACTGTTTTCAGATTCATTGAGCCCATTCCGCACAGAATCAAAAAAATCGATCCATTTCAGTTCCCTGACATTCAGAATGGAGGATATATTGCCGCCCCTAGGGCCCAGTTTCACCTGTTCCAGTATTACCCACTTCAGGCTTTCAGGTAAGTGGTTTTCCTTATTACAGTGTTCTACCAGGGGGGCTCCTTGCACCTTGCACCTGACACGGCTGCAGTGTTGTAAAAACCGCAGTTTAGCACGTTGCTGTGTCTGTCCAACATAAGGTAAGTCACACGGACAAATTATGCAGTATACCACATTGGTGGTGTTGCAGTTGGTGTGTGACTTAAGTGTTACTCGTAGTCCCTTATGAACAAATTCCTTTGTCTGTATGGTCGAAGGGCAGGCCTTGCAACAGCCACATCTGAAGTGACCCACAATAGGTGGGAGGTTCCACATTGATGTGATGGTGGGTTCATTCTCGGTTTCAAGGAATGAGCATACTACGTGATCCCGAATGTTCTTAGCCTTTTTAAAGGAGTGTAGAGGTAGGTTTTCAATGTCGAGGTCCTCTGAAATTAGGTTCCAATGTTTGTTAATGGCTTTTTTGTTTGAGTTGCTTTGGGTCGAGAAAGTCGTTACACAAATCAGGCGCTTTTCATTATTCCGTTTTCGCTCATTCGGTTGTAGCAAAACTTCCCGGGGATTGAACCATGCTCTCTTTCTGGCTCTCTTGATCAGGCGCTTGGGATAGCCGCGTTCTATCAGCCGTTCCATGAGGTTTTCGGATTGCTCCATATAATCCTCTTTCTTGCTACAGTTGCGATGAATTCGCAAGAATTGCCCAAAAGGCAAGTTGTCCCTGAGGCCTCGCGGGTGATGGCTGGAATATTGAAGTAGTGAATTTCTCTCTGCCGGCTTCCTGAACAGGGTTGTGTGTAGTACATCCTCCTCAGCGATAATGGAGATATCCAAAAAATTGATAGCTTTTTTATCAAATTGAATAGTAAATTGGATATCTTGTGACCTCATGTTAAGCCAGATGAAAAAATCATTGATTTCAGTTTCAGTTCCAGCCCAAATTAAAAGGATGTCATCTATATATCTCATCCACATAAGTATGTTGGATCTAAAGGGATTGGTATCATTTAGTACGAATGTTTCTTCGTATGTTGACATAAAGATTATGGCTAGATCGGGGGCAAAGGCCGCCCCCATTGCCACGCCTTTGGTCTGAAGATAGAAACAGTTCTGGAACATAAAAAAATTTCGCATCATGGCAATTTTGAGAAGTAAAATAATGAATGACGTAGGGACCTGGACAGGTGCCACTCGTTTGTTCAGCGCGAGTGTAGCCACCACCAGGGCTTCTTCTTGAGGTATGCTAGTATAAAGCGACACAATGTCGCATGTCACAAGTAGTTCTTGTCTTGAATCAAATGGACGTCCGTCTATTAAATTGATTGTGTGTGTTGTGTCACGTAGGTAGGTTGCAGTGTCTTCGGCCAGTGGTTTAAGAAAAAAGTCTATGTATCTGCATAGGGGTTCCAGTAGAGAGCCGCAGCCGGAGACGATTGGTCGTCCAGGTGGTTGGTTTAGGTCTTTATGCACCTTAGGCAAGGTGTAAATTGTTGGACATGGACAACTACAAGAACGAGATCATGAGACAACTAAGGGATGGAATCAGCTATAAGAGGCTACCCGGCGACCCATCTAAGGAATTGGCTGGAGAGATACTAAGAGTCACACAAGAGGGTTTGGAACAAGGATTCCTATCTGACCAAGAATTCCGATATCTAAATCAAAAAGACCCAAGGATTCCAACACGTCATTCATTATTTTACTTCTCAAAATTGCCATGATGCGAAAAAAAATTATGTTCCAGAACTGTTTCTATCTTCAGACCAAAGGCGTGGCAATGGGGGCGGCCTTTGCCCCCGATCTAGCCATAATCTTTATGTCAACATACGAAGAAACATTCGTACTAAATGATACCAATCCCTTTAGATCCAACATACTTATGTGGATGAGATATATAGATGACATCCTTTTAATTTGGGCTGGAACTGAAACTGAAATCAATGATTTTTTCATCTGGCTTAACATGAGGTCACAAGATATCCAATTTACTATTCAATTTGATAAAAAAGCTATCAATTTTTTGGATATCTCCATTATCGCTGAGGAGGATGTACTACACACAATCCTGTTCAGGAAGCCGGCAGAGAGAAATTCACTACTTCAATATTCCAGCCATCACCCGCGAGGCCTCAGGGACAACTTGCCTTTTGGGCAATTCTTGCGAATTCATCGCAACTGTAGCAAGAAAGAGGATTATATGGAGCAATCCGAAAACCTCATGGAACGGCTGATAGAACGCGGCTATCCCAAGCGCCTGATCAAGAGAGCCAGAAAGAGAGCATGGTTCAATCCCCGGGAAGTTTTGCTACAACCGAATGAGCGAAAACGGAATAATGAAAAGCGCCTGATTTGTGTAACGACTTTCTCGACCCAAAGCAACTCAATCAAAAAAGCCATTAACAAACATTGGAACCTAATTTCAGAGGACCTCGACATTGAAAACCTACCACTACACTCCTTTAAAAAGGCTAAGAACATTCGGGATCACGTAGTATGCTCATTCCTTGAAACCGAGAATGAACCCACCATCACATCAATGTGGAACCTCCCACCTATTGTGGGTCACTTCAGATGTGGCTGTTGCAAGGCCTGCCCTTCGACCATACAGACAAAGGAATTTGTTCATAAGCGACTACGAGTAACACTTAAGTCACACACCAACTGCAACACCACCAATGTGGCATACTGCATAATTTGTCCGTGTGACTTACCTTATGTTGGACAGACACAGCAACGTGCTAAAATGCGGTTTTTACAACACTGCAGCCGTGTCAGGTACAAGGTGCAAGGAGCCCCCCTGGTAGAACACTGTAATAAGGAAAACCACTTACCTGAAAGCCTGAAGTGGGTCATACTGGAACAGGTGAAACTGGGCCCTAGGGGCGGCAATATATCCTCCATTCTGAATGTCAGGGAACTGAAATGGATCGATTTTTTTGATTCTGTGCGGAATGGGCTCAATGAATCTGAAAACAGTTTCGCTCAACTGGCTAATCCCTGAATCTCACTCTGTCACTATAAATCTGTCTTCCTAGTGTGATCATACTCCAGTAGTTGGTATGCATTTAACCGCCATGTCGGCAGGTTCATGCAGACAAGCGATCTAGCGAAACAATTTACCTTAACCTTTTGTTCTATAATTCGGAATGTGTTATGACATGCATCTAAACCGCCATGTCGGTAGGTTCATGCAGACAAGCGATCTAGCGAAACAATTTACCTAAACCTTTTGTTCTTCTAATTCGGAATGTGTTATGACATGCATCTAAACTGCCCTGTTAGGCAGGTTCATGCAGGCAGGTAATTCAGTTCAATTTAGTGGAATATGTTTTTCTCGCTAATATTTCGCACGCCCTAATCACTATGTTCAAGCTGATATAGATATGTGTACCATACGAATATTTAAGTACCGGATTAATTGTATGCTACCCGAAGGAGCTTTCTTCTATTTTTTAAAAAATCCGATGCTTCCCACAACAGGATGGTCACCTGGCAACCGCCGCCGAGTAGTCTTTCTTTTTACCCCATTGCAACACACTTAAGGTTACCACGCCCCCTCCCGCCTTACTTCCTGGTTACGGGAGACGCCATCGACCTCGAGACCTCCCTGTGGACCCGGCAAACTCGTGATAACGGGTAAGCTCGATCTGCGAAGCTTTTGCCAATCTTCTGATGATCCCTTACCAATTGGTGAATGGACAATTTAATGGTCCCGTTATTTCATTCCCTTTCCTAGATACGGACTGCTGAACATTTCCAGCCGTTTTTCAAAATATAAGGTAACGCCCGTATCGATCTCCTTAACTACTGTTGGCCACCATACAGTGTAATCATAACGATCCTGACCCAGTCCTTTCGATCCCTTCAGATTATCCCGGCACACTTTTGGCCACACTTGATACCCTTCGACCTGTACTATGCGGCAGGTAAATATGTTGCACCTTTGTTGATAACGCGCCCGTTTTTAGTCCTCAGTGTTTTTAATGCATTTCCCCGAGCGGTTTCCTCCGCTACGGCTCCATAGGGACTTATTTAGCCCTTGATGATTAATTGGTTCTCATCTTTTCTAACCCTAGGAGGTTTGCCCATCCCCCTCCCCCCACATGTCCTGATGAAGACCCGCGCTGTAAGGATCAATCATCCTACAAACCCTTGGGTCGAAACGTAGACTGCTATCTACTTTTGTCAACTCCTACCATCAGCGTGATTTATACAGCGTAATTAGGAGCTTGAATATACAATAATGTTCTAATTTGTGTATATCGTATGCGGCCCCGAATGATGGGGATCATTGATGAATAACATATACATGAATTTCAATGTATGTTTTATGTCACATTTGAATGTAAAGTGAGTCACTACTTTTTATAAACTTTACCTTGCACTTCTTTTCCCCTTTCTACTTTTGGGCACATGAACAAATGAAAAGTACTTATTTATTTTGGTTTTTAAACCCTACTATGATGATATGAGTGCACTGTGAATAAAACACTGCACTTCAAAAATATTTTCGATTTCTTTTTTGAATTTCTGTTTCAAAATCTTTATGTTCTCTTACCTACTCCTTACCAATGAGGACCCAGCACGCTCCTATTGTACCAGAATACCTCTGGGGGGGGTAGATACGCCCTACAGGTTCGGCTAACATAACATAATGTGAAAAATCATTCATGTTATGTTATGTTAATTTCGATTTATATAGCGCCAAATCACCGACAGGTCTCTTAGCACTTGCTTTGGGAACCCGTCCTGGCTTTCCCTGCGAGATAACCCCTACTGGGCATCCCCAAGGTGAAGACCAGACATCCCATCGCAGTCGGGCCGTAGTGGAGATTAAGCAAGCTATTGCCCAGAGTTGCAGAGTGTGAACCCATGATTCGACTAGGCACCGAGGCGAGAATTATCGAATTCGTGGACATTTTGAGCTCAAGACCCTGCCGCGTCGGGAATTGAACTCTGGTCCCGTGTCTGACCACTGCATCAGGGTCTACCTCCTCTAACCAGTGAGCCACACTTCTCCACACATTCATGCAAACTAAATCTCAGTAGTCTATGTTGACCCCAGACATATTTATTAACCAAGATGACTCAGCATTTAAAAATAGCTGCTAGATACAGACTGCAAATGTAAAAATGCAGCTCCTTCATAGTAGCCATAAGTCTAGGGATTATATTGAGTTTAAAACATTTATTGTGCGAGAAAATATTCTTGCAGAGATGTTTTTACCACAATGAGTACAATGAATCAGGCACAAGATTAAATGTTATGAGATAACCAGTTTCGGTAAACTCTCACATAACCAGGCATTAGCCTACAGTCCACTCAAGTCTCTAGTGTAGTGAAACCATGAATCAACACGTAAGACGATGTCACTGAAAGAAAATGATCATATCCTGGGCTCTCCATGGTAATTCTTAAGTTTAATGGCAATTTCTCTGCCGTGCCCCTTCAAATGGGAGAGGGGAGTGCCGGCCAGAGACTAGAGGAAAGCTACAGCTAAATTGGTATGACTGTCATCCCTATCCCAATCATTATAAAAATGTATTTAACAAAATCTCACAATTCTTTATTAATCAGTGGAAATACTACAATCAAAGTTGTAAAAAGTATACCACCCAAGAGACTGATGTAGAAACACTTTATTCACATATATTGTTTCTCCACATCTGAGGAGATTCCAAAGGAGCTTCACATTCCAAATGTCACTTATAAACAAAACAATGTGGTGGAGGGGAGGACAAGAAGAGCCAAATCATATGGTAAAATGGAAAAATACCGACATGGGAAACAGAAATAGTTCACTACACATAATATACCAAATAGAAGAAAACAAGATTTAATATTTATTGCCTTCCCTTAGGATGGATGAAGAATACCAGTTAGTAATATATATAGAAAAGAAAATCACATCATGAAGTATTTAGGCCAACTGGGAGTGAATCTGTGTCATTTGGCAATGACTTCATTTTTGGTTCATTGGAACCAATTCATCCTGATGACCAGTTGGAACACCGTAATACTTTTAAAGCCTATCCATGTTCTACATTTGATCATTGGCAACTTTTACCACATTGTATTTAATCTAAACAATTTGTAGTGGCTTCAAAAATGTGCTTAAATTGCTATTGATATCATTTGGGGCCATCTGTATGAAAAAAGAGTTTTGCGATTTTCAAATTGCGATTTTTAGCGATTCGCAATTAGAGAATCGCAAAATGCAATGTATGAAGGATTTGCAAAAGATTTTGTGAATCCTACACATTCTTTATTTGCGAAACACAAATTGAGATTCGCAATTAAGTAATACTTTCCCATTTATTCCTATGGACTAGGAGGCCCATACGAATGAATGGGAAGACATTCTCAATTTACGATTACCAATTAGAGAATCGCAAATTGAGAATGCAATTTCAAAGTTGCGAGGGTGCCAAAAGGACATCCTGTTCCACCCCTAAAATATGCATGTGTTCCCATTTTGCGCACATACATGCCCTAAGGGCATGTATGTGCAACATATGGCACATTAAAAAAATCCAAAAAGTGCTTTTTTAAAGAAAATCGCAAATTACCACCAACTTGAAGTTGGTGATAATTTGCAATTCCTTAATGCCAAATAGCAAATTTCTGGTGCTTTCAGAATTGCATTTAAGGAATTGCAATTTGCAATTCCTTAATTGCATTCACAAAAAAGAAAATCGCAAATTTTGCGAATCTCTATTTTGCGATGGCCTTTTGAGATCATACATCCCAAAAGGCTTTTTCCCATTCGCCATCGGGCAGATTCTGAGAATCTGTCTATTTGCAAATGTGAAAAAGGCTTGGTACATATGGCCCCTTGGTCTTTAATCCAGACCGAATCACCAAGCCTCCATTTGAAGGAATATAAGTCCGATATTATATAATGTTGACCTAATGTATCCAATATATTAACACGCTACTTTAGGGAGACCCCTTGTAAATACACTCGAACCAAGTATACATTAAGAATCGGGCCTTGATGGAACAAATGCCATCTTGGTTTCGTTTCTCTGCCTCTCCCTTGCTAGTTAGGAAAGCACGTGACCTGCTACTGTGTAAAAGTCTAAGAGGTCGGTCTGGGCTATGAACGGACCAGTGGGGTTTAACTTAAGAAACCCAAGGGCGCATCTGTCTTTCTTGTGGGATGAGCACATTCTTGCAGGCGCCATGCTCGTACTCCCGTGCCCCTGAACGAAGGAGAGGCACCTTCACTGACCTACCCCCGGAATAGTTTGAGCTGAGTTTCGAGTCAATCAATTGTGCCTTATATGGGTTTTCCTGTTGGCTTCATAAGAAGTGGTACTTTTCGATGTACGGGGTTTCCATGAGGTATGCTGAAAGTATATATGCACTGTTTTGAATGTGATCCAGCAGTCTCCTCTGCGCACCTTTGAGGGTGAGGACGAGAGAGAGACTCTCCTATATAGGGCGCTTTTGCAAAATAAATGATGGAACCTTCTCCATTGCCAATTGCCTTATAGATGGTAAATAAGGTATATGGGGTATTGGTAAGTATAGCTCTATGGTATATAATTTTAGTACTTCAGTTGGCGACTCCGCCGGGACTCCGCGATAGGGCCGTCCGCTCCTGTAAACAGGAGTAGAGGGACAGAGAGGGGTTCTGGTCGAGTGGGTGGATTGAAAAAGGATCCTAATTAAGAAACCAGTTTGTAGTAAGAAAAAGAAATTCCACTCTCGAGCCCAGTGACCTTCCCAGCTGCTAAATGACCCTTCGCCGGAGTCCTTCGGGCTTAACCCAGAACAGCTGACCATGTTGGTCTATAAAGGAGTCGTCAGTGGAGAATACGCAAACAGACCTGAGTGCACCAGGTGAGTAAATTGTATTGTTTGACTTTTGCCGTCTTTGGAACAAGCACTCTAGAGGAGTGGCTTTTGAAAACAGTTAACTGTATTTGGAATTTGGTGGTTAGTGAACCACAGGGAATCTGGGGGTCTGACGTGGCAGTGGAGTGGCTGCACGGGCGGATGCCCCACAGACTTGTTTGGTGATTATTTGAGACAGCATCGGACGCCTAAGTGTTGCACGGGGCTGCTCACTCGGCTGGATCCTCTTCAGAAAAACCCTAGGAGCAACTGGGTAAGCTTGGGTTCTGGAGCTATGCGCCCAGACGCCCGGCCCAACCAGTACAGGACTAGGGGATGGTCTGTAAGAGGGTTCGTGGTTCGCCTGTCTGATGATCTCAGGGCAGTCTTTGGACTGTCTCTTTTGTGAATCTGTGTCGTCTGGGATCCGGCGTGATCGATTTCCCAAACAGGAGTCGACGGGCTCTGTTCGATTTGGAAGACATGTCATTTTGTATTTTGGAAGTGTGACCGAATTTCCTTTATCGATCGAAATTTATGCACTTTATGTATGAATGGCAAGTGGGGTTGTATGATTTAGGAGCGATAGGATATGTGATGAAAGGACGCGTCCATGAGAATAAGTCTAGTTGAAACGGTATGAGCTATTGAATTTATAAACATGTCGTGTTTTAGTAAATTGTGTTTTAGATGTTGCTGTTGTCGGAGTTGACGGCTTGAAGAAAGACAGCCTGGTCCTCCGGAAGGCAGTCCCAGTTTTGATATGTATGTAAAACATGGTATTTCTCCCATTCAGTTTAATACACTATGGAACAAGTATACTAAAGATAATTCGGAACTACAATGGCCTTTAACTGGGTCTTTCGATGAAAGAAAAATGTATTATGTGCAAAACAAATTGTTTATGAAAAGGAGCCGTCAAACTATGTTCGACTCCTTGAACCTATGGTTAAAGGAGGCGAAACAACGGTGAATAAGAGAAGAAAAATTGGGAAAAATTAAAGCTGGACAGACTGTTACCCAAAAAGCAGTAGCGTATGAAAAGGAAAAGGTAGAGAAAAATATTGAACAAATGGATAGACAATTTCGATTACAGACAGATAAGAGTTATATGACACGGACTGAGGCAGAAGATGATATAGAGGAATTATTAGAAGCCCGTCCGCCACCTCCATATGCCCCTCAAGGTTTATATCCTGCAGTGCCAGTAGCTAGAACGGGGATGGCTGGAGCTCCATCTTCTACAGCGGCGCCCTCAGTCGCTACCGCCCCGGTAGCCATGCCCCCTCCAGTTCCGCTGTTTCCTCCTCCTACCCTTCGTCCACCTACCTCAGAATTAATTTCTTTGCTACCTGGCCTGATTGTTGCTTCTTCCTTGCCCCAGGTAGTGTTAACACCTCCGGCCACAGGACCGGCAGTCACCCCTATGGGAATGACTTCTGCCCCCTTAGATGTTACGCCTCGACGCCCCGTGGGGGGTTTGAAAGGCCGACGAGTCTTTACTCGATCGTCCTTGGGGTCTGAAGAAAGACGGGCTATTGTGATTCAGGCATCCCAATGGATGCGGAATCCTGTTTATACTTTGGAAGATATTTGGAGTACTATGAAGGGAGAGGAGTGGCGCCGCGGCCAGGGTGGCTGACTCCGGAACCTGGGGATAACGTTTCGATCCCCGGGGCAGGTGACAGATTAGCCCAGCACCATGTGACTCTGGGCAATAGCTTGCTTAATCTTCCCGACGGCCCCCAGCGCCTAGAGACCCTAACGGGTGATGGTTCGCGCTTTACAAATGTGGATTATTTTATTATTATTATTATTATTATTATTATTATTATTATTATTATTATTATTATTAAAGATTTTGAACCAGTTACGCAACAATTGGCATTAGAACACATGGCAATTCGATTAATTTCTTCATGGGAACAATGTTTTGAAGAAGGGCTGGCTCCTCAGATATTATGTGATATCAGGGATTGAGCTTTTAAGTTCGAATTGCAAGTCAAAAAAGTATTTCAGAATGTCGAGATCCTGATAAATTACTGGGAACGAATGCCTAGGAAATGTCCAGATTGGGGGGCACAACATCCTATGAGAGAAGCGCACCCCCTTTTCCATCCAGAGATTCCCGAAGTAAGAGATAGAGGTGGAGCAGTGACTAGAAATCGTGTAGAGTCGCATTTCCAAGAACAGTGGGTTTATACCCCTTGGAAGCGAAGTGAAGTTCTTACATTAAAAACCCAACTTCCTGACCCATGTAAAAACCCTACAGCCTATTATAAAGAATTAAGCATGGGTGAAATTTGCGTATCTGCGTTCTGCGAATTCGCGGATTTCCCTGCGAAATTGCAAAAAAATCCACAAATTCGCGAATTTTCCTGCGAAATCGCAGATTTTTTTGCGATTTGCCCTGTAGTACTTTCTACTGGCTAATCCAGTAAGTGCTCCCTCATTGGGTAAATGTATAGTGCTTTTACTACACTGCAGCTGCGTAAAGGGCCAAAAGATGTGTCTCCAGTGACCAAGTGTGCCTGTAACACAGGCACACATGGTCACTGGTGACACATCTCTGTAGCCCTTTACGCAGCTACAGTGTAGTAAAAGCACTATGGGGAAGATTTACAAGCAGCTTGCGCCTCTTTTGCGCCGCAGTTGCGTCACTTTTGTGATGCAGCGGCAGCACAAAAGATGCGCCATGGTGCTGGGTATTAACAACGTGACGCATCTGAGAGATGCGTCACGTTGTAAAGCCCTGCGCCGTCAGGAGGCGTTCCGGCGCAGGGGAGGGTGTTCCTGCGCAGAAACGCCTCTTAAAAGTGGCTGAGTGAAATCTACAAGATTTCACTCAGTCACTTTTAGGCCAATGCTGCATCATAACCCTGCGCTTGCTTGAAGCAGGCGCAAGGCTTGACGCAGCATTGGGGAGATAGGGCCCCTCAGGATATTGCTGGAGCTGCGTCACGCTTGCGACGCAGCTCCAGCAATGCGCTGCTTTTACGGCACAGATGCGTGACGCATCTGTGCCGTTTTTGCCACATGGTGCGCCGCATTGTAAATGCGGCGCACCATGGGTGGCGGAGCTGCGGCACACAATAACTGGCGCATCCCTGGGTATGCGCCAGTTATTATAAATCTGCCCCTATACATTTAGCCAGCGAGGGAGCACTTACTGATTAGACAGTAGAAAGTACTCCAGTTGAGTAGAGGTATTGCACAAAAAGGTGGCATCTTCGTGGCAAAATAATGTAAATAACAAGTACCCCCTGTTAAGAAAATCAATTTGTGGTACAGGGAAATAAACAGTGTAAAAAATATGGCATAATATTAACACATTGGGAGGGAGAAATTGCATAAAGGAAACACAACCAAGTGATTATAAAAAACTACATTTAATTTAATAAGTATATAAATGTTCATATTAAAAACAGTTAACAAAAAGGCATGAATATAAATCAATTATACAAAAAGCAAGATATACAGTAATCATATAATACATAAAAAGTACATATAAAAAGATTCTATAACAGTGGCAAACAATATTATTCGACGCGCGTTTCGGCGTTATGGGGAACGCCTTCCTCAGGAACCACAAATCGTATCTGAAAAACATAGTTAATTTATAATTAAATCAAAACACATATGTGACTATTTTATTCAGAAGTTGCATTCTGAATTACATTACAATATAACAACCAATAATGACAACAAAAAAATATATAATGCCTAAATGACAATAACTCCCTACTTGTATAGCTGAATGAATGTAGCTACACAAGGTACAGACTAGCATTCCTATATTTGAGCAGTAGTAATTGTGGGAAAAGATAGTTCCTGTAGAGCAACCAATAGTGAGACCTTGGGGATAATCTCTTCTTAGGGAGCCAATCTAATGGATAAGCTCTAAATGTAAGGAGATGTATAATTCATTTATGAGTGATTTGGTATTACTCACACATTTGACATAAGTAGATGGATCTGTATGTAAGAAATCATCTGTCAAAAAGCTCATCTAGCTAACAACTGTAATTTTGGTACAAAGCACTTCCAACTGCTATTCCAGCTGATAAGATCTTAGATAAAAGAGTCCATGTGAGGGGGGGGACTATTTTAGCCAATCAATCAAATAAATATAGGGGCTAAATGGTCAAGGGACCAAAACTAAAGATGTAGGGAATCACTTACCAAGGTACCGACGGTGGGGGCGGAAGTTGAACAATGTGAATAATTAGCGAGTATGTGCCATGGTAAGCATGAGCTAATAAATATGCTACACTTTGCAATTAGTTAATTCTCCTATTTAGGAATCCCTTGGATAATAACTAAACTATGTCCTCATATCAGAAGATGCATGCATGCCCATCTAGTCTTCCCCCTTATTATCACGATCATCTAAAAGACCTGTTCTATATTGGCAAATATGGAAAATGTGCCTGACAAACGGAGAACCACTTTTTGCCATTCTTCCCCTTTTTAGATTATGAATTACTTCTGGAGTTACCTTTTTGACACTTTGCACCGATACTTTGGTAAACCACTACTGATAGCCCTTTCTTTCCTCTTTGTCTACTGTAATATCCTATTCCAGACTATAGCTGATGGACATTGATATAAAGAGAGAGACAAGCATTGTTTGTTCAACTTCCGCCCCCACCGTCGGTACCTTGGTAAGTGATTCCCTACATCTTTAGTTTAGGTCCCTTGACCATTTAGCCCCTATATTTATTTGATTGATTGGCTAAAATAGTCCCCCCCTCACATGGACTCTTTTATCTAAGATCTTATCAGCTGGAATAGCAGTTGGAAGTGCTTTGTACC
Organism: Lissotriton vulgaris; assembly: GCF_964263255.1. Classification (NCBI taxonomy): domain Eukaryota; kingdom Metazoa; phylum Chordata; class Amphibia; order Caudata; family Salamandridae; genus Lissotriton; species Lissotriton vulgaris. The sequence goes on from NC_141694.1 coordinate 973,087,790, forward strand.
ACAATTACAGTTGTTAGCTAGATGAGCTTTTTGACAGATGATTTCTTACATACAGATCCATCTACTTATGTCAAATGTGTGAGTAATACCAAATCACTCATAAATGAATTATACACCTCCTTACATTTAGAGCTTATCCATTAGATTGGCTCCCTAAGAAGAGATTATCCCCAAGGTCTCACTATTGGTTGCTCTACAGGAACTATCTTTTCCCACAATTACTACTGCTCAAATATAGGAATGCTAGTCTGTACCTTGTGTAGCTACATTCATTCAGCTATACAAGTAGGGAGTTATTGTCATTTAGGCATTATATATTTTTTTGTTGTCATTATTGGTTGTTATATTGTAATGTAATTCAGAATGCAACTTCTGAATAAAATAGTCACATATGTGTTTTGATTTAATTATAAATTAACTATGTTTTTCAGATACGATTTGTGTCTCCTGAGGAAGGCGTTCCCCATAACGCTGAAACGCGCGTCGAATAATATTGTTTGCCACTGTTATAGAATCTTTTTATATGTACTTTTTATGTATTATATGATTATTGTATATCTTGCTTTTTGTATAATTGATTTATATTCATGCCTTTTTATTAACTGTTTTTAATATGAACATTTATATACTTATTAAATGAAATATAGTTTTTTATAATCACTTGGTTGTGTTTCCTTTATGCAATTTCTCCCTCCCAATGTGTTAATATTATGCCATATTTTTTACACTGTATCTTCGTGGCCAAACACACAGGGCGGGATTCATTCTGCCCCCTGTTAGACTCGTTTTTTGTGCCCTTCTGCCCTCTGTTAGACTCGTTTTTCCCTTGTTTTTGTGCCCTTCTGCCCTCTGTTAGACTCGTTTTTCCCTTGTTTTTCTGCCCTTCTGCCCCCTGTTAGACTCGTTTTTTGTGCCCTTCTGCCCTCTGTTAGACTCATTTTATCCTTGCTTTTCTGCCTTTCTGCCCTCTGTTAGACTCGTTTTTTGTGCCCTTCTGCCCTCTGTTAGACTCGTTTTTGTGCCTTTCTGCCCCCTGTTAGACTCGTTTTTTGTGCCCTTCTGCCCTCTGTTAGACTCGTTTTTTTCTTGTTTTTCTGCCTTTCTGTCCTCTGTTAGACTGTTTTTTTGTGCCCTTCTGTCCTCTGTTTGACTCGTTTTTCCTTTGTTTTTCTGCCCTTCTGCCCTTTGTTAGACTGCTTTTTGTGCCTTTCTGCCTTCTGCATCACCACATCATCACTCAGCGCTACCTCAGTATCACTCAGTACCACCACATTATCACTCAGCACCACCACATTATCACTCAGCACCACCACAGCACCACTCAGCACCACCACAGCACCACTCAGCATGACCACAGCACCACTCAGCGCTCAGCGCTAGCACAGCATCACTCAGCGTCACCACAGCATCACTCAGCGCCACCACATTATCACTAAGCATCACCACAGCACCTCTCAGCACCACCACAGCATCACTCAGCACCACAACAGCACCACTCAGCGCCACCCCAGCATCAATCTGCGCAACCATTCAACAACAACTGGTTCAAATATGTTCTCGCACTGTTTCAAGCTTTATTACAAATGTCACAAAAAGATGTTAATATTTCACTTCTGTTCTTGGATTTTCGTCACAATAAAATACACTGAACATAATCTTCACAAAAGGTATTTACAAAAGTTTAAGCTATTGCCATTATAAATTAAAATCACTTTTATTTAAGTATTAATTATTTTAAAAAATTAAAAGCCATTGTAATTTGTAATATCAATATATCTAAGTCACGTAAATACAAAACATGTTGCATTACAAATGCTATAGGTGTCACATTTGCGAAAGTTATAACTATTGGCATTGTAAATGACAAAGCTATTAATTTAGCTATTTTCAAAACCAACACATAAATAAAAAAAAATGTAATTTATAAGACCAATAGCAAAAACTTTCCTGATGCGAGACCTATTGCATTGCAAATGCTTGTTTTTATATCTGTCAGTGCTCCCTGTTGAGGTTTAATTTTCGTGACAGGCGCCTTATTGCCTACTTGTAACTATTCTCTGACCCTGCTTCAAGGGTCAGAGCAGGGTCAGAGAATAGTTGCAAGTAGGCAACGAGACACCAGGAAGCACTTACAGGCTTACAGCAGCAGGTGCCCAAGTTGAAGTTAATTTCTTTGTAACCCTTTTGTAAAAGGTTACAAAAAATTAGCTTCAACTTTTGCACCTGCTGCTGTAACCCTGTAAGTGCTTGGCTGATTCGCGGATTTTACCGCGATTTCGCGAGATTCCCGGATCGCGAAATTGCTGAAAATCCGCAAATTCCGCGAGCGGAACAAATTTTCAGCCCATGCTTATAAAGAATTAAACGAAGCTGCAAAGTCGTCCGTGATGACTTTAGCTGATATTGAGCTATTTTTCGGCCTTTTGATCCCAGTAGATATATGGAGACAAGTACATGATTCAGATCATGCTGCAGAACTTGGAGGGACTTGGGATCGGATTAAAGTTTGAGATAAGGATCGGAATCCGGGTGATAAACCTAAAGATGAGATCTTAGCTATAACCGCACGTATTATAACATACATGCAAACTCTTATTCCCCCACGGAAAGTGGATAGGGATAAATTAACGGCTTGTAAACAGAAAGAGGATGAAAGTGTGTCTGATTTCTTTACCCGGTTTGAGAAGGTATTTATTGATTTTAGTGGACAGGACTTGTCCACGGACGGTGGCATACGATCATTTGTGAACAGATTTGTTACTAATTTGTTGCCTGAAATAATGACACGGTTACAGGCTGCTGAAAGCACATGGACCACTTCAACCCCTTCAGTTATTCTTAGCATGGCCCAATATTATGAACATCGGGAGAATGAGAGCAAGGATGAGTCTGATAAAAAGGTTAAAGGGTTAAAAACCCGAGTGCTGCTACAACAGGTTAGTAGAGGACAAAATACTGGAAGGGGAGGAAGAGGTTAATTCCCAAGAAGGGCAATAGGTGGAAGAGGAGGGGGAGCGGGTCCTGCCCTGATATAGGGATAAATCAGTGTTCCAATTGTAGGCAGGAGGGACACTGGCGAGCTCAGTGTCCATTGCTATATGGACGAGGTGCTTTTAACAGAGGAAGAGGAAGAGGGCGAGGTGGTACTGATCAAACTAGTATGAGGCACGGGGACATGTCTGGTGGTGAGTCCGGAAGGAATTATTTTGATGATCCTCATGAGAGGCAATATTATAATGAAGATTATCGGGAAGATGGATTTGATTGAAATGGTTACGCAGGAGACAGCCACGGACAGAGCAGGGGCCACATATCAGTACCAGTTTACCAACAGGGGCCTTATGTAAATAGGCAATTGTTGGGACATCTGAGAAATTCCTGGTGGATACTGCAGCAATGAATAGGTCTCTTGCTCATTGGCTGGTCCCAGGGGCTGCTCTGTCTGGGCAAAATAACGTATCAGTGGGTTTCTCGGGAATCCCAGTAGTAAGCCCCATTTCTAAGCCTCTTCCATTTACTATCGGCCCAGTTACTGTAGACTCTCCATCTTTGCTTACTTCCAGTTGTGGCGAGAATCTGTTGGGATTGGATATACTGAAGAAATTGCATGCTCGCATTTATTGTTCTCCTGACGGGGTTTATTTAACAATGCAGCCTCCTACTAAAAACACGTCTCAATGTTTTGCCAAAAATGAGCATCTTCCCCCTGAATTTTCAAAGATCCCCCCAGACCCTCTGGGCGACGGGGGACACGGATGTGGGATTATTAAAAATACCTCCTGTATCAATTACTTTAAAACCAAATGCACATTTGCCACGCATCCCACAATATCGAATTTCGCCAGAAGGCGAACAGGTCTTATTACAGATCATTTGTGACTTGATTAAGAGAAGAGTGGTAGAAGAAACGGCTGCTAATGTTTGTAATAGCCCTATTTTACCGATTTTGAAAAAGGCCCCGCTGAATGGTGACCCTGATTATAAAAATACATATCGATTTGTGATTGATTTGAGGGAGGTTAATAAAATAGTGGTTCCCCAACATCCTGTGGTTCCAGATATCACTGCAATTCTTACTATGATTCCCCCTACTGCCCAGTATTTCTCAGTGATAGATTTGAAAAATGCTTTCTTTAGCATTCCAATCCACCCTGACAGCCGTCATATTTTTGGATTCTCGTTATCTGGTCGCAGCTTCAGATTTTGTTGTGCTCCTCAAGGCTATACTGAAAAAACATTTCCCAAGAACTCCCTCATTTCTTAGGATGGAAATTGGATCCTACTATCTGTGACTAAAACTGATGTAATCCCCTCTACAGATAAGCTCTTCCACAAAAAAATTAATGTGAACTTTAGCTGTAGTTTGGTTCTCCCTTTTAGTGACAATCAAGTCTGGATTGAAACCAATCAATACAACATAAACCTTTTAGTTATCCCTGTGTGGGTCATGGGACCAAATATATCTAGGGCAAGGTTGTCCCTTGGCTTCTCAGGAATGGATATAGGAGACAGAGGTACTCTCCCAAAAATATTTTTATCACTCATTGCACAACTAATGCAATCTTTTACTTTTTCTTCAACAAACTCATGCATCCTGGGGAACCAATATGTATGAGTTACTTCAGTCTTTGCAAAACTATGACTCAACCGGTCATCATGTTCAAGATCAGCAGATTTGTTTCTTGGACCCAATGGAAGTATTAACTTATCATTGCAGAGAACCATATCACCTGAATGTTCAGGTTAATTCTCACTTTCTAGAAATCTCTCAATTCATCATCCAGCTCACTACATTTACAATTAGCTTTTTTTATCTTGTTTAGAGCTGAATGGTGCTCCAGACATTCTTTCCGTTCACTCTCTTATATGACTGATGTACAGATTTCTAAAATAAAGCATTCTTAGGAGCATATTTACAAGGGGATTGCGCCATCGGAACATCACTATTGTGGACGTTCCTATGGCGATATGCCGTGCGCCCTATTTACAAAGTGGCATTAAGCAACTTTTTGAAGCTTAACACCACTTTGTAAATTTGGTACGTTTTCACGCAGGTATCTGGTTGAAGGGGCTTTCAATGGGCTTTTCTGTGGGCATTCCAAGCAGCCCTCATTGCTTTTTGATGCAGCCCCAGATTTACAAGGATCTATAAATCTTAGGCAACACCAAAAACTAATGCCATGCAATAGCAGGCATTAGAATGGTGCAATGAGGAGAAATACTTTGATTTCTCCTCATTTTTGCTTTTTCTATGTGTGGTGCATTCTGCATTCACACATAAAAAGGGCAAAACACAATTAATAATTATTTATGTGCAGGAAGGTATCCCTTCCTGCATGGAAACAATCATTAACCCCTTCCATGCTTGTGACGGAACCACGCCGTCATGAGCCACGGGTGGCGTGTGCTCATGACGGCGTGGTTCCGTCATGCCGCGGCCGCTCCACCCACGCGGCACTAATTCCACGCCTGTGCAGGCGAATTAGTGAGTGGGCGGAGTCGTGACAGAACCACGCCTTCATAAGCACAGCCCGCCCGTGCTCATGACGGCGTGGTTCCGTCACAAGCATGGCGGCGCAGCCCTCCCCCCTTCCCCCCAGCGCCGCAGCGGTAATTAGGGGTTAAATAATGACGATTCGCTACTGAAATATGTGCTGAAGAATGCTGCACTCATCGAAGTAACAAATCACCATTATTGTTTATGTACAAAAAGGCACACTTTCCTGCACCTAAACAGTCATTCCTTGCAATGCAGGCTCTCTTGCACTATGGCGCACGGGTGTCTGTGTTGGCGTTAGACAGGTAATTTTAGCACCAGCGCTAGGGAAAACACAGGGGTGCGCCGTATTGTTGTAAATACTACACATCCCTTCAGTTTGAAAATAGGTGGCGCATGGTGCTGCAAAATCTGCCGTAGGGCCATGCCCAGCCATTTCATTGCAAATATCCCCCTAAGTTTCTTCAATATCATCACATATTTCAATTCGAAACAAAGTCCTTCTAAACCAAACAACCACTAGGCAATGTGAGATGTGCTGTGCTGAGCTCCTTCTATTGTAAATATGAATATTATGGGTTTATGATCTGATTACATGGTGATTTAAAATCCCAATAATAAGAATTTAAAATGCACCACTGCCCAGAAGCAGTTGCTTTCAGTTTTGGAGAGGCATCTAGATGCAAACGCAATTTTTCTCTCTTTTACCTTCAGAAACTGGGAAGGAGTGGCATGCCGCCTTTTGTTACTGGCATCAGTTCTGAGAGTGCTCTTTCTTTTACAGTCAAATGCTCGGAACGGAGGTGTCTCAATAATGCCTTTTTAAGATCTTTGAATGCTATCTGGCAACTGTCCTGCCAGTCAAATTTGTTTCCTGCTTTTAGTACAGCGTGTAGTTCATCACATTTACCTGCAAACATTTTCTTGTTTTTTTATATGTTTTTATTCAGGGTTTTACACGAAAAGGAAACAGAGGAAGTAAAGGACGTAAAGAGACATGTATCAAATAGTAAGTAACTGTGGAAGCTCATTGGAACAATTACACATATGGGCGCAATTGAGACACATTTGAGGCTGGGCAAAGCAGCAATACCACAGCGCGGAAAGACTGGCAACCGGCAAATTAGCCAGAGACAATGGGACATCGGGGTGGGGGAAGAGGTGAGAGGGGTACACCTGCTAGCCTGGGTGGTGGAAGGAGAGGGGCAGAGATGAGAAAAAGAGGACAAGGGAGAAAGGGGAAAGAGAGAAAGAGGGGGAGAGGGAGGTCAGGTAAGAGAAGGAGGGAAGGTGAGGGAAGTATGGTGAGAGCGAGAACGTGGAGGGGGGTAGAGGCACTGAGGGCCAAGGAAAAGAAAGCAAGGGGAGGTTGAGGGATGGGGAGTGGTGGGGGAGGCACGCAGGTAGTCACTGGGAAATGACAGTGGAACAAGAGAGGCCAGTAGGGCCAAATGGGCCAGATAAAGGTCTGCAGGGGCCAGGGCAGGTCAACGGGCCGTGATAACCCAGCAGAGCCAGATCCAGTTGTGGGCCAGTTGGCACCAGGCACTCAGCACCCTCGTACTGGAAGAAGGGTGCCCAGGTGAGGAGAAACGTCTATGCCCTGTCTGTAGGTTATAGATAACACCTTCATATGAGGCTGTCTGGTACATGGCCGAGAGCCACACCTCGTATGCAGAGAGAAGGGTCGAATACCAGTGGCAAACGATGCAGTTCTTTGCCGCAGGTGGAGTATTCAGCAGTCATGTCGAGAGAGGGTTGGTGACTCCATAAGGACATGGAGCAGGATCGGGGGTCAGGCCAGAGGCACTGAAACCAGCACTGATCACTTCTCAGGAGGGCCTGACAGTGGGGCAGTCATGGAGGATGTGGACCAGGTCGTATCGATCACTGTCACAGTACCTACCGTTAGAATGGAGCAGCAGTCCTTCCGCTCACATATTTGTCGCTGTCCAGAGCCAGTCATGCAGTAATTTAAAGAGGCAAAATGTCAGCTGTGCTTTCCTGGCACCTGGCACGAGATCTAGTGCCTCCAATAATTCCGTCCAGTCCTCCCGTTCGTAGTCCATTTCTAGTTGGGTTTGCCATTTGGTGCGGAGGCTATTCAGCAGGGGCAAGAAATACAAATGACAAATCAAGAGGCTATAAAAGCCGACATCAACCTCCGGAATCGTCCCCATGTTGCGAGATAGGAGACCATGGGAAAGTGCTTGTGGTTCCAGGGATGTGTGGCCGGGGGGGCAGTATCTGGAGGTACCGGCAGGATTGTTGGGGCAGGCAGCGAAACTCCTCGCAGAGAGCAGCAATAGATTTAAGAGCTACCTGGGCAAGCATGTGATGGAGGTGTAGATTCCCACAGTGTGCCACACTTCCCAATTAAGCACCTCACCACCAATGTGAAGGCCGGAATTGCCCCATAAGGCTGCATATTTGTAAAAGCAAGCATCTACAGTGGAAAAGGCAGCGGGCTTTTAACCAAGATATTGCCATTGCCTGAAGCATCGGGTTCCTAGGGCCAAGGGCGGAGGCAACATACTGATAGAGAGGGTAAAGTCCCTGTGGGTACTCCAGGATGGTGTTCTCAATCATAACCCATAGCAGTGGGTCCAGCCTTTTGGCGAGCATGTAGGTGTGCAATGCCAACTGCAGAGCCAGGACGTGGTGCTCGACCTAGGGGAAGTTTTAGCTATTGTGAGAACGATGGGCTATGGGTTTGCTACTGGCCACCCCGGGCTGAGAGGACCCCCAGATGAAGGACCTTAGGCCCCTCTTCATTTAACTGAAGAGCGAGAGAGGCATGAGCAAGGGAAGCTTTGCATAGGACATATGTGAATCTCAGCAGGATCACCATCCTAACCGCCTGTGTCCTTCCCCACAACAAGAGACCAAGGTGGGGCCACTTATCAAAGTCCAGTTCATACGTGCCAGCAGTGGATCGAGATTGCCTGCTACCGTGTGGTCCAGACCCTGATTGAAATAGATCCCCCGGTATTTAAGATATGAGGGCTTCCACTGAAAGGGATACGTGGACACAACTGCACGGGTGGTCATCCGAGTCAACAGTAGAGCATCACTTTTGTCCCAGTTGATCCAGTGTCCCCAAAGGGCCGCAAAGTCGTAGATGATGTCCAGCCAGCTGGGAGTGAATGGGGGATCCGAGAGTTTAAGCAGGATGTCATCTGCATAAAGTTGACATCTTCCGGGAGTCTGAATGCCGGATAACCATTGTGACAGGTAGAGGAAGGTCACTAGGGGCTCCATGGTGAGAAGAAAAGAATGGGTGCTTTTATGAGTGAACCTCCAATAAAGCAAATTTGACTGACTGACTGACTGAAACGAAGGGGTGATAATGGACAGCTCTGCTGTGTGCCTCAGTTGACTGGAAAGGGGTCTGAGAGGAAGCTCCCGAAGTTGACCTGGGAAGTGGGTGAGTCATAGATCCACCGGCCCTTAGTTAGAAAATTCTCTACAAGGCCGAATCTCAAGTCCAGACAGTGAACTCCACTCCCCTCGCTGAGTTTGCGTAGTATTCCACAATCCTTGTCAAGTTGGCGAGCGCGAGCTTGGACAATCAACCTCCCGGCAAGATTTCTTGACGCGGTGGTCGGTTTTCTCATTGCGAGTGGTCGCATATGCTCAAGACCGCTAGAGTTGAAAAACTGTCCGTTCGAGTTGCAAAAGCTGCTGCTCAAGTAAAAAACTCTACTCAAGTTGCAGAAAGGAAACAGTGCCCACTTGTACTGTGCATGGTGCAGTTTGCGATCATTGCACAGTGTGGACAAACACCCAGCGCCTGAAATTACCGTGAGGGGCATTTATCTAACGCACTCCGCCATAGCAGAACTCTGCGAACTCCACCCAGGCTCACCGAATCCCTGGAGTGTCACACAGAGATAGCTCCACTCTATCCTTGTCAAACGCTTTCTCAACGTCCAAAGAGAGGGCTGGTGTATCCTCAGGCATATCCCTGGTGGACCACAAAGCATGGGCCAGGGTGCGGAGGTGATTCAGAGATGAGCGTCCGGGGACAAACCCCCACCTGCAAGCGGTGGATCAGAGTCAGGATCACTGCCCGGAGGCGGGCCACTAGAATCCAAGCCAAGACCTTACTGTCCCCGTTAAGCAGGGATATGGGCCAGAGGAGAGAATCCATCACAGGCTTGGAAAGGACCACTATCATAGCTTTTTCAGGGAAAGAGCAAAGGGAGCCCTTGCATTCTGCCTCCTGGAAAGCCTTTATGAGGTAATCTACCTTCTCTTCACCTGCCCATTTCCCAGAAAGCCTTTCTCCTCTGGGGCTTCCTGGTATGGGAGTTTCAAGATTGCCTGAGCAATTTCTGCCTTGGTGATCCCCGCGTAGCAGGTCTTTCTCCGACTTGTTGAGAAAAGGGAGGGGCTCGTCAAAGAAAACATCCAGGTTGGCAGGGTCGGCCACCACCTCTGGGGTGTACAGGGTCTGGTAGAAAGCTGCAAATTTGTTCTCAATATCCTGCAGGCTGCTGAGGATGGTGCCTCCAGCGTCTCTGATGGCTGGGCTGGCCATATGCTGATTCCTGTTGGTGCAGCTGAGCTGCCATTAGCCTGCCAGTTTTCTCTCCATGCTCATTGTGGGGGTCCTTCAACTTTTGTAGTGTATACTCAGCCCTGGAAGTATAGAGTTCATTGAGGTCCATGCAGGCCTTCTCTAGGTGGAGCCAAAGGGAGAGAGAGGAATTGTTAATGTAGAGGATGGTGAGAGATGCAATGTTGTCCTCGATGGCCTTCTGCTGGGCTGCTCTCTGTGTACTGGCAAGGGCAGTGTCGCTCATCAACTGCCCCCAAATGGTTGCTTTAGTTGCCTCTCACAGGGTATATGGAGAGACGATTGACCCCTTGTTGTGCTCCAAGTAAGAGGAAATGTGGGACCGCATTTGAGATATGCCCAGGATGAGCAATAGCGTGGGACATTGAGGCGCCAAGGTTTGCAGCCTGGGGAGAATAGCCCTAGGTCCATGTAAAGAAAGATCGGGGAATGGTCAGAGTGCACTCTCAAGGAGCCACATCTCGCACAAGAGGGCCACCACTGGTTGGGGAAAAGTAATCCAGCTGAGATTGGGTACCTTGCGTTGGCGACAGAAATACGAACTCTTGTTCTGTGGGGTGCGAGAGGTTTCATAGGTCCACAAGGTCATGATCTGCAATGACATCCCCCAAAAGAGCCCTGTTTGCGTTGATTACCACATCGAGTGGGCCGGTGCGTTCTAGGGCCATATCCCAGGTCAAGTTCCAAACTTACCCTATGAGCCAGATGGTGGCCTCAATTTCCATAAGGAGGCAGTTTAGCTGGAAGAAAAACTGGTGCTTGGGCCCTGTTGGTACACACACAGACCCTTCACAGAGCGTCCTCTCGCTGACAAGGAGCTTTACAAATGCATAATGGCCATCTGGGTTTAGTCCACATCTTGAGGATGGTAAGGGGCAAGGAATTGCACAGGAGGATCTCTACGCCGCATTTCTGTGAAGGACTGGGCCTGTCCGTTGCTGAGGTGGGGCAGCTGCTGTAGATCACCCACAACACACAGTCATGATGCAGTTTATCTGAACACTTATGGGAGATGTGAGTTTCCTGGAGGAGGGACACATCGACCCACTTAGTCTGGAGTTACACCAGTCCCTTCTTCTGCTTGATAAAGTGCATGAGGCCACTGACATTTCAGGAGATGGCCTGCAAGGGTTTTTGGACGGTTGAGAGCACTGGTGGCCATGGAGGAAAGGCGTGCTAAGATGGTGGGAGGAGGGGGGATGAGGGAGACGGCTGGAGAGAAAGGACGAATAAAGTGGAGAGGGACAGTAAAAGGTAGAGAAAGGGATCCCCGGGCAGGAGGTAAGAGGCAGGAAGGGAGGAGGGGTAGAACAGAGAGGAAAGGAGAGGCCAGAGAGGAGGCTTAAAGTTGAAAGCATGGCGAGAAAGCACTGAGGAACCGACATCCAGTGCCTCAGTGAGGTCCGATAACCTTAAATCGCTGATCTGAACCTGAAAGCCCAGGCTGTGCAGGAGTTCCCAGGGGGGGTGGAAGAAAGTCAGCAAGGACCGTAGGAAAGCTGCAGTGAACAGTGGAGGAGTAGGAGAGGCAAAGTCAATTGGTCAGAAAGGCATGCCCACGGCCCAATGGGCCATGGCCCAAGGGGCATCCAGGACTCAAGGAGGTAACCACCTCCCATGGAAAGCTAGTGAGGACTGTCAAGGCAATAAGGCTCAGGTCCCGGGACCCAGGGTGAGCAGAGAGCAGACAGCATATGGGGGTGGTGCAACAGAAGGGATGCAGGAGACACAGTAGAGTGGCCTCGGATGCAGGAAGGTGGCTTGGAGGTCAGTAAAGGAAAACAACATGAGAAGAACAGAAAAACATGGGCAGAGTTAATAACAAGCTACACGGCCCCTTTCAAATGGCAACTACCAATGTGCAGAGAATGAGATCAATGGAAATAAACAGCAAAACAGCAGTGCAAGAGACAGACACCCAAGCACTATGATAATACTCAGCTGTCCATCCGCAGCAGTTGGAGCATGCAAGCAGCAGCTAGCGAAAGGGGGTGCCTCAGCCCTCAGGTAAACCTTGTTTCAGCAGTGAGTGACTTTTATTGCACCCTCAGTCCTGAATAAGTTCTCCCACCACCTGCATTGCCTTGTCTTTTCTGCTCTGGGATCTGACAGAGCGGCCCTGCAACCTATCCTGATGGCAACCACCTTGGGGGCCTCAGTCCTCATTCATGGAGGGAAGGTTGCTTGTGAAGCTGAACACCACTGATGCCTCCAACAGTGCCATGTCCATCCCCTGGTCCATGAGGCCCTCTAGAAATGACTGGAATTCCTCAGGGTCAAGGAAGTCCTGAGATCTGCCCATCCTTCATGATCCACATGCCCGCGGGCTCAAAGAAGCTGAATTTGATGTCCAGTTCACACAAGTGGGGCCATAGGGCTAGGAAGACCTTCCTCTTGTCATTGGATTTCTTGCAAAATCTGCAACAATGCGGATCTCATGGCCCTTAAAGTCAAATGGACCCTGGGTACATGCCGCAGTCAGGACTTGCCGATCCTGCTCATGGCGAAGGAAGCAGGCAATGAGGGGGTGCTCCTTCATCGATGTCACTGAGTGGAGTAAGTCCAGGCAGGGGGCTCTTTGAATATCCAGATGAGGGGGGGAAGTTCAGCTCTGTGAGTGTAGGGAGAAGGTCTCTGAGGAAACCCCAAAGTCATAACCCGCTAAGAGTTCTGGGAATAAAGAAAAGTTGAGATTGTTCCTGCAGCTCCGGTCCTCTAGGTCAATGAGTTTGTTGCACAAGTGCCATAGCTCTGAGTTCCAGTCTGGGAGGCGACTGAGTCACTCCTCCAATGCCAACAGGCAATGCTTATCCCCCTCTACCCTGTTGCTGAAATCTGCTATGTTGACCCATATAAACTTTGTTTCCGCAGTGACGTCAAACATCTTGGCATCCATGCCCTCCAGGTAGTGGCCCACTGCTGTAATTTCTTGGAGGATGCAATCCATCATGGGGTCCAGAGGAGGGCAAGCCGAAGCAGTGACAGTTGTGGCAGCTGATAGTGCTGGATTGCAGCCATGCAGTGGGGCTGCAAAATGACCTCGGTGAAGAGTAGCGGACGGATCAACTTCCAGAAGAACAATGTTATGTAAAAGTATTTGTAAAGCGTAACTTCCACCAAACGGTTTCTTGGCGCTGACAATGCTGGGTCCATGGACAAAAGGGGTACTGAAGGACTGACAGGGGTCTCAGTTGACAGGTAGGTGGCCCACCCTGTAGCAAGGGAGAGCGGGTGACAGACGTCACTGGAACTCCTGCAGCACAGAAGATCCTAAGTCCAGGAGACGTCTCTGCCACTCGGATTAGCAGGCACCAGACTTTTGTTGTCACCAGCCGTGGCTGTAGGGGCCCAAGACTCTAAAGTGTATTGCTGTACTGTCCAATTCCACCTCTAGTCGATTGGCCATGCACCCTGGCCTTCAAGACAGCCCATGTACCAGCCCCAAAGGTGGTGGGGGTGTAGAGAGACTGCAAGCTAAAGTCGAGGGTGCAAGCAGGGCAGGCAAGACCAAGGAGAAGCCAGGAAGTCCAGAGGGTCTAAAGAGGGCACCCTCTGAGAAAGAGTGGTCCTGTGCGGTCTCATTGGGGGGGCAAGTAGATCGGAGGGAAGTCAGTAGGTCTCTCCAGCATGCCTGATATGAAAAGGGCAGCGGACCCCACCAGGGCTAAACTCCAGATCCAGGCAGGTCCCGCCATCAGGCCCCCTGGTGCTGCAGGCTGCCTCCGCTCATCCCTGGAAGTATCAAAATGATCATCTCTGCCCCATAGCAGGCTAGAGGGTCGAAGTGTTGCTGGGAGGGTAGAGGTGTGTGCATGGTCCTGGCACTGTAGTCAACTGAACTGAACCTAATGTGAGATTTATCTCTTCTAACTTGGAGATCAGTGTTTGTGAGTATCTGAAGGGCTTCCCATAGGGTTTAGTCATCTTCTTTTACCATTGTCCCATAAATCATATGTCATCTTATAAATATAAACTTTTTTGTACTCTCCTCAAAAGCTGCTGCAGCATTTTTTTTAAACTGCTGCAGCAGATGCTAGAGCAAACATCATTCTGTGAAACATGTATACCCTAACAGGTGCTGTCAAAGCCATGGAATCTGGGTAGAGCTCTACCTGATGGTGAGCACGAATAGGTTGATAATGCAGAAACAACTTGCGTCCCACATTGTGCTCTGAATTCATTTATACGCAGCAAAGGGTCCCTTGCCATTGAGACTACCCAGATCCATGCATACGCACAAACCTTCCCCGTAGGCTTTAGGTGGCATGACTATAGGAACTAATCACTCCAACCAATCAATTGGTTGGATAATTCCAAAATCAATAAAAGTTTTAAGTTCATGCTCCAATGGCTCTTTCATGCGATATGGTACTGGATGAGGTTTATGTACAATAGTTTTGCACCTGCCTTAAACTTAATTTTATGGTGGAAATTATGTAAGTGATCCGGTTTGTCTAAAAATATCTCTGGCAAATCATCAAAAACTAGATTCTGTCCAAAGATCTTTCTACAAGGAGTACTTGCTCTTTATTTTTGGGGTCAAGAGTGATGTCTAATTACTTTTGATGTTGCCATCCCAATAGTTTTGAATATTTTTACAACGTAAACTTTCCCTTAAGTCAAGCAGTCTTTGGAGTTAATACAAATTTTAACCATACCTTCAAAGGGAATGGGTTCCATGTTATATGCACTGTGATAAATGTCAGCTGTCTCTGATCTGAGATCATCACATTTTAAAAATTGTGTAAAATCATCACTTCCTATAAGCGTATTGGGAGGACAAGAATTGGCATGTCCATGTAAACATGGCTCTGCTTCCAGGGTACCTTGCATTTTCACTATTGTTTGCATTGTTTACTTGGAATAGGTTTGTCTTCCCTTCTGGAAAATGAAGTGCATATGTTAGTTGTCATTACCTGTACACACTCTTGAAGAATGTCCCCTTTTATTATGTTTTCTAAAACAAATTACAAAATTGGCTGTTGACTAGATAGTTGCTGCTATCACAACAGAAAAATTGTATTTACCTCCTCTGAGATTTGCTTTCCTTTATATGTTTTGCTAACTTTAATTTCACATATCTCACTTGCTTATCTGCTTCAATTTTCAATAGACAGACGAACAGACATGTCTTTTTTTGAAAAATAAAAAATAATTGTGCAATAAAATGATAAAAATACAATTAAATTGAGCAGCAGAGCACATCTAAAGGTTTATTAAAAAGATAATGCCTAGATCAAAATAGTAAGGGTTTACGTTGTCTTAATAATGATGTAAACAGCTCCCTACAGCCTTACATACACTTGGGGAGCTGAGTGTCTTAAATAAATCAGAGCCGGATTACATTAAAAAATGCCCTTGCCTTTAAGTATCAGTATCACATATAATCTACCTAAATGGTTATAAAGAATGCAAAAAAGGACAAAAATGCAAGAGTGGTATTGGAAAGGATTCATCACCTGGACAAAGGAGAGTAGCTGTCAGCTTATATTGCCCCAGGGTGAAGCTTAAAAGACTTTGGATGGAGCCTAAGCAAAATCTGGTGAGCAAAGATCTCTCCCAAGGATTAATAACAAGGTTTTGATATGGTGCCATCCCCAAATTAGGTTACATTTTTGCATATTCTGACAGAGATGGCCTCAACGACTTCTCCCCCTCAACTGGACAATTTAACAAGGGCATTGTATTCTCCCTGACCCATGGTCTATCTGCTTGGGTAATGACTTGCAGATTGACATAGAATTCTTTCCTTCCAAATTCCAAGCAAGGTAACACTTTTTTTAACATGCTGTAACCAAGGTATCAAGGGTCCATGATCACAGGCTAAGCAAGATTCGATTACTGAGTGATTCAACGAAGTATGGGAATTACTTCAAACCGCCAGCCATATTAAAAAAGGAGCTAGTTTTGATGCAGTTCTCCAGATAACCCAAACCTAATTCTTCATGCAGGAAGAAACTTGGGGTGGTGTTCGGAGCCCCAGAAGCCGCAGAAATTATTTTCTCCTACCTTCAAGGTCTGGTTGGGTCAATACCCCCAGATGGCTGCTCAATAAGTCATTTTTTATATCTATTTATGATTGTATATTTCAAGAAGAGTAAGCATCAGTTCATTGCCAATCTTCTGGTTTCAGCTAAATAGAGCACAAACAACCTGGTTAAATGTCACACATCTAGCGGAAAGGCATTGTGACCAAAAATCGAGAGAATTGAAGGTGACATCTAAGTATGGAAAATGAGCCATCTTGCCCACAATCTTGCCTTTGATGGACGTGAATCTAACCTTGCAGTTGATACTGCCGTAGACCATGTAATAAGTTTTACTAAAGTTAGTTTCTAGGACTAAGTTGTCCATAAAGGACAGAAAGGAATAGATCAACACTTTAAGATCTTTTGGTATTGTGGACATTTATACAGTGTCATCGGCATACAACATAGCAGGGGTAGGTCCCTACATGACCATAGGCATACCCTTGTAATGTGAAGTTAAAAATGCATTAAGCCCATTGGTATATAATAACAACAATTTTGGAGCAAGGGCACAGCCCTGGCGGATCCCCCCCCCCCCCCGGCTCAAGTGCAAATGGAACAAAGCAACCTTCCCCCCGTAGAACAGAACAAACAGGTGAATGAGAGTTAGTTGCGCTGGGAAGAAATACTAGTAATGTAACACAAAATCTAGTTAGCTCTAAGGATAAGGTCCTGGTCACCCACCCAGAACCAAACAATGTGACAAAAAGACAGGTCACAAATGTAAACTTGAAAGAGTAAACAAATATCCTGAGCTAGAAATTCATCAATATCAGAGTCCGAGTATTAAATCCAAAGAGTCAGAGTATCTTCGTTTTATCTTCATTTATTTTCCATTCTTAGGTAAATCCAATCTTCACCAAGAAAGCATACAATAGCCGCAGCCAAAACGTGTTTCGTCTTGGTCTGGTGACCAAATGACTTCGTCAGGGCTGTAAGTATTATAATAAATATAATCACTATTCCATTCAACTTCAATCCTACCACTTGATAACATGTACAAAGCAATCCATATCAAAACAAAGTGGTCTTAAAACAATTTTCAACACTATTAGATATTCATATAGCGGTCTAAAAGAGAGACCAATAATAGAGGTCCCCTAGGATTCTGATAAAAATATTTCATCAGAGAATAACATAGTTTAAGAATTGCAAATAGTACATCAATTATTATGTATATACTGTCCTTCAAAAGCTAAAATTATTGACAATATACTATGTAATACAAAAGAGGGAAAGAGAAATGGAAGATAATGTGCTATTAGTAGGAGGTTGTTTCTAATCAAAGAAATATTAAAGTCAAACGAAGTATTGAAATCCCATAGAAAACGTGAGAAAGGAAAAGACAAAAGGGTAATGATCTTATCATCCCAGCATTCACCATAACCGTAAATAAGAAAATACGTAAAAATACGTGGAATCCAAGCGGAGAAAATATAATAAGAACCCCGTTGTGAATGAATAAGTAAGTAAGTCACAGAGAAGGAAAAGTGAATATGAGCGTTTAAGCTTGCTCACCATATGGCTAGAATAGTTCGTAATGGAGTTCTAAGAGGTGTGCCTTAATCCATTCACAGCATCCACTCTTTTGCTAAAAATAGAAAATTAACCAATATATTGTCAGCACATAAAATAAACCCTCCTAGAAAGTCAAGGTCAAATTTTTATGGAGATAATTCAAAAGACCGAAAAGTACGGCGTTCCAATGTGTATAAATTGGATACAGTTAGGTCTATCCAATACTTTAAAATGGATGATTATATCGCACTCACTTATTTTCAAGATGTCCCACGATATCCAAAGTATTCTCCAAAGTTGTCAATAAATAACGTAATCCATTAGATCAATCCTTTGGGCTTATGAAAAGAGTGTAAACCCACCCCGTATCATATAGGTCAGTTCATAGATAATCCAAAAGAGTAGTTGTGGTTCACTCGTGTCCTAAAAATTAGAGCAATCTCCATGTCAGTTATATTAACCATATGAGCATTAGTTGCAATTCTAAAGTAAATGGCATTACCGAGTAAGTCCCTATATATAACTCTTTAACCATAGTCTGATAACTAGTTAAAACCATACTTTTACACCCAATCGTTCGTTAAAACACAAATAGCTATTTCTTTTCAAAGGGAATAAATCCCAAATAAATACGTACATAACGGTAAACACGACCGCCAAGAACGTACAAACCAGGATTAACAGAAATTCGGACGAAGACGTCTTGAAAATACCCTCAGTTACATACCTCCGAGTACAGAGCAGTGTCCACAAAATTCCTTCCCCCCGGTCTGTAACACTGTAAGACGTGAAGAAATTCAATTGGGGGCATTATCCATTCCGATACCTGATAGAATACCCCAGAGCTTTGACTGGTTCACAAGATTGAAGGCAATGCTAAGTTACATAAAAGGTCAAAATAGCTGGCACCACTCGGCAACGGTTCATTTACAAAAAATGTGACAGAGATTTTATCATTGCTCTAATATTCCCAGGCTGGTTCGGAATCCATATTAGGCCTTCAAAAGTTATAATCCTCAGCTCAGCAATGGATATAATGTAAGATAACTTGGTTGAGCACTTTGGCCACAGAGTCTAGCAAAGAGATCGGTCCATAGCATTGTGACTTTTGCTTGCTACCTTTTTTTAAAACTGACACAATTACTGTGTGCCAAGGGGAAGGGGGTGGGTTTAAATTGTATTATTACCAATGGCATTGGTAATAACATGGGTCTTAAAGTCTAAATTGTGCGTATAAAGGTCCATAAGGACGCCGTCTGTGCTTGGAGCCTTACCTAAAGGACTCTCTAAAATCACAGAGGTTAGTTGGTCTGCCACTCCTCATTACTGCACGTGCCTCCAGATGATAAATAGACTTGAAGTGTTTAACCCATGCATCAGCATTAACATGGGTCGCAGGGGTGATGGCAATCCCCACCTTCAGAGTCTGTGAATGTGAAATTTTCCAGAACGTGCTTATGTCCCTGAGAGAACATGAGCTAACTAAAATCGCCCATGCTTCCTCATTTCCTCATTTAGCTTCAACTTCCTAATTTTTAGGGCAATTTTATGGGTGGCTCTACACCACCGAATGTACTCCATATCTCTTGGGTAGCTATGTAGGGCTAGAGGCAAATGTTGATTGGCTGCCCAGCAGTCCTTGTCAAACCAGCTGGGACAAACAAGGTTACAATTTCTCAGAGGAACAAGCTAAGCATTCTTAATACTGAGACTGATCTCAATAAAGGCTTCAATGATGGATGGAATATAAACGCTGCCATATACCAAGCATTTATTTACTAAAGAAATCTTAGCCCTAATGACGCTGCTCAAAAGTTGTGTTACCTCTACCATCTTCTATCGTGGCCTGGCCCTGTATGATTCAATAATGGGTTGTTGAAGCCCAGCTTGGGATGTATTGATGGATAACATATGCGTAGGAAGAGATTGTGCTAGCAAAGAACATGTAATCAATTACAGTCCCACGATCAAACCCACTATAAGGTACAACTAGTTTAGGGTGTTGATCCAAAAATTTAGCTAGAATCCATAGATTGTAATTGGTAGTGATTGGCTAGATTTAAACCCCTGGTTTCTTGCATTGCTTATTGTGTGAAGACACATCACTGTAAAAATGTGATAAGAACAAATTTAAATCTGTGGACCAAACTACCAAGAAGACTTGAATTCCTGGGTGTGGGAACGGGCCATAATAGCTTTACGCTCTAGGGATACCTTTGACAGAGCAGCTAACCATTCTTACGCTACCTGAAGATGAAGGGGTAGCAGGAAGGCAATAGCTATGATGCCACTCGTGTAATATCTTCCTGAATACAGGTGAAATAGGATGATGTCATACTTGTAAGTGAATGTTGTCCAGTCCTCGTCCCCCAGTTTCTAGGCTAGGCCGGCTATATTGCAGCAGAGCAGGTTAACTGTGACATGTTTACTAGTGTTAACAAAGCCTATCAACTCCCCCATTTAATATTAATATTACCATGGACCAAATTTGTGCTGCAAAGAGTTTGGCTATTTTGTGAAGGGCGTAGTGAAATGCTGGGCTGGGTAGCCTTCCACACTTGTCATTCCAAATGATTCAGATATGAAAATGGCGTAAAACAGATAAAGATGGCAATAAGACTAGGCAAGATAGGGGTAGCTTGTGACATGGAGCCGGGAGCTGGGGCAGAGTTTGAAACTTGAAAGTGGCTTCAGTAAAAACCCAGCAGTAGTACATGAATGTGACCTCCCATTGGTTTACAAGGACGATCATTAGACAGGATATTCCATGCCAGCCTAGGCAATTTGAAGTTGATTACTATACAATCTCCCGTGTATCTTTTGATAATAGGTCCTACCCAGGCCACTCTCCTACGAAATAGGAGATTGTCATAGTCTGCAGTGTTAAAGTTGCAGTTCCTTATGGGCCTAGGGTACCCTATATTCTTATGTTGAGATGTTGATTCATCCTTATCAGGGGAAAGGGCGGGCACATTGGCAAGGATCAGCACATGGGGCAGGAATCAGGGGGGATGTTCAAACGGGACAAGGGGCAAGGTGGATCGTGAGCCCTGGGCATCCCAACAGCTCCTAACAACCCCGAGAGGTCGATCTCCTATGTGGGGCAAATGGGCTTTCCGAGAGTGCAGGTATGTGTGTGTGTAGGTGTCAGGAGACTCCATCCTTTTGGTGAATATAGTGAGGGCACCTGATAGCCGGGACTAGGACTGGCAAATTCCAATACTTGGGTAGATGTCATCTCTTTAATGCACTGAATAGTTTGTTTGATTGATTAAGCAATTTCAACTGCCTCATGTAAATTAATATTCTTCTACAATGGTTTTTCCTAGATGCGTGAGTTATTTGTGCATCTACTGAGTTTATCCCCAATCAAAGAGTCCTCAAGTATACCAAAATCACATATTTTAGACAAACCCTTTAGCACTTAGTAATACTTTCACGTTTCATATTTAAAGTTTGTCCTGGTCTTTGCTAAAAACTTTGCTGGAAAGCCTGGCATGAGAGGGTAGACTTTTAACTTTCAGGTTACACTTTGTTTTCAAAAGACTTTATTTAATACAGAGTGCAAAGTAATGTTGAAAATTAATAACAAGATAGCAAGATACATTCATCAATAAACTATGTAAATGACTAAAGCCTTTATTACATTTTGAAAAAAACTGGGGAAAGAGGGGAGAAAAATAAAAGAAGGGAAGGGTGAGGAGGAGAGTAAAAATAATGGAAATATCTCAAAATAAAAAGGGAATTATGGAGAACATGTATCCTTTACCATGACAATGTCGATAAGCATCACTACAATGAAACTTCAGACAATACAACCATCTTTACAAATGTAAAGGAAGGACAAAGAATTAAATGTTCATGGTGGTTTACATTTTTTAGATAATGTAGAAACTGTATGTGACACCTTACCTCAACTTGTTTAAGAAATACAGTTAGGGATAACCATAACCTGAGGACATTAGGAGAGGAAGCACTACGCATCATGTACATTGTATCCAACTTATGATGTGAAAATACAGAGTCCCACCACACTTTACATGATAGTTTAGCTGAGAATTTCCAGTCAAAATAATTTGTTGAAATGTAATCGCTAATGGAATATCCAGTAACTTATCACTAGGAAATGCAGGAAAAACAGATTGGGAAAAAGTACCCAAAAATAAATAGAGCACATTAAAGGGGCCGTGTTTCTTAAAAATATTCTGAATTTGAGACCCTATTCTACGACAAAAGGAAAGGGTATCAGGACACTTAAATAACATATGCATGAAGTCTGCTTCAGGAAATTCACAGGACTAGCCTTTCAGAGAAATAGCTGCAGTAAACTTGGTGCATTGTGCCTGGATATAATATAATCTATGATATATGAAAAAAGACATTGAGTAATGCTAGCTGATCTAGACGTTTTATAGATCCAGCCCCAAATTTTATTTCAAAAACCCACTTGCCATGATACCATCAAGTCCTCCTCCCATGCAGGTTCAATGCTGGATTTGGCTTGAATAGGATCCGGTAACAAAATACATTTATAGATTGACGCTGCTTTCAGACTAGTTAAAGAAACTCTGTAAATCCAGAAGAAACAGGGACCAAACTCGACAAAGAATTTTGAAGAGAAAAGTATTTATCATGCACCACATTCATCAGTGACAGTAATCGAGCATAGAAAGATTTGGGACAATGATAAGTTTTGTAAAATTGGGGAAAGGAAACAGGAAAATGACTAGAAAAATGTTGATGCACCCATATAAGACCTTTATCCTTCCAAGTACGCCAAAAAAGAGGCCTATTATTAATCTGAATTAAATAGTTATACCATAATGACATTTCGAGAAATACAGAAGGGGTCATCTCAGTTGGGAGAAATTTGGACTTGAGCAGTGACACAGATTAATTCAGAACAGAAGAGTAAAGAAATGATTTAGTAGAACAAAAGGACAATATCTCCTGAAAAGAAAAGAGTGTAACAAAAGTCCTATCAAGATCCAACCAAAGAGGAGCAAAGGGTGAAGTTACATCAGGGATCCAAAAAGCAGCTTGTCTCAGAGTATAAGCTCTATGGTAATAGTAAAACGTAGAAAACTTAACTACCCCAGCAGCTTTGGGTTTCTGCTAAACAGAAAGAGCTCCACACGATTTCTTTTTGTGCCACAAGAAAGAAAGAAGCCTTGAGTTAAACTTCTTAAAAAAGGATTTAGGTATGTGAAAACGTGACATAGAAAGAAGATATAAGAAAATAGGGGAAAACATAATTTTGACCACATTTAAGGAATTCCAAGAAGAAAGAAGGTTTCTAACTTTTACATTCAGGTCTCTAAAATTAGTCCTAATCATTTCCGCCAAAGAATTTGTGATCCATATACCTAGATATTTAATTTTGGCAGAAGCTTACCATTGAAAACCAGTCATTTAATAAGAATGCCTGAAGGTGAATTTATTAAAGGGAAGAATTTCAGTTTTATTCTTATTTACTTTGCAGCCCAAACCTCAGAGAAAAGAGATATCTCCATCAAAAGGGAAGGCAAAGAAGATTCCGGAGATGAAATCAACAAAAGAATATGTTCTTGCATAAGCAGCGAATTTCAAGTGATGATCTCCATAGAGAAAGCTAGAAATCGATGAATTAAGACGAATTTGAGAAAGAAAAGGTTCTAAAGCCAATACAAATAATAAGGGGGAAAGAGGACATCCCTGCCTTACTCCTTTGTAAAGAGAGAAATATGAAGAGAGCGCACCATTAACCAGAAGGAAGACTTTAGGAGAGTGATACAAAAGAGAGACAAAAGCAATACATTTAGGACCAAAACCATGCCAGGCAAAAGAATAGTGATATAAATAAACTAGTGACGTAATTTATAAAACGGACCGGTATGCTTTATTCATAAAGGTCACTTCATAGTAGACAGAAAGTGAAATCCAGTACTGGCAAATGTGTTGTTTTTTTATAAGGCTAAAGATTTGAGCATAAACTCCCAACTAATCCTATCAAATGCCTTTTCTGCATCTATTGTTATGGCCTGAAGCGAGGATTTAAACAAAGCGACCTTACTGAGAACACTGAACAATAAACAAGTATTATCAAAAATAAATCATCCCTTAATAATTCCTGATTGCTCAATTCCAATCAGGCATGGAGGAAAAGACTTTAACTGAAGAGCAAGCAACTAAGCAAAGATCTTATAGTCGACATTTAATAATGAAATGGCCCTATCATTTTTATAGTCTTGATGGTATTTACACTCTTTGTGAATTAAACGTACAATAGCCTCCTGGAATGTACCAGTCATTGAAGAGGAAGTTACAAAATAGGTGGATAAGCGAAATAATAAATAAGGAAGAAGACTATTTGAGAAATGTAGAAAAAATTCTACTGTAAAACCATCGGGCCCTGGAGTTATCCCCAGATTTAACTTTTGCAAAGCACTGAAAATTTCTACAACAGTCAAATCATCTTCTAAGGTTTGAAAGTCTAAATCTGGGGGGATGTTGTGTGAGATTCGACTTAAATAATCTACAATAGTGGAGGAATGTGCCGGTGCTTCCGGAGTATATAGAGATTTATAAAATCTAACAAATTGTTCTAGAATATTATTATGGTTAGTAATAGATCAACCTTGAGCATCCATCACTGAGTCAATAATTCACAGTTGCTTCCTTACTTTTAAATAATTTGCTAACAGTCTGCCTGCTTTGTTTTTCCAACCATAATAGCGATGTGAAGGAAGATCAGGGGGAGCCAATTCCAAGTCAGTAATAACCATAGCATGATCAGAGAGAACAGCTGGGGAAATAAATGATTGTGTGATATACTGCAAAAGAGACTAAGATTATAAAAATATGATCCAAGCGTTAAAGTGTACAATGAGAAGGTGAATATTAAGTATAATCCTGCATAGTAGAATTGAAAATCCTCCATAAATGTACCAATGTGTGACATGGCCATGCAAAATTGTTTATGCATTCTTTGAGTTAAAAATTGGAACGAAGAACATCTATCTAAAAAGTAATCCACAACCTGATTGCAGTCCCCCCAAAATAAAATATGAATCCTGATATTGCGCACATTTGAGGGCCCCATTTTTGTATTTACCGACGGGGAAACAAACACTGTCCCTACCTATCTACATTTGAATTTAAAGGCTTCTAATTCTGTATGGTGAGTTTTCTGTACAAGAACTATATCTGGATTAGATTTCCCCAGCTGGGATAATATTCTCTGTCTTTTAACTGGATGTCTAGA
This sequence comes from Lissotriton vulgaris, assembly GCF_964263255.1. Taxonomy (NCBI): domain Eukaryota; kingdom Metazoa; phylum Chordata; class Amphibia; order Caudata; family Salamandridae; genus Lissotriton; species Lissotriton vulgaris. The sequence goes on from NC_141694.1 coordinate 973,112,659, forward strand.
TCCTTTAATATTCCATGTTATAATACAGAATTATCATAAACAATGAGACAAAAGTAGCTTAGCTGAAGAACAATAACTTGAAAAACAAAAAATCTGAGTACAAGTGGAAAGTAAAAAGGACAAATAAGGATGCATGTGAGAAGAAACATAACGAGAGAAGAAGGGAAATGGGGAGAATTAAAAGGGAAGGGCAAGAAGGAAGACATGAAATCAAAACGGAGAGAAAGTACACATCCCAAGAAGATTTCTGAAGTAACATACCTGTGGAAGTCATAAAAAGATTTTAAAAAGGGTGGTGACGACACATGTGGCGATGAAACATGTGACAATGACACGCCCAGGGGGAGAAGGCCAAAGCTACATCAGGACCAAAAAGCAAAATATTTAAGATGACGGACCGAACAAACACAGATACATAAGGCGGATCTGCAAAAGAATAACAAGAGCCTCATAAGACATAATATAAACCATAGCTAACAAAACTATTTAATCAAATAGAACATTTCGAACCAGCTAAGGAGACAACGCAGAAGAATTCATATAAGAGCAAAGAGAACACGTAATTCAACCATTAGAAGGACTAACAGTATCCATATTAACCAAAGTATGCAACTGTATAAACTTCTTAAGTTCTGCTGCATCTTCAAAAGTCGTAGTGTTATTCTGGAAGGTCAATTTAAAAGAACATGGGCGAAAAAGACCATATCCAGCAGCAAGGGAACAAATTGGAGCTTGAAGGCTAAGAAATTCCTTTCAACTTGCTGCATGTAATGTTAGAGACATCTTGAGACAAGAAGACCCTTTGACCCACCCAAGTAACTTGATGCTTTGCTTTAGCCGCAGAGAGTACTGCCAGTAAGTCTGTAAGTTTCCGAAAAAGGATAATGACACCCCTAGGTTTAGTAGACTATGCAGACTAAGAGGGATGAGGACCAAGCCTGTGAGCCCTCTGGATGCTTCATCTAGGTTGAAGAAGGCATGTCTAACAGCTTCGGGAGGAAGGAGGTGAAAAAAGAGACAGGATCATCCCGTTCCAAAGTCTCAGGCAAGCCATAAATACTGAGGTTATTTCTCTGATACCTGTTTTCCAAATCTCTGTGTGCTGTTGGAGTTTACGTATCTCCTGTTCCAAAGAATGAATTTTATGAGATTCGTCACGTAGATCTGAAATTTGTTGCTCCATGGTAGATACCCAAGTCTCCATTTAGGACCACTGATCATCCAAATATTTCAGTCTGTTGTTAGTCTCCTCTACAAAGGGATGCAAAACACACATTTCCTACAGTAACATCTCCATGAAACTAGGGGACAGTGACTTTTCAGGTGAAGGGGTCTTGCTTCAATCTCTTGGATGCAGAAGAGGGTGATGACTTTTTGTTTCTCATAGATTGAAGAGATGCACCTCGGGGAGTGCAGAGTTCGCCATTTCCCAAGAGGAAAGCAAATGAACTTCTGAAAGTGCTGTTGAAACAGAGCCAGCAGATAATGCAGCAGGGGGTGTGGCTTAGGGGTGAAAACAAAATGTGTCTTCTGCAGCTTCCCCATAAACAGTTTCTAAATTGTATCAGAAGTTGATGTAGCCTCTGGCGATATTCAAAGTGAGCCAGAGCTAGTGAAGAGCCACAACACTCCCAAAAGGCTACAAATCCACACAAACCACAGGAAAAAATCCAGAACTTGCGTAAAAATTGTCCCACATCCACTCCTTATCTTATGAAGCTTGTAGGATATCCCATGAGCTCCTTATCTCTTCCTAGACTTATTATTTACTGAGAGTCAACTCAGATTTCTGGGTCTTTATCTAAATGCTTAGTTATATTGGCAGTAAACATTTAGCCCAAAGGCCTTGACAACACCTACCAGCCACTATAACAATTGGCACTTTTAGTTTGCAGAGCGTAATATACAGTTCTCTTTGCTTAACATTCCATATAATTTTTCAATTCACCAGGTGCAAGGTTTACATTAGTCTTCTGGGACTCAGTCTATATACAGCAAAGTAGAGTAAAAAGAAAATGCCCAGAAGACTTTTACACCTTGAAAAGAAGTTTGCCTCTATTTCTTTTACTTCTGCGAGAGTCCCAAAACGGCTATGGCTACTGAGGCGGCATCTGCAATGCCAATAGTGAACACAAAACGAGTGACATACCTCAACACACATGGCTACTCGTAATGCGCGTTTACACCGCAGTTAGTTCATCCAAAAATTATCCATAGAAGTAGTGTGATAAAACGCAAATACACCGTGGACATCCTGTGTTGTGGCGGACCTCTCTCGATAGGCGGACATCTTAGGTGGCACCGTAGCCACGCCCCCTTCATGTTACACTTTCACTTTTTATATTTCATGTTTGTCCTAGTCTCTGCTGAAATATTTGATGGAGAGTCTGTTCGCCAGTGTAAAAATTAGACTACCCAGGTGAGTGATGGCGAAACGCTTAATTCAAATCTATAGACTATCCTTATCTCAGGAGATTCCAAATGAGCTTCACATTCCAACTGCCACTTATGAACAAACCAATGCAGCAGAGAGGAGTTCAAGAATCGACAAATGATATGGTAAAAGGGAAAAATACTGATAAGGGAAACAGAAATATTTCATTATATATATACTATACCAAATATAATTAAACAAGATTACAATGAAAGTGTATCTAATCACCTTCTAGAAGTGGTAAGCAATAGGATTAGCTTAGATTTAGTAAAAAGGCATCAATAGCTTTATTATGGAGCACTTTGCATACCAATGTTTATGAGTCGCGAATATATAGATAACTTAGAATGAAGAAACAGGCCTACTACACACCCACGCTTCACATGCTAGTAACGGAATTCTACTTTTCCAGTAGGAGATTTCTCCAAAACGATACAAGGGGACTTCTAAGTGCAAGCAGGTTCTCTCATTTGTTCTTTTACACCGGCAATACCCGCACACATTGACATTATAGTAGAATTATCATTAACATGGGATAGCAGAAGAGTGGGTTAAAAAGTTCCTGCTAAATGCTCCCATCCCAGAAAGGCTTCTAATAAGTGCATGAAACATGTTGACCACGATAATAAGACCTATAAGGTTACCTTTGTTTTAGGTCTGCCTAGGGACAGCCTCAGCTGTCTCGCCGGTCTAACATTTCCAGAAAAAGCATGACAATATACATACATAGAGTGACTTTCAAGCAGCTCTCTTCATCCATTGGTCTGGTCAACAGTCATTTATATTTTGCTTCCACCCAACACAGCATTGGGGAAACGGGTAAGTCAATTCCAGCAATTGACGAGTGTGCACTGCGAGTGTTGCTATTTTTCCTGATCACACGTGCAGAGCTTCTGGAAAAGGAGTGCACTTCAGTGCCAGGGCGTGCTTGCCTAGAGTCTTTTTTAATGTTTAACATTGAAGTGGAAGCATAAAAGTTTATAAATAAATAAATAAATAAATTGCCTTTTACACGTGTTTACCTGTTAGCTGCATGCGCAGAACAGTTGTACATCTAATCTAATTGATATGTTAGAAGCCAGGCAGACCAAGCTCAGCCTCTTACCGACCATAGACGCAACGCCTTCTTTGTTTACTGAACCATTTGCTGTGGGTTGGCCCCTCTCTGATGCTTCATTTAATTTCTGTGCCAAGTTTCTAGCACAAAGCAATGGTTTCCGAGCTCACAGTGGCATCTCTGTTCCAGGGCACTTCGAACCTTCGAGCTGTGATACATTGTGCCCAGCCACTGAAGTTGTTTCCTTTTCTCTGCGGGTGATATTTGAAACCGCTCTTATCATTTGGAGCTGTAAGAGCTGAAATTAGGACAGCTTAATATTCTTTGAATGTGTTTTCCTGTCTGTTTTTTATGTTTGAATTATTGCAGCGCTTTTGTTTAGGGAGGCCTTATTTTCACATGTAAATGAAATCACCTGTACATCTAAGCTCAACTCGGGTGTAGCATCTAGCTTTGTGGCTAGTTTATCAACACTTGTGATTAGAATGGGAACCAGTCTCTCCTCCCCTCTAGAGTTTTGATCCACATACTGCAAACGAAAATGATGAATAAATATGTGCTACTTAACAATTTCACAGTGGTTCCAGTTTAGATTCACAATGTTTTCTCCTTAATAAAGGAAATATATGCAGGGATAGCTGATGACTAATGAGCAGGGGGATGGTCTTTGCTGCGAATGGCTCGTGACTGGACATTTGGCCAAGTCCACGAGCAAATTCTCAAAGGCCATCAACTCAATTTTAAGTATCCCCCGACCGAAGAATTTAGGTGCTATTGAAGCTATCGTTAAGATTTTTAAATTACAATGCATCCCTGTAGCTACTTATGGGGCTGAAGTTTGGGGAGCGGCAAAGAACCAGTGTATACAGCAGGAAGAAAACCGGTTCTGTAGAAAGCTGCTGGGCGTACTAATTTCTACCCCTAATTATATTTTGCACAAGGAACTAAATTTACATTTTATTTTTGATTTTATTAGCGCCCGACCTGTGTTATTTTGGCACTTTGTGTGGACGAATAATTTAGCCACTCTGACACAAGAAATTATAACTGATTGTCTAAACTGTGCAAGGGGAATGGAGATTCCATGGCTCTCGTCGGTCTATAAAAGTTTGTGCGTGATAGAAAAAGGTATCATCTTCACTGACCCAAGCAAAGTTAACTTGGTACATAAGAATGACCTGAAGAAAGCACTTTATGCACTTTGCACTACGGACAGAACTAGGAAAGAATCATCAGAGAAAACCACAGTTGTTATGTATATGGGCAGGGAACTATATAGATACCCTTTGTCATTATATTTAACTCTGCCCATGGCACACTGGGAAAGACGTCTCTTGTTCTGACTGAGGGCTGGATTATTAGATTCTTGTTAAACTTTCCCCTGGGCCACCACCCAAATGCAGTCAAAATGAGTTGCCCTTGTGACGGGCTAAGTCAACAAAATTATTTTCATTTTTTCGTCATTTGTAAGTTCTATTTGAAGTATATAAAATGGCTTTTAATTCCCCTTTTTAAAAAATATAGACCAATTACTATGGAAGAATCTTACCAACTGCTGCTTACCTTGGACAATGAGGAGATAATTTATTGCACTTTCACTTTTTTGAGAATTGCTGTTTGTGCCCGCAAAATGACGGACAATGCCTGAGTTTTACTAACTTGTGTAATGATGTTTTATGACAAAATTCATTTTTATATGGATTTTATGATAATTGTGTAATTGTGTATGTGCTTTTATGAATTCTTGGAATTCAAATAAAGATTTTTTAATTGAATTGACTAATGAGCATCTATGACATTTTGCACAAGGGTTGGTGTTATGGTGTTCTAATCTTGCATAGTGAGGCAATTCTGCATCGATCTGATATTTTTAGGGAGAGTGACTACTGGCATGTAGGCTGTTTTCACGAACACAAGACACACAAGCATACAAGGAAATACAGATTTGTGATTGAAATTTTGCTTCCTACGTAAAATGTTGAGCAAATATTTATTCAGTGAAATGTAGCTGCACATTCAAATGATGTGAAATAAAGTTGCATATAGCTCAGAGGAGCATCACATCATTTGTTTGCAAAAGAGAGAAATATAATAAAACATTGAGGGGTTAAATGGCTTGCTTAGACAGGTAATAATTCAGGACAAGAGTAAACTTAAAAGAAATTCTCAAGAGCGCTGGTAGAGACAATATATAGATTTAAAATATATGTCTCATTGGAAATATTTTTATGTCTGTGCTGATTTTCAGTGGCACCCTGATGTTGAGCCAAATAATGCTATTTAGGAGGCTGCTTTGAAAAATTCAACATATTAATCTGCAATGCAACACCTGAAATAGGAGAGAGGTGCATTGACAGGCATTTGCGAATATGGTCATTAAGGAGTACAAAAAAGGTGATTGAGATAAAAGACAGCACCACATTCAAGCACAGTAGCAATGTGATTGGAAGCACAGCAGATTAGTGTTGCTATTTGGAGTGATGTTTGCAACCACTATGGAACATTACTACTGTATCTATGGAAATATGTATACCAGTTCATGCACCATTAGCACAATGTTGGATGTTTTCATTGCAAGTATGTGGCCACCACATTCAAGAGGTAGTACGCGTTCTCTTTTACATTTTTGACCTTTTATTCGCGTTGTTTTTGCTAGAAAAAGGGAATAAATAAAATCAAAAACCATTGAGCCAGAAAAATAATTTCTTGCCAATACCAGACCTACTGGCTTTGTCAATGCTTACTTCTTTTTTACCTTGAGCACATGAGGCAAAAACAAACAATCACTAGCCTATTCGATACACAATGCACAATACATGCATGTGTTCACCGCTATCTACAAGATCAACCCACACGTGAACACACCTCACAAAGAGCTCATGGCAACCTCACCAGCAAAATTGTTTGCAGAAGAAGAAGCGACCTATGGAGTATGAGTGAGAAATCCGCACCCCACATCAGATGATAGAAATAGAGCACGATTAACTGCAAGCTTGCATATGCATTGGAGACAAAAGGATTTCAAGTCTCTAGAAAGGTGCTTGTTATAGGATTGTGCTATTCTCACATCAGATTGGGAGTAAAACCCTTGCACTGCAGGAGTGGTTCTTAACCCGTGTTACCTCTTGGGGTTCCCGAGACTTCTCAGTGGGTCCGTGACTGCTTAAAATATTAAATAATATTAACAGATAAAGAAAGTGTACAAAAATGAAAAAGCAAACTTTACAGCTGAGCATTTTAAAACGTTCTATAAATGTGAAGGAATCTGAAATCGGAGGCCAATATTTTAATTTGAATTTGTGGGAGCAGTGCAAGTGCGTCGAAGAGAATATAATATGGACGATGAGTGGCCTAAATTGAATTTATAAAAGCTCCAACCTTCCTATTAAAATTTGAATACAGATTGTTTTCTATTTGGTTGCTTACAATTTAGTGATTGAAATATTTAATCTTTTGTGCATTTTTTTTATCAATGTTTGTTTCTGTATATTGTGTGTATTGTTTTGCAGTGCAAGTCATCAAAACATGCTTAGAATGGGGTCTCCGGCTTCCAGTAATGACCAGGTGTGAATCCACAGATTCCAATAAATGATTCATTGGGGATTCACGGGTTACAGAAATAATTAAGTGGGGGTCCACCGACGTCAAAAGGTTCGAAACACTAAGCTGCAGTGTTAAAGTTAAAAAGAAAACCTCCTTATTTTGCATTGGGCTACTAACCCACGTTACTTAATACCTACTTTCAAACACTATCAAACTCGCTCAGTCCCTGTAGAACTACTGCCATATAGTCTTTGCAGTTGAAAAACGTTTTCAACAAGCATGGACGCACCATACATTACTTCTAGAAATATAGCAGATGATTCAACAGTATTAATTAGAGTTGATCAATAAAACTGTATGTGTGATCTGTAAGTATACAGGGAGGTATGTGCAAGGGTTATTGTTATACTTAATTTATTATGTTTGATTAGTGAAATTTTAAAGCACTACTATCCATCCAGCAGTGACCCTTTGTTAGATTTGGGGGTCTCTAGTTGCCATAGGTAGGTACCTGTGACAAATAGGGATCCTTGCGTCTAGTCAGGATAAGAGGGTACACTCCTAAAGTAACCCCTGCTCACCCCCTTGGTAGAACTTGGCACGAGCAGACAGGCTTATCTCAGAGGCAGTGTGTAAAAGCATTTGTGAACACATACAGTAACCCAGTGACAACACTACAGATGGATACCACACAGGTTTCATATCAAAAATAAGTATTCTTTATATATGCTTATCACAAGACCACAAATGACAAAACTCCACAATACTGTACTTAAAATGGTAGAATTAGCTTAGTTCTCTTTAGTTCTTAAAATGCGACACATTGAGTCAATGTACCTTAAGATGCGTAACGCTACACAATGAAAGTGTTGCAAGGAAGGTGATGCGTCGGTTCATCACATGCAAGAACGGTGATGCGTTGGTTCCCATCTGCTGCGTAGGGGACAGTGATGCGTCGGCTCTTCTCTGCGAGGGGAGGTGATGCGTCGGTTTCTTGCTGCGCTTCTGTGGCTATGCGGCCCGCAATGCTGTGATGCGATGAAGATCCAGTGCAAAGAAACAAAGATGGCGTCTTCTTCTTGGTGCAACACGATGCGGACCCCGACAGGCCCTGTGACACGCTTCTCTGTGATGTGGCGGCGTCTGCTGCGTCTTCGATCTTCTTCTCCGCGATGCGCGGTGCTTCGACAGTGATGCAAGCTCCGGCAGGCCCTGTGACACGCTTTCCGGTGATGCAGCAGCATCTGCTGCAACGTTGATCCTCTTCTCCGGCGATGCGAGGCGCTTTCGTGTTGTGCAGCGGTAGTTCGGCATCACGCTTCTAGCTCGTGAGTCACGCTTTCAGCTCCTTGCGACACGCAGTTCATCAGAAAGCCCAACACAACTACAGGAACTTCCAAAGAACTCTTGGGGAGCTGGTGGGTGAAGTCTGTTGTCCCTGAGACTTTAGCAGGAGGTAAGCTCTTTTCTCAAGCCCTTGGAGATCCTTTCAAGTTGATGAAAGTACACACAAAGTTCCTCTCTCCTTTGTTTGGCAGTCAGGCAACCACTGCAGGCCAATCCCCCAAGCAGCACTTGAGCTCCTCTCCTCAGCAAAGGTTTCTTCTTGTTGTCCAAAGTGAACTAAAGTTCTGGGGTCTGGTTCCCCCTTTTATACACAGTTTATCTTTGTTCTCTGAAGGCACAGAGGCCTTTGCCTAGTCCAAAACAGTTCTGGTCAGTCCTGGAGCACTCTGTTTACATGACTCCTTCTTTCCTTTCACAGTGTAGGGCAGAGAGACCAGATGCACCACAGGAGGTGGAGCCAGCATTTTGGAGGGAAGGCACAACCCTATTCAGGTCTCAGGTGCAACTCCTCCCTCCCATATAGATGCAGATCATTCTATTCAGCACTTGGCTGACTCACCCTGTCTCCTGGAATTCCCCAGCCCATGTCACTCAAACTCCAGACAAGGAATACACAACCTAGCAGAGGCAGGCTTGGATAGTTAGACACAAAATACAAATACCTACTTTCTAAAAGTGGTGTTTTCAAACGCAGAATGTTAAAACCAACTTCACTAAAAGATGCATTTTATCACTCTGAGTTCAGGCATACTGAACTCTAATTTCTACCTAGTTCCCTGAGTCAGTTAGGATTATAAAATGCAATAATCAAACTTCCCATTTTGGCCTATGGGGAATAGGTAGCCTTGCAATAGTGAAAAACGAAATTGGCTGTAATTCACTATTAGGACATGCAACACACATCAGGGCACCAAGCCCAAGGCAACATCAAGCGATCAACGGTTTGCTTTGTTGATGTTCCCGCCAGAGTCCGAGCACAGAGCCTGACAAGACCTAAAATTCCAGACTTCCTTCAGCCCGATCCACAGCCACAGCAAAGCTGAGACCCGTGGGACCGGCCATCTTGGAAAAGCCTGCAAATTGCTTCCCGTGCAACTTCTGAGGCACCCTTGAAGTTGTGCATTGTGGATTGAAAAGCGCCAGCCCCGAGCATCATATGCACCGAAGATCAGCCCTCCACACTCCATGAGTGCCGCGTGGGGCCCTTCTGCATTTTCCTGCTTGACGCATCTGTCCAGTCACTTGCCTGTTGGCTAGTGACCTCTGTGGTGATGAACCTTTGAATCTACACCACTGGCCTGGTTGCTCCAGACTGGCCCCTACTTCCCTGAAAAGGAGAAGCTCATCAGACCTTTCTGGTCTGATCAAGAAGCTATCTTTGATTCCTGCGTGGGTTACCTTTGCCAAGGCTTGTTGACTCCAATCCGGAAGCCGACACCGCTGACAACGAGATCCTTTTTAAGACAGACCTTGCCCAGCTCCTGGTTGTCGTTGACACCTCCTGGTCCACGTGGCTGCAGAGACAAGCTTCAAGCTGGACTCCTTGACCAAAAGGGAGATTCTTCAGTCTTCTATCTTCAAGTAGAACATCGAAGGTCAAGAGTTTTGTTTCAAGTTTCAGTTCAGGATAAATCTAAAGTCTCTAGGCTCAGCTTCTACCTATATACTAATCTGAGGGACTGGATTACCTGCTAGGTCCCTCCTATGGGTGGGACCAGGGAAGGGGGCGGTTACACCCCTTTCCCTTTGTCCAGTTTTGCTCCAGAGCTGGGGCTGGAGTGCCCCAGCAACTGGTTTCAACCGGACTATGCATGGGGCACCTAGTGTGCCCCAGGCAGTGTCTCATTTCATTCAGCCCTCCCTGCCCCAATACACTATGGCCTGTCTGGGGTGGTGCTAGCACCTCCCAAGACAAGAAACCTATTGTCCAAGCCTCCCTCGCTAGAAGGACTCCCAGCAGTAGGAGGTCAGACTTGTGTCTGTGGCAGCAGCCTCCATTTTGTGATGCTGAGGCTCTGGTTAACTTTAACCGGGTTTACTAGGAACAATATGTCTTCTCCCTCTAGAAGGGTGGAATGCTACCCCCGTCACCAGAACTGGTGAGGGGGTAGTATTCCAAAGCGTATGACACCTTACACAACATGTTTTGATAAAGCCAAACCAAAGTTAGCATTCAACCGCGAGGATGATAATGCACTTAAGAGTATATAGTATGGCTATATCATAGAACAGCTATAAGGACATGGTCCCGAAAGCTGCAGACAGGCTCAGCTCATGCTAGAGCCTCATCTCACATAAAACCAAGCACTTTGCCTCCAGGATTGTTAAGGCCTGCCATAGGAGTGACTTATAGGTATATATGTGTCTATATGTAATGGTAGGTATAGGGATACTATACCTAAGCAAGGGGTGCTTACACGACCTTGCCCCAGCTGAGTAATCAGCCATATGTGTCAATGTGAGTGGCCAGCCAGGGGTGGCATAATACATGCTGCAGCCCCTGAAAGGCCTTGGATGCACCTATGCCCTGGGTACCTATAGTACACTGTACAGGGCCTCATAAGGTGACCCAATGTCCAATTGGTAATGTACCTAAAGTACATGGTATGACTTTAGAGAGAGCACAGCTGGGCTGTGGGTCTGATTAGCAGGCCTACAGCCACATTAAGTCGAAAACCAGTAAAGCAAAAAGCAAAAAGTGGGGTGACCATAGGAAAGCATACCATAGGAAAGCAGACCCTACTCTACCTCTACCTCTACTACATTTATGTGTTGTTGTTTTTTTATTTTTTTATTTTTTTTATTTCAAATCATTTTTATTTCAAATCGAAACAAAGTACAAGACAATACAGTACAATAAGGATCAAAGAGGTAAAAAGGATATTACAATGATTCATCATATGCGAGACCTGAACAAGCAGGGAAAAGAAAAGGAAAATGGTGGGTGAATCATTGATTCATTAGTTTCGTGGACAAACCTAAATAACAAAAAGAGACGTCAGCAGTGGTCATGTTGTGACATACAAATTATATATACATGAATACAATCTCAGTTGCGAAACCATCAGTTGGCGCGCTTTAGGGACAAGTCTTAACTCGGAGGGTTGCGGATTAGAACAGGATGACTTGAGCCTAGTTCATTGCCCTAAGGGGGGGTCGAACGAAAAGGAGGAAGCATCCAGGCCTTCCAGAGTTTTTTATGGGAGATGCGGCCCGGCGAAGAGTGTAATGTAGGGTTATCTGCACCTTTTAGGAAGGACAGCCAATCTTGCCACATTTTGAATGTCACCTCCGAAGGGTTCTTCCACTTACACAGAATAACCTTGCATGCCAAGGTGAGGAGGAGATCAAGGAGTTGACGATCCACCGGATTTGCCAGATGTGGCTCTTGAATCCCCAGTAGAACATACGCAAACTCTCTAGGTGGATTGAAACCAAAGATGTGTGTAATACAGTCAAATATTCTGTTCCAGTAGCCCTTCAGTAAGGGGCAATTAAACAACATATGTGCCAAGTCCCCCACCCCTGCCTCACAGTTCCAGCAAATTGGGGAGTCCCTTAGGCTTGTCTTAAAGAGTCTTTCAGGCGTCCAATACGTTCTGTTAATTAACATATATTTAGTCTGTGACAGAATAGGCGAAATTTTGTTTCTAAATGCAGTAGTGTGTATTATCTCCCAATCAATGCTCATACCTGTCGAGTTCGATTCTGCTTCCCATCTCGTCTCATTCTTCTTATTAGCTTTCTGAGGAAGTGGAAGGAGCATTTTATAGACCTTTGAAACGAAATGTCCAGTTTTATAGATGCGTGGAACAGAGCCCCACAGCCATGGTTCAGATGAGGACAAGGAGCGAGCAGAGAGTATTGCTTTTAACTTCAGGAAGTCATAAAAGTCTAATTGTGTGAGGGCATGTGTGGCATGTAGGGACGAGAATGGCAGGGGGTCAGTTCCCTCGAAAAGGTCACTTGCTAAGTTAATACCTTTCGCGGACCAGTGAGCCCAATGAATCGGTGCTCCGTTGATTTTCAGTAGTGGGTTGTACCAGAGAGCAATTGATGTGGATTTTTTGATCTTTAGGCCTTTGTGGTTTACTTGGTCAAGTTTCAGGAGAGCCCTTCTTGTGTTCAAAAAAATATATTTGGAGTGGGGTAGATGTGTAAGGTCCATGGTGAGTAGGGCCCTGAGTGGGATATTGCCCAATATCGCTTTTTCAATGTCTATCCACAGCGGAGTGTAGTCTGAGTCTTTGATTAACCATAAAGCTCCTTGTTTACATAAGAACGCTGTTTGGTAGTGTCTGAAGTTCGGGAGACCCAGGCCGCCTTTATCTTTAGCTAGTTGTAGCTTTTTCATTGATATCCTTGGCTTCTTCCCTTGCCACAGAAACGTACCAAACAGCTTCTCTACTCTGTGGATAAAGTCATCAGAGAAAGTCATTGGGAGCATACATGCTATGTAGTTGACTAAAGGGGTTACCATCATCTTCAGGGTTTCAGCCCTGCCCCACCAGGATAAGTATTTAGGAGACCAGCCGTCTAGGAGCTTGTTTATTTTGTTTAGCACAGAGTTCTCATTAGTGCGAACTGTAGAGATTAAGTCGCTATCAAAGTCTAACCCCAGGTATTTAAAGCAGCCCGGCTGCCATGTGAGTCCCGAATCCCCTATCATGTCCTTAGTCCCAGGATTATTGAGTGACTTGACTTCTGTCTTGTCTTTGTTTAATTTGTAGCCGGATACTTTTGAAAATTCATCAATAGTCGTAAGTAGGGCCGGTATCGCTTCATTCGCCTTCTCTGAGACTACCAATACATCATCAGCATATGCTGTTAACTTTATGACACAGTCGTTAAAGGGGATTCCAGCTATAGTCTTGTTGTGTCTAATTTGATACAGGAATGGCTCGATCGCCAACACGAATAGTGACGGGGAAAGGGGACATCCTTGTCTTGTGCCTTGGTGTAGTCGAAAAGGTGACGAGAGTGACCCACCCGCCCTACCCTTCGCTACAGGAAAGAAGTAAAGGGACAAGATCATCTTTATGATTGAGGGGCCTAAATTAAATTTACGGAGCACGGCCTCCAGATACCTCCAGTCTACTTTATCGAATGCTTTTTCAGCATCTAGTGTTATTGCTGCTGTGGGAGTAGATAGGAGTTTCGCTTTCTCTAAAACATGGGCTAGTGTCCTGGTGTTGTCACTAGACAACCTGTTTTTCATGAATCCTGCCTGGGAAGAGTGTATGAGTTTTGGTAGTATTATCTGGAGACGTGCCGCCAGGATAGAGGCAAAGAGCTTACAGTCAAGGTTTATGAGGGAAATGGGCCTATAATTTTTAGTTAGGGTGGGATCTTTCCCCTCTTTCGGAATAACTGCAATGGTGGCCTCTGATAGGGTGCCCTTAGCTTCCCCTGTTTCGCTTATTTCCTCGAACATGTTGAGTAGAGGCTCCGCGACTGACATGGAAAAGCATTTGTAAAATTTCGCGGAGAAGCCGTCCGGACCAGGGGCTTTACCACATTTTAAAGATTTAATGGCCGACTGAACTTCCATTAGCGAGATCGGGCCGTTTATGTCTGTTTGCTCTTCCTCAGACAAAGAAGGGAGATTGCAGTTATTCAAATACTCATTAATCTTTTGGTTTTCCACTTCTGCATTCTTGGAGTAGAGTTTCTCATAAAATTCTTTGAAGAGGTCTGATATTTTCGTTGGGTCGGAATGGGGAACACCCATATGATCAGCTATGGAGTTTATTGTGTTCTTTTGTATTTTAAATTTGAGGTACGCTGCCAGACTTTTACCTGCTTTGTTTGATTCACACAGTTTGAACCTTTTCCTCCTATCGAGCCAGACCCCAGCCCTTTCACTTACAATTTTATTATATTCGTATTTTTTATTGGCTAGCTTGTTTAGTGACTCAGCTTTTCTGTCCTGCAAGTACTTAGTTTCTAGTCTTGCTATTTCTTTCTCTAGTTCCTCTAATTTCCCATTATGGTTCTTATTCATGGCAGATTTAATCTTGATAATTACACCTCTTAAGGTACTTTTTAGCGCCTCCCACCTAGTTAAGTCGGAGGTATCACCCCTAGTATTGTGGACCAGATATTCTTTGATAGCGGTTTCAATAGATGCTCTGTGTTGTTCGTGTTCAAGGACCTCATCATTGAGCCGCCATGTTGACTGACGGGTAGACGGTTTTATGTCTGAGATGGTGAGTGTAATGCACGAGTGATCGGACACAAGCCTTGGTTCTATTGAGGTTTCTACTATTCTGGGTGTAGCGTTCTGTGTGATAAATAGATAGTCAATCCGTGAGAATGAGTCATGGGGTGAGGAGTAAAATGAGTAGTCCCTGTCTACCGGGTTTAGCAGGCGCCAAGAATCTACCAGGTGAAATTGCTCACATAAGTTTTTGAATGCTCTATGAGATCTATTACTACGGAAGGGACAACGCGAATCTCTATCCAGGGTCGGGTCAAATGGTAGATTAAAATCCCCCGCTAGAATGTGAACTGCCAAATCCGGTATCTTTTCGATTTGTTTTGTAAGGTCCGACCAGAACTTCAAGTCGCATGTGTTTGGTGCGTATATGTTTGTAATATAGAATTCCGTCCCATCTTTTAGGAGTTTGGTTGTGACCCATCTCCCCTTGGTGTCAGACGTAGATGAGAGAAGGTCAATGTTAGATTTTTTGGAGATCAGAGTTACTACTCCATTCTTTTTCCCAATCGGATCTGAGCCCGTGACATCCCTGAAAAATGTATTCCTAAGAGTATATAGCTGTTTAGCCTCCAGTTTTGTTTCTTGGAGCAGTGCTATGTCTGCCTTTTGCCTGCGTAGGTAGTCTAGGATTTTTTGGCGTTTTACTGGATTGTTGAGGCCTTTGACATTAAGGGAGAGTACCTTTAGCTTCCCCATCTGATTTACTCCCAAAGGTGTGCTAATCACTGGCAAGGGTGTAGTCATTTTTAGAGTGTATGATCGTCAGTAGCCCAATTATGTAGATTGAAACCCTGCCTTTTGTCGTTCCCATCTTCGTCGGTGTTCCTGTTATCATTGTTGATCCGCTGGAGTACCCCATACCGTGATAAACCTCCCATGTTTGTGTGGACACTAAGATAGCAACTATACTGGCTGTAAGCAAAGCATGACCTTCAGCAGAATATATTCAAGTATGCAGTCCTTCCTAGTGACAGTGTAAGAAAAGAGCGCATAGACTGACGACGAGATGCAACCACTGCTTAAAGTTAGGACATTCATTAAAATCAAAATGTAAACAACCCCACATATAACCCAACCCCAACCCCCAAACCCCCCACCCACCCCTCCCCAAAAGCAACTAGTAGGCATGGTGACTTGAGAAAAATAACAACAATTAAAACATAAATAAAAGCCATTGTTATTTGCAATACTAATAGCTTAAACTCAATAAATGCGAGACCTATTGCTTGCATTGCAATAAAGGGCCTTCTCAACAGCTTTTTATTGGTGGTGGTGTTGGCGGTGGTATTTGTGGTGGTATTGGTGGTGGTGGTGGTATTGGAGGTGGTGGTGATATTGGTGGTATTGGTGTTGGTGGTATTGGTTTTGGTGGTGTTGGTGATGGTATTGGTAGTGGTGGCATTGGTGGTGGTAGTATTGGTGGTATTGTTATGTTGGAATCTAGGACCCTAGTGAAATTTTCCCGATTCATGCCCATATATAGGTATAATTCACCCAATCCTTATATAGGCACAAGGAATCATTACCTTATTTAGTCGTAGCCTGTGCAGCCCAAATACGGCATGGCTACTTCCACTAAACTCCGAGAATCCACAACGATTTCTTGGGAAAACCAGCCTTCGGCAGTCAGGGACTTCCCCCTGCTTGAATACTAAATTATCCAAAAACTCCTGGAGTTTTCAAGGAACTGAGGCACTATTGACAATATTATGTCCAATCTTACGTCAGAGTCGGAACCTTCACAGTATAAATGTGCCTACATTTGCCCAGTCAAACACACAGTGGTTTAGGAGCAGATCGACTAACTACTTGCCTGAAGCCCTGCAGCAGCAAGTGCCGAAGGAAGACGACCCTCCAGCTGACGCACTAAGAGACGCTGTCTTTTCTCCAGCCGAGAAATCCAGCTCCGGTGTTTCCAGGCTACCCTTGCGGGTATCTGGGAATTCGAGCCCTGAGGGAGGGATACAAGACCTCCTTCATTCTAAAACCAAGGTACGGAGCTGATTAGACCCCTAGAGAATTCTTGGAGCAGATTCTTGGCAGAAAATTACTAGTCTTAAGCTACACCACACTTACTCCTCCGTCGTACTAGACTTAGGTTAAGTACACCGGGGTAGGCGTATTTTAGAAGCACCAGTTGAGTACTTTTAGCCATCATTTTATCACTGTATGTATTTTATGCATTTTATGTATTCTATGTTTATGGTTTAGAAACCATATCATGCTTTTACAGTACTATTTTATAATACTATTCGTATTATATGCCTCGTACTTCTTAACCAGCATTTCAATTCTAGCAGTGCATCTCTCATACTTAAGAAATAAGACTGTTCAATAAATACTTTTATTGAAAACGCCCGTCTCTCTATTTCTAAAAGCAACTCTGGTGAAACGAAGCATGCATGATTGACTGAGTGAAATAGCCGTCTATTGTTTCCGCGACTCTAGAGATACGTTTCATTCTGAGGAAACAAAGTTGTCATGTTATATCGTTGTCAGAAACTAATCCCTTCTTGTTTATTCGAGAAAGTTTCTAGTGACCTCTGAGCTAGCTGGCACTCACAATTAAGTCTAATATATACGATAGAGACCTAGTCAACTTCAGTCCTACGTCTAAACTATAGTATATGTTATTCCAATGCGCAGAGCCTATTTTGAATATATTGGAACTACACTACATGGCGCCCAACATTTGGTAAGGCGATAATTTAACGCTAGATACTAAAGTAACTCAGTCGTGCTTTTCACACAGACCCCTTTTTCCCGTAAAATACTCCAATAGACATCTGGAGTGGGTAAAAGGTTAATATCCGCCAAAACTGAGTAGGACGAAAAATCCTATGTATTAGTTTTTGGTTTATTCAACGTTGAAGGATACAGTGTTCCAAAATATTGTGCACCTAATCTTT
The DNA here is from genome assembly GCF_964263255.1 of Lissotriton vulgaris. Lineage (NCBI taxonomy): Eukaryota > Metazoa > Chordata > Amphibia > Caudata > Salamandridae > Lissotriton > Lissotriton vulgaris. The sequence goes on from NC_141694.1 coordinate 973,130,169, forward strand.
GTTTCCTTGAAACTTGTTCTGCAAACTCTCAGCCGACTAAAATGCTGGATAGTGATACCGAATTAGAGAGAGCTGCAGCAGCAGCTCAAGCGGATTTAGATGACGCTGCTATCCTAGAAAATGGCACGGATGCTATACTACTCCCGGTAAATGTAAGGAAAAGTATAACTTACAGACTCATAAATAATGGAGTATCATCAAAAGGTGACAGAGCAATCTTTGTAATAGAGGCACATGAATATCCGCAGAAAGAGGTATTCTATTCTTGGATTCAGTTTCCAGAAGCTAATGCAGGAACACGTGAGCTCCACTACTACAAAACAGAGGAATCTCCAATGGAATACGTTCCTTTCGAGGACATTGAAATTCCATTAACTTACCAAGAGCATCAGCTCTGGTTTAAAGGTGCCCTAAAACATGAAAATCACATTACCAGGTTCGGTCCACTAGGTAGACCAGGAGCAACATGGCCGGTACTAGTCAGCTGTAAACCACATCCAGACATTGAAACGGTGTCAGATGCAGAATTTTTAGCTCAGCTAAAACAGTTCATTAAAATACATAGACAATTGGTTCAATATGTCATGCAGACATTAACAGTCCAACCAGCTGTAAGAATTCCACAGCACACCCCTCACCAGGGTAACACAAATAAAATTACACCACAGACTATACAGTCAGTCATTGGTAAACTTCCAGCAAAACGAGAACAAATTCCGTTCTGGTTAGCACAAATTTCCTGATAGTACACCTCATGAGAAACACAGGATTCTGACAATCTATTTACCTATGGGGATTGCACCACACGTAGAGGATTGTGACACTTGGGGCTCAGTCTTTGCTTCAATGTACACTAAAACACATGGTGTTCCGTCCTTGGCGGTGATACCAGACGTTCTAAGACAGATTCAAAATGAATACGGTCCAGAACCGGCCTTAAATCTAGGTATGAAATTACTGAAAGATTTCAAACAGGTCTCGGCTATACTATTAGCCAACATTAGAGATGAAGCAGCATCAGTGGCAATCCGCCAGAAATTAAAAGAAACAGACATTACTGAGCAACTGTATGAGCTTGCCAGAATCATTGAAAAATCCGATGAAGAGCTAGGTAGAGATAGTTTGGGTGGAAACCACTAAAACCACAACTAACAGAAAATACTGAAAAAGTTTTTATTAAAAATAATGTCACTACTCCTAAAAAGAAGTGGGAAAACAGTAAACAGACACTTCCTAGAGAGAAGCATTCTCAGTCCAGAGATAGGTCTCCCCAAAGGAGAGTTAGGTCTCCTGAACAGGGAGGTAGGTCTCCCGAACGGGAGCCCTCTGAAAAAAGGTATAACCTTAGAAATAGGGATACTTTAAGAAAACCTGACAGATATCAAGATAATGATACACGTCCCTCTCGATCTTTTCAGACTTCCTCGCAGAAATAGGAAAGAAGAGGACGGTCAGAACACAAAGAAGAACGCGTCAAGTCCAAAGACAAAGAAACCGTTCACCATAGTAAAAAAGCTCAATTCACCAAAAAGAAGGTAGCAAGCATAAAGATCAGACATGCCGAGGATTCTGAGTACCCAACTCAAGAACGGGGAGTGGGCTCAGACAATGCTAGACAGCGCAGCATAAGTAACCATAGTTTGCCAGATCCTGAAGGATCATCTGGAGACAGTGGACTTGATTGAATGCATTCAAGTTGAAACTGCCGACACCAGGGTTAGTGTACCCCACAAGTTATATGAAGTGACTCTCCGGATGGAGGGGGACATAACTAGAAAAATAAAAGCTCTCTTTTGGGACAAGCTTTCCAAGGGTTATGACATACTTCTAGCTGAAAGAGACTGGCCACCTGCAGTTGTTAGGGAGTATCCACATGGCGAAGAGATAATTGAAAATGGGGTGACATCTCACCCCAACCAATCGCACAACTGTACTGTAGCCACCATGGCAATCCAATATACCATTTTTGTTAATTTATTTGTTTTAACTTCATAATCCTACTTGGTTCCATCTTTTTCAACTTTATTTGATGTTTTATCCGTATATCCCATCCACACGTGGAATATAAAATCCCATTTTTCATGTTTCTAGAGTTCAACCTGTGTCCATCCGGACCTCTTGAAAGAACACGATAAGTGCCAGGTTCATTTTGAAACAGCGTTTATTAGATAAAAACCCAATGCATTCTGGGCGATTTAAAGCCCTTCGTCGGGGGTCTCTGTAAATACACAACAAAACGACACCAATTAACATTCAGCATCATGTTATACCATCATTTGATTATATACAGATTATCATAAACCAACAGTCTATGCAGCTTCAAAACTTTATAAACAATGTAACCCATTCTCACAACCTCATGCCTTGTCTTCCATTTTCCATATGGCGCAGCTTTTACCTTCCAGCCAAATCGTATTAAAAATCTCAATCGCATTTTCCACCCTGTTGTCCACGAGCAATCTTACATCTATACCTCATGCCAAACAGTATATGAAGCCTTTCCATTTCCCTCCCCTCTGTTCCTCTACAATCAGTGCTAATCCCCTTCTTACTTCCGCATCAGTATACAGTATATAACCCTACACGCTGTAACCATCCTCACCAACCCTGTCTAACTTTTCGTTTCAAATTCTAGAACGTCGGTGCAATTACTCATACTAAATACTTCTTCCTTAAACATCACCAAATCTTTAACACAACTTCTACGCCTCACTTTCCATATCCCTCCTCACCCTTCCAATACCTGCTTCATAGCGTGTAAGATCCCACGTCCTCATCTTAGACCAAACTAACAAGGTGTACATCGTCCCCATTTGACCTCTTTCCAAACTGCCTTCGAATTGGCTTACTAAACAATTTTCCCACCATGGTGATAACGCAAATGTTCACACTAATTGTTTTTATCATGAGCGGACTTCATTACCCTACCCATAATTCAACACGTTAGCTGTAAATCTGTCACAAACATTCAACTGTAGGAACGCACAATGTAATCAATTAACAGTAACATTATTGCTCATATGATGTGAATCATGCGCTTTTGTGTATTCATGTCCTTAAAAATAAGCGTCCTTTACCAAAAATGAACCTTGATGTTTTTCCGGCCGTGTGGATTTTTGCTATTCATTTTCTTCTCTTGTATGTCTCTCCTCTGTATTCTTCTCCTCTTTTAACTCAGCGGGTGCAATCCCAATGTTGGGCAGTAGGTATGAATGTTATGTTGAAAGAGTGGGATGCACACCTTTGTGTGTAAAGTTATACCATTTTATCCAAACGTACTATAAGGGTGCGTGCTGATTGGAATGATGCCAGGCCCAACTAGCATCATAATTTATGAACAACATATGAAAATGGGGGGACATCTCACCCCAACCAATCACACAACTGTACTGTAGCCACCATGGCAATCCAATATACCATTTTTGTTAATTTATTTGTTTTAACTTCATAATCCTACTTTGTTACATCTTTTTCAACTTTATTTGATGTTTTATCCGTATATCCCATCCACACGTGGAATATAAAATCCCATTTTTCATGTTTCTAGTGTTCAACCTGTGTCTATCCGGACCTCTTCAAAGAACACGATAAGTGCCAGGTACATTTTGAAACAGAGTTTATTAGATAAAAACCCAATCCATTTTGGGCGGTTTAAAGCCCTTCGTCGGGGGTCACTGTAAATACACAACAAAACGACACCAATTAACATTCAGCATCATGTTATACCATCATTTGATTATGTACAGATTATAATAAACCAACAGTCTATGCAGCTTCAAAACTTTATAAACAATGTAACCCTTTCTCACAACCTCATGCCTTGTCTTCCGTTTTCCATATGGCGCAGCTTTTACCTTCCAGCCAAATCGTATTAAAAACTCTCAATCGCATTTTCCACCCTGTTGTCCACGAGCAATCTTATATCTATACCTCATGCCAAACGGTATATGAAGCCTTTCCATTTCCCTCCCCTCTGTTCCTCTACAATCAGTGCTAATCCCCTTCTTACTTCCGCATCAGTATACAGTATATAACCCAACACGCTGTAACCATCCTCGCCAACCCCGTCTAACTTTTCGTTTCAAATTCTAGAATGCGGTGCAATCACTGATACTAAATACTTCTTCCTTAAACATCACCAAATCTTTAACACAACTTCTACGCCTCACTTTCCATATCCGTCCTCACCCTTCCCATACCTGCTTCATAGCGGGTAAGATCCCACGTCCTCATCTTAGACCAAACTAACAAGGTGTACATCCTCCCCTTTTGACCACTTTCCAAGCTGCCTTCCAATTGGGTTACTAAACAATTTTCCCGCCATAGTGGTAACGCAAATGTTCACACTAAGGGGCCTATTACGATTGCAGTTTTTCCGCATCCTCCGAGCCGGCGGAAGCCACCGCCGGCCCGGAGGATGCGGAAAAACTGCAGCGGACCCACCAAAGACCCACCGCCACATTAGGATGGCTGGTGGGTCCTGGTTTCCGTCCGCAGCTTTCCCGCCGCGGTTGGCTTACAACCGCGGCGGAAAAGCTCTAATTTATGGTGACAGTGTCTCTCAGACACTGTCAGCCATATTAGGATGGGCTGTTAAAAATGCTTTTCTGCGGCGGGTTTTCCGCTGTGGAAAAGCATGTGTAACTTCACTGCGGGGGCCCGTTGCGGGCCCCCTGGGTGAATGGGGTGTGGGGGGTGCACATGGGGGTACCTATGGTACCCCCCTGCATTTGTATGCAGAAATCGGTAGGCACCGCACGGTGCCTGCCGCTTTCTGCAAACAAATGCAATGTTTGCATTTTTACCATTGCGGCAGATGCAGCTTGAAGCCGCACCTGCCGCAATGGTAAAAATAGAGGATGTGACCGCCAGGGTGGCGGTCTTATCCTAATTGCACAGGAGGGAACTCCGCAGGCCATGCAGAGGTTCCCTCCTACTCTATGGTGGCGAACGGACTGCCAATCTGCCAAGAATCTGCCAAGAAATTCTCTGGGTGGAGTCACTCCATATGAACTAATGTTTGGTACTAGAATGATAATCGAAGACCTTGATTGTCAGACTTCAGTGGTGGAACAAAAACCCTTTGATGTCAAAGATCGTTTGACTGTTTTACAGGACTTAAATGAAACAAGAAGAAGTCTGAGTAATACAATACAGAAGCAAACAACCACTGAAGAAAAACCACCTGTCCCAGCAAGGCCTGTCTGGATTCCAAAGATTGGGGATCTGGTCAGAGAGAAAATCGCGGAAAAGAAGGAATTTTGGCCTTCTTATAGAAAAGCAGTACCTGTCTTGGCAACCCAAGGAACAAGATCAGTAGTACTACCGCCCCTTGCTGGTAAAAGGGAGAACAGAGTTGTATCCATCGACCTGGTCAAACCACAACATGTGGCCAAAAATAAGTAGTAGGCCCAGTGGACTCCCAAGCTGTAGCAGAAGACCAAATCTCGCTACTATCCAAGAGGTTCAAACTGAAAGACTTATCACCTTTGATAAACCTGCAGTAAGAAAAGAAGGACTATGTAACAAAGCCATGGAACTAGTGCCTCTTGAGACCCAAATAGCAGTTTGTCAAGAAACACCTGTCTACAATGATGTAGCGTCTGACTATACCAATATGACAAAGGAAGAAGCAGCTCCAGTGATTTCAAGTAATCCTGATGCAATCCCAACAATTGAGAGAACTGCTTCTGTCTACTTTATCAACTTCGATAACTTTTCTGAGGATCCCAGTGAACCTGAGGATAAGCCAGCAAAGACAAACTTCAAAGAAAAAATAACAGAAGTCCTTCATCTACTGGAAAAGACATATCTGGTTTCACCATGGATTGAAGTTTGGATTGGATTAGGTGTATTTTTCCTCCTGCTCTGGCTCATACTGGTGTTAAGCTTGGGAAGGATGATTGATGGAAAATATAGTACTATGGACACAGCAAGTAAGAAAATCAACTTGGTCCTGAAACCTTACAAATCATCTCATCGTGAAAGAAGAGGCCTGTCAGTGGTGAACATCACAGCCGTTCCTATACCTGGGGGTATAGCATGGGACAGAACTGTGGTCCTGTGGAACTGTGGACATCTGTGGTCCTGTGGAATTATTGAAGATTTCACATCAGTTTAAGGTTTCTTTGAGTGACTTTGTCGCACCCAGTAAATTTTCTGATGATTGGGACTTTGAGAATGTGAACAATATGATGAAAGATTTAGAAATGTCAGCTAAATTTACAGAACATGACTACTTAGAAGGGTCATCAGATTATGAACAATGTATTGTTTTAATCATTATGGTCACCATTATTTGCATAAATCTCAAAGCCCTAGGAATGTTTTTACATATAATCAATGGGAACATTGTCCAACGTCACCAAAAGGCAGCTATAAAACATTCCAAGAAAGGTTTTCGTACTTCTCAGGCTTTAATGTTACCAATCCAGAACCGTTTTATTTGAAAAATATAAATAAGACAGGTATGAAAACAATGTTGACCAATACTAAACAAATTTATTCTGCAAACTTTTATGCTCAGTTGTCTACATTAGGTTTTGACTTTTGGAAAGACAACATCGAGACAAAAACTGTCTGGGGCACGAAAGACTTGCAGGTGCAAGGTTTAGAAGCCCTGTTCAGAGCCTGCATTATACCAGAACAAATAATGTTTTTAAATGACACTGTTCAACAAACTTCTTGTCTTGGCCTAGCTAAGATAATAGATTTAAATAAACCATCTATACCTAAACCCACATCTGACAGTGATAATGCTACAGAAGAGGGGGTAAAGTTACCTTATATTTTAAAACAGAACAGAACAAATCCTGATTGGAAAAAATGGTTAATCTGGCCCACAGACACAAATAACTGTCAAGAAAGATTCCTGAACAAAACAAAGGGTTTAAAAAGGAATAGGCCAGATCCAAGATATTCCCAGCGACAACATCCAGGGATAGTAACCACTTACAGTGTAGGGAAACTATGCCTTGAGTGGCTTCAGAAATCTACACTTCCAGAAATAAAACAACACTTATCTTTACTTAAAGAAAGCAATGATTTGCGAGATTTCTTAATGGGGCCTCGCAAACCACGGCAAAAATGTTTCATATACGCCGGAATATATGCGGCATACAACGAAATATGGAAAGTGACGCAAATGGAAACTGCAGAAAGAATACAAGAAATAGATCATATTAATTTAGAAAAAAGCCTCTCTGTAGTGGACAATGGGTTAACGACTCTGTCCTCCAGAATTTATTCTTTGGACAGCATCGTGTCATCTGCCATTGACATCATAGAACAAGACTTGCTAATGTTACAACATGGCCAGTCTCAATTACGTTCTATCATGCTGCTAGGCTGGACGTTGCAAAATCTGCGTTCAGGCTATGTGCCATGGCATCTAATCAAGACCACGTCATTGTTTGCTGTATTTAACCTTACAGATAAACAAATCTCTTTGGCATTGAAATGGAAACTGCAGAAAGAATACAAGAAATAGATCATATTAATTTAGAAAAAAGCCTCTCTGTAGTGGACAATGGGTTAACGACTCTGTCCTCCAGAATTTATTCTTTGGACAGCATCGTGTCATCTGCCATTGACATCATAGAACAAGACTTGCTAATGTTACAACATGGCCAGTCTCAATTACGTTCTATCATGCTGCTAGGCTGGACGTTGCAAAATCTGCGTTCAGGCTATGTGCCATGGCATCTAATCAAGACCACGTCATTGTTTGCTGTATTTAACCTTACAGATAAACAAATCTCTTTGGCACAAAGAGGAGCAGACTATACGGTGCTGAGCATTGAAAAACTCAAAAGATTACAATTAACAGTTTCTGAGAAACCTGTCATTGAATGGATAATTCATGGCACCATTACGATACCAGTGACGTCTTTCCTGTTTCAGTATTGTCTGGAGTATATACCAGCGGGCCTGTATGAAAGGTTGGGTAAAGAATACATTAAGTCGACCTGGGTTTTACCATACACACACAGATGTTGGAATAGGGGACATGAAGTATTCCTTAGTGGTAATAATTGCCAAAACTCACTGAGTGGTACACTTTTGTGCCAGGGTATTCATTTGCACGGAGCCTGCGACGGTTCTGCAAATAACTTTTCATGCCATCTGCACGATTCCCCCTCCACAGCAATAGGACCAATTTTCAGGCAGCTATCCAATGGCAGCTACGTTATGCTGAACAATCACATCTGTTGTGGCATGTTGCCAGGAAAAAGTTATCTTGTAACTGTGTCATCCACGGTCACTTGTTGTGTGCAAGTATTGAATCCAAAAAGCGAGACGGAAAGGGAGACGGCTTTATGGCCTTCACTGAATATCTCTTCTATACGAATTTATACTTTAAGCCGAATGAAAGCCATTCTTTTACAAAAAAATGTGCCACTGACCTCGTCTAGAGAAGCGTATGATCTGCTAGTATCAAGGTCTTCTTCAGAGATACATGCATTATTATCAACAAACTGCCCAGTACATTTCGCAGAAATGGTAAGTCAAATCTTAAATTTGTCTGATACCAGCGGCATCGCACATGTATTTAAGACGATTTTTTTCGGGACTGTTAACACCATTTGAAGCAGTCCTCGGCATTTTTCCAAATTTCGTGCACTCTTTGTTCGGCGGCCTACCTTTCCTCTTGGGAATAGTAGCAGGAAATCTATTTTTATTCCTTCTGCTCCGATATGCCAAGTCCGGCCACCAGCAACACCCAGACCACCTCTTTGCCATGAGGTATCGTGAGAGGATTTCAAAGAATCTTGGCTTGGCTCATTTAAGAGATCTGAACATACCTTGGTTTCTTTCGTTCAGACCAATCTGGCAAGATTGCATCTTACCTGTTCTTTGGTGCCTGCTTTGCGGACAGGAATGCATGTTGGACATTTATCTTACACTTCCATCAGTACTGCCATCGGATGTTGATGCTTGGCTAGGTCCTGTAACGACTCATGCATCGTGTTGCCCCCAACGGCTGCCAATTCTGATGACGCCATTCATTGAGGTCTCACCGGCAAGTCTGACTGAGGGTGAGATACGAGAAACTACAGGCACACAGGTACCATCTACTACGGACATTGCTAATGCAACAAACACTGACGGCGATGATCCACACTTCTGCACTTTTGATCTGAAGTGGTTCCACTTTCACCTACTATGGTAGACGGTTTATTTGCCAGCCTAGATGATCTGAAGTTTTCTCCTGACACTCCTGAGAATAACTTTTGATTAATTCTCTCAGCGTTCCCTGAACTCTGCAATTCGGCCTTCATTTTTCAAAACAATCCAATAATTTGAACTTTTGGCACAGAGTAATCTGCTTAAAGTAGAACTATTCTTAGAGAACAAGATTTTGTGTTTGAACTTCCCAAAAAGACAATATCTGGCTTCAACCTCGAAAACAAACACAGTTAATAAACGTATGCTTTGGGACGGATTTCAGGTATCAAATTGATGAATGTACTTTCGTTTTATTAAATAAGAGGATATATGCTCATGATTTATGCTTGACTTCAAATGACGCCTATAACTTTTGCATACATTGATTTTTTTTTGTCTGCACATTTATTGGTCCGAGGTATTCGTTAGAACATTTGGCGCCCTGGTCCTACGATTGTCGAGGCGAGTGGACTCCGTCAGAGACCAAAGGATCATGCAAAGGACGTTGAGGCTGAAGAGAGAGCTGATGCTACTGACAACAGAGCCACCTCCTGGCATCACATGCTGGCAGAACAGCAGCCAGCTGGACGACCTGCGAGCACAAATAGTTGGTGGTGCGGATACGCCATACGAAAAAGGAATTTTCAGCCTGGAATTGGTCATCCCGGAGAGATATCCATTTGAACCCCCGAAAATCCGTTTTTTGACTCCCATCTATCATCCCAACATTGATACTGCAGGAAGGATTTGTCTGGACATTCTCAAACTACCACCAAAGGGGGGCTGGAGACCTTCTTTGAACATATCCACCGTGCTCACGTCTATACAGCTGCTGATGGCAGAACCCAACCCTGGTGATCCCCTCATGGCTGATATTTCATCGGAGTATAAATACAACAAGCAGATTTTCTTAAAAAATGCTGCCATCTGGACAGAGAAGCATGCTGTTCAGAGGAAGGAGAATCTGGAAATGTCTGCCAAAGTGGAGATCCCTGTAGGTGTGTGTACCTCCTCTGAATCCCAAAAAAGACCAGCAACCCTTGTGGATGGGAAAGCTAAAAAAGTCTGTCTGGAACCATGATGGTGTGAATGAGGCTTTGTTCAGCGTGAATGGCCTTCATGTGGTTTGCCACCCGAGGCAAAGCCTGCTGTTGGAAAATTAATAGAAGATTTCTTCTGACATGACTAAAGCATAACCAAAAGATTACAAGTTAAACATTGTACTATCTCTAGTTCTAATTGGAATATAATGCTGCTTCATGAAGTCGCGCTTCAATTCTCGTTTCTCTTGAGAGTGCCTGTTCCTAGAAGAGGATAAAAGGCCATCTTTTTTGTTACCTGAACGGTGGCAAAAGTATCTGTGTAGAGGCCCAGAATTTGAAAAGCGCAATGAATGTTACTAGGATGAAGCTCCCTTTGTTAAAATGCATAGGAAGCCTGCAATATGTGTAGTCACTACAGTGTAACTGTTTTGGTATGTGAACAAGCCTATTCAAATGCATGTTTGTATTTTGGGGTGGGACTGTGAACACTTTGCTTTAGATATGTTCAGTGCTTTAGTATTATTGAACTTAATAATTGTGGAGTGGGTGTTATGTGGAAATCTAGGACCCTAGTGAAATTTTCCCGATTCATGCCCATATATAGGTATAATTCACCCAATCCTTATATAGGCATAAGGAATCATTACCTTATTTAGTCTTAGCCTGTGCATCCAAAATACGGCATGGCTACTTCCACTAAACTCCGAGAATCCACAACGATTTCTTGGAAAAACCAGCCTTCGGCAGTCAGGGACTTCCCCCTGCTGGAATACTAAATTATCCAAGAACTCCTGTAGTTTTCAAGGAACTGAGGCACTAGTGACGATATTATGTCAAATCTTACGTCAAACTCAGCACCTTCACAGTATAAATATGCCTACATTTGCCCAGTCAAACACACATTGGTTTAGGAGCAGATCGACTAACTACTTGCCCGACGCCCTGCAGCAGCAAGTGCCGAAGGAAGCTGACCCTCCAGCTGACGCACTGAGAGACGCTGTCTTTTCTCCAGCCGAGAAATCCAGCTCCGGTGTTTCCAGGATACCCTTGCAGGTATCTGGGAAATCGAGTCCTGAGAGAGAGATACAAGACCTCCTTCATTCTAAAACCAAGGTACGGAGCTGATTAGACCCTTAGATAATTCTTGGAGCAGATTCTTGGCAGAAAATTACTAGACTTAAGCTACACCACACTTACTCCTCCCTCGTACTAGACTTAGGTTAGGTACACCGGGGTAGGCATATTTTAGAAGCACCAGTTGAGTACTTTTAGCCATCATTTTATCACTGTATGTATTTTATGCATTTTATATATTCTATGTTTATGGCTTAGAAACCATATCATACTTTTACAGTACTATTTTATAATACTATTCGTATTATATGCCTCGTACTTCTTATCTAGCATTTCAATTGTAGCAGTGCATTTCTTATGCTTAAGAAATAAGACTGTTCAATAAATACTTTTATTGAAAACGCCCGTCTCTCTATTTCTAAAACCAACTCTGGTGAAACGAAGCATGCACGATTGACTGAGTGAAATAGCCGTCTATTGTTTCCGCGACTCTAGAGATACGTTTCATTCTGGGGAAACAAAGTTGTCATGTTATATGGTTGTCAGAAACTAATCCCTTCTTGTTTATTCGAGAACGTTTCTAGTGACCTCTGAGCTAGCTGGCACTAACAATTAAGTCTAGTATATAGGAGATAGACCTAGTCGACTTCAGTCCTACGTCTAAACTAAAGTATATGTTATTCCAATGATCAGAGCCTATTGGGAATATAGGCACTACACTACAGTATCGGTGGTGGTGGTGGTGGAATTGTTGGTGGTGGTATTGGTGGTGGTTGTGGTATTGGTGGTGGTGGTGGTGGCGTTATCGATGTTGGTATTGGTATTGGTGGTGGTGGTTGTATTGGTGGTGGTGGTGGTATTGGTGGTGGTGGTATTGTAGTATTGGTGGTGGTGGTATTGGTGATGGTATTGTGGTATTGGTGGTGATGATATTGGTGGTGGGGGATTGGTGGTGGTATTGGAGGTTTTGGTGGTGGTGGTATTGGTAGTGGTGAGGCTATTGGTGGTGGTGGTATTGGTGGTGGTGGTATTGGCGGGGGTATTGGTGGTGGTGGAGATGGTATTGTGCTGGTGGTATTGGTGGTGGTATTGGTATTGGTTTTGATGGTGGTGGTATTGGTGGTATTGGTTTTGGTGGGATTTGTGGTGGTGGGATTGGTGGTGTTGGTGGTGGTATTGGTAGTGGTGGTATTAGTGGTGGTGGTAAGGTAGTTGTGGTGGTATTGGCGGTGGTATTGGTAGTGGTGGTGGTATTGGTGGTATTAGTGGTGATGGTGGTGGTATTGGTGGTGGTGGTGGTATTGGTAGTGGTATTGGTGGAGAAAATGGGCAGGCCCGGACCCCTCCATGGATGCAGGAGAAATTGGACGTTGAGTGGCTTGGAGACTTTTCTAAATAAAAAGATGCAACAAATAGAGTTGGTTAGAACAAAACAAGGTAGAAACCGATTGTGAAGTCCGTGCTGTGGACACAGGGAAAAAGCCAGATTAATTGTCGCCTCATCTGGTTTGCAGTTTAAGCGGGGCACATCTGTATGTAATGAGTGTGACCCCCCCAGAAGCTCGTATCTGCCCCAGGGCACATCTGTAAAGTGCGGCCCTCAGAATCTGATCTCTGAACCCAGGGCACATCCTGTTTCCTGGCTCTGAACCCCTGCTCCTCAGTCCAGTTGTGATAAACGAGGAAAAAACACAGCCTTTGTGTGCCTTCTGTCAGGATTGCTGCTGAAAGTGCTGGCAGCTCTGTTTAAGCTTTTGTTTCTAAGAATACTTATTCTTGGATGACTGTGTAAGGAGAGAAATATCTCACGACTTGTGTGCTTCAGTACCGAGAACTGAAGGAGCCGACAGACGTTGAGATGTGAGTTCTCAGTTCTTTTTTGTTTTTTTGTTTTGTAAGAAGAAAATGCCATGATGTATGTATTTTCTTTATTTGCATAGGGGAGCTAACTGCAGTGTCCATCTAGCGAAGGTAAGGTATAAAGAAAGCATGAGCTGCATATATAATGTGATAAGGGTAGCCTAACAGAAAACAAAGTGGACACCAATCGAGTCACTGGGAGAAGAGACTTTGAGAAGAGGAAAGAAAGATGAAAGAGGATGGGAGAGAAGCGCATAAGATTACTTTATTATGTCTGTAATACATTGAAGGCTACAATACATATATGGAAATGTTAGATGGGACTGCTCCAGTCACCTATGATAAGAAAGTGAAGTAGCTACTGTACTGTAATAATTTATTACAGTTGAGCTGTGAGAATACCTGCAGTCAAGGAGCACATTTACAGTTTCTGTATAAACCTAAAAGGCAGAACTAGTATTTCAATTCTTCCCTGAAAATGAGCAGTCACTTCCAGGGAGGAATCTTTGATGGCAATATGTTTATTTTTCTGCTGCTGTAGCTCATTAAAAGAAACCAGTATCTCTGCATGTTACAGCACCTTCTAAATGACAACTGTTTTGGCAAATGACTTATACCAAGCTACTTATATGTTTTTGCATCAAAACACTACCTGCATATTGGCTTGTTTATTTGTGCACTAAAGAGTCCACAGTTATTCCAGATATCCCCACCCATACTATATCTTTCAAATGGACTTGCAAGAGATGAAGGATTTAATTTTTGAGGTAAAAGGAGAACGATGTGCCCATGTACTATAAGGAATAAAATACCAGGTCACCTCTGAAATATTTGATTTTGTGGAGAAGTGTGGCTCACTGGTTAGAGGAGGCAGACCCTAATGCAGAGGTCAGACCCGGGACCAGGGTTCAATTCCCGATGCGGCAGGGTCTTGAGCTCAAAATGTCCACGGACTTGATAATTCTCGCCTCGGTGCCTACTCGAATCATGGGTTCACACTCTGCAACTCTGGGCAATAGTTCGCTTACTCTCCACTATGGCCCTACCGCGATGGGATGCCTGGTCTTCACCTTGGGGATGCCCAGTAGGGCTTATCTCGCAGGGAAAGCCAGGACGGGTTCCCAAAGCAAGCGCTAAGAGACATAACATAACATTTTAAGAAGGAGCTTGGCCATCAGCCTCGTTCCTCTACATGCTCAGGGAACCCTTCAGTGACTTGCAATTAATGTATTGTAGAGGGAGCTTGGTTCCACAAAGAATGAAACCAATGCTAGTATGCTTCCCTGATGGAGAGTATAGTGATCATTTCCTGTCATAGTGAAGGAAGTGGCCCTCAGGACCACCCTGGTTACTTACAACCACCTGCTATGCCTTCCCAAGTAATGAAGAGTCGGGCAGACAGTAGAGAATACAAACATACATTTATTAGCAATACTCTACAGAGGAGTCCAATCTGACCTGCACCCTAAGATGTCTGCCGAGGGACTAACTTCCCAACAGTCTACAACATGTAATGATTTTTCCCCAGAGCCTCCAACTACGCCCACAGTGGAAAGTTACCGGCTTGGGCCAAACATGAACAAAGAGGGCACAGAGGGATGAGCTACCACCTGCCAGATTGGTAATTGTTATCTGCAGCCCAAGGTTACTGTGCTGGGCCTCAACGTCGACTAATGTGAGAGCAGAGCTACACACTTGGATAGGTATGCAAGGACAAAGTAGCCTATTCATTAGTAAGTTGAGAAACAGCTTTGAACAGAAGAGAAAATAATAACGAAATACAGTGTTCTGCTGAGGCAAGCAATACGAGTATTGAGGCCTAGTTCAGGCACAGTCAAAACAGCCTAATTGGGATTACAAAAAACAAAATGGAGTCACTCGCTAACTGAAGCCTGCACATTACGGGGATAACTCAGTGGGTTACATAACGTGAATTCAAATGGCATCTATATAGCCACACACTGCTAACATAATTTAGCATGAAACAAGTGCATTGCGGGAATAGGACTTTCACATCTAACAATAGCATGGACTTATTTCCCTGGTTGCGAGACAAACTGTCACCCACCAGGAGAGGGTGGGTTATAAAAAATCAAAGCGTACATCGATCACGCACTCTGTCTTTCTCACTAATACGAAAAGTTTCTATGTATTGGCTGCATAAGTTATTTCCAACAGCGTCTTCTGCTGGGAATCACTCTTATTAAACTATTGAACAAGGGCATAACACCCTGGATGGTTATATAAAGAGTGGGCTGCAACAAATGTACATCACCCAAGCCACCAAAATACTCTCAGGCGCTGCAGCTGCCATTCAACTCTTGTGTGTGCAAAGTACTGTGGAGCAGATTTACAAGCCCCTTGCACCGCTGGTGCACCACCTTGCTAAGTGATATTTTCAAGAACAGGTAAAGTCACCCTCGTGACTTAACCTGTGCTAGTAAATATCACCCCTGTTCCCGCATCACTTTGCGTGTTAGGGGCGTGACATGGGTGTTGCTGTGGATGTTCCCACTCAACACCCATGTCCACTGATGCATTTCCAGATTTACGAGAAATCGTAAATCTGGAAATGCTGCAGAATGCTATGCCACCCTAGAGGTGGAGTAGCGAGGTGCAACGAGGAGAAATGTTTTAATTTCTCCTCATTTTTTTCCTGTTTCAATGCGTGCTGCCTTCTACAGCACACATTGGAAGAGAAAATGACCGCAATTGATTGTTTTTGTGCAGGAAGGTGCCCCTTCCTGCACAAAAACAATCTCCCCACGATACAGGCATACTTGCACCACATGTACAACGGTGCCTGAGCCGGCGCATGGCCGCAGTTTGTGCGCCAGCACAGGGGGAAGCACAGAGATGCAACATATTTTTGTAAATATGCTGCATCCCTGTGCTCCGAAATTAACGCAGTGTGGCGCAGCAAAATGTCTTGCTGCACCGCACTGCATTAGTTTCTTGTAGATCTGCCCCTGTGTTCTGTTCCCATTTTAGTGGTAAATAGTGCAGTATATCGAACTTCAATGACCAGCATACAACTGGACTTCTTGATCTTATGACCTCTGACTCATAGCACATTAGTACTAAGCTCGTATTGTACTGTGTGGAAAAAAATTAGGGGACTTTTAATACATTTGGATTGTTTTTTTAATTTGTCTGTAAGACCTTGTTTTTATGAAAGATTCCGCTGAGAATAACATTCTTCTGCCGTGAAAGGTTTCCTAATGGTCCAGTGGGAAGAGGAGTGACTTCTAATTAAAATAAAAAATGGCAGCCACTCCTTTTTTTACCTATTTGTTGACTTTTGTTACAATCGCCGCACTTCTGCTTTAACTGTAAACATAAGCTAAAGCGTGGGTGCCCCAATTGCTTCAAAAGTAAAGAAATACAAAAAATATTTTTTTTCCATTTCTTTGCTTTTGAAGTAATCGCAGCACCTGCGTTTTTAGCTGAAGTTGTTTAAAGCTGAAGCGCGGTGAACGCATTGTAAAAAAAAAGCAATTCCATTTTTAAAACAAGCATTAGAAATGCAATAGGTCTCGGATTTATTTGAGTTAGAGCTAATAGCATTGTAAATGGCAATGTCTTTTAGCCATGTGTTATGGAGTGTATGCATGTGGTGTGTAGTGAAATTATGTGGGTTGGATTGGAATTGTAGCAATGGTGGCATGCTGCGCTTTAGATGAATATGTTTAAA
This sequence comes from Lissotriton vulgaris, assembly GCF_964263255.1. Taxonomy (NCBI): domain Eukaryota; kingdom Metazoa; phylum Chordata; class Amphibia; order Caudata; family Salamandridae; genus Lissotriton; species Lissotriton vulgaris. The sequence continues at coordinate 973,147,008 of NC_141694.1, forward strand.
AGTAAAGTGCACCATACTGCGATTGCTACAATAGTTAATTGTGGATGCGTTAACAATTGATGTGTGCACTGATGGTTGGTGGTGTGTGTGCCTGTAAAAATTGTGCACTGATGGCTGGTTGTGTGTGTGCTTGGTGGAAGCTTGCACTGCCGGCTGGAGGTGTGTGTGCTTGGTGGAAGCGTGCACTGATGGCTGGTGGTGTGTGTGCCTGGTAAAAGCGTGCACAGATGGCTGGAGGTGTGTGTGCCTGGTGAAAGCGTGCACTGATGTCTGGTGTTGTGTGCCTGGTGGAAGCCTAAACTGACAGCTGATGGTGTTTGTGCCCGGTGAAAGCGTGCACTGACGGCTGGTGGTGTTTGTGCCCTGTGAAAGTGTGCAGTGACGGCTGGTGGTGTGTGTGTGTGTGGTTGTGTGTGTGGTTGCGTGTGTGGTGGTGAGTGTGTGGTGGTGAATGTGTGGTGGTGTGTGTGGTGTGTGTGTGGTCTTATGTGTGTGGTCTTATGTGTGTGGTCTTATGTGAGTGGTTTTATGTATGTGGTTTTATGTGTGTGGTCTTATGTGTGTGGTCTTATCCTGCGCACTCACTCTCACTCTGCAGTTATTCTGCACTCACTCTCAATCTGCACTTATTCTGCACTCACTCTGCACTCACTCTCACTCTGCACTCATTCTGCATTCACTCTGCACTCACTCTCACTCTGCACTCTTACTCTGCACTCACTCTGCATTCACTCTGCACTCACTCTCACTCTGCACTCACTCTGCACACACTCACACTCTGCAGCACTCACTCACACTCTGCATCACTCACTCACTCTCACTCTGCACTCACTCTCACTCTGCACTCACTCTGCACTCTCACTCTGCACTCACTCTCACTCTGCACTCATTCTGCACTCACTCTGGACTCACTCACACTCTGCACTTACTCTCACTCTGCACTCACCCTCTGCAGCACTCACTCACACTCTGCAGCACTCACTCTCAATCTGCAGCACTCACTCTCACTCTGCACTCACTCTCACTCTGCACTCATTCTCACTCTGCACTCTGCACTCACAATCTGCACTCTGCACTCTGCACTCTGAATCTGCACTATAAATCTGCACTATGAATCAGCACTCTGCATTCTGAATCTGCACTCTACACTCTGAATCTGCACTCTGCACTCTGAATCTGGATCCTGCGCTCTGAATCTGCACTATGAATCTGCACTCTGCACTCTGAATCTGCACTCTGGATCTGCACTCTGAATCTGCACTCTGAATCTGCACTCTGAATCTGCACTCTGCACTCTGAATCTGCACTCTGCACTCTGAATCTTCACTCGGAATCTGCACTCTGCACTCTAAATTCTGAATCTGCACTCTGCACTCTGAATCTGCACTCTGGACTCTGCACTCTGAATCTGCACTCTGATTCTGCACTCTGATTCTGCACTCTGATTCTGCACTCTGAATGTGCACTATAAAACTGCACTCTGAATGTGCACTCTGAAACTGCGCTCTGAATCTGCACTCTGCACTGTGAATCTGCACTCTGCACTCTGAATTTGCACTCTGAATCTGCACTCTGAATCTGCACTCTGCACTCTGAATTCTGAATCTGCACTCTGCACTCTGAATCTGCACTCTGCACTTTGCACTCTGAATCTGCACTCTGATTCTGCACTCTGATTCTGCACTCTGATTCTGCACTCTGAATCTGCATTCTGAATCTGCACTCTGAATCTGCACTCTGAAACTGCACTCTGAATCTGCACTCTGCACTCTGAATCTGCACTCTGCACTCTGAATCTGTGCTCTGCACTCTGAATCTGCACTCTGCACTCTGAATCTGCACTCCGAATCTGCACTCTGAATCTGCACTCTGCACTCTGAATCTGCACTCTGAAACTGCACTCTGAAACTGCACTCTGAATCTGCACTCTGAATCTACACTCGGAATCTGCACTCTGAATATGCACTCTGATTCTGTACTCTAAATCTGCACTCTGCAGTCTGAATCTGCACTCTGCACTCTGAATCTGCACTCTGAATCTGCACTCTGCACTCTGAATCTGCGCTCTGCACTCTGAATCTGCACTCTGCACTCTGAATCTGCACTCTGCACTCTGAATCTGCACTCTGCACTCTGAGTCTGCACTCTGCACTCTGAATCTGCGCTCTGCACTCTGAATCTGCACTCTGCACTCTGAATCTGCACTGTGCACTCTGAATCTGCACTGTGATTATGCACTCTGAATCTGCACTCTGAATCTGCACTCTGCACTCTGAATCTGCACTCTGCACTCTGAATCTGCACTCTGAATCTGAACTCTGAATCTGCACTCTGCACTCTGAATCTGCACTCTGAAACTTCCCTCTGAAACTGCACTCTGAATTTGCACTCTGAATCTGCACTCTGAATCTGAATCTGCACTCTGAATCTGCACTCTGCAATCTAAATCTGCACTCTGCACTCTGAATCTGCGCTCTGCACTCTGAATCTGCACTCTGAATCTGCACTCTGAATCTGCACTGTAAATCTGCACTCTGCACTCTGAATCTGCACTCTGAAACTGCACTCTGAAACTGCACTCTGAATCTGCACTCTGAATCTGCACTCTGAATCTACACTCGGAATCTGCACTCTGATTCTGTACTCTAAATCTGCACTCTGCACTCTGAATCTGCACTCTGCACTCTGAATCTGCACTCTGAATCTGCACTCTGCACTCTGAATCTGCCCTCTGCACTCTGAATCTGCACTCTGCACTCCGAATCTGCACTCTGAATCTGCACTCTGAATCTGCACTCTACACTCTGAATCTGCACTCTGAAACTGCACTCTGAATCTACACTCTGAATCTGCACTCTGAATCTGCACTCTACACTCTGAATCTGCACTCTGAAACTGCACTCTGAAACTGCACTCTGAATCTACACTCTGAATCTGCACTCTGAATCTACACTCTGAATCTGCACTCTGAATCTACACTCTGAATCTGCACTCTTAATCTACACTCTGCACTCTGAAACTGCACTCTGAATCTGCACTCTGAATCTGCACTCTGAATCTGCACTCTGACTCTGCACTCTGATTCTGTACTCTTAATCTGCACTCTGAATATGCACTCTGATTCTACACTCTGAATCTGCACTCTGCACTCTGAATCTGCACTCTGCACTCTGAATCTGCACTCTGAATCTGCACTCTGCACTCTGAATCTGCACTCTGAATCTGCACTCTGAATTATGAATCTGCACTCTGAATCTGCACTCTGAATTCTGAATCTGCACTCTGCAATCTGAATCAGCACTCTGCACTCTGAATCTGCACTCTGAAACTGCACTCTGAATCTGCACTCTGAAACTGCACTCTGAATCTGCACTCTGCACTCTGAATCTGCATTCGGCACTCTGAATTCTGAATCTGCACTCTGAATCTGCACTCTGAAACTGCACTCTGTATCTGCACTCTGAATCTACACTCTGAATCTATACTCTGAATCTGCACTCTGAATCTACACTCTGATTCTGCACTCTGAATCTGCAATCTGCACTCTGAATCTGCACTCTGAATCTGCACTCTGCACTCTGAAACTGCACTCTGAAACTGCACTCTGAATCTGCACTCTGAATCTGCACTCTGAATCTACACTCGGAATCTGCACTCTGAATATGCACTCTGATTCTGTACTCTAAATCTGCACTCTGCACTCTGAATCTGCACTCTGCACTCTGAATCTGCACTCTGAATCTGCACTCTGCACTCTGAATCTGCGCTCTGCACTCTGAATCTGCACTCTGCTCTCCGAATCTGCACTCTGAATCTGCACTCTGAAACTGCACTCTGAAAAAGCACTCTGAATCTACACTCTAAATCTGCACTCTGAATCTACACTCTGAATCTGCACTCTGAATCTACACTCTGCACTCTGAATGTGCACTCTGCACTCTGAATCTGCACTCTGAAACTGCACTCTGAAACTGCACTCTGAATCTACACTCTGAATCTGCACTCTGAATCTACACTCTGAATCTGCACTCTGAATCTACACTCTGCACTCTGAATCTGCACTCTGCACTCTGAAACTGCACTCTGACTCTGCACTCTGAATCTGTACTCTTTATCTGCACTCTGAATATGCACTCTGATTCTGCACTCTGAATCTGCACTCTGCACTCTGAATCTGCACTCTGCACTCTGCACTCTGAATCTGCACTCTGAATCTGCACTCTGCACTCTGAATCTGCACTCTGAATCTGCACTCTGAATTATGAATCTGCACTCTGAATCTGCACTCTGATTTCTGAATCTGCACTCTGAACTCTGAATCTGCTCTCTGCACTCTGATTCTGCACTCTGAATCTGCACTCTGAATCTGCACTCTGAATCTGCACTCTGAATTCTGAATCTGCACTCTGCACTCTGAATCTGCACTCTGCACTCCGAATCTGCACTCTGAAACTGCACTCTGAATCTGCACTCTGAAACTGCACTCTGAATCTGCACTCTGCACTCTGAATCTGCACTCTGCACTCTGAATCTGCAATCTGCACTCTGCACTCTGAATCTGCACTCTGCACTCTGAATCTGCACTCTGTATCTGCACTCTGAATCTGCACTCTGCACTCTGAATTCTGAATCTGCACTCTGCACTCTGAATCTGCACTCTGAAACTGCACTCTGTATCTGCACTCTGAATCTGCACTCTGAATCTACACTCTGAATCTGCACTCTGAATCTACACTCTGATTCTGCACTCTGAATCTGCACTCTGCACTCTGAATCTGCACTCTGAAACTGCACTCTGTATCTGCACTCTGAATCTGCACTCTGAATCTACACTCTGAATCTGCACTCTGAATCTACACTCTGATTCTGCACTCTGAATCTGCACTCTGCACTCTGAATCTGCACTCTGCACTCTGAAACTGCACTCTGAATCTGCAATCCGAATCTGCACTCTGCACTCTGAATCTATGCTCTGCACTCTGAATGTGAACTCTGCACTCTGAATCTGCACTCTGAATCTACACTCTGCACTCTGAATCTGCACTCTGAAACTGCACTCTGAAACTGCACTCTGAATCTGCACTCTGAATCTGAACTCTGAATCTACACTCTGCTTCTGCACTCTGATTCTGCACTCTGAATCTGCACTCTGCACTCTGAATCTGCACTCTGCACTCTGAATCTGCACTCTGCACTCTGAATCTGCACTCTGCACTCTGAATCTGCGCTCTGCACTCTGAATCTGCACTCTGAATCTGCACTCTGCACTCTGAATCTGCACTCTAAATCTGCACTCTGCACTCTGAATCTGCACTCTGAATCTGCACTCTGAACTCTGAATCTGCACTCTGAATCTGCACTCTGAATCTGCACTCTGAATTCTGAATCTGCACTCTGAATCTGCACTCTGAATTCTGAATCTGCACTCTGCACTCTGAATCTGCTCTCTGCACTCAGCACTCTGATTCTGCACTCTGAATCTGCACTCTGAATCTGCACTCTGAATTCTGAATCTGCACTCTGCACTCTGAATCTGCACTCTGCACTCTGAATCTGCACTCTGATTCTGCACTCTGAATCTGCACTCTGAAACTGCACTCTGAATCTGCACTCACAAAGTCATCTGGCAGCTTCCTACTGTAACAGACGCATAGGCCCTTCAGGTCGGCACTCAAATTGCCTGCGGTCCCTCCTAGAGTGTAGAGCGACAGGCAGCATGAGATGTGTATGCGGCCCAAAGTTGATGAATACTCAAAACAGTCTGGAATGAGTCCACGGGACATCTTGTAGCACAATCAAGCGCTGCTCCATCATGGTCAGCGACAGGCCGGGCCTCCTCTTCCCTATGACTGCGAGGCATCACGGGATGAAGACGGAGCAGCTCTGCAGCTAATTAGACAAGAAAACTTACAAGGAACTACATGCATGGCTAAATAGTCTGGAGTGCAGGGAGTGTCGGCGCGATCCATCTCTTTCCCCGTCCCATACACCTATGACTGTAGCGGGTTGAACATTAACTCACTGGGATGGCACTTTTCTCGCCCGTATCCTGGCACATGCAGAGAGGCGACTGAGGAGCAACTGGTATTTTTCAAACGCAGTTCCTCGCTGCATTATCCGCCAGGGCATCAATCTTCAGCTCAATTGTTGCGAAGAACAGCACAAGATGTTTAAGCATTTAGATGAGAAAATGCACTGTGCGCACGCTTTCCATATCTATGCAGCCATTTCCTCTCTCGTGGCTGTATTTGTTTTCAAAGGGGAGGACTGGGAAGGCGTTTTGAAAGGACGCGAAGGAAATGGTCATAGAATTGCAGTAGAATGGATTCCTCATCAGGAAATGTGCTTTGAGCTGCAGTCAGATAGAACCGTGCCCGATAAACAGATTCCGTGCGTGCTCTTTGGACGCCGTAGCGCTGAGTGCACTGTTGATGTGCCTCACAACGTTTAGTAACATATATACAGCATGGATGGGTCTAGGAGGAATGAAATAATGACCCGAGACACATATTTGGAAAACTTTCAGGGTCGGACTGTTGTTTAAACAAGCAGAACATTGACGATACCGCGGCCGTCGCACTGACACATGAAAGGAAGCAGAAACCAGTCCTTCTGAAACGAGCAGTGGTGCGCACCCGCGCGCCACTGCTAACATACCTTTTGAATTATCGCGGCCGTCAAGCCGCGATCATTGAAGAAATATGGCCTTCTGGTGTGCGTGACCGCACGCAATATGCCATAAGCGGAGCTACTTTCCCGCCTATAGCCTATTGCGTGCTCTCTTCCGAAAACACACGCACGAGAAGGCCAATCGAAATTAAGCTACCAAAAAAAAAGACGAAAAATCACGAGCAGCCAGGAATTTGTTAGGTAGGTTTTCGGAGACGCTAACAAAAAGACTCTTGGGCTCCGCCCACACTGCTACACAGTGTGACGTAGGCCCGAGCCCTAAAAAGGCATGCAGCTGCATGTAAATGCATTGTAAAAACAGTAACTAAAAACGAGTGGGAGCACCACCTTCACTGCAGCTCCGATCAGAGCACAACAGATGGTCTGTAGGGCCGAAGGAAATGAAAGGAGTACACCAAATGCATGAGGATTGTTAAAGGGGCAGTCTTTCAATGAATAGCAATTGCAAAAAGATAACAGAGTGACCAAAATAAACAGGCAACCACAAACACAGGCAGGAAAAGAAGATACATATAGTCCCACGAAACACAGATATGCAACCAAGGTGTAAAGATACAGTAGTCAGGCCATGCTGTGTGGGAGGAAATGAAAGACAAAAAAATGAGGGACAAAAGGAATGACTGACCAAAAACAACAGAGGATTTTTAAACGACACTGAAACAAACAAATGAATAGCAGTGGGTGGACTTGACCCCCAGAAGAAGATACAATAGGTCTTGAAAGCTCAACTTAAAAAGGAAATCCAGACAATGCCTCAATACCTTGCTATTCCAATCCTCATTGGGACTGGACTTCTCTGATCTTTCTCAAATGTATTACATTTCTCCATGCTCTGTCCTACCTTCATGGCAATGTATACCTGTTTGCTGGCTATACTATTAATGCTTAGACACCCATTGGGCATGCTTGAATATCACTTACGGAAATGTCCCTCGAACATGTCCAATAATTGATCCAGATATTGGACAATGCTCCTGATGAGATAGTCTTCCCTGTCTCTCATTTATTCATACTTCCTTGCCTTCTCTCTGGGTAAGCAACTTGTGGTTTGAGCACTTTACACATATAAAAACTAACCGAAAATAAATGATACATACAGGGACTGTTGATTGAAATCAACAACAACAATGGCATGAAACAACAAGCATGATTGATACGATTCATACACCAAATATTTAAAAAGCTTTATAGTAAAGCAGCAATAAAACATAGTCCCCTCACTTTCACACCTGAAGACAAAGTGCACACTTCATGAAAGTAGATGTTAAACACCTTTACCAAATTGTACCCATGTGCAAACAAAGCCTAGAAGGGACACTAGGCATTGGAACGTACAGTAGTCCATAAGACACTGAAAGATGTCAAAGAATCTATCATAAAATAAACAGTGAAGTATGCAAGTGTACTCATACTTAAAACATCTTTCCAATCTATAAAACACATGCTCTGCATTTTGAGCTACCATAACTCCCACCGAGTGAACTGTTGCATCATCAAATAGCAAACATTACTATACCCATTGTGGGTAGGGATAATTCACACAATTTCATCTACCAATTCTACAGCATGTTCTTTTAAATATATGTCGTACTAAATAACGTATATCACAGAGAACCCACGCAAAATACAGGAATGGCATATTGATAAGAATGTCTTCTAAAATGCAATATTGTGCTGGGTATCCGGTACATGAAGCACAACCAGTCTTGACCAGTAGCTTCCTGCATCTAGTGTCATTTAATTGATGTGTGACACAATGCCACCAGCTCCCATTAGAGAAAGAAAAAGGTAAATCATCATGGTGGAGATTTAAGAAGACAAACAGCAATATAACCTTAATTACACAAAGGTAAAATACCTAACCTGGTAAACCTAAGGAGGCCTGTGGATCGTATAGGCCTATTTCTATACTAAATGTGGATTACAAAATCTTCACCACAGTTTTATCAACTAGGTTGGCCTCGATTGCCCCTTTGGTTCTTCATTCTGATTAGAAGGGCTTCCTGAAAGGAAGACAACTCTATGAACTGACTTATGATTTAATTGGCGCAATGGATATGGCAATAACCAGCAATCTCCCGTTGGCCGGCCTCACGCTGGATGCAACCAAGGCCTTCGACAGAGTTAACTGGGTGTACCTGTCGGAGGCCTTGGCCAAATTCGGCGTGGGCGAGGGGTTTCGTAGGGCGATAAGCCTGCTGTATAATAATCCATCTGCGCGCCTCCTAGTCAATGGAGATCTGTCAGACCCTTTCTTTATTTCTAGGGGGACCCGGCAGGGATGCCCGCTTTCCCCCTTGCTTTTTCGATTTTTATATCGAACCCTTCGCGCAACAACTAAGGGAGGAGGGGACCATCAAACCTTTTTCCTATCAGGGTTGGATGGGAAAGGTAGCATTATATGCCGATGATGTGCTCATTTTGACATCAGAGGTTACCACCGCACTTCCGGTTATCTTGAGATAGGCTCATATATTCGGACAAATGTCGGGATCTGAGATCAATGCAGCCAAGACTGAAATGCTGATATGGAATGATGATGACTCTGTAACAGAGTTTCAGGCAGGCACCTCAATGCGGTACTTGGACTTGACGATTGTGAAGGGCATTAATAAACTTGTCCAGGTTAATTTAGCAGCAGTTGTCAAAGAATGCCGTAAGCTTCTCCAATCATGATCGCACCTGCCTCTTTCATTATTAGGTAGAGCTAACCTCATTAAAATGTCGATCCTACCCAACATTTCTTTTTTATTTAACACTATTCCTTTATATTTTGATCAAACTATTTTAGCCAAGTTTCAGTCCAATATTTCATCTTTTATTTGGATTAACCATCTTCCAAGAATTGCATGGAAAAAGCTACGACGGCGAAGGGATAAGGGGGGCCTGGCGGCTCCAGACCTGAAGATCTATGCATGGGCCTTCCAATTATCCCATTCCCGAATATTGCTGAAAGTACCCTCAGCCTCTGGGGTGGGCTCAATGTTTGCAGCTATGTTGGATGGAGAAAGAGTTAATCATTCTGGCATTCTTTTTAAATTTGGCAATCCCAAGTTTAAAAAAAAATCAAACTAAAGACTCTTCAAGGTCTTGCAAGAACATGGGCGAAGTTATGAAATCTATAAAACAAGATTACCTCTGTGAAAACATACCGCTGTGGGGGTTACCTGAAAGCCCCGCTTGGCTTGAAGAGTGTCTAGCTATTCCTTTGAGAGTGGCAGGCCTGGAAGTTTGGGGAGACCTCTTTTATGAGGGGGATCTACTCTCGTGGGAACATCTGCAGGTCAAGATCGGCCCAACTTTTCACTATTCAAATATCTGCAAATGGCTAGCTGGACTCAAGCTTATAAAACTTCTTCCGCCAACAGGAATAGGTTCAGACTTGGAGGATACAGTCCAGTGGTATCTAACTTGGTAAACCTTGGTCCAGCTAAAAAAGAAGTATCCAAGTAGTATAATCTCATACTGGATGAGTCGGATGGCGACTTCGTTCTGCCGGAGTCGCTGTGGGGCTCTTTACTGATGGACCACAATCTACAAGATCTTTGGTTGGCTTCATTTGAACTCTTGTGGAACATTGTCAAGCCTTCTTGGTTACGCAGGAATCACATCTTTACCCTGCATAGGGCATACTATTCCCCTCTTAGACTGTCTAAATTTTCAGAAGGAGATTCAGTGTCTTGTGCTAAATGTGGGCTTGTTGCTGCATCAGATGCACATATGTTTTTTGAATGCCCTCACTTAGCCACATTTTGGGAGGAGGTTGGCAACTCCCTCACAGCATCATTGGGAACAACCGTCACTATAGATTTATCTCTTGTGATATTTGGCGTCCTAGAGGGTGTACAGAGTTCAGCCAAAAGCCTAGTATTTTATGCAATGCTGTTAGCAAGAAGGGAGATCTGCAGGAAATGGAAGGACTCTTCACCTCCTACCTTCAGAGAATGGCAAATTTCAGTCCTGCAGAACTCACGTACTGATCTGGCTAGGTCAGGCAATCAGAGCAAAAGGGCTTTCTGGCATTTATTATCATGGGTCCTTTGAGTTAACCAGGGTTTTTTTTTTCCCCGGGTCCAATGATTGATCTCTGATGCTTGCACCTTGGAACAGCCGCTACTCGGTCTTAGCCCGGCCCGATTTGGCTGTCACTTACACCAAGGTTTGCAGTAGATGGGTAAATCGTGGATCCTGTGCCTCTCTGGAATACAGACTACAGCTGAGGGATGGATGGCCCCCCACTACGTTTGTGTCCCTTCCAGTTTTTCTGATAAACTGAGACAGCTGATCTCTGTTAATTCCTTTTGGCATTAGGTCTACATGGTGGTTGTGAGGACAAAAAAAACAAGCATTGGAAATGCAATAGGTCTCGCATTAGGAAAGTTTGAGCTATTGGTCTTATAAATGACATTTTTTTTATTTATGTTTTGTTTTTTAAAATAGCTAAATTAATAGCTTTGTCATTTACAATGCCAATAGTTATAACTTTCGCAAATGTGACACCTATAGCATTTGTAATGCAACATGTTTTGTATTTACGTGACTTAGATGAATTGATATTACAAACAACAATGGTTTTTGATTTATTTAAATAATTAATACTTAAATAATTTATTTAATTTGTAATGGCAATAGCTTAAACTTTTGTAATTAACTTTTGTGAAGATTATGTTCAGTGTTTTTTATTGTGACGAAAATTCAAGAACAGAAGTGAAATATTAACATCTTTTTGTGATTTGTAATAAAGCTTGAAAACAGCTTGAAACATTGAAAGAACATATTTGAACCAGTGATGCTGTGGTGGTGCTGAGTTATGCTGTTGTTGCGCTGAGTGATGAGGTGGTTGTGCTGAGTGATGCTGTGGTTACGCTGAGTGATGCTGTGGTTGCGCTGAGTCATGCTGTGGTGGTGCTGAGTGATGCTGGTGTGGCACTGAGTGATGCTGGGGTGGCGTTGAGTGATAATGTGGTGGTGCTGAGTGATAATGTGGTGGTGCTGAGTGATGCTGGGGTAGCGCTGAGTGATAATGTGGTGATGTGGTGATTCTGAGAGGTGCGGTGGTGGTACTGAGTGATGCTGGAGTGGTGCTGAGTGATGCTGTGGTGGTGCTGAGTGGTGCTGTGGTGGTGCTGAGTGGTGCTCTGGTGGTGCTGTGGTGGTTCTGTGGTGGCGCTGAGTGGTGCTGTGGTGGTGCTGTGGTGGTGCTGAGTGATGCTGTGGTGGTGCTGAGTGATGCTGTGGTGGTGCTGAGTTGTGCTGTGGTGGTGCTGAGTGGTGCTGTGGTGGTGCTGAGTGATGCTGTGGTGGTGCTGAGTGATGCTGTGGTGGTGCTGAGTGATGCTGTGGTGGTGCTGAGTGGGAGATGGGGAGAGGGAGAAAAAGGAGAGCAGGGAGAGGGAGAGGGTAAAGAGAGGGAGAGAGGAGAGAGAGTGGGAGAGAGGAGAGAGAGAGGGGGAGAGAGAGACGGAGACGGGGAGAGAGGAGAGGGAAGAGAGGGAAAGGGAGAAAGAGAGAGGGAAGTGATGGAAAGGAAGAGAGGGTAGAGGGAGGTTAGGAAGAGAGGGGGAGGACGAGAGCAAAGGACGGAGGGGAGAGAGAGGGGAGGGAGAGAGAAAGGAGAGCAGGCAGAGGGGGAGATGGAGAAAAAGGAGAGCAGGGGGAAGGTAAAGAGAGGGAGAGAGGAGAGAGAGGGGGAGAGAGGAGAGAGGAGAGAGAGGGTGAGAGGAGAGAGGAGAGAGGAGAGAGGAGAGAGGGGAGAGGAGAGAGGGAGGGAGTGGGTGAGAGAGGAGAGAGGGAGAGGGAAGTGAGGGGAAGTGAGAGAGGTAGACGGAGAGAGGGAGAGTGAGAGAGTGAGGGGAGGAAGAGAGAGGGAGGACGATATGGAAGGAGGGAGAGGAGAGGGAGTGGAGTGAGAGAGGGAGAGAGAGAGATGAGAGCAGGGAGAGGGATAGAGGAGGAGAGAGTGAGAACCATGTTATCGACGTATGTTTGCTGGCCCAGAAGTGGTGTATGCGTGCACGGTCTGCTCTTTTTGGAAGCACATACTCGTGCGTGTGGCACGCCCCTGCTCGCTCCCGCAAGGTGGATGCCGCCACAAGCATGAGTATGTGCTTCCAAAAAGAAAAGAGCGACGGCTAAAGGTCCTCCTATGCAGAGCATGCGCGCTGCATAGGTGAGAGGGGAGAGAGTATTTAAAATGCCAGACAGAGACCAGTAGCAAAGGGATAAAACGAACATTTGGAGTGCTACATTAAATTGTCAAAGGGTTACAAACATAGTTCAAAGTGTGGAGAGACCGGAGCAAGAAATTAATATATTTCAACAAAAAAAGTAAACAAAAAAAATAGTAAAAGATAGGAGACAGACCGATCTCTAGCTAAAAACAGCACAGAAGAGGAATATGGGACAGGAAAGTCTAATATCTTAAGGTCATAAACACAGTGAAAGGGGGAAGGGGGAGACCTGCGAGAGAGACATTAAAATATCTGAGGGGAAAAAACACTGAAGGTAGAAACGAGATAAGAGAGAATGATCAAAAACAAACAAAAGTAGTAGTAAATGGGAGATGTTAAAGAGTCCAGCATCCCAAGACATTAAATAAAGTACAAGAATGCTGCAGAATCGAAACATTAAATATTCCAGAGGTATAACATCGTAGAACAAAGAGTCAATATGGGTATGACAGTTAAATACCTCATGTATACACACCATAGAAAATGAGCAGGACAGCTATAAGAAAGACATATAAATATCCAACAGTCATGAATACATTACCGGAGGAAAGAAACACAAACATCAGCGGCATAAACAAAACAGAATAGCAAACCAAACACGGAATTCTCTTTGGATACACAGACACACACTTATACATATATATATATTCACTGAAAAAACCATAGGTTATAGACCATATATAGTTAGGAATTAGCATTTACAAAACCTTGAAAATTCACTGAAAAAACCATAGGTTATAGACCATATACAGTTAGGAATTAGCATTTACAAAACCTTATTTTACTCACACAAAACCATTGAAATTCGCATATATAGTTAGTTGCACTAACTATATATCGCGCACCCGCAATCCACTGCTGATCATGTCACACATTACATCATTCATGACATGGTCAGTGACATCACTGATGACATCACTGATGACATCTCAAATGACATCACTGATGAAATCACTGATGACATCTCAAATGACATCACTGATGACATCACTGATGACATCTCAAATGACATCACTGATGACATCACTGATGACATCTCATTTGACATTACTGATCACATCACTGATGACATCATTCATGTGATTATACGATGAAGCTCTTCAGACTCTAATATAACCTTAGATACACTCAGTGTAAACAGACACTCACCATGGAGTTACTCACACACCTAGTCAGTCATGCAAAGAATCAATCACACCTCCATTTCCTCAACTATACAGTTATACACACCTTACTTATTCAAACATATACTAACACATATTTACTCTCTTATACAATCCCTGATACAAGTTCACAATTATCCATACAGCCACTCACACATTCACTGGCTCTTATGCACAGTTATTTATATATGTCAACTCTCACATGTACTGTGTTTTACATATGTACTTACTTTGACATGTAGCACTGAGATATCCATTCACTCACCAATACACTCATGCACACAGTCAACCGCCCATACAGCTGTTTCCACATGCACTTTTGAACCCATACATCTAGTGAATCAACTGCTCACACATCTATGCACAGAGTCATACACATCCCAGCCACCCACACACACACTCAGTCTCCAATACAAATACTTGGGCAACCAATCAATAACCCATATAGTTACTCATATAGCTACTGATCAACACATGCAGCAGTTTACAGAACAACAGACATAATGATGCACAAATTAAGACAGTTTAGTCACTAACCCATGCACTCAGTGAGACACATTTAATCACTCACTCATACAGTCAGTCATGCACCTACTAAATCCTTTATCCAGACACTTATACATCCACTCATTCTTCAATATGTAAGACATATTCACTGGATGTTGTCATCAATGATGTCATCAGTGATGTCATTTGAGATGTGATCAGTGATGTCATCAGTGATGTCACTGACCATGTCATGAATGATGTAATATGTGACATGATCAGCAGTGGATTGCGGGTGCGCGATATATAGTTAGTGCAACTAACTATATATGCGAATTTCAATGGTTTTGTGTGAGTAAAATAAGGTTTTGTAAATGCTAATTTCTAACTGTATATGGTCTATAACCTATGGTTTTTTCAGTGAATTTTCAAGGTTTTGTAAATGCTAATTCCTAACTATATATGGTCTATAACCTATGGTTTTTTCAGTGAATTTCAATGGTTTTTTAATAGCAAATATCAAAAGCTGTAAAATGTATTCTTCTTTTAAAGGAAAAATATATTTTATATGTATTTAATATAATTGTTTTATGTATATCAATTTTTTGAGGGAACGAATTTATCAACTATCATGCTGAAGAAGAGTGTGGGGAAAAAAAAACAAAGAGGAGGACTAAGAGGAAAGAACAATCAGTTCAAAAATACAATTGCTTTAAAGCATGAAGTGCTTTTCCACACATTTACATTTAAATAACCCATATTAGAACATACAAAATATCTACAGAGGAGACGGTGTACATTGAATTTTAGACTCTTCATTGGTACCTACATGTTGGTACTTACATCACCCACACAACACAACAGCTCTATTCAGAGCTACCCTACCTCAAAGCACTCTAAAATATTATTTTACTATTTCCCTTGGTTTTCCCCTTGTTACGCTTTCCGGAACGCTACCCAGTGCGTGGACCGGGCGCTAACCGTGCGAAAATTTGAAAAAAAAGGTGTTTTTTTTTTTACATATATGGGCCTCCTCAGCCACCCTCAGAAAACCTAGGGGGTCAGGATATGTCTCCCGTGCCCCCTTATACCCATTCCCAACATTGTTTATCCTCCATCTTGTAAACACAGCAATGCCCCTGCGCTATACAAGTATATAAAACATTTAGAGAAATGACATAAATATAGAAAGCACTTTCATTTGGTATGTATCCACACTTTAGGAATCGTTTTTTTGAGAATCAGTTACTCCAGGTTCAGGTACAAAAGTTCCGAAAAAGAAAGAGAATTGTTCTGTCCTTGAAGTTAAATCATTGGTTTATTGTTCCTTTGTTAATGCCGCTGGGGGTCGCGTAACTGTCTGGTTAATTCCGATAACGAACGAGACTCCTCCATGCTAACTAGTTACGCGACCCCCAGCGGCATTAACAAAGGAACAATAAACCAATGATTTAACTTCAAGGACAGAACAATTCTCTTTCTTTTTCTGAACTTTTGTACCTGAACCTGGAGTAACTGATTCTCAAAAAAACGATTCCTAAAGTGTGGATACATACCAAATGAAAGTGCTTTCTATATTTATGTCATTTCTCTAAATGTTTTATATACTTGTATAGCGCAGGGGCATTGCTGTGTTTATGTTATTTGTGTGGATCCTCTAGATCCAACTTTGAGCGGTTTTGCGAGATTACCGCCCGCCCTTTTGCCTGTACCCACCACTTTACGGTGCTCTCTACCGTGCGGACACACTGGTGTGCGCCTAATTTTCCCTGGTTGATTCGAAAAATCTCCTTGTTGCTTACATATCCTCCATCTTGTGACTAAATTCGTCCGAAACACAAGATGGCGGACTCCCGTTACGCTACCGGTGAGCTACCCGGTTCGCGTACCGGGTAGCGCTTCCACCGCGAAAAATCGAAAAAAAAATAATTTTATTTTTTTGCCCCGCGGGGCCCTTTAATAGCCCCCACATCAATCCTAGGGGGTCAGGAGGGGTCTACCTTGCCCCCTTTCCTTCATTTCCCCCTTTGTTTATTTCCACCTCTTGTCTCTTGATCCTACCGAGAGACAAGATGGCGGCCGCTCCGGACTGTTTAGAATGTTGACAGTCACCGGAGAGCCAATCCGGTTCTCCTCGCGAAGTTCCGTTACGCGTCTGGTACGCGAACCGGGGCGCTAACCGGGACGCTGTCACAGATATTTATATTTTTTTTTAACGTTAATTTCTCAAAATCCACTGGAGCACATATCTTGAGACCTAGCAAAGGCACATTGGGCAAACAGTCTCTACAATTTTGCCAAGTTTCATAGAAATCCATTCAGCCGTTCGAGCTAAAAGTGAGTCCAACCGCCCTATGGAAAACTCAATGTTAAAAACACGTTTTGGGACCCCCCTTTTTTCTCGGCCCCCGCTTGACAACCCCCCCCAAACTTTCAGGGGACGCTCAGAAACGAAATGTGCCATTTTCCTGACAATTTCAGCCAATTTTATTCAACATAGAATTTTCAGAAATCCCTATTCAAAAAAATCCTAACTATATATACCTACTGGCGACCGCCAGTAGGTAATATATATATATATATATATATATATATATATATATATATATATATATATATATATATATATATATATTACCTACTGGCTATCGCCAGTAGGTATATATAGTTAGAATTTTTTCCCTATGGGACTTTTGAAAATTCTATGTCTAATAACTTTGGCGTTTGTGGACGGAATCGGCTGAAATTTTCAGGAAAATGGCACATTTTGTTTCTGAGCAGCCCCTGAAAATTTGGTGGGGTTTCGTCAAGGGGGGGCTGAGAAAAAAGGGGGGTCCCAAAACGCGTTTTTCCCATTCATTTTTCCATAG
The DNA here is from genome assembly GCF_964263255.1 of Lissotriton vulgaris. NCBI lineage: Eukaryota > Metazoa > Chordata > Amphibia > Caudata > Salamandridae > Lissotriton > Lissotriton vulgaris. Next base: position 973,164,447 of record NC_141694.1, read on the forward strand.
GGCGGTTGGACTCACTTTTAGCTCGAACGGCTGAATGGATTTGCACGAAACTTGGCAAAATTGTAGGGACTGTTAGCCCGATGTGCCTTTGCTAGGTCTCAATATATGTGCTCCAGTAGTTTTTGAGAAATTAACGTTCAAACCAAGATATATATCTGTAACAGCGCTCTGGGCAGCGATCCGGTCCGCTTACTTTTCGCTTATCGGAACTTTGCGCGCAGAAAGCTGATTGGCTCTCCGGTGTCTGTCAACATTCTAAACAGTCCGGAGCGGACGCCATCTTGTCTCTCGGTAGGATCGAGAGAGAAGAAGAGGTGGAAAACGAAGGGGGAATTTAATGAAAGGGGGCAAGGTATCCCCCTCTTGACCCCCTAGGAATGTTGTTGGGGTTATTAAAGGGTCCCGTGGGGAAAATAAAAAAAAAATGATTTTTCACGGTAGAAGCGCGGCCGCGAACTGGTAGCGAAACGGGAATTCGCCATTTTGTGCTTCGTAAATTAAATTACTAGTTATAAGTGGGTGCGGGAGACGTATCCTAATCCCCTATGTTTCCTGAGGGTGGGTGAGGAGGCTGATATATGTTGATACATCTCTTCCAGCGGCTGTGCGTGAGCTTTTTTTTTTTTTTTGCTGCGTGACAGTCCGGAGCGGCCGCCATCTTGTCTCTCGGTAGGATCGAGAGAGAAGAAAAGGTGAAAAACTAAGGGGGAATTTAATGAAAGGGGGCAAGGTATCCCCCTCTTGACCCCCTAGGAATGTTGTTGGGGTTATTAAAGGGTCCCGTGGGGAAAATAAAAAAAAAATGATTTTTCACGGTAGAAGCGCTTCACGGGCCGCGAACTGGGCCGCAAACTGGTAGCGAAACGGGAATTCGCCATTTTGTGCTTCGTTAATTAAAGTACTAGGTATAAGGGGGTGCGGGAGACATATCCTAATCCCCTATGTTTCCTGAGGGTGGCTGAGGAGGCTGATATATGTTGATATATCTCTTCCAGCGGCTGCGCCATCTTGCCTTTTTTCGAATGCCACAATTTTGTCGTGCACGGCAGCCATTTTAGATGCCAGGCTGGTCCCAGGCTATCACCTACCCCTGCGGATGTAGTTTATGGCCCCAGCTGTAGAGAATTCAGACATGCCAATCCTCCTGATTCAGGCGTGTGAGTACTGATTTCAGTGCTAGTCTCCCGCCTCCCGATTTCTGCAAGCAAAAACCCGGGGGCATATTACGAACAACTAGCGATAATTTTTGTCTATAACTTGTTTAGAGACAAAAATTATCGCCGCACATCGGCGATTTTTATCGCAGATAAACCTTGCTATTATCGCAGAAAAGTCAGCGATATTCATGTATTATCGACCTAATGCTCTTAGCCATGTTATCCACCTCCCATTGGATAACATGGCTAAGAACTGCTCAGGGCAGGTGTTAGATTTTGGAGATATTCGCGCTTAGCGCGAATATCTCCAAAAGTTGGTAATAGAAGGTAGCGATGTTAGGGACTGTTTCCAGTCGCTAACATCTTGGCACGCCACTTTGCATGTCATTAGTGATAAGTATCACTGACATGCAAAGCCGGGCCCAAGATGGTCGCTATCTCCTTTTAGGTGTCACTAACTGGTGTTAGCGACAGTTTGATAATAGGGAAATAATTTTATCTCCGCTTTCATGGTTTTTAAAGCCAAAAAAGCGGAGATAAACCCCCTTGATAATATGCCCCACGATTCCTTGGGGGTTTCAGCTGACAGGGCTTGGTATTGTGTTACATGGTAATTTTTCCATGAAACGTCAGAGGGTCGATGTAGGGGTTCTAGAAGAGGTGATAAACCATTTAAGCCTCATGAACAAGCGCATGGTCTTTTAAAGATTTGTGAAGTACTCGGGGCGGCGGTGTGTGTGTGCCCTCTTTCAGGAGCGGGCGGGGGGGCACTGCCAGCAACTTGCCAGGTCAGGTAGTGTTCAACACGTGCATCACCCTTTCTCTGCCTGCTATTGCGCTCCATGCTTCGGAAAGGTAAGAAAAAGAACGTGCATTTGAGTTTGAAATGTCCGATCCTGCAGCAGCACACTTCCAAAGCCCACACATGACAATAACCCGATTCAAGGCCCCATTCACCCGTTTTTCAAAAAATAGATAACACTCCAACAAATTAAGGTTATAAAACTTTATTAACTTTTAACGATAATGAACAGAACAAAAACTAAAAACATTTAAACATTTATTAACACAAAAAGCAACAATGGTTAGAAGCTGTCTTTTGTGCGAATAGTCCCAAGGCAGCACAACGTGCAGAGTTCTGGACGGCACCCAGGTGATGTCGCCTGGGTGCCGCACTGGTTTAGGGATCCTACAATGCTGCTCCGAAAATTGGCGTGGGGCGTCCCGGGTGGGGCGGGGGGAGGCCTCGTCAGTAGCGGTCTGTTGTGCGAATAGTCCCAAGGCAGCACAACGTGCAGAGTTCTGGACGGCACCCAGGTGATGTCGCCTGGGTGCCGCACTGGTTTAGGGATCCTACAATGCAGCACAGAAAAACAGCGTGGGGCGTCCCGTGTGGTGCGGGGGGAGGCCTCGTCAGTAGCGGTCTGTGTCCAGTGTCACATGGCTGACACAACATGTACGACAGGCACCCAGGTGATGTCCAGTAAACTGCCGCACTGGTTTTGGTATCCTACAATGCTGCTCCGAAAATTGGCGTGCGGCGGCCCGGGGGGGGGGGGTGGGAGGCGGCGTGAACGGGCCTCCCCAGGTGGCGGCCATCTAGCTGAGTTGCGCTCGCTCTTGCGGCCACAGCGTCTCGCTCACCATGTTGTGGAGTTGCTCCCACTCTTGCAGTGCAGCGATAGGCGGCTGCCACATGGCTGTCAAAATGGCGGACGGCTCTTCGGTTTTGGGCCTGGTCCACTGAAATGGCCCTGGGACACCTTGGAAGTCGGACGCTTGCCTGCTAGGGCTTGGGCTCCATTCTCGAAAAGCGTCCCCTCAGCCGTGAAGATTGTATAAAAGTCTTGGGGGCCCCCGACTCCCGCAGGCTTCCGGTGGGGAGCGGCTGACATGATTGCTCGCGGAATGACCACGACGGAGCCAAGAGATGGTGGTGCTCTCATGCTGACGCCAGCTTCAGTCTGAATGATCCAGAAACAAGGTGGGGCTTTCATCGTTTGGGAAAAAAAAATGTTCTAAACCAATGAAAAGTGTTATTTTTAGGTCATATGACCAAGCCTTCCATCTTTAGGAAACCAAAAGTAAAATGAACCAATGAAAAGTTTTATAAACAAGTCACATGACCTGTTATGCGACATAGGGCTACAAAAAGCGTAGAAAATCCGTTGGCACGTGAGGCGGCGTCAGTAGCGGACCGATGTGCGAATAGGCCGAAGGCAGCACAACGCGCCGAGATCCGGATGGCACCGAGGTGGTGTCCAGCAAATTGCCGCACTGGTGTGGCCATCCTACAATGCTGCGCCGAAAGACGGCGTGTCCAGCTGAATTGCGGTCACTGTTGCGGTACAGTGACTCGAACGCGCCGAGATCCGGATGGCGCCGAGGTGGTGTCCAGCAGATTGCCGTACTGGTGTGGCCATCCTACAATGCTGCGCCGAAAGACGGCGTGTTCAGCTGAGTTCCGGTCACTCTTCCGGCACAGTGACTCGAACGCGCTGAGATCCGGATGGCACCGAGGTGGTGTCCAGCAAGTGGCTGCACTGGTGTGGCCATCCTACAATGCTGCGCCGGAAGTCGGCGTGGGGTGCCCCGTTGGCTTATGAGGTGATGTCAGTAGTGGACTGATGTGTGAATAGGTCGGAACCAGCACAAGGCGCCAAGATCCGAATGGCAAGTCCTGGATGTTGAGTGCCTCAGTTGAGATTTCTGAGCAGTGCTTGTAGAACTGTCTGAAGCTTATTTGCACCTGCTGCAGCTTCACTAGGTCCGGCGGAACTTGTTGCCTTTTCCTTTCTGCTTCTTTTCCTACAATGCGTTTCTTCTGAAGACACGACCAGGTCCCTGAATGTGTGCAGGGGGACGCTATTGAATGAATGAACGCGTCGAGATCTGGATGGCACCGAGGTGGTGTCCAGCAAATTGCCGCACTGGTGTGGCCATCCTACAATGCTGCGCCGAAAGTCGGCGTGGGGTGCCCCGTTGGTTTATGAGGTGATGTCAGTAGCGGACCGATGTGTGAATAGGTCGGAACCAGCACAAGGCGCCCTGCACTGTTGAGCCTTTTTCAATGTCTGTTTTTTGTTCTTTCCCCTCCATCAAAAACAAAACAAAAATACAAGGCGCCAAGATCCGAATGGCAAGTCCTGGATGTTGAGTGCCTCAGTTGAGAGTTCTGAGCAGTGCTTGTAAGACTGTCTGAAGCTTATTTGCACCTGCTGCAGCTTCACTAGGTCCGGCGGAACTTTTTTCCTTTTCCTTTCTGCTTCTTTTCCTACAATGCGTTTCATCTGAAGACACGACCAGGTCCCTGAATGTGTGCAGGGGGACGCTATTGATTGAATGAAAATGGCGGCTTGACACAAAGCTGACTCAAGCGTTACTGTTGGTGCTATACAGACAAAAATTGGTTTTCAGTTTGTACATTCTTCAGGTTTTTTTTTCCATCCAAGTCTGATTGAGAGTTTGTAGAAAAATGGCTTCAGATTTTCCACATACTACTCTTCAACATTCTTCCTAAATGTAACAATGTGAAACTCACTAGGAGAACGGCTGTTTCTGTTTCCTTTCAAAATGCTGCCACCAATATTTTCTGAATGGAAGACACCATCTTGTAACATAAAGGGCCGAAAGGGGTTCTGGTCTGGCCGATGGTTGGTGGAGACATTTTGACTATATCTTGGACCTGCCCGGCCTCGCCCAAAATGGCGCCGGTATAAATGGGACTCGTAACTCTTTGCCCGCAAATGTATATCTAGAAAATGTTATTGTAAGTGGCCCTGTCGTATTTTAATTACAAAATGTACGTCCACCGATTCCGCAACTGTTAGACACCTTTGTTCTTGTCACCTAATGGCCCGCTCGTTACGTTCTTCTACAGTGTAAATGTCTCCTCATCATATACGATTTGAGTTTGCTCCGTGGCCGGCCCACGTGGTTATAGGCCCGTATTTGTATACTGACATTTTCACAATAAAGGTTTTTAAAACAAAACACGGTAGTAGTATTTTCATTTGTAAAGTTTTTACTTTTAGTGACTGTTTTCGAATCAGTAAAAGGCAAGTGAAATAAAGCAGTCCAATTACATGACGGATAAAAGGTATAATATGTAGGAACGCAGTAAAGATAAATGGTCAAGGGCAGTTGTGTTTTTCATGTCTGCAACATAAAGTGATCGATAAGAATCTGATAATCAGGCGTATTGGCGACTAAGACAGCAGGCCGAATCTCTTTTACTCAACGGCTCCGTCATGGAAGGAAGAAACGCCCTTTTTCTCGAAAAAGGAATATATTTTACTTGCAAGACAGTTGTAAATTTTCCGGGAAAGTACATTAGCCTGGAATATTATAACATATGTTTGAAAAAAAAATATTGTTCGAAAATAATAAAAAGCGTAATTTTTAGGTCATATGACCAAGCTTTTCATCATTAAATTAACAAAAGTAAAATGAACCAATGAAAAGTTTTATTAACAAGTCACATGACCTGTTATGCTTACGTTACGCGCTGCGCGCCGCGCCTCGGATCACTTCCGGGTGCGCTAACGCGGCGTGTCATAAAACGCATTACGCGACAAAGTAGGTCAAGAATATAGTCTAAATGTCTCCACCAACCAGCGTTCAGAACACAACCCCTTTCAGCAGTCCAAAAAGTTCTGTTAAATGACAACAGAGGGGACAGGCAACAAGAACCATCAGTCAAAGAGGGGAGGGCAAGTTCTTCTCTTCCGGGTCATGTTGGGGCGCTACCGGAACTGATCGAATTGGTAGTCTACAGTGTTTCTGGATGTTTCAGACTAAAGCTGGCGTCAGCATGAGACCACTACCATCTCGTAGCTCCGTCGTGGCCATTCCACGAGCAATCATGGCAGCCGCTCCCCACCAGAAGCCTGCGGGAGTCGGAGGCCCCCAAGACTTTTGTAGAATCTTCACGGCTGAGGGGACGCTTTTCGAGAATGGGACCCAAGCCCTAGCAGACAAGCGTCCGAGTTCCAAGGTGTCCCAGGGCCATTTTAGTGGACCAGGCCCAAAACCAAAGAGCCGGCCGCCATTTTGAGAGTCCTGTGGCAGCCGCCTATCGCTGCACCGCAAGAGCGGGCGCATCTCAACTACATGGTGAGCGAGACGCTGTAGTCGCAAGAGCGGGCGGAAAACAGCTGAATGGCGGAAGAGGCACAGTGTAGCAAAAGCGGGCGGAATGGCAACTAAAACGATAAAGGGGCGCCTCACTACAGCTTGTCTTCAGGTCAAACGGATTGTGGGACAAGGTCCAGAATTGAAGAGTCATCAAAAGGCAAAAAGTACCGCCGGACCCCGGGAGCCGGCCGCCTATGTCGGGGGCGATCTCAGGCTACACCAGTGCTATAAGACTTGGGGAGGGTGTCGGAGCCAAGCGTCTTCTCCGAGTCCATGGCCATCACAGCGCCCCTCAGGGGCCTCCGTCAAGCTGTTTAGGAAGGTAACATATCACATTGTTTTCTAATGCAGTCAGGTCCACAAACGACACTCACTTACTTTGAGAATAGTGAAGCTGCAGTAGGTGGAAATAAGCTTCAGACAGTGTTACAAGCGCTGCTCAGAACTCTTAACTATGGCACCCAACATCTAGAACTTATGCTATTTGAGAATGGTAGTGACATCGAAGCATCTCAGGGACCAAAACCATTAACGTACTTTCACGTATGAAAATCTTACTTGGGGAGGGGGCAGGAGCGAAGCGCCCCCTCCCAGTCAGCGCCACCACACCGTATGTTGAAAATCTGAAGCCATCGTTCTACAAAGTCAACCAAACTTGGATTGAAAAATCTAGAAAAATGTACAAACTGAAAACCAGTTTTGGTCTGCATAGCATCAGTAACAACGCTTGAGTCAGCTTTGTGTCAAGCCGCCATTTTGATTCAACAAAGCACAGGCATTGAAAAAGGCTGAAATTCAGAACTCTAAACTATGGCACCCAACATCCAGGAGCTTGCTATCCGGATCTTGGAGCCTTGTGCTGTTTTCGATCTATTCACACATCGGTCCACTACTGACATCATCTTATAAACCAACGTTATGTAAATAGTTTTTTAATAAAATGTTTTACCCTGTTTCTTTGCTGGTGTGTTGTCTATATTTTTAATATTTGCATAGGGTTTGTCATTATTTTGTGCGGGATGGGTGATGGAGCCGAGCTGTCTTGCAGCCCTCATGGTGTGGAGCTCAGTTCATCTCACTATTTTCGTATTTCTCAAGAAGGGTTGTTCCTAATATTTCTATTTTAGCGAGGTCAAAAAGAGATCCAATTAGTGGCCTACTGATTTTGCTCGATTACTTTTATTTTTTTACACGATTTTTCACTATCTGCAAAGACTAAACAGAGTATTGCGACTTTGTGCTTGTTTGTAAATAGAGAATGATCCAAAGAGAACCAATTCTAAAACAGTAAATGCTTGGACAACAATCAATCAAATGGAGAGACAAGGAGGTACGACGGATTACAACGGGGGTAAAGGCCTGCGTTAACTACCCTTCTGTATCTGCAAAGAGAGAGTACTACTAAGGCAAAAGAGGGGAGGGGGGGGGCAGCGTTCAAAGCACATCAGCGTGCATAAATACGAAAATGTTTTTATCTATCACGTACTTGACATTTTAAAGCTTTTCATATTTGCTATTAAAAAACCAATGAAATTCACAGAAAAAACCATAGGTTATAGTGGATATATAGTTAGGAATTTGCATTTACAAAACCTTGAAAATTCAATGAAAAAACCATAGGTTATAGGCCATATATAGTTAGGAATTAGCATTTACAAAACCTTATTTTACTCGCATAAAACCATTGAAATTCCATATATAGTTAGCTAACTATAAGCGCTAACTATATATCGCGCACCCGCAATCCACTGCTGATGATGTCACATATTACATCATTCATGACATGGTCAGTGACATCACTGATGACATCACTGATGACATCTCAAATGACATCACTGATGACAACTCAAATGATATCAATGATGACATCTCAAATGACATCACTGATGACATCACTGATGACAACTCAAATGACATCACTGATGACATCTCATTTGTCATCACTGATCACATCACTCATGTGATAATACAATGAACCTCTTCAGACTCTAATATAACCTTACATACACTCAGTATAAACAGACACTCACAGACTGTCACTCATCCATGGAGTTACTCACACACCTAGTCAGTCATGCAAAGAATCAATCACACCTCCATTTCCTCAACTATACAGTTATACACATCTTACTTATTCAAACATATAATAACACATATTTACTCTCTTATATAATCCCTGATACAAGCTCACAGTGATCGATACAGCCACTCACACATTCACTGGGTCTTATGTTCAGTTATTTATATATCTCAACTCTCACATGTATTGTGTTTTACATACGTACTTACTTGCACATGTAGCAATGAGAAATCCATTCACTCACCAACACACCCATGCACAGTCAACCGCCCATATAGCTGTTTCCACATGCACTCTTGAACTCATACTCCTAGTGAATCAACTGCTTACACATCTATGCACAGAGTCACGCACCTCCCAGCCACCCACACACACACTCAGCCTCCCATTCAAATATTTGGGCAACCAATCAATAACCCATATGGCCACTCTTATAGCTACTGATCAACACATGCAGCAGCTTACACAACAACAAACATACTGATGCACGAATTAAGACAGTTTAGTCACTAACCCATGTACTCAGTGAGACACATTTAATCACTCACTCATACAGTCAGTCATGCACCTACTAAATTCTTCATCCAGACACTTATACATCCACTCATTCTTCAATATGTGAAACATATTTAAACTTTACAGACACATACAATCACTGGTTGTTTTGATCAGTGATGTCATCAGTGATGTCACTGACCATGTCATGAATGATGTAATATGTGACATCATCAGCAGTGGATTGCGGGTGCGCGATATATAGTTAGCGCTTATAGTTAGCTAACTATATATGGAATTTCAATGGTTTTATGCGAGTAAAATAAGGTTTTGTAAATGCTAATTCCTAACTATATATGGCCTATAACCTATGGTTTTTTCATTGAATTTTCAAGGTTTTGTAAATGCAAATTCCTAACTATATATCCACTATAACCTATGGTTTTTTCTGTGAATATATATATATATATATATATATTACCTACTGGCGATAGCCAGTAGGTATATATAGTTAGGATTTTTTTCCTATGGGATTTTTGAAAATTCTATGTCGAATAACTTTGGCGTTTGAGGACAGAATTGCCTGAAATGTTCAGGAAAATGGAACATTTTGTTTCTGAGCAGCCCCTGAAAATTTGGGGGGGTTTCGTCGAGGGGGGGCCGAGAAAACAGGGGGGTCCCAAAACGTGTTTTTCCCATGCAATTTTCCATAGGGCGGTTGGCCTCACTTTTAGCCTGAACGGCTCAATGGATTTACACCAAACTTGGCAAAATTGTAGGGACTGGTAGCCCGATGTGCCTTTGCTATGTCTCAAGATATAGGCTCCAGTGGTTTTTACGAAAATTAACTTTGAAAAATATATATTGGGCTACATTGGGCTATATATATGTTGGAGCCCAAATGTAGCCCAATGTAGCCCAATGTAGCCCAATGTAGCCCAAAGATGGCCACCAGAGACAAAAAAACAAATGTAGCCCAAATATCAGCCAGATGTAGCCCAACTATAGCCCAATGACAGAATGTCCCAGAGTGTTCTAAAGAACAACTAGAGTGCTAACATTCCTACTTATTACAAAGGTATGGCACACCTGAAGCCATCTTGATTGGAATAAAGTGGTAACTCTTAAAACATTTAATTTAAAAAGGAACAAAATGAGGGGGTTCATTTTGCCATAGAAAGTATGATTAGCGAATATATGACGAAATCCCGCATACCATCAGTCCGCAAAAAAAATCCCGCATGTACTATTAGGCCGCAAATTAAAATAACGAAAACTTTTAGAACGAATATGCCTTTAGCATACACTAAACAACTAAACTACCCTAAACCCTAAAACACTACCCCCAGCATGACCCTACACTACACAAACAGTACAACACTACCCTAAACCCTAAAACACTACCCCCAGCATGACCCTACACTACGCAAACACTACAACACTACCCAAAACCCTAAAACACTACACCCCAGCATGACCCTACACTACGCAAACACTGCAACACTACCCTAAACCCTAAAACACTACACCCCAGCATGACCCTACACTACGCAAACACTACAACACTACCCTAAACCCTAAAACACTACCCCCAGCATGACCCTACACTACGCAAACACTACAACACTACCCTAAACCCTAAAACACTACCCCCAGCATGACCCTACACTACGCAAACACTACAACACTACCCTAAACCCTAAAACACTACCCCCAGCATGACCCTACACTACGCAAACACTACAACACTACCCTAAACCCTAAAACACTACCCCCAGCATGACCCTACACTACGCAAACACTACAACACTACCCAAAACCCTAAAAAACTACCCCCAGCATGACCCTACACTACGCAAACACTACAACACTACCCAAAACCCTAAAACACTACCCCCAGCATGACCCTACACTACGCAAACACTACAACACTACCCAAAACCCTAAAACACTACCCCCAGCATGACCCTACACTACGCAAACACTACAACACTACCCAAAACCCTAAAACACTACCCCCAGCATGACCCTTCACTACGCAAACACTACAACACTACCCAAAACCCTAAAACACTACACCCCAGCATGACCCTACACTACGCAAACACTACAACACTACCCAAAACCCTAAAACACTACACCCCAGCATGACCCTACACTACGCAAACACTACAACACTACCCAAAACCCTAAAACACTACCCCCAGCATGACCCTACACTACGCAAACACTACAACACTACCCAAAACCCTAAAACACTACCCCCAGCATGACCCTACACTACACAAACACTACAACACTACCCTAAACCCTAAAATACTACACCCCAGCATGACCCTACACTACGCAAACACTACAACACTACCCAAAACCCTAAAACACTACCCCCAGCATGACCCTACACTACGCAAACACTACAACACTATCCTAAACCCTAAAACACTACGCCCAGCATGACCCTACACTACGCAAACACTACAACACTACCCTAAACCCTAAAACACTAGCCCCAGCATGACCCTACACTACGCAAACACTACAACACAACCCTAAACCCTAAAACACTACCCCCAGCATGACCCTACACTACGCAAACACTACAACACTACCCTAAACCCTAAAACACTACCCTCAGCATGACCCTACACTACGCAAACACTACAACACAACCCTAAACCCTAAAACACTACCCCCAGCATGACCCTACATTAAACAACCACCACAACTCTACACTACACTAACACAACACTACACTACACAACACTACACTACACTACACAATCACTAACCCACGAAAAAATTAACACAAACCCACTTACCTCTCTCGTCATCGTGGTTTTCACAACGCAAATGCATTTACCATACATGCCTTTAAAACGTAATTCTTTGTAAAGGCATGCGCGATAAATGCACATGCGTTTTGAAAAAATGCGGGATAATGGTATGCGAGGTCAATGACCTTGCGGGATAATGGTATGCGGACTGAAAGTCTGCGGGATAAAAAATGCGGGAAAATGGCTGCAAACCATGATTAGCAGCAGACTTCCCTGGTGAGCACTAGCTTTACTACAGTGATCTAATGAGCAACTAGAGTGCTAACATTCAGAATTTATGGCAAATGTGTGAAACATCTGAATGCCTTCTTGATAGAACCAAAGTAAACAAGCATTGAAAATGCAATAGATCTCGCCCTCGTTTAAGTTAAAGCCATTCTGTTTGTAATGAGGTGGCTTTTTAGCTTTGCTTTTATTAGTGTTTTTAAAACTTTCATGTAAATAACATGCATATGTATGCATATATGTATATGTATGCATGCATTTATATTTATATAGATATGCAGATTATATATGTTTATATATGTATATTACCTACTGGCGATAGCCAGTGGGTATATATAGTTAGGATTTTTTCTCTATGGGATTTCTGAAAATTCTATGTCTAATAACTTTGGCGTTTGTGGACGGAATTGGCTGAAATTTTCAGGAAAATGGCACATTTCGTTTCTGAGCAGCCCCTGAAAATTTGGGGGGGTTTCGTCAAGGGGGGGCCGAGAAACAAGGGGGGTCCCAAAACACGTTTTTCCCATTCATTTTTCCATAGGGCGGTTGGACTCACTTTTAGCTCGAACGGCTGAATAGATTTACATGAAACTTGGCAAAATTGTAGATATGGTTTGCCCGACGTGCCTTTTCTATGTCTCAATATATGTGCTCCAGTGGATTTTGAGAAATTAACGTTTAAAAAAAAATATATATCTGTGACAGCGCTCCGGTTAGCGCCCCGGTTTGCGTACCTGACGCGTAACGGAACTTCGCGAAGCGAAGCTGATTGGCTCTCCGGTGTCTGTCAACATTCTAAACAGTCCGGAGCGGCCGCCATCTTGTCTCTCGGTACGATCGAGAGACAAGATGTGGTGAAAAACGAAGGGGGAAATGAAGGAAAGGGGGCAAGGTAGACCACTCCTGACCCCCTAGGATTGATGAGGGGGATATTAAAGTGCCCCGCGGGGCAAAAAAAAAATTATAATTTTTTTGCGATTTTACGCCGTAGAGGTGCGTCCCGGTACGCGAACCGGGCAGCTCACCGGGCAGCTAACCGGGCAGCTAACCGGCAGCGTAGCTGTCAACATTGTAAACAGTCCGGAGCGGCCGCCATCTTGTCTCTCGGTAGGTTCGAGAGACAAGATGTGGTGAAAAAAGAAGGGGGAAATGAAGGAAAGGGGGCAAGGTAAACCCCTCCTGACCCCCTAGGATTGATGAGGGGGATATTAAAGTCCCCCGCGATTTTTCGCGGTAGAGGCGCTTCCCGGTACGCGAACCGGGCAGCTAACCGGCAGCGTAACGGGAGTCCGCCATCTTGTGTTTTTGGAGCGTCTGGTTCGCGTACCGGGTAGCGTCCCGGTAAGCGTAACAAGGGGAAAACCAAGAGAAACAGTAAAAAAAAAATTAAGGGAATAGATTTCCAGCAAACTTGACAAAATTGTAGGGACTGTTTGTTTGATGTGCCTTTGCAAGGCCTCAAGATATGTGCACGTGTGGATTTTGTCTAATTAAGGTTAAAAAAAATATATATATCTGTAAGCGTGCTCCGGCACGCTTACGTTACGGGTTTTGTTTGCGCTGCAGAGCCGATACGTCACGGTTATGCGACGCGTCATGAGGCGTCTCACGTGGCTACGTGATACGTCACGTAATAAAGAATATATTTTACAGCTATAGATATTAGCTTTTAAAAAACCAATGAAATTCACTGAAAAAACCATAGGTTATAGACCATATATAGTTAGGAATTTGCATTTACAAAACCTTGAAAATTCACTGAAAAAACCATAGGTTAGATACCATATATAGTTAGCTGGACATTTTATTGACATAAAACCAATGAAATTCCATATATAGTTAGTTGCACTAACTATATATCGCGCACCCGCAATCCACTGCTGATGATGTCACATATTACATCATTCATGACATGGTCAGTGACATCACTGATGACATCACTGATGACATCTCAAATGACATCACTGATGACATCACTGATGACATCTCAAATGACATCACTGATGACATCATGACACACCAATACCAGTTACTACATACGCACTCACTGATTCCTACGTCTACACACACATTCACTCATTCACCCATACAATCACTCATACATACAGTCACTCATTATTACAACACTATCATATGCACTCATACACCTATGCAGACACTCACACACTGCCACTCATCCATGGAGTTACTCACACATCTAGTCAGTCCTGTAAAGAATCAATCACACTTCCATTTCCTCATCTATACAGTTAAACACAGAACACCATACTTCAGTGACATCACTGATGACATCACTGATGACATTTCAAATGACATCACTGATGACATCTCAAATGACATCACTGATGACATCATGACACACCAATACCAGTTACTACATACGCACTCACTGATTCCTACGTCTACACACACATTCACTCATTCACCCATACAATCACTCATACATACAGTCACTCATTATTACAAGACTATCATATGCACTCATACACCTAGTCAGTCCTGTGAAGAATCAATCACACTTCGATTTCCTCATCTATACAGTTAAACACAGAACACCATACTTTTCACACATATACTAACACATACTTACTCTCTTATACAATCATTGATACAAGTACACATTGATATGCACAGAGTCACACACCTCCCAGCCAGCCACACACACACTCAGTCTTCCATACATCCACTCATTCTTCAGTATGTAAAACATATTTAAACTTTACAAAAACACACAGACACTAGATGATGTCATATATGATACATATATATATTCACGAACTCCGTTCCCCACACGCTGCAATTTTCCCAGACGTGGGGCAAGAACAGACACGGACCACAAGGTAGTAGATGCCGGTTTATTTCAGTGCTGTCGCCATAACGTTTCTGCTCTCAACGAGCCTTGATCACATGACAACGTGATAATAGTGTTGATTTCTTTTAAAGTGCTAGTGCCACATTGTAAATACGTCACACGGGCTGGACATAGATAACAGACTAGTAAAATACATATAACGTCATTGATAAAAAGCAAATAGATACTTTAAAACATGACAGTTAAATAAAGGCTTTCATGGGGATATAAATATATGTTAAAAATGAATTCATACATATATAAATATCAACACTGTTTTTCCCAATAAATTGCTAAAAATATATGTGCAATATAAAGCCAACCTGTAAACATAGACTCCTTATGTAAACATTTAAATCACAAGGTATTTAAATAAGTACCATTGAGGTACTAGTCCTGAGACCAGACTAATCATCAATCACGGGATAAATCCCTATGTATAGATGCCAACCTAAGGGACATGTACCCAAACTTGTGCTTAAAAATAAAGTGCAAAAGTGCTTTGTGCTATGAAGTGAAAATCTAAGAATAAAAATGAATCTGGACTTGTTCCACTGGATCAAACTGAGCCCAGAATTGATCACAGAGGAACCGACCACACTGCTGGTTTTTATGTCAAAATAGCAACTGAATGTACGGATAATAATGGCATGAACTAATACTTAAGATTCAGAGACATATGTTAGCTTTAACTAGATACCAGAATGTACATCACTTTAGCAGCATAGATAATTTATACAGTACAGTGAAAATATGTGCAAATTGTTGTTCAAAGTTTTCAAAACCATCCTGAAAAATAAAACAATAAATAACTAGTAAAAGTTAAAAACCGTTTAAAATTCATGTATTACAACAATATATTTTGGCATTGTGACTGGGAAGCTTTAAATTTTATACCTGGAGGCCTTAGTGTAAACACGTATACATATCTTCCGTAGGATTTAAACCGTTAGGTTGTTTACTGTCTAATTGGAGAATGTATTTGGTCTCAAGTTTTCTTAATTGGGCCTCTCTGTTGCCTCCTCTTCTACTTGCACATATCGAATCAATCACATAGTACTGTAGCTGATTGCTATTACTTTGGTGGAATTCTTTAAAATGCCTTGCTACAGGATACGTGTTGTCCTGATTTGTGATGGCCCTAAGATGTTGTAGTATTCATTTGTGTACCGGGAGTTTGGTACTCCCGATGTATCGCAGAGCACATGGACACTCGAGAATGTAGATGGCAAATTCTGTTTTACATGTAAGGACCTTGTTGATAGTATGATCCTTATTGCCGAAACCATCTCTAAAGGTCTTTTTATTAATGCCATGTGCACAGGCCTTGCAAGTTTTGCATTTAAAGAAACCTTTGTTCGTCTGCCACCAAGAAGTTTTGTCAAGTACTTCAGGACTAGTATCTATTAATTTGTCCTTCATTGAGGGTGCACGGCTATATGTAACGGAAGCCTTACTGGGAAGCAAATCACCTATTACGACATCCTTCAATACAATAGGCCAATTTCTATTGATAATCTTACGCAGTTCTGTATGTTGATTGCAAAAGCCCATTATGATTCTAAATGGCTCTATTGGCAAAGTACTGGAACTTATAGATACCGTCTGTAGATTAGTAGTGTCCTGTGTAGTACAGTATTTACTAAGCAACTGAGATCGAGTTGTTAACATCGATTTTTGGATAGCCTTCCTGATAGTTCTTTTGGAATAGCCTCTTTCCAAGAATCTAGCCATGCTGGATTCCTGTGCCAACTGAAGCTCTTTGTCATTGCTACATAACCTTCTTACCCGGATCATTTCCCCATAGGGAATGCTTGCAATTAAATGAGCCGGATGTGCACTGCCTGCATGTAGCGTGGTATTACCTGCAGTGCTTTTTCTATATTGGCGTGTTTCAAGACCATTTGTAGTTACAAACACTTCTGTATCTAAAAAGGCAATTTTTTCTTGACTTAAAGTTGCTGTAAACTTAAGGTTACAGGAATTTATATTGATATTGGACACAAATTTTAGTGCATCTGTTTCGCTGCCTCTCCAAATTACGAATAAATCATCAATATACCTGTACCAAGTAATCACATTGTTAGCGATGATTTCTTTGTGCTCAACCAAGAGGACCAGTTCCTCCCAAGCTCCATTGTGTAAACATGCGTAGCTTGGTGAGAAACTGGCCCCCATGGCTACTCCCTGGAGCTGTTTGTACAGTAAATTATTATACATAAATACATTGTGATGTAGACAGTATTCCAGCATAGCAATCAACATTTCATTATGATTTTCAAACATTTTGTCTCTGCGCGGTAGGTAATATATATATATATATATATATATATATATATATATATATATATATATATATACACACACACACACCCACAGATAGAGAGACACACAATTAATAAAGGCGAAATGATGGAAACATTAAAATAAAATTTATATACTCCATAGCAAAGAGGGAATAAGTAAATTCGAGTCATTTAAAAGCCGCGTGACGGACAAGTTCACAGGAGAGAGGGGAAATACAACTGATCTATAAATATGTGATGGGTGTAGCAGAGGACGTGAGAGACCATTATACCCTTTCACAAGCACTGTCAAAACAAAAGCCCAAGCAGCGAGCAAACCGCACAAGCTGTTGTAGATGTCTTGAGTGACCCACAAACAGCAGAAAGTGAACTGAGATCAATCATAAAATAATCCATAACGAGCCCACTAACAGGCACGTTTTTTTTGCAGATTTAATAGTAAAAACAACTAAAAATACAAAACACAGGCTTAGTACAGTTGTTGGTGTAAAAAAAAACAATTCCAGCCTAATGCAAGCGCTAAGTCACAAATGTCCAAAATCAGACAGTAAGTAAATCACAGAGATAATCACTGAATTAAAATGACAAAATTTAAAATTGACTTAATAAAACAAAAATAATAATGTATGTGTAATAACGTCATTATTATTTGCAACGCCAATAGCTAAAGCTATCAGTAATGCGAGACATATTGCATTGCAAATGCATGTTATTTCGGTGGCAAGGCCTATTTTCTGACCCTGCCCTACTCCTACATGGATGGACTGCTGCACACTGAGCACTGGAGACTTACACATAGCTCAGCATACACAAGTGAAAGCATCAGCTTCTAAATAGATTCTTGGACTCCTCCGATGAACATCTAGACTTAAGTCAGGAGAATACATAATTGCGGAGGTCTAGAACGTTACCGCCTTTAAATACTGCGCTGGCTAAAAAAGTGTTTATTTCAGCACCACGGTATGAACAGAAATCTTCATAGCTCTGCCATTCTCAAGCTTGTTTACAGAAACACTCACAAAAGCGACCAGCTGAATGGAGTCACTTCTGCAATGTGGGATCTATCAGTTGCATAAATGGAATAAAGCTAATAGATTAACACAACGTATTATTGTTGCTGATTTTGGAACTCACACATAATATAATGCTACACACAAAAATGAACTATGCTGCTCTTCCCTGTAGTATCTGACTTAGTGAAAAAGGCATCCCATGCCAAACACAACAAAAGTCTGACACCAAAAGTCGAAAAGATCAACTGTACAAAACAGAGATCAGAAAAATCGAAAGTACTGTTAGAATTAGAAACAAACTGAATGCCCATACCTCCCTTGCAACGTAACGAGTAGCTGTTCTATCTTCTTTTGCCCTTTTTGCAAACTCAATGCAAAATAATCTACAAACATTCAGACCGGCAGAAGTTTGGTACACGGAAGTAAAATTATTGGGTAAGAGGAAATGAGGAGACTGTCTGAATGAATGTGACAAGAGAACGGCCTAATAGAACAAGACGGAGGGCATTGCTGTGGGGAGGGGGGAGGAGAAATGCGTCTCGGCTGCAGCAGGGGGTGGAGCAGGGAGAGCGGCCTTTGAAATGCACTTCACACGGCCGGCCAGCCGTGAAACTGAAAGCATGGCCGGCCGGTCGTGAAAGCCTTTGATGCCGCAGGGGGTGGAGCGGCACCAAGCTGGGCAACAGATCGCTGACAATTTGATGCTGTGCACGCGCATTTTAGGTCAATGCGCTTGCGCATTGACCTAAAAGCGCACGGGCACAGCACCAAATTGCCAGTTAGTTAAAGTCTGTTTAAAGCCCTATAGTCTCGCTCCGCTCAATGCGCATGCGCATTGATAGGTCCCGAGACATAAAAAGGTAAAATACCTATACTTACATCATGCAGGTTGCCAATATTCATACCATTTGTCTTGTACGCTCACAGATAGACACACAGAGGCATGATCAAAGCCTGTTTGTATGCATTTATGTGTATAGTAGTCCTATAATGCAAATCTAGCCAATAGTCAACTAACCACTGTACAAAAACAAGCATGTCAGCGAGTGATAGGAGAGGTAGCTGGATTGGGGATGGGTATTGTATTGTGATGTTGTGTTCTTTAAAGAGATGAGTCTTAAACTTTTTCCTAAATTGGAGCAGCAAATAGGCCGTTCTGATGGATACAAGAATGTTGTTCCAGATCCTCAGTGCATAGATGAGGAAAGAACAACTGCAGTTATCCCAATGCAACTATTGCTCTTGCATTTGCATAACTTACTAGTGGTCAACACACATTCGTATGAAGTTGTCACAAACCCTTAATGTTTTTCACAACAATTTGCATGGATCTACATCCATGATACATGATTAGGAAATTATTAAAAAGCATGGAACATCATACTCAATATTGTAGGTGGTATCTGTGAAATGTAAATGTAAATATAAATGTCATGGTACTTATAGAGCGCACTGACACCAGACGGTCACCTTGCGGTCTCGCCTATGCAGCTTCCTGGCGCTGATACTCATACCGCTGTGGAACCCCTCCTGCCTTTCCCTGTGAAGTGTCCACTCCTGGGCACTCCCAGGGTGAAGCCAGGCATCCTTAGCGCTGTTGGGGCCGGTGTGGAGGTTAAGCAAGCTATTGCCCAAAGTTGCAGCATGGGGCCCGTGATTAGAATAGGCACCGAGGCGAGAATTAACAGGTCCGAGGAAATTGAGCCCGAGACCCTGCCGAGGCAGGAATCGAACCCTGGTCCTAGGCCAGAACTCTGCATCAGGGTCTGCCGCTCTAACCATTGAGCCACACTCCTCCACCTGTGGTACTTCTATGCCATCAACTTGTAATTTCTGCATCATCACACGTTCCAACTCAAGATGAAGCTTCTAGGTGTGACCTGTACATTGCATGTGTGAAATGCCTTGTAGGGCAGTTGTGTGGCAATGTAAGCTTTTAGGCATTATGATGATGTACAGTGTCATAGACAGGGAAAACATTAATATTCCATGTCTTGTACATTAAACTTGGTACTTGGTTATGGGTGATCCTAGTGCACAAAAGAAACACTTGGTGGCTATACTGTACAAATTACTTTTTTTTATCTTGGTGGGTGTTCATTTTCACTACCTGGTAGTACTTCTCTGAATATGGGGGATTTTGTAAACAATCCCTCTTCACTAACACAGCCAAGACATAGAGCTAATAAGTGCCTCCTCAATGCCTGTCCTCTGTTTCTGCAGTTTCTGCCAAGTACTCCAATGAAGCACTGGATGGAAATGGCACTCCCAAAAGGAGTGTTGTGTAGCATTTTAGAATCC
Organism: Lissotriton vulgaris; assembly: GCF_964263255.1. Lineage (NCBI taxonomy): Eukaryota > Metazoa > Chordata > Amphibia > Caudata > Salamandridae > Lissotriton > Lissotriton vulgaris. Next base: position 973,184,845 of record NC_141694.1, read on the forward strand.
AAGCATAATTTACTGATTCATATCCTTATATAGGTATAAATCACATAGACATAGAAATCATACCCATATTTAGAAATACCCCATCCAGTCCAAATACAGGCATGGCTACTTCCACTAGTTCCAAAAAGCCACAACAATTTCTTGGAAAACTAGGCTTCAACAGTTAGGGACATCACCTTACCTGAATCTTGATTTGTCCTAGAAATCATGGAGTTTTTAAAGAACTACCATTCCCTTGGGGTTCTTTGATGACGGTATTATGTCTGACTTTACGTCAAACTAGGCACCTTCAAGGTATAAATATGCCTACACTTGCCCTAGCAAACACACAGTGGTTCGGAGCAGCTCGAAAATCTACTTGCCCGTCACAGCTCGCTACAGCAAGTGTCGAAGGAAGCCGACCCTCCAGCTGACGCACTGAGAGAGAAGCTGTCCTTTCTCTCACTGAGAATCCAGCTCCAGTGTTTCCAAGCTCCCCTCACGGGGTGTTGGGAAATTTAGTCCAAGACAGAGATACCAGACCTCCTTCATTCTAAAACCAAGGTACAGAGCTGATTAGACCCTAAGAGAAATCTTGGTTAGATTCTTGGCAAAGAAAAACTAAACCTATGCTACACCTTACTTACTTCTTCCCTCGTACTAGACTTAGGTTAGGTACATGGGGGTAGGCGTATTTTAGAAGCACCAGTTGAGTACTTTTTAGCTTTGTTATTTATGTATGTATTTATCTATGGTTTAGAAACCATACAATGCTTTTACAGTATTATTTTATAATACTTTTCTTACTGTACGCACTATACTTTGCAACCAGTATTACGATTGTAGCAGTTCAATTTACTTGCATGAGAAAGAAGACTGCTCAATAAACCCTTTTATTGAAAACGCCCGTCTCTCTATTTCTATGCACCTCTGATGAAACGAAGCATGCACGATTGACTGAGTAAAATATCTATCTATTGTTTCCACGACTCTGAAGATCAGTTTTCTTCTTGGGGAAACAAAGTTGTCATGTTTATGCTGTTGTCAGAAACTAATCCCTTCTTGTGTATTCGAGAAAGTTTCTAGTGACCTCAAGCTAGCTAGCACTCACAATTAGGTCTAATATATTCGATAGAGACCTAGTAGACATAATTCCTACGTCAAATCTATAGGATATATTATTCCAAAGGGCAGAGCCTATTGGGAATATAGGAACCACACTACAGGAGTTGTGTGCAATCACCATGCCATTGAAGGGAATCTTGGTGCCCACTTCCATGGGCGTGATATTGATCCATGCACACCATCCAAAGTGAGACAAGCAAACTGCTGGTCCTAAATCATGGAGAAGTCAGCCCTTCTAAAATTGGTCTTCTATCAAGATCTGAAGGAAGCAGAAGGGATGGGCTTTCGTATTAAGATCAGTGACACCTTCACTTTTGCCGGGGCATTGATCTATCGCCCCCCAGGACCCTGCAAGGGCTTCCTTGAGAGTATTTGGGAGGTTCTGAGTCCCCTGGCACTCAGGTTCTCAAATTTTACGATGTTAGGGCACGTTAACATCCACCTAGAGTCTCCCACAGATACGTCAGCAGTTTCTTTCAGGGACACCATGGACGTGTTGGGGTTATTATTTTTTATAATCATGGGAGGGAAGAGGAATTTGCGTCCATTCAGTTCCCCTGAATAGGTACCTTAATAATCACAAAAGGGAATGGACACTTGTATCTACAATAACCAATGGTTATTTGTTGACAACCCTCATAGACGCTGTGATTTTGTTGTTGCGGTGTATCTTTTATCCGCCCCTTCTCTAGCGTCATGGCATAGTCATCGGGTTGACAAACGACATGCTATATGCCTGCCTCACCCGAGGCAACCTCTGGAAAGTGTAGAAGTGTCCAGAAATAGTGAGAGCTGGTCCAGAGGGATAATGTACAGTGCAAAAAGAATAGGTGTAAAAACAGTGTTGCACCAAAAACCCCAAAAAAATTGTATTATAAAGAAGATGCACACTGTGAATTAAAAGGGGGGAATAGTGATATATTCGGTAATCGAGTTACAGGATTACCATATAACTCTATCAGTAGGTCAACATGTTTCAGCTCTATTGGGCCCGAAAGGGTCTGTAGAGCTTTCGTCAGGACAAAACAAAACTTAATTCTCACACTATTAGTGTAGTGTTCAATGGAGGTATGAGATTCTCATACTAAAATTCCTGTGTTGTGGAAACAAAATACGATTAACATTTAAGTTAAAAAATGTCACATTAATTAACAGCATATAGCATACATACAGATAGTCTCTGTAGTTAGATCAAGACATAAATGAGATTGTAGTCATTTAATCTTTTTTATATTGTGAGCACCGCACTGTGGGTACTACAATGAAACTGGAGCTGGAAGAATAGGGGAACAAGAGAATGTGTCATTGAACTGTGTAATAGGATAAGCCGGGACACTGAATAGTGGCTCAGGTCTTATTAAGTTGCATTTTCGTAGATGCAAGTGAAATGATCAGCCGATAGTAACAGAATGGAGTAGGCTACAGTTCACATGTATAAGCTGATTTACGAAGGATTGATAAGTACACATGAGGGCAGTTGCCATTTAGGTAGAACGAGGGCGGTGATGTTTTCCGAATTAGTGACATGTTTATCTGGGGCAAAATTAAACAGCAAGAACTAGGCTGTGCAGTTTATCGTAAATGCATAAGCGTGCGTGCCTGTGGGAAGAATAGCTGATAGTCACAGCGTGGTCTATTAAAGTTCACGCGTAAGCGTTGAACGACAGATTATCGAGTTCACATAGGGGTAGTTACTACTGGAGTTCACAGGACTGAGGTGACTACATGCTGCGCATAAGCATTACAGAAGCGTTAGGCTGTGGCAAGGTTACGGCGCAAAGGAAAATAAAGTGCGATGTTTTCAAATACCTTAATTGGCGGTAAATCTCTCCGCATCAGGCGGACAATAGAGTCGCAGTACACAAGGCGTTTGATGGAATAGTAAAAGCAAACACGCCGCGTGAAGATGAAGCTTCGTTCAAACAAACCACCGCCACTTACTGTGTTAAATGAGGAAGACTCTCCGGGCACCATTCTTACCCTTGTGTTAGTGTGCAATTGTTGCTAGTGCTGACTCTGCCCCTGGGAAGTGGGAGGTTCCTTCTTCTTTCGCTTTTAAAAGAATAAGAAGCAACAAGGGGTTATCGCTGTCACCCGGTGTGTTTCCAGGATCGAGAATTTAAAGGGGCAGCAAGGCACTATTTACTGCCAATGTGAAACCTTCAATATTGTTGAGAGTGGTGACAGTGTCGAAGGGTACATAATAGGTCTCAACACAAGAAATATAAAGAATGTTAATATTTCTCAGAACACGTGACACTATAGGTCCGACAGGAAAAATGATTTTATAATCACAGTGCAATGTTAGTTGGGGTCCCGCATCTATGTGAACTCGGTTGTTGCGGACAGGAGGGCAAAAATTGAACTCAGTGCACCTGATAATTGTTGCTTAGGGAAATGTTTATATATACTAGAAATCAGGTAGTGTTAGTAAAACTGGTGCCATGGAATGTTATCGTTCATCCCCAGTATATGGGTCTTGAGTCGATTAACCCATCTTTGTCCCTTTCAAAGAGGATCCGTTCAGCATTATTGTTCTTATCATGAAGCATCTCCTAAATTGTCCATCTCAGGTCGTCACATGAGCTTCCACGAAATGTGTGCAGAGTTTGGTTGTACTTTTCTTTAGTCTTATATTGCTCCTGTGTTCTCCTATGCGTATTTTGATCTTACGGCAGGTCATGCCTACGTATTTCTGCTGACAGGGACATGTTACAAGGTACACCACGTGAGTGGAGTTGCAATTCGTATGTTGCCTTTGTGTCCAGACCAAGTCTTCCGTAAGTTGTAGAGTATTTGTTGTGTTAGTGAGTCTGCAGACTCCACAAGTGCCACATGGGAAATGACCAGTTACTGGGGCCATATTGATGTTTCTTATGGTGGTTGTGGTGGGTCTTTTTCTCGGGCGAGTATGTACTAACACATCTCTTAGGTTCTTGGTCCTCCTGTTTGCGAATCTTGGCTTGGGCCAATTGAAAGTCCCTGAGGTGATTATTTGCCAATTTTTTCTTATTAATTTCTGTACTTGATAGGTAGCAGGGCAGAAAGTAGTGACACATGTAACAAGATCTTTTACCGGTTCCTTTTGGTGGCTCTGTAGTAGACACTCCCTGGGCTGGTTCTTCTCTCTTTTTTTACACTTGGAAATTGTCTGAGGAGTGTAATTTCTTGCTCGTAGTTTTTTACTCAAGATTGTTGCCTGTTGTCTATAGTCACTTTCTTTACTACAATTTCGTTTGTGTCGGAGAAATTGGCTGTAAGGGAGATTGTCTCTGAGTGGTCGGGGTGAAAACTGGAATATGATAATAGACTGTTCTTGGCTGTTGGCTTGGTATAAGTCTTGGTCTCTAATTTCCCATTTTCAGAAAAAATGGTCAGATCCAAAAAGTCAATACTCTCCTTGTTGGCAGTGAAAGTTAACTTGAGCCAGCGGTCTCTGCCATTAAGCCAGTCCATGAATGTTGTCAAACTCTTGTTTGTATCCCAAATTAGCAGAATATCGTCGATGTAATGTTTCCAGTATAATATACTGGAGACGTAGGGATTATCATTGTTGAGGACGAATTTCTTTTCAAATTGACTTACATATAATCCGGCTACCGAGGGGGCGAAAGCGCTTCCCATGGAAGTACCATGGCACTGTAAAAAAAGTTGACCATTGTATTCAAAGTAATTTTCTTTCAACGCTAGCCGACAGCACTCTAGAATGAAGTGACGAGGAGTTTGATAAGGCCATTCTTCAAGGAACAGTAAATCTTCAAGCATTTGCACAGTGCCATCTTGTGGCAAACTCGTGTACAACGATTCTACATCCAATCCTACTAGGATCATGGTCTTGGGGTCGAATTCTTTATTGACGATCTGAATCAGAAGGTCGCGAGTGTCCTTAAGATAAGTCGGAGTTTTTTGTACTAACGGTTTGAGGTACTCATCAGCAAACTTTGAAAGAGGTTCCAAGAGCGAACCGATACCCGAAACTATCAGGCGTCCTGGTGGAGGGGATTTATTTTTGTGGGTTTTGGGTAGTGAATAGAAAAAAGGAACTTTAGGTACTCTGGGGTTAGCCATTTGACCCACACAGGCCACTCATGAGGCAGGCCATACTATCGATTGCATTGCCACCAACCTCATTACACTCAATACCAACCATCCCAGAGTCCAAACTTGGACAGATCATGCATTGGTACCTTTCACTGTACCACTAGAAGGTATAAGAAAAGGCAAGCAATTGGAAACATGCCATCAGGTTAGACAGGAGGAATGGAAAGCTGCGATGGCTCACCCGGAACTGGCAAGGATGGCCAGGGATTGTAGGCCTCATCTGATAGGACTCCCGGACACGGATAATAACACTTTAAGGGAATGGATGATTGAACTGAAAGGCATGGCAGGGCACGGGAGAAGTAGAACTAGGCCTGGCCAAAGGTGAAAATCGGCCCGTGGTTCGACCGAGTGCTTAAACATAAACAAGGGGAACTACGGAGAGCTGAGCGTAGGTGGCGGAAAAGTTACTGCGTTGTGGAGCGTGGTAAATATAAATCAGCTAAGAGCGCATACCATGCACTGATTGAACAGGCTAAAAAGAAGTTCTATATAGCAGCGATAGAAACTGCCAATAACAAGCATAAAGCCATTTTTAAGATCGTAAACGATTTTAATAAGCCCACATTTTTAGTGCAGGAAATCCCGCCCTCAGAGAGTTTCTGTGATAGTATCGCAGATTTTTTCGAGGAAAAAGTACAAGGACTCATGAAGGATTTCACAGTCCCTGTTTTAGAGTCAGGAGAGGGGAGCAGTAAGGAGGGCCAGGTTGTAGATCAGCTGGCGACCTTCCAGCCAATTAGTCTTGAGGAGCCACACCGGGTAATATTGGCTACTAAGTCGGGTTCGCCATTTGACCCATGCCCTCCTGGGCTCCTACACTTGATTGTGGAGGTAGCCAATCCTGTAATCAATGAAATTGTAAACACCTCATTGGCGACAGCCAACATCCCCCAGAATGGAAACTAGCGGCAGTCAAGCCGTTGCAAAAAAACCAACTCCCCGATCCTACTACCTTATCCAACCTACTGCCAATCTCATTACTCCCAGTATTGTGTAAGATCACAGAGTCGTTGGTTAACAAACAGCTTACCAAGTTCCTGGAAGACAGTGAAGCATGGCACCCTAATCAAGCAGGCTTTAGAGCCCAACATTCCACTGAGTCAGCTCTCCTGTTCACTACTGATACCATCCGCTTGGCGCTGGACCAAGGTAAGAAGGCCGTCCTGATTTTATTAGATCTGTCGGCGGCCTTCGACACGGTCTCACACGTCATCTTGATTGACCGGCTAATAACATCTGGCATTACAGGTACAGTCCTAGAATGGATCAAGAACTTTCTGAGTGGCAGGAGGCAAGTGGTCACCTTGGGTGAATTTCGCTCCAAGGAGAAACCACTGACGACGGGAGTACCCCAAAGGTCCAGTCTGAGCCCGACATTGTTTAATGTCTATACCGCACCTCTGATCAGGTTGATATCATCTTTTGAAATTGATGTGGAGGCATATGCCGATGATACCCAACTGATCTTGGTCCTGGATAAAGGAAATCAGGTTTGGGAGGAAAAGCTCAAATGTTGCCTGACGGCTACAATTGACTGGATGCGGAGAAACCATCTTAAATGCAATACGGGCAACACTGAGATCATGCCAATCGGCCCTAAAAATGACTTCATCCCCAGATTATGGTGGCTAGAGGAAGCAGAAATACCACCTCATACCACCGACTCGGCCCGTAACCTGGGGGTTAACTTTGATTTCGCACTGTCTTTCAAGCAACAGGCATTAAAAGTAGCAGGGACATGTTTCAGTATCATAAAGGGACTAAGGAAGTTTTTTGACTTACTGCCACTGGAGGCAAGAAAAACGGTTACAGTAGCGCTGGTGACATCTCGAATAGATTACTGTAACAGTCTATACGCAGGCACCAACAAAGGTGTCACTCATAGACTCCAGATGGTGCAACATGCAGCAGCCAGGTTGGTGCTGAAATGGCCGAAAAGATCGTCAGCAACGGACGCATTAAATATCCTACATTGGCTACCAATAATCAAAAGGGTCCTTTTTAAGATACTGATTATTACCTTCAGAGCAGTCCACTCCTTAGGGCCAGCATAACATATCTACGGAAAGAGTTCTCTAGGTATCATCCAACTCGAACCCTACGCTCCTCAAACGCCAATCTATTGGCTGTCCCAGGGTTCAGACTTAGGACGCGAGGGGGTAAATCTCTGTCAGTGTTGGGCTCGAAAGCATGGAATACTCTCCCACCCCACCTAAGGGCCCTAGAGAGAGAAACAGAATTCCGTAAAGAACTAAAAACCTGGATTTTTAAGCTACAAGATACCACTGCTAGAGCATTAGTGTGATAATTGGACTGGCGAAAACTAAGCAGCTGGACCATTTTACATCTCCTGGTCACTCATGGGCGCCTAGATGCTCCTTGGAGCGATAGTTGCGCGGTATAAATGAGCCATTACATTACATTACATTACATTACATTAGGCTTTTATTAGCCAACTGGAGATATGATGAGCAGTGTGAGGCAATATGATAACATTATCCTATGCAAAAGTGTTTTTGTCTGTATCATACACAGGGAAGAGGTGTGGCGCTGCGAGCAGGGTGGCTGACTCCAGAACCCAGGCACCGGCGGCAGATCATCCCAGAACTGTGTGACTCTGGGCAATAGCTCGATTAATCTTACAGACGGCCCCAGTGCCTTGACACCCTCAGGTAATTGTTTGCCCTTTACATACTGGACATTTACCTGCTGGTCTTCCCTGCTACAGGATGGTGACCCTCAGTTGCCATAAGATTTTTATGATGGGTAGGTCCATAACCCAGGAGTAATCTTCCTTTCCGCCAGGCAGTAGACGCTGTTCATTTAAGAAATGATGGTGGCCACGTTATCATAGTATTTTACTTGCGTTAGCATGTGCCCAAGCACATATTTGACATGCACAGCAGATGAGTACAATGTAATTTATTCACAAAAGATTACCATAAACATGCCCATCGATTCACACGTGCACAGTATTACCCACTGCTTGAGTAATGAAATGTGTGAAAAAATCTCATTTAAGAGTCAATGTCCCAGGGCGGGGTTTACCTGCAACCGTGGTACTCAAAGTACAGTCTGCGTGCCTCCAGTGGCCCACCAGACCCTTCTTTTAGGCCCGCAGACTTTTTAGTTCCCTCCTTTGACAAGCACAAAACAGCTGCTGTGCACCGGACCGCCCGAGACTTTCTGTAGCTACAAAAGACGGTCCCTGGCCCTGGAGCATGCATGATAACAACATCACTGAGCATGCCCCAGTGGCCCTATTTGGTATTTGCAGAAAGCCTCTAGTGACGTTGCACGCCAGGCTCTAGGAGGAAGCAAAGGTCCTTTAAAAGTCATCTGTTGCACATTCACAGCTGACTCTTAAGTAGCCTTTCCCCAAGCTACCTGCCAGGTCATCTTTATTGAGGATGTCACCGCTGCTCCCTTCACACCGCCAGCCTGCCCTCACCGCTGCCCACCAAAATTAGTACAAAAGCAGCAGGGAGCATCCAGGGGATCGAATCTGCCTGCTCTCCCTCGCTGCCCGGCGGCCAGCGTGTTTCCCTTCTTGGCCGACTGCCAGGCTCTTCTACCCTCTTGACCGCCAGCAGACCTGCCCTCTTTGCCAGGCCACCAGATGTCCAGAAGCAGCAGCCTTCTCTTTCATATGGGGATGGCCGGCACTCCCTGTCCCTCACCAGCATGGCCATCTTGCCACCCGAATATAGCAGTAGGACTTAGCAGGTAAGTGGTGACCTTTTTTCTGTTAATGTTTTCTACTGTAGCCTTACTGAAGGTTGAGTAAGCTCTTTCAGGTGAGTGTGTGGGCTGTTTTCTGGCTGTTTGTGGGCCTGTTTTATGGTCTACTGGGTTGGTTTTTATTGTTTTATCCTCATATTTAAAAACAGTTGCCTGCAACGAGCTCACATCCATGCAGTCTTCCACACCTTGCAAGCAACCTATATAGCATGTCTTAACAAGTTAAAAATTACTCTAATTTGCAAACATGTGCCACTTTTTTTTAGTTTTTCTTATTCACTAATAGTGGTCACTTTCATTCATGTGCTTGTGGCCATTTTCTGTTCCAGTCAGACATTGCTAATGAACTTAAATGCTTGCTAGCAATAATGAAGGTGACTCAATGACCTTGTCGGAGCCCCTGCAGGACCTTAAAACTAGTGGTGCCGCCCAAGGCAGTGATGCATCCTTTTGGGGCACTACCTATAATTACATTGATCCCCAGGGCTCAAGTCGGTCTACCACGCGGGTGGACGGCGTCCCCACACTTATTTTACCGGGTTTTTACCGGGTGGACTCCGTACCCCCTGCCCTAAAGATGGAGCCGGTACCCGAGTCTGCACCTGTGTGCGAATGATAGCCTTTTAAATGCACCCGAGGCTCAGACTAATCTCCAATCCCACCTCCCGCGATACCCTTGCCAGCCTTTCTCCGAGCACAGCCGAGGCGCCAAGGCTTCAAGGCGCTGCACTGTCTACACGCCGAGCATTTCACTTCGGGCAAATGCGTGCAGATTCAGCAGGAGGAAAGATTAAGCGTTTGGCTGTATTTCTCAAACAATAGATAGTATGGGTTATTCTCACACACAGAGCCGACAGTCTAACTGGCACAGTACAGGTGTGTTCTTGTGTTTTGAGTGACTGCCACTTATTGCAGTATTATACCCCTACTTGTATCTATTCACGCATTTCAGACGGAGACCAGCACATTTTTTGACGTCATGTCTGGTGACAACACCTAACTTGGAGCGTCCCCCCACTTCTTTTTTTGGGATATGTGCCCTGTTGATCCCCCTGCCTCCCTCACCACCAACTGCAGTCAATAAATAAAATAAAAAGAGGACATTGGCTTGTTCCTTTTTCACATTTTTCTTATTCTTAAATTCATGTGTTATTTTTTTTTTTTAGGATGTTGTATTACTTTATTACCCCTGTATAGGATGTGCTGTAAAAAGAGCAATCAGGTTAATGAGTGTTGGACTTGCACCTTTTTGAAGGGTTATTCCCAAACTTTTTGCCTTCCTCCCGTGTTTTTCTAATTTTGTTTTTGCTGGTTTTAGAACTCCGGGCGCTTTTCGAGTGCTGGCCAGTGCTAAAGTGCAAGTGCTCCCTGTGTAAATTAAATTGTAATTGTGATTGGTTATCCATGATAAGCATATTTGATTTTACCGAGTAAAGTGCACTGTGTGTGCCCAGGATCTGGAAATCAATTGATACTAGTGGGCCTGCAGCACTGATTCTGCCACCCACAAATTGCCCTGCTCACACATATCAGGCCTGCCAATGCAGTGTCTGTGTGTGCAGTTTTGAACTGCCATGTCGACCTGGCAAGTGCACCCACTTGCCAGGCCCAGACCTTCCCTTTTACTACATGTAAAGCACCACTAAGGTAGGCCAAAGGGAGCCTCATGGGCAGGGTGCAGTGTATATCAAAGGTATGACGTTTACTGCTGTGTTTTACATGTCCTGATAGTGAAATGAAGAGATAGAGATTTTGAGTTTTGGGTCCCTGAACACACATTTTAAAAATACATATTTTAGTGGAGTTTGTTTATAAAACACATGTTTGAAAATGCCACTTTCACAAAGTGGGCATATTGTTTGCTTTAACATTCTGTGACTCTGCATGCCTTCGAATCCACGTCTGAGGGAGGGTGACAGTTGTGCTGTTTGTGCATTCACTTTAAACAGTCCCACAAAGAGAGCTGAGGTCTGCCCTGCAATTCCCGATGGCCCATCACCAGGTTGATGGTTCTTCCTGAGCTAGAATGGTTGGAGGAGTCTCCACTGACATCGGGATAGGGCTGTGCCTGTGCTCACACAAAGCTGTCTCCATCCTCCTGTAGTATATCCAGAACCAGGTCAGGGAAAGGCAGGGTCTTGTGCACTACAAAGACTTCCCTTTGAAGTTTTCCTACTTCAAAGCCAGAAACCTGTATAAGTATTGGACCTCTCACGCACCAAAACCAGCTCATTTTGAGGCTCTGAGGATCCTCTGCAACTACGAGGAGCTACGCTACCAGGAGTAACTGTCACTCTATCACTGCTCTGATGCTGGTATGCTACCAGCTGATTGCTGAGTGATCAGGAGGAACTGTCACTTTGCACTGTGCACCGCTGTGTTGGCCTGGTGCCTGCTGACTCTGCAGTGAAGGAGGAAGAAGTCCTTCCCTCTGCATCCACTTGTATCTAAAAGGAACTCCAAGGGCTTTTCAAGCTTGCCTCCTGCTACAATGTCTCAAGGCCATAAAAGGCATTTCTGTCTTCGGCCTGAGCACCCCCTGCAAGCCAGCCTTGGTGATAACAGTTTTATGGACATAGTTTGCCCAAGCTGCACTCCCTGCAGCAAGCTCACCATTCTGCCTACAGTGATTCTCCAGTCACCACACCCACACTCCAGAGTACAGGTAGGAGCGCCTTTGCATGAGCCAAGCAGCAAGGATGTGTGCCCCCACCGCAGTCAAGTGCTGAGAGCTTTGGGCATCTGCCTAGCAACCTCAAAATGTGGGGCGTGCATTCAGTCCACCAGAAAGCCTCTACTGCTGTTAAACCCCAGTCCTGCCTGCATCTACACACACTGTCTTGATCCCCGTGTGTGGGGTCCACTGACCTCAGGAGCAGCTGACCGGCTTCCCACGTGGTGAAATTTTGGGATTCCTGCGTTTTGCATCAGTAACTCACTACGTCAAGGGTACCAGGACCCACGTGGTCCTGTTAGTTTTAAGTGACACTTACAGGCAGCAAACCTTGCTTGTGCATGGCCCTGGTAGAAATCCTTGCCCCGGCACACTAGGGGCACAGAGACCTTGCTCCAGCCTTTGGTTGAACCACGCTGTACCCCCCAAGGCATTTGTCTTCCTCATTCTGGTCACCTCCTTCCTGAAGCGGAGAAGCAGGTGAAAATAGTGCTGTAACTCCCTTGAAGGGGGTTTTGACAACTTTCTTCCTCAATGAAACAAACTTGAACATTACTTATTCACCATCCCAAAGATGCTAGCACTGCTAGCTCAGATTACTGTGTCCCCTTATAGACAGATTTGTGTTCTTTCTCTTCGAGACTCGAGGGGGCCCAAAGTTTATGTTGCGCTCCTTGCATTGATTGCACAGATACTCTTATTACTCCACTAGAAGCGCACTAGCTTCAAGAGTCATCTTTGTCCATGCTGTAGTGAGTGTTTAAGTATGCTTAAGTATAACAAGAGCATTCCTGCTTGAAATTAGTGATATCTTTGCTTGTGTATGTTGGATGTTTGTCGTTTTGGTCTTATTTTATTCCGATAAATATTGGCTATTTTTCTAAGCTGGTGTGGTGTCCTTTTGTAGTGTTTTCACTGTGTTACTGTGTATGTGGGTATGATATAAGCCAGACTACTTGTGCCAAGCTGCCAAGGGGGTGAGCAGGGGTTATCTTAGCTGTGCAATCCCCTTACCCTGACTAGAATAAGGGTCTGTACTTGGGCTGGGTGTAAACCTCTGCCAATTTGAGACCTCCATTTTTAACAATGAGCATCGCCATGCAATGTCTATTGAGATTGCTATTGTGTCTGATAATAAAAGTGCATTTCCAACATTTCAATAGAATGTATTTTATAAAGTGTGCCTACCTTTGAAAGTTCAACCATGGGTATTCACTTCTACAAGCTCCCCCTTGTAGGCTTGTAGTTGGGCTTCCACATACATCAGCTTTTGAAATACAGCATAGTCTAGTAATGTTTTGAAAAGTCAGTGATTTTTTTACTCTAATATCCTGGCCCCTCCCCCTACCTTTGCCCCTTCTCAGTCTTACCCCATCTGCAGGGCCATTGGTGCAGCCATCAGCCACAAAAGAGACCATACTTTTGACACCAGAGAAAAGGTTTGTCAGTACCCATGATCTGAAATATATATATATATACATTTGAAAGCTTATGGACTTTCTCACACTCTTCTACACACCCTGAAATTGTTGGGGAGTTGCTCCTGACAAAACATGTAATCCTACCAAGGGCAAATGCAAATCCTTTTCCATTGTGGAAAGGGGAAGCTATCAGACCAACATTGGTGGAAGTATAGGGGAAGATGTTTCATCATTGTAATATATCTTTCCCTGTAGAGAAAGAAAAGGGAATCGTGCCATTGCCAAAAGGTTATGTCACTCTACTATGAATAAATGGAAAAACTTTAGAATTGGTAGAAACAAGAAATCACCAACGTTTTCCAGAATGGTGCTTGGAAAGCATTGATGATAGAAGCATGCGAGCTGCGATTCTGGAAAGCTTTGTCAATTTCTTACAGACATAATTCTGCACCCATGGCAGTTTGTTGACATGAGGAAGCATATTTAGAGGCTAAATTAGAGTTTGGCGGGGATTGTACCCTGTCATAACACTGACAGAAATCCGACTCTGCCAAGCTGAAGGTCCCCCGCCTGATTACAGGTGGGCGGACCTTAAGTGTGTCAGAGACGGAGCCTACTCAGTGTCCATCACTGGAATACTCTTCCGTAAGCCCAATAGTGTTAGAGATTTGGTCATTCAACCTCCAGCCTGATCAGAGTGGGTGGGCGAATGGGCAGTTTTTAATATGGCTTACAGCTGTGAAAAAACTGGCGTTAAGCAACAGTAAATAGGCTTAAATGACCCACACACACACCAATGAAGAACAGTCGAATGCTGTAGGGAGTCATTAGTTTTAGTTTTTTCAAAAACAACCCTGGGTTTTGTTTTTAAATAAACAAAAACAAATTACAAATTGACAGTAGGTTGTCATGGTTAACAGAGCCCTCTATCTACTTTTTTCAACTCATTGACAGTAAGGACTGTGACGGGGGATCCTGTTAGTTGCAAGAGGTTTTCACTGGACATTCGACAACTCTAATTTCAGAGAGCGGGCACTCCTTCAGCGGGACAGTGTTTTGCTCCATCAACCTGACAGAGTAAATACCATTATCCAACCCCTAAATCAAGCCCTTAATAATTTGGGCCCAATCTAGAGTTTGGCTGATGAGTAAACTGTAATAAAAATGACAGATATCTTGTCTGTTTTATAAAAAGTGTCATAAGCTATAATGTACTTGTAGTATTTCTCTTGCGGCGACGATTCATGGTTAGACGGTCAAATTTTTTTTTTTTAACCTTGCGTGAATTTTTTCAAGCTTCAACATGACAAGATCCTGATCCTGCTCGATTTCTAGTTGACTTTACCTCGCTGATAAGTTGGATGGAAAACTGTTGCTGTTTGCTTTAAATTTCAAGAGGAAGTTGTCGACTGAAAATTGGTCCGAGCCTGGTAGGATCTTTATGTACTTTCTATATGGATGCTTTCTTCAATTATTTAACTCGGCTCAGCGCAGCGTTTTAAACTCTACGTTATAATTCTGACCATCCATTTCTGCGAAAGGCATTAATTTATGCGTTTGCCTTTGCTGCATGTACTTTAAAAACTCTGCGTATTGTGTTTATTTTGCGCTTATATTATACAAGTTATTTCATGAAGTGTTTTACTTTATCGGCTGTCAAGTTCGGGCAGCAATTCTGTTTGTCGGCTGTCATGTCAGGCAGCGTTGCGTGTTTACCTTCACGCGCACATCATAACTAACTTTGGCATTGAGTGCATCTTTTGAAATCTTGTATTTCTTACCTGCCTCTTCCATCCTGGAAATCTTACGGCGTCAATACAGCTTCGGAGCGGTGTCTCTTCCAGCGCGGATCTTTCTCCGAGTCACTGCCTTTCGTGTGTTCGTCAATACGTTCCTCATCATCGCGTATTATGACGCGCAACGTCACGTCTGCCATTGTTATTTTTTTTTTAGTTGTTACCTAACAACACTAGTCAGTGTGCGATTCAGCTCCATAGTAGACGGAGAGTTTGCGTTCCACTTCCTGGAGAGAAGTCGGACATTATGGTGATACGCACACCATTGTTTTCTCTAGTCATTATCCTCATTTTACTAGAACATCGCTATTTTGTGTATTCCACAGTGATATACATACCAATTGAATTTTGAACTACCTTATCATATTAGAACATCATTTTATTTGAAAACCACATTTCTTTGAGAATTCTACGGTGATATACACACCTATTAAATTGCTTTCTCATACTTGCAGTACATCACAATTTGTGTGTATTCCACGGTGATATACACACCAAAGTTACTTCTGCATTCTACTCAAATATCATTTTTAAAAAAATAAGAAAATCGGATTTCTTTGTGTATTCTACGGTGATACACACACCAGTTAAATTCTTTTCTTGCACTTACACAATTGTTTTGTTCTATTGTGCTCATCGTTCGGTGATGCGCACACCTGTAATATATATATATGTTTCATTTTGTTGAATTATATATTTTCTCTTCCTTATTCAATCCTTAGTATCATTTTTTTAACCTCTTGTGTGTCATCTTCAGCATGCAATCCGTGAAGCCTCCTCCTTCTTTCTTAGAACCACCTGGTGATCCACCTGTTTTATGGGAAAAATGGTTTGATGCTTTTGAGTCATATTTGGGAGCCATTGGAGCAACCAGGTTTGCTGCTGAGAGAAAGACATTTTTGTTATTACATTCCTTGGGGTTCGAGGGTGGATCAATTTTCAAACATCTTCCTGATCTCATTGTTGAAGAAAGTGACGGCTTATATGAGTTTCTCATAACTGTTTTTAAACTAAAAAAAAGGTTCGACAAACAACCAAGTATAATTGTATTAAGACACAAGTTCTTCAAATGAAAACAAAATGATGAGGACGTCGACACTTATGTTTCTTCCTTAAGACGTCTAGCAGCCGTCTGTAAATTTGAAAATGTTACTGATCAACTTATAAGGGATCAATTTGTGTGTAAGTGCAGAGAAAAAAACATTAGACAAAAACTTTTAACATTAATCGATCCCACTCTCAATGAGACTTTGAGAATTGCTAAGAGCATTGAAACATCTATTTTTTCTCTAAAGGAACTAGAAGAGAAAAGTCTAGAAAATTCTAATGATTGTGTTAATGTTGTAAAAAGTGGTAAACTTGCTCATAAAACTAAGAATGTAGCCTCTAAGAATACTATTAAGCCTTACAGACCTTATGTAATCAATCCCAACCAGTGCATTAGATGTGGGAATCCTCCGCATGGAAAAAACGGAAGATGTCCTACTATTTCTGTTACTTGCACTTCCTGCAAGAAAGTGGGGCATTTCGCAAAGGTTTGTCTAAAAAAAAAATATAGTAAAAAAAAGTGGCATGTGTTGTTGAATCGGACTATGAAAGTGATTCCAAAACTATATCTGTTATAAGGGATCAAGAACAAATCATGATTGGATCTTCAAGTATACCAATTGAAGGAGATCCTTCAGAGTGTAGAGATCCTATTGTGGATATTGGTGTTGGAGATAAAACTCTTCCCCTATTGGTTGATTCTGGTTCACGCATCACCATGATTACTAATAAACTTTTTGAGGAAACATGGGGTGATTCCATCATTCCATCTCCTCCAGATCGCTCCCCAGTTTCTTACGAAGGAAGAAAGATTGAGCTTTCGGGTTTTTTTTAGGACAAACTTTATTTTAAAGGGAGATGCATTAAGGGTAAAGTTTATGTTGCGGTAAAGGGGCTAAACATCCTGGGTTGGTTTCACCAGGGATTGTTTGGCATGATTCTAAGGCCGGGAACACTTGAACAAATCCTAGTTGTGGAATGCAGTGATGATCACAAACTAAAGTGGAAGTCCAGATATCCTTCTGTCTTCAGTGAGAGTTTAGGTAAAGTTAAAGGTTTTAAGCATAAAATTATTGTTAAACAGGGTGCCACACCTGTTAAACACAAACTCAGGGGAGTGCCATTTAGTGTTAGGTCTGATTTGGAGAAGGAATTGAAAGAATTGTGTGGTAAAGGGGTTATTAAACCTGCGGAATCTTCCCTGTGGCTTTCACCTTTAGTTGTTGCCCGAAAAAAAAAATGGCCAACTTAGAGTTTGTGTGGATTTGAGGTCCCTCAACAAAGAGATTTGGATTGATTCCCACCCCTTGCTCAAAATTTTTGACCTTTTTGCAGCTACTAAAGGAGCGAGGTGTTTTTCTAAACTTGATCTAGCTAGTACCTATCATCAAGTTGAGCTTCATCATGAGTCTAAATATCTTACTGCTTTTGTGTCTCCTTTGGGCACTTTCCAATATTGCAGGATGCCTTTTGGGTCAGCCTCGCAGGCTTCAGTGTTCCAAAGAATTATGAACAATATTTTGCGGGATGTGGACTCCGTCTTAGTGTTTCAAGATGATGTTCTTGTTTTTGGGAAGGATGATGTCAGCCATGATGCAGTTTTAGATAAGGTTTTGTCTCAATTCAAGGAACACGGTGTTGTACTTAAACCTGAAAAGTGTGAGTTTTCACGCGATAAAGTTGAGTAGTTAGGTCATGTTGTTTCGCAAGAAGGAATTAGTCCTAAACCTGTATTGTTAGAAGCCATTACCAATGCTCCTGCTCCCATTGATAAGTCTGGCGTAAAGTTCTTATTGGGATTGTGTGAATATTATTCTAAATTTGTACCTGATTTCGCAACCATTGTTCGTCCCATCAATTGCTTGTTAAAAAAAGGAGTAAGTTTTGCATGGGACCAAGAGTGTGTGGATGCTTTAAATCGTGTCAAGGTTGCTTTAAGTAATTGCAAAGCACTCAAACCGTTTGATCCTGCTCATAAATGTTTTATCACTGTTGATGCCAGTCAGGTAGGTTTGGGAGCTATGCTGACGCAAATGGTCTCAGGTACTGAACAAACCATTGGGTTCGCTTCTCATGTACTGAGAGGTGCTGAACATCAATACTCCGTCATAGAAAAGGAGCTTCTTGCTTGTTCTTGGGCTATTGAGAAATTTCGCCCATATATGTGGGGTAAACATTTCACTTTGCTTACTGATCATAAACCTCTTGTAAGCATTTTAGGTGATGGTATGAGTAAGTGCTCTACTCCTCGTATACTCAGAATGGTAACTAGGTTATTACAATTCCAGTTTGATGTCAGGCACATATCTGGAGGAAAACATTTAAGAGCAGATTATTTATCTAGGTTTCCTGTTTCTGAAAACGAGCAAGAAGATACCCAATTTGATGTACTTATTGATGAAGATTGTGAAGACTGCTTTGTGGCTGCTTTAGAGATTCCTCATCAAAGAGTAGGTTCTGAGGAGGAATGGAGATCTGCATTCAAGTCAGATAGTGTTCTACAAGATGTCAGTGACTTGGTTACAAAGGGATGGCCACGTGAGAAGGTCCTGTCTCCTTTGTTACAACCTTTTTGCAAAATTAGCCAAGAATCGTCCCTTGAAGATGGTCTTTTGTTTAGGGGTGAAAAACTTGTGCCACCTTCTTCTCTCAAATCTTGTATTTTGAAACTTGTTCTTGAAGAACATCTTGGGTCCACTCTCACCAAGCTGCGCCTTCGAGACTCTTTCTGGTGACCGTCTATGGATGGTGATGTGGAAAGCATGATTAAGGAATGTGGTGTGTGTTGTTCTTCAGACAAATCTATCAAAATTTCAACTCCTCCTTTAAAACCTATTGAATGTCCTGATAAACCTTGGATGAAGGTTGGCATTGATATTCAAGGACCATATGATGTACTTTGTGGTCCTTACAAATATATCCTGGTTTTGGTTGACTATGCATCCAAATGGCCGGAGGTTAAGTTAGTAAGAGATGTAAACACTAAAACAGTTGTGGAGTTTCTTTCTGAAATATTTTTGAGAGAAGGGTGTCCAGAAATCATTGTTTCTGATAATGGGAAACAATTTATTAGCAGTGAGTTTCAAAATTTCCTTCAATCTGTAGCTGTCAAACATCTCAAAAGTTCTTTTATCATCCCCAGACGAATGGCCTTGTGGAGAGGATGGACCATGTGATTGGTGATTGCGTGAAGTGAAGTGGGCAAAGTTTGGTGGTCATGATGTTAAACGTTCTCTGGAAGATATGTTATGCTTTTACCGAACTACTCCACACTCGGTTACAAAAGTTTTTCCTTTTGTTCTTATGAGGGGAAGGAATGCTAATACTGCTTTTAAACCTGGGTGGATGAGCAATCTGCAAAAATCTAACACAAATGTTGACGTTCTGATGTCTCAGGTCAAAGAAAATGTATATATTTCACAAGAAAAACAAAAGGCTTGGTTTGATGCTAAAAAGGGTGTCAAGATGTCTTTGCTCAATGTAGGTGATTTTGTGAAAATTAAATCTCCTGTACATACGAAAAAAGGGATTAGTAGATTCAGTAAACCGCAGCGTGTTGTTAATATCTATGGCAATGCTGTAAAGTTTGCAAAGTTTTGAATGGTTCTGTTACAAGATCTTATCAACTGAAAATGAGTGATGTTTCAAAAAGTTTGTGTTGTTCTCCTAGCCCATCTTCTAGTCATGATTCTGTAAGTAATTCTGTGGTAAGGAAAAGTTCAAGAAAATGTTTCTTTGCCTATTCGTTTCAGATGAAATTGTGTTCATTTTGATGAATAACTATATTGTTGTATATATTCTTGTTTTTTTTAGTTCTTGTAAGAATAACTTTATTTTTTTTAGGAAGAAGAGAAGATATGTAGTATTTCTCTTGCACATCCAGTGTTTTAGAACATTGGATGTGCATTGGAATACTCTGGTTGCATCGTAGCCTTGAGGTATTTGTTCACTTGGACCAATTGTACTGAGCCTGGTGGAGCTTCTTTATATGCTCCACAACCGTGTAACCTATTAAATACCTTTGAATCACCTTTGCCTCCTTCTCAGTTAGTACAGTACTCATAGCAAAGTGGACTGGATATCCATGTTGAAGTTTTTGTGCATATTATTCAAGTGGATTCACTTTCAAATGTAATGCGTATACAGACATGATGCTATAACATTTGAAATAAAATTGCTATGATGTATTAAAGTGTGTATTCCCCACTTATTCCTCAATGCCATCTTTTTTAAGATGGATGTTTTCCCCCTGCATGTTGGCTGTTCATTATTTTTCAGCTCACAGTCAAGCAGAGTTGTGCTTGTTAATTTCCATTGACATTGTTCTTGCTGTCCTCGAAGAAAACTTTCCAGCATACTAACAGTAATGCTGCCTTTCGTAAGGCCCTTCTATTAGCACACTGTATTGGATTATTTCACAAAAGTTTGCTGTTGTTCATGTAGCTAGTTCATCCTGCCATCTCCCGCTGACAGGTGCATAGAGTGGGCGGAAGCAATGTTCATGTGTTTAGATGCTAAGGCAATATGACATTTTATAAACTGTGTCTTATAAACTGTGCTCTGATTTGCTGAGAGTATAATTATTTTGCTCATACCATGACGATTTAGAAGAATTTGATGATTTATTATGCAAGAAAACGGTTTATAAACCCTCAATTTTGCGGGTGAGTTACAGGACTTTCTGATGCTACTAGGGATGCTGTCAATGTCTTATTTGATTTTGCTGCTCATTTGGGAAATAGAACTTTATTGATTTCGCACATTATTTGTATTGCCCTATTTGCTGAAAGCCTTTATGTTAATGACATATTGAAGCTTTAATTACAGTTTCTGTAGCGCATCTTTTTGAATTGTTGTAATAAATATTTTACATTTTAATTTGTGCCCTAGAACTCAATTATTGACTCTGGTCCTACTCAGTTTCCTGTTTTTTTTATATGCTGTTGGGTACGTTTGTGTTGGGAGACATTGCTTCATGTAATTTAGCTTTAACACCATCTCTGATTCATCAACCTTTGGGCACGCTATTACAGTACTATTTTGGGGTGTACAATTAAGTGATATCCAGTGTCCACAAAGTTTTGATAGTAGATGATGGTTGTGGGATAAGAGCATCTCCTTTCTGCTTTAGGGTTCTCTTTTTGCCCTGTCCCTAGTTCTAGTGGCTTTCCATTATGGATTGTCTAGGTGGATTACTTACTGAGTTCTTGACTTTAAGTCCTGTTCCTGAGAAAAGAGGAATGTAAGTATAAATTGGTTAGAACGATTCTTGAGATTGAGAGCGTTCTGGTGTTTTATCAAAGTATTGTGGTTTGTATGGTGTGATGGACTGTTATACTGCATGTTTAGTTTTTGGTTATACAAGGTTGATCCTTGGTTTATTTGTTGGTTTGATCACTGTAACATTTATATATTTGTCTTATTTGTGATTTGTGTCAAATCTGTTTTGATTTTGTTATTGGCTGATTTGGTAATCAAATTTGCTGCTATCCAAGTTGTTAAGATATTATTGTTGAACTTGTCTTTAGAAAATGTAGTGTGTTTTGTGAGGCACCGCATTCACACAGATAGGGATTTTTCTGAATGAATTAGTTTTTTTCCAAAGGGGTTTGCATGTCTGATTAGATATTTTTTATTTGCTGTTTGGTGCACAGGAGTATGCACACCTGATAGAAGTGGCTGGTCACTGGACGGGAGTATGCTTAAGTGTGAATGGAGTTTGACAAGTGCTGCAGACGTACTAGTCTTGTTTCTATCATTTGCGAAATTCATGTTATTCTATTTTTGTTGATTTCTCCTATTTCGATTAAGCAGACAAGGTTTATTTTGCTTTATATTGTGAGTTCATTGAGAAAAGGTTGTCCAGCTGTTTTCCTATTCATGAAGAAAATATGCTGTGGTTTGTAAGTCAACCAAGGAGTCACACTGGGATTGGTGAGATGTCAACACAGAGTAACGTTGTCATTAGATGGTTGCTGTCAAAGTTGATCTGCAATTGATTGACCTTAGGCATAGCCATGTTGTGACTGGCTGTTGTTCTCTTGCTTGCTTCGACAGTTTTGAGTTTATTTTGAGTGAGAATAATGGGTGCTGTGTTGAAAAATTCTAAAGCCCCTAGCTTACCTGCTATGGAGGGACAGAAAATACCAGCAGAGTGCTTGCCTCGAAACGTTGACAAATGTTGGACTCTATACGTGTAACTGGATTTGTGATTGGCAAGAAAACACCTCTGGTGATAAGGACCTGCAGTTTCCTGTAGGCAGTACCTTTAAGATTATAAAGTTACATTTCTTAAGGCAGACAATGAATGAGAGAATGTTATATCACCTAGACCTACACAATTTAGGGAATGAATAAATGGGAGCAAATAGCCAAGGTGAAAGAAAGAAAATAAATTATTAGAAAGCAAGTGTGACAATAAGGAAATATACTGGAGAAAGGATATGTCAGAAGAAGTGAAAGTATTTCCTATAAAAGTAAAAGAAATGAAAGAAACTAAAGACAAAAAAGAAATTTGATGAGGAAAATGGGTAGACGCAAAACCAAGAACAGGATTCAAATGAGAATGGTAACTTTTTAAATTATCTTTTAAATTCCTGACCAGAGACAGGTGAAGGTCGTCACTGTACCCAAAATAGCTGCAGCGGGACAGGGAACAAGCATACAGGCACAGGCTACGACAGGTCTTGCAGTAGTTGGTGCATTCAGCCCGTGCCCCACCTTAAAATACCCTCATTACAATGCCAAGCACTAGCAGGGATGTCACAGTTGTCTCTCCAATTTTAAAGGACATACCTGCCACAGTTCCTGCTGAAACTCCTAAACAGAGGGTAATAAACATTGGACTTTTAAAGATTGAATTTGGGAAAATTTTACAGATGACAGTAGACTTAAAGAGACTGATGTCCTGATCTTGTTCGCGCTATATAAAACTTTATAAATAAATAAATAAAAATAAGGTAGATGAAATTAGATATTTGATTAGAGAAGTAGCATGTTGTGCGAATGAAGCACATGATATGCTTAAACACTTAGCTGAAGAATGTGAGGTTAGAATTAGCAAAGTGAGGTTTGCACATTCAAATTACAAAGTGGACTTACCTAAGAGGGAATAAAATAATTGAGTTTTGATCACTTTACTCTCTCATAGCAAGGATCTAGTTGAGAGAACTAAGAATTGAGGAGACTTGGGGGGGCGTGGCTTAGCCGGCTGCAAGATGACTGCACCCTGAGTGGGCTCTGTTGGCCAAGCCGATAATCCACCAGCAATCCTGCAGACAATCCCTCGCTGCCACTCAACACAACGCCATCTCGACCTACCGCTCCCCTGGGCATAACCTGATCCAACTTTCGCCCTCCTAAGACACCGCTGTGCCGAGTTCCATCGCTGGGCCTAGGCCTTGAATCTGGGCTTTCCTGCAGGCGTGGCTGGGCCTTCCCGGTGCCTCTCTCTACCGGCCTCCTGTTATCGGACCATCGCCCCGGGCCCAGCCTCCAGCTCTCTGCCATCGGAGCCGGTGAGTGCTGCAGCTACGGGGTGTCTTGTGGCAGGATCAGGAGCGCGTGTGCCGTACCGCACAGCCCTCGCCTTCTCATCGTGCAGGCGCCATATCCCTGCTCCTGGCGCCGGCTGCGACGGCCTACCCCCACCGGGCCTGGCAACTCGGGCGATGCGGTCCCCGCGACTCCTCGCCACTTGTTGCCCTTCTCTGGTGCAGCCCACCCATCTCCCTGTGGTGCCTTGCTGTGTGCTGGAATCTATTTAGTGGCCCTTCGATTCCTGCCTGTCGGCCGCCTGCCTTCCATCACCACTTGGCGATCACCGTTCCTCTACCACCATCTTGCCTAGCGGCGGCCCTGGGCCTTTCACTTGCTGCCACGCAACCTCTGCCTGTTGGTGCCGGCAGCTGTGCCCGGCGCCCGCCTCGACCTTCCTGCTGGGCTCAGCACCAGGTGGGGCCCGATCTTGTAGGTGCCTTGGCCCTCTACCACCTACTCACAGCCCTCTGCGGCCTCTGCCGGCCTCTTCTGTTCCTGGACTCGGGGAGGCCCACTGGGGTCTGGCTGCTGCTCACCTGTCGTTGTTCCTGGTGAGTGCCGCTGCTGTGGGGGCTTCCGTGATGGGTTGGGGGCGTGTGTGCCGTACCACAGGGCCTTGTCTACCACCATTGCTGCTGGGGATTCACAGTATTACCTCCTTCAGTTGGCCTCGCTGTACTGGCCCCGTGCCGGGGGCCACACGTCCCTGTGTTTCCCCGCTGCCACTCCCCTGCAGTTCCGCCATCTTCAGCGGTGCCTGCGGCTGGAGCCAGCACTGAAGCAACCACTCCTCCCCAGGTTGTCTCCAATTCAGTGGATTCCCTGCACCACCTATCCACTCCCCTCACTGGTGCTCCCTAATCTCGATGCTGGCCTGCTCTGTTGACCATCTCCTCCATTGCATCACCCATGCCCTTCTTCCCTGGACATCTCCTGCTTGGACTGTGTGGTGGGCACTTGGCTGGAGCCGGCACCAGGCCCCCCTCTGAGCTGCTTCAGCCTACCCTCTGCTTGGACTTGCTGGGCCCTGCCTGCCACCCGGCCCCTGATTACCTTTGGTGAGTGGTTCTCTTGTGGGGGCACCTGCGGCTGGGGTGGGTGCGCTCTTGCTGTTCCGCGGGGCCTGGGCCTATCCCTCGCACAACAGAGGCTCTTCGTTCCCTGCCTCCAATCGTAGGTCCAGCGACGAGGGCAGTGTGCCCCCCACATTTCCCCACTGCCTCTGGCCTTCACAGCCTTAATCAATTCATCTGCCGCCACTCTGGGGCCAGCACTGGTGCGGCTAGGATCACCCACACGCTGCCGGCCCAGAGGCCTTACCACGTTGCCAGCCTTGCCACTCCTCTGTGGGACCCGAGGGCCTGACGGACGCCTGATACTGCCTGCCATCATGTGGGGGTGACACCAACGGCTCTCTCACCACACTCATCCTCCGGCCTGGCCGCCACCTGCTCACTGAGTGCCTGTACTCTTGTCTCTAGGCCCTGACTGCCCGTTTCACCTACTCTCACTGCGACGCATTTCGCACATCTCAGGGCGCTGCAGCCTTGGCCCCTCCCTGCAGCCTTCCTCCTGCTGTTTGGCAGCTTCCCTCACCTGCTTCTGTCCGGCCATGGGGAAGCCCGACCCTAAACAACCAAAGAACGCATTTGATCTGCGCTAGCAAACGAGCCAGGATGGTGCGGTCACTGATGGGGGTGACCATGCCGCTCAAATGGAGATGGCCCCAACACAGGAAGAGGATCTCAAGTCCATCATGTTAAACATCAGTCCACAGTCACGGGCATTGTGGCCCAGCTGGACCAATTGTCGAGACATCTTGACATGTCGAAGGCCCGTGTGGACTCGCACGACGCTCGCCTACTGCATGTTGAAACGAGGGTCTCTGTTGCTGAAGACGCTGCCGCTCAGGATCACCAAAAGCTACTCTAGATGGACAAGATACTTGAGCTGATCTGGAACAAAAATGAGGATTTGGAGGCGCGCGCCCGCAGTAGCAAACTCTGCATCATGGGTGTGCCCGAATACACCAATATCTAAAAAATTGAGGACTTTGTAGAACAGCTCATTCACTAACTTTTCAGTGATGTCATATCCCCAGTCGTCGAGCGGGCCTATCGCTCCCTCGGTCCCCGTCCCTGCCGGCTCGCCCAATCATTGCCAAAATCCTGAACTTCGGGGACCGCAACGCCATTCTTCGAGCAGCCAGGGAGAGAGATGAGATTTGTCATCAGGGCAACTCCTTGACATTCTACCCCGACTACACTTTGGCGGTGCAGGCTGCTTGCTGTGAGTCCCTCCCGGCGAAACAGATCCTTCAAAAGCATGAAGTCTCTTATTCCTTGGCATATCCCGCTAAACTGTGAGTCAGGCAAGGCTCCAAGATGCTCGTCTTCCCGGATCCCAAGGACGCTCTGGCCTTTGTGAAGAAACTAGACAGGTCACATCGATATTCTCCTGCTAACTCTCAAGCCACTGCCGATGGCAACACCAGTGATAATGACTGAACTGCAGTGAACTCTAGACTTTATCACTGGCTGTACTTCATGTTGCTCAGTTACCTGTTTCGATTTGGCCCACTTTGTATTTCTTCCTCCGCAGGGCACTTCATATCATAATTTTGCTCTGGGCTTGGTGCCCCTGATGCCCAGGTGTCATTTTTTCTGTTGTTTGCCACCACTCATGGCTTGGCCACCCTGCTTCTTTGGCAGGGGTGTATGCTGAACGATGCCATGCCTTCACGGGATGATTCCCTCCTTGGACATAGACTTTTCCGTTCCCAGTTGTGGGTCCCCAGGGTGGGTACCGGTGGTATTTCAGCCTGATTGGGGGGGTTGGTGTGGGTGGTGGGAGAGGGGATTCTTGGGGTTTGTTGCCTCCCTCTGAGGCTTTATTGTTTGTTCTGATGTATGCTTTTCTTTTAATCCCTTTATGACACGTCATGTCAACCGTCTAGGTTATTCTATTACACTCCCCTCTTTCACTGCACTGTGTCATCATTGCACATCAGCGGCCATTTGCCTTACTAAGGGTTCTGTGTTGTTGGGACTGTCGCCTCCGTACAAGGATTTTGTTGCGATTTTGACTTCATTGTTTCACTGCACTTCCAATCCCATTGCACTGTGCTTCTTGCTGTGCTCCTCACTGCATTTCTCCATCCGACTGCACAAGGTTTTACCCACACTTTCAGCCTCCCTTGACACTAACTTCCTTGCCAAGGCACCATGACAGACACCACGCTCTGGGCCTGGAACGTCCACTCTCCTAACGACCACCGCAAGGCACGCCTGGTCTACGCCCACCTCATCCGGCATAGGGTAGACACTTGTTCTATAGAAGAGACCCACCTGCTACCCGTGACCTCTCTCCAGGCATTGGGGTGAGATACACTCCTCCTTCTACTCTCTGGGGTATCTATCCTGCTGCGCAAAGGGCTTCTGTGTCAGACTTCCCAGGTAGTCATCTACCCCAGGAGGCGCTTCGTGGTCCTTCATGGTACCCTTCAGACCCAACCATTGACACTGGCTGTGCTATATGGTCCCAATCATGATGACCAGGACTTCTTTGTGCAAGTTTGACCATATCTCGTCCCTGGGCCTGCTGCGCTCCTCTGGGGGGGTGATTTTAATGTAACACTGTCCACCTTGCTAGACTGCTCCAGTCCTCACGCTTCCCACCCACGCGCAGCTGCACTATTGAGGTCCATTCTCACTGATAACTCTCTATATGACGAGTGGCACCACACTCGCCCAGGGGCACGCAAAGGCACTTGCATAACTGGCTCCTGTGGCTGTTGGTCTCGCTTGGAGCTCTGGATCACCACTCCGGGCTCCCTTGCTTGGCTCACCTCTGTTGAGCACATGGCACGCACCCTGTCAGATCACGCTCCTGTCAGCCTCTGTCTGTCATTCCCCATGTCAAGCGTTCTCTTGGCGGCTTCCCCCTAATGCGCTACGCGGCTTCGTCTTCTGCGATGAGATACAAACCGTGATCACGAATTATTTTGAGGTTAGCGAAGGCACTGTCGACTCCCCCTCCATGCTTTGGGAGGGATTCAAGGCTATTATCTGTGGAGAATGTATTTCCAAGCAGTCCGGTGTCCTAAACTCTATTAGCGGTACTCTTGATGAACTAGAAATGGAGATAAGGGGTCAGATGTATCAAGGCTTTTGCGACTCGCAAACGGCCTTTTTGCATTTTTTCATATGTATCGCAATTTAAGGAATCGCAATCATTTGCGATTCCTCATTTTGCCATAGCATTTAAGGAATCGCAAATTTTGCGATTCCTTAAATGATATGTATGTAACAATTTAAAATTGCGATTTTGTGTTAAGAAATCGCAAATTACCACCAACTTGTAGTTGGTGGTAATTTGCGATTTCTTTTAAAAATGCCCTATTTGGCATTTGTAAGGGTGGCATGTGAGGCACATACATGTAAATTTCAGGGGTGCAGCAGGGTGTCTTTGAGACACCCCTGCACCCTTGAAATAATTCTCAAATTGCGATTAGCTAATTGCGAATTCGCAATTTGAGAATTATTGCACTATCATTCCTATGGGCCTCCTGGCCCATAGGAATGCATTGGAAATTATTCTTTATTTGCGAATTCGCAAAATGCGAATTCGCAAATAAAGAATAATAAGGAATCGCTAAAAAATAGCGTTTTGTACATACATTCCATTTTGCAATTTCTAAATAGAAATCGCAAATCGGAATCTTGATACATCTGGTCCTAAGGCTCTGGGCCCATCCCACTCCCGGGAACCTAACCCTGACATGCTGGCTCAGATCCGGGAGAAGCTCACTGACTTCGCTGATGAGGCCAACACAGAGTTTGTGTTTCTTGGCAGGGAGGCACTGGCACGCTGCTTTGGTGTAGGTGACCGCCCTGGAAAGACACTTGCCAACCTCCTCCGCCTGTCTCACGCCGCATTCTACATAACCCCCATCCAGGATGGAGGCCCTGACAGGACCACCTCCCCTGAGGAAATCAAACCGCAATTTACTGCATTTTACGCACAACTCTACATGGCCAGGACTGTACCCCCACAAGAGGTTATCTGTCAATATGTTGATACCCTTCAGATCCTTTGGCTTGGCAACCCTCACCCGGAATTCCTTGATGAGCCCTTCTTCAAAGATGAAATCCTTGCTGCAATTAATGGCATGCCCGGTGACAAGGCCTCAGGATTGGACGGCATGCCAGTATCCTTTTATAGACCTTTGCGCCCCTTTTAGGAGCGCACTTAGCTGCCATGTACAACGAATCTTATGAAAATGGTCAGTTCCCCCCTTGCTTCGCAAGGCACTACTCACTCTACTTCTAAAGCCAGATAAGCCCCCAGAGCTGCGAGATTCATATCGTCACCTCTCACTAATTAATACGGACAGCAAAATCTTTGCCAAACTCCCCGCCTCCCGCCTTCTTTCCCTCATGCCGCTCATTGCTCGCCCGGACCAGTCCAGATTCATTGCCGGCTGTGCGACCACCTCCGGACTATATTCTCCGCCCTTCATCAAATTAACCCAGTGCTCCCGGCAGTGGCTGCCCTGCTTGATGCCACCAAAGCCTTCGATACCCTAGAATGGCCCTTTCTCTTCTATCTCCTCCCTTGATTGGGCTTCAGCCCAGTATTTATACGTGAAATATTAATTCTTAACTCCCTTCCCACTGCCTGCCTCCAGAATAATGGTCAAATATCTGAGCCTGTCTCTATCAGGAGAGGTAACAGGCAGGGGTGCCCGCTGTCACCCATGCTCCTTGCCATTGCAATGGAACCCATTGAT
Source organism: Lissotriton vulgaris (assembly GCF_964263255.1). Classification (NCBI taxonomy): domain Eukaryota; kingdom Metazoa; phylum Chordata; class Amphibia; order Caudata; family Salamandridae; genus Lissotriton; species Lissotriton vulgaris. Next base: position 973,214,062 of record NC_141694.1, read on the forward strand.
GATAGACTTCAACAGCACAACACCCAGAGAGGCCTCAGTTTTGCGGCTCGCACCCTTGTCGTCTCCATGTATGCGGACAACGTTACTCTCTATGTCCACAATCCTCAGGTGAACCTCAGCCCACTGGTCCATGAGGTGATATGGTTTGGGGGCTACTCTAGCATTCAGGTTAACTGGAATAAGTCTGTGCTGTTCCCCCTCACGGACACCACGGTGCCCTTCACTCCAGACTACCCCTTTGTGTGGGCAACGGGTCCCACAAGATACTTAGGCATCTGGCTAAGCAGGGACGTGGATGAACTTTGGAGGGCTAACTTTGGCCTGGCTACGGACTGGTTTGAGTCCAAGATTCCCCTCTGGCACCGGCTGCCTTTGTCTCTGGCCGGTCACATCGCCATCGCCAAGATGGTGGTGCTCCCAAAGTTTTTATATTTATTCGCCAATATTCCCATTCTTTCACTGTCCACTTTTTTCACAAAGTCCGCTCATTGCTTATTACTCTGGTCTGGGCAGGTCGACAGCCCAGAATTGCGTATAATATCCTTACCCTCCCAATGTCACGTGGCGGTCTTGGTTTCCCCAATTTTAAACCTTATGCCCTTAGCGCCCGGCCAGTTTCCTAAATTGTTTGCTCCACCCCACTCTTTTTAAGCCACATGTCACAGTGGAGGCTGAACTTGCTGCCCCATGGTCGCTCACGACTGCCTTGTTCGCCCCGGCAAAACTCCCACGTACACAGATCGACAAGGTGGTGACCCTCCACTGGGCCTGGGATGGGCTCTGCAAATTCTCCGGCTCTGATATGCTCTCCGCAAATGCCATGCCTATTGTTCATCATTCGGCTTTTCCCCCCCTTCACTCTTCCGGGATGGTTAAACATGCAACCCGCTTAGTGCTTTCCACAGTATCAGACCTCTACCCTGGAGACACATTCTTCTCACTCGCTGCTGACTCCGGCCCCTTTGACACTCTGCTCTACTATCAACTCAGGGTTATTTGCAAGGAAATTCACCTCTCGTTCCCCCAGCCTCCTTCCTCGATGGCCACTCTTAATTTCCTTTACACATCCCCCTTCCCCCTGAAACTAGTCACTAAAATTTACGCCCTTACACTGGCAACATCTGCCTTCTCTACTGCCAGGCGCGGTGGCATGGGGTGACCTGGGTGTTGAAATCCCTCACGTAGACTGGGTCTATTGCTGCAATCAGATCAAACGCCTATCCCCAAACTACCGCCTGCGCCTTATTCATTTTTAGTATTTACATAGGCTTTACCGTACTCCTGCTCAGTTGCGTAAGATGGGACTTATCCCCAATGATAGATGTCTGCGCTGCTCTGCTCCTGAGGCAGACTTCTCCCACCTTGCCTGGTTTGTGCCCTCAGATCTCGGCATACTGGCGCAAGGTCTGTGCCTCTATCTCTGAGATCACCTCATTGCTGGTCCAGCCGGATCCTCTCCTCTGCCTCTTAGGCTTAGTCAAATTTTGCCTAGATGCCACACGCCGCTTGACTACAATGCTTCTTGTCCTTGCGTGGTGCAGGGTCTCCGTGTGCTGGGGTCGCAGCCCTGTACCCAAGGTCGACACCTGGCATGAGGATGCTTTGCGTTGTCAGACACTCCTGTCTGAATTCTGGGACCTAATGCCAGTCAAATCCCGCCCAATTGACATATGGGGTCCACTTGTGTCTTACCTCTTAAGTCGAAACCCTCAGCGCCCTACAACCTCCCCCGTGCTCCCCAGCTGGCGCTCCGCCTGCGGCGGCCGCCGGTGATGGTCAGTGAGTAGCTTTCTCCATGCTCACATTCCCTTCTGCTCCATTAGCCTCTCTCCCCAACTCGCTGTGCCTATTCTCATGGCTCATTCTACTGCCCTGGTACTGTCACAGCATTTCTCCTCTGTATCGCTTTCTTGTGCTTCATGTTTGAGGGAACCTCTGCTGCGATATACTGTTTGCCTGTATATAATGTCTTGATACGGTGCAATCTTGTAATCTTGCTGTTCAACTTTGTTCATTAAAGGTTTTTGAAAAATTAAAAAGAAAAAACAAAGAATTGGAGAGACTTGAAGAAGTAACAAGAAAAGTGGACACAGAAAGCTACTTCTAAAAAGAAGGATACAGAGACAGGTGATTGTCAGCTAAAGGGATTGTCAGTGACTCAGAGCCACAGACAGTGTCAGAATTTCCTATCAGAGAAGAGCATGGAGGGAATTGTGTGCATGTACCTTGGAATAGAGGTGATCTTTATGTCTTTACGATTAATCTTCCAAAACTTAGCAGAGAACCCAACAAGTAGGTTAATAGGTTAGAGACGATTTTTGAAAATGCATTGGACTGATTTGGTTACATTTTCTGAGATGGTCATTCTGAAGTGATCTATGTACTAAGAATAAAGCTGCTGTTGCTTGGCCGACTGAGGAACCAGCTAGAGTTGCTCCTAATAATGTTCTATGGTGGCTTCGTGCAAATATAGAGCAGTGATAGATCATTTGAAAAAGAAGGTGCCAGAGAAAGAAATGAACTGGGCAAAGATTCTGAGAGCTACACAGGAGCTGAAGGATTTGCTGCATGTCTACTGTGAGAGACTTCTACAGATTTATTAGAAACTTAGTGGAGTTCAACAACTCCAGAAAATACGGTGTTAGCTGTATCAGCTGTCATTTTTAATTTGTGTCTCGAGCATAGTTCGCAAATTCAGCAGAGTGTGATGTGTTGGCAGCAGAAATAGATTAAACAGAAATTGATAATTGCACAACCAAAACCGATTCAAAGAAGTGGCAAAAATCCAGTGATGAGTTCTGGTTGGATTTTGTAATGCCTGGCAATTCAGGAATTATTGGAGCACATCCTATGCAAGGTGTGAGAGTGGGAAGTGACATGGTGCTGATATACTGTCATGGAAGAGGAGTCATGGGTAACTCTGGAGTAAAGGCAAATATTAACTTGTTTAGGAAGAGCACTGCTAGCAAAAGATGGCGGCTGTGTAGAACGGCTGTGTGCGGTGAAGCGGTGGAGATGAGCGAGTAACCTGGTCTTTCACGAGAATGCTTCATGAGAACCACACAACGGCATAGTAATCGGTCTGGAGAAAGGTGATATCGGCAAAAGTGCTCATGACTTCTTTTTAAAAACGCCTTTGTTTTGGATCTGGATCTGGTAGTGAGGAGCGGTGAAAAGCGACAGTCGATAGGCGGAGAACGGCGAGATTTGGTGATCGGCGAGTGACCTATGTTCCTGCCTCTTACCTGCCGCGGGCCCATTGGTCGATTGCTCCGGGAGCTAACGCTAGCGGTGAGAGTGCTGGCAGTGGGAGGCAAAGTCTACACGGCAGGGAGGAGCCCGGCGGTACGAAGCCTGCGGAACTCATGGAGCCTACGGAGCAGGCAGGAGAGCCCAGCGGCAAGAAACTCGCGAAACCGAGGAAGTAGCGGGAACAGCGGGAACAGAGGTCGGAAAAGTCGGAAAGAGGTCATGGCGCCGAAATTAAATACGACCTCTAAAGCCGCTGCTAAAAGAAAAGCCGCTGCTGAAGCTGCAGCTGAGGCTGATGAAGAGGATATTCATCAGGTGAAGCAGACATCCCCGGTAAGAAAACACCAACTTGGAAGCAAAGCTAAGCCGGCTGGTACCCCTATAATTGAGATGTTTGCCAAAATGGGAAAGGAAAAGGACCCTAAATCTGTTGTTGTGTCAGTGGAAAAGGGGCAGGGAAAAGCGGCTGAAGAGGTGTCAGCAGGAGGGGATGCCGAGGGGGGGGATTTAACTGTTGAATATACTGAGCCCCTCTCCAACATAATAGAGACTGACTTAAAGACTGCTGGGCAACCTAATCGGCAACCTAATGATTCACCTTCAAAGAAAGAAGTAACTACGGTTCGGGAGGGGGCAGGAGAAAACATAGAGGCTGCAAATTTGTGCTCTAAGGAGGCAACGAAAGATAAAATGGAACCTGCACTGTCTCAGGAGGGTAATATGGTAAATCACCCTGGCCCTGAAAAATTAACTGATAAGGATAAGGAGAAAGCCCCTAGCAAATGCTTCTTTTCTGTTTCAGAAGGTGGTGAGTGGTCGGAGGACGACAGTTCTGAACAGGCAGGTAGTAATTTGGATACAGAAAGTGAGCCAGAACATGTCCCTGGGTCACATATATCCGCAGCAAGATCACCCGCTGGGATTAAAATCCAGGAGCTTAGCTGGGATCAATCGTCAGCCACTCCACTACTTGGGAGCCCACATTGGGAAGCCTCACAAATGTCCCTCCTAGAGGTGATACACAAAGAGATCCTCGCACAAAGGGAAGAAACTCGTCAGGATAGTCGCAAGGCCCAGGCCGCTGTTAGAAAAATGCAAGCCGCTGTGAGGAAACTGTCCAAAGTGTGTGCTAACTTAGGCGACCAAGTGTCAAACCTAGAGGAAAGAGTGGTTTCAACGGAGGCAGAGTCAGCGGCAGCCACTACCAAGGTAGATGCCCAAAATGCTCAAATAACGGACATCCAATGGATGCTGGAGGACCTGGAGAACCGACAAAGGCGGAATAACCTCCGGGTGCTAGGGGTACAGGAGGGGGCTGAAGGGACGGACGCGAGAGCATTCGTCATTAAACTCTTTGAGCAAGCATTTGTAGATTTACCAGGCTGGAACTGGGCAGATGAAATACAGCGGGCGCATTGCACCCCGTTCAAGCCAAATAAACATCCAAAGGAAGGGGATAAGCCTACAGCGATATTGATATTCTTAGGCAACTTTCTGTTGAGACAAGCGATATCGGAAAAAGCGAGACCAGATTCAAGAAGAACCGTTGGAGGGATATCGTTTTTTGTCAGGCCCGACTTCTGTCATATAACAGTAGAGAGGCGATGGAGGTTGAGACAGTTGATTTTACCTTTTCAAGCTAAAAAGATGCAGGCTTACTTGATCAACCCGGCACAATTGAAAATAATTAATGCTGGCAGAACATTGTATTTCACGTCAGAGGTGAAAGCTAAAGAATATTTGGACTCTCAAGGGGCAGGAGCCTGACGAAATAACTCTTTTTCTGAACAGGATGTGTATCTGCATATTAATAGGTCTTGATAAGCCTGCTAACAGGCCAAATGTATTATTTTTTCAGCACGGTGTTATGGCTGCATGAAATTGTGGTGTGTGGTTATCCTTTGGCATTTAGGTATTCATTGGTGGTCTATTTATATCCAGAGTATGGATCTTATGTACGGTTTTGAGCAACTTCATCTCCACCGCTTTAACCGCCTCTCCATCGCGTGCACAGACTAGGTCTGAGCGCCTTACTTGAGTGGGTGTGTGGGTGTGGGTGGTGGTGGGGGTGGGGGTCGGGATGGTGGGGGGTTGGGCGGGAGAATGGTGGGAAGGGAGGGGGAGAGAAGGGAGGGAGCAAAAAACAAAAAATTAGATGTTTTGTGTAAAGAGGTTTTGGGTTTCAGTCAGAGAACTTCAACAACAACAATTGATAAATCAAGACTCCGCCCTCTATACTATCAGGGAAAGATAATACAAGTCTATGTCACACATTAAAATTTGCTCCATCAATGTTGGTGGGTTAAATGATTGGAGAAAACATCAGAGATTGGGTCACTTTGCCAGATATAATAATCTGGATATTTTTTGTGTGCAAGAGACCCACCTCCCATGGGCTAGGAAAAATCTATTAAATATTAGGGGTTATGAGATATTGGCCTGCTCATCACAAACTTCAATGGTCAGGGGGGTGGCTATTCTTGCCAAACAAAGTCTAGGTGGGGCAAAGAGAGTGAAGGCGGATAGCTCAGGAAGATGGGCAATAGCCGAACTGAACCTTGGATATACGCTGTGTACAGTGTATGGGTCAAAGTATGATGACCCGCAAGTGTTTGATATCCTAGAGGAAGAGCTGGCAGATTGGCCGACACCGATCATAATGTGTGGGCATATGAATTTTTAGGCGGATTGGAATAGGTCAAGTAGTTATTCAGGATGTAAGCCAAAAGTGTTTAGGGCCCTGACCTCACTCATGAGATCACATGGGCTTGAGGATGTATGGAATGTGAAAAAACCTACTGAACCGGGCTTTACCTATTTCTCTTTTTCCGCATCGGAAATACACCAAATTGGACTATTTCCTGCTCTCCTCAGATAAGCTTTGTAAAGTAAACATCCTGAAATTACCCAAGTATATCTCTGACCACAACCCACTGATCCTAACATGTGCGGTAGATAATGTCGAAAGGCGGCTAACAAACTGGTCATTTTAGAGAAAGCTTCTTGCAGATGATAGGTTTGTGAGACATATAAGACAATGGACTAGGGAATTCTATGAGATTAATCGGTATAGTGCTTCTCGTAATGTAGTTTGGGATACTTTTAAGGCGTCTCTGAGGGGTGAGACAATAAGTTGCTCAGCCAGATTGAGGAAGGAGGATAGGATGAAGGTTGAAATTCTGATTGGGGAACTAGGAATAGTAGAAGCACAACATATTAAAGAGATAGGGCAGGGGGCTGATGGTCAGGCAAGTTTAAACAGAATGGCCACCATCAAAGCCGATCTTCAGGGGGTAGTGACGCAGAAGGAGTCTAGGGAGTATCAGTCCTCTAGGGCAAAGCGATACTAGACCGGGGAACAGGCAGGAAGAGCATTAGCACTCCGGACTAGGCAGGAGAGATCTAAGAACTTGATCTCCAGTATACAGGAAAATGGGACCGAATATACTGAACCTAAGGAAATTCTGAGAGTTTTTCAGACCTTCTACCAAAACCTATATGATGAAGAGGGTGGGGGGACTGTACAAAGTCCAGTCCTCAAAGATGACGGACCAGAACTAGACGAAAGAAGTAGGGAGATGTTGGAACGTGACATGACTCTGACTGAGATAAAGATGGCGCTTCAGGAACTAGCAGCTGGTAAACTGCGGGACCTGATGGGATCTCCCTGGAAGTTTATAAGTGCTTAGAGGAGGAAATTGCCCCAATCCTGCTGGATCTATTTATTGGTATAGTATGCTCAGGTCTAATCCCTGATACCTGGAAGGAGACAAACATTGTCATATTTCATAAAAAAGGCAAGCCTAAAAATAATCCAGGTTCATATCGTCCGATTTCCCTCATTAATGTCAAGTCAAGTCAAGTCAAGAGATTTATATAGCGCGCTACATACCCATAGGGTCTCAAGGCGCTTGAGGAAGGGTGGGGAATTACTTGTCGAATATCCAAGTTTTAAGTTGCTTTCTGAATGCTAGGTGGTTCTGAGTAAGGCGAAGGTGAGTGGGAAGTGAGTTCCGAGTTTTAGCTGCCAGGTAGGAGAAGGATCTACCTCCCATGGTGGTTTTGTTGATGCGAGGTACAGTGGCAAGGGCTTGGTTGGAGGATCGTAGCTGACGGGAGGGGGTGTAGAAGGACAGTCGTGTGTTGAGGCATTCGGGTCCAAGTTCGTAAAGTGCTTTGTGTGCCTGGGTTAGGAGGCGGAAAGTAATCCTCTTATTTACGGGGAGCCAGTGGAGGTTTTTCAGGTGACCAGAGATGTGTTCTTTACGCGGGATGTCTAGTATGAGCCTGGCTGAAGCGTTCTGGATGCGTTGGAGTTTTTTCTGGAGTTTTGCGGTGGTACCGGCATATAGGGTGTTTCCGTAGTCCAGGCGGCTCATGACCAGTGCGTGGGTGACCGTTTTTCTAGTTTCTGTGGGGATCCAGCGAAATGTTTTTTTGAGCATGCGAAGAATGTTGAAGCAAGATGATGAAACAGCGTTGACTTGTCTGGTCATCAAGAGTGAGGAGTCCAGGGTCTGGGTAAAAAGATTGGGGGGGATCATTGGTCGATTGGTCTCCCCGTGGCAGCATGGGTTTGTGCCAGGTCGAGGCACTACGGATCACATAAGGCGTGCTATAGCATTATTCGATGCCCATGCTGCCACGGGTGGAGATATGGCCATGATCCTTCTTGATGCTGAGAAAGCATACGACCGTGTGATCTGGGAATGTCTGTGGGGGATCTTGGCCGGAAGAGGGTTTGGGAATAAGAGCATGAGGGCAATCAAGGCGATGTATAGTGACCCTGTTGCTAGGGTTATGGTTATGGGTCAAAGCTTGGATGAAATAATAATCAGAAGGGGAACCCGGCAAGGATGCCCTTGCTCCTGATCTTATTCTCGCTGTATATTGATCCTCTTATCCCAAAAATTCTGATGTCTGATACTTAATGGTCATACCACCAAACTCCTGGCATACGCTGATGATCTTGAAATTATAACAACGGCACCCCAACAAGCTATGGTCGAGATATGTCAGCTAGCTAAGGACTTCGGTGCACGGTCAGGGTATCGCCTGAATGAGGAAAAAACACAGATTATATGCACAAACAATATTACTAAGTTGGATCAAAGATATGTGGAATCAGCGGTGTATCTGGGTGTAAGGGTGAATGCTAATGTGAATAAGATTTTTGCGGATAACTATTTACCATTGATGGATTCAATTTAAAAGGAGCTTAAGAGGATAGATGTATTACATTTATCACTGATTGGCAGGGTAAATGTTTTGAAAATGACTATGTTTCCTAGGCTCCTTTACCTGTTCCGTGCCATACCATTGCTATTGGAAGAGGGGACAATTAGGAAAATCGAAGCAATGTTTATCCGCTTCATCTGGCAGTATGGGAAAGTTAGAAGATTGATTGCCCGCATGTCTCTACCATTTGAGAGGGGGGGCCTGGCGATGCCTAATATCAGGCTATATCATTGGACATGTCTGTTGGTTCAAATGAATGTATTGTTTCAATATGATTTGGAAACATTAGAATCCCAGCCCGACACTCAAGCACTCCCCTCTATCTTTGAGCTCTTAGTGGGATGGAAGGCAGTAGGACTACTGATGTGTGAAGTTGACAGGAGGTACTGTAAAAGAGCCAGATACAAGACTTTGATAGGTGCATGGGAAACTTGGAAACTGGTAATGAAATTTTTGAACATCCCAAAAATCCATGCTAATATTGATATCTGGAAATCTAACTTCTTTGCCCATTTAGGCCATAACATAAATAGTTGTCTGTGGAGGGAGCTGGGAGTTAGGAGTCTAGGTGATGTTATACTAGGCAACGAGATTCTTGGATTTAATATACTGCAGCAAAAATTCGGGCTCCCAGCTAGACAGTGGCTTTTATATGCGCAAATGGCTCAAACAATTCACTCACTCAGGCCCAGGTTATCTCCTTTGTTGAGCAATCCAATTGTAGATTATCTGAAAAAGGGAGGCAGTAAAATTAAAATATGTTATAACAATATTCTACAGGAGCTGGAGGATGATATGGAAAAGACAGAAACTACCCTAGCTCAAAAAATTGGCGACCTAGATGTGGACCTAGATCTAGCCCTAGTACTGAATAAAAAGATTTTTCGCTCCTCAAATCTGAGGGCTCAGCACTATAAGACCCTTTTTAACCTGTATTTTAACCCATCAAAACTGTTCGCCTGGGGCGTAAGAGATAATGATAGGTTCCCCAGGTGCAGTACGGGTCCAGCAGATCTACTCCATATGTTTTATAACTGTCCGAATCTAACACCGATTATTAGGGAGATACAGTTATTTTTGGAGGGGCTGCTAGAACAAAACATTGTTCTATCCCCTACTGTGGTTTTATTAGACACGGACGGTAAACTGAAGGCAGAAGGTGAAGCCCTGGTTTTTATATCAGTCGCTATACTGCGTTTATTAATCTCCGGTGGATGGAAAGATACCACTGCACCCACTTTTCAGCAGTGGTTAACAAGGCTCTTAGGAATGCATAATATCGAGGAATGCCTGTATGATTTTAAGGGGAAGAAAACACGTGAACTGGGTAGAAACATATGGGCACCTGTCAGAAAATGGAGGGAATCTAGGCACTGAAAATACAAGATGAATTGTGTGTAAGATTGGACGGTCCTTACGCCTATTCATGTCTACTCCAGTGTCTGTTTTTTAATCTTGTTTGTTTTAGCCATGCGCTTTTACCTTTTGTATCTTCTATTTATTGTTGTTGATGTATTTATTCTGATTGTGTAATGAATTGATATATGTAATGACTTTTTCTACCTCAATATTCCGAAACATCTCAATAAAAAAAAAAAAAGGAAGAGCACTGCTAATCATTTCTGTGGCAAAATCAGACTCTGGAAGCCCAAGGGCAGACATAATTCAGACAAAAAAACAAAATTATTTTTCTCCGCAGAAGTAGTGAAGTTCAAATCAGATCCAAACACCCTTAGCTACTCCATCCCCACCAGCTCCTGCATAGAATATGCTAAATAATGGGCAATTCCATATGAATATGATTGTACCTCCAGGGATGCAGCATAAGAAAGAAGGTCCCTCGTCGTACAGGGTACTAACAGAGTTCATTGGTTTTGAATACTAATTTTTTTTAGATTTTCCCAGAGACTAACTCCCAATTGAGAGCGCCTGAGGGATGAGGAGGATTGCATGCTTGGTGGAGTCAAGGAGATAGACCAGAGTGGCTCAAATGTAGATAGTGAAGTGATTGCCACCCTGTATCATTCCTGATATTCACTTATGCTTCCTGCTCTACGGTTGGTTCTATGGAGGCTCCAAACCTTCATCTCTCGGGAAGCGAAATCCAAGTTGTACGCATTAGCAATAAACAGATGTTCCAGTTAAAATAGGATCAATGGAAAACAGTCATCGGCTTTAAAGTTTATTGACGGATCGAAAGCGTATCATCGGCGGAATACATAAGATCACATCACATAATTTCATCATCACAATATAAAAGGAACATGTAATACCCTTTCATTCAATAAGTCAGATGTGCATAAAGATATCAAAGAAAATAACATTTGATACATAAATAATTAAAATAACAAATACATTAAAATGAGAATAAAAACAGCAGTCCTCTATATCTTGTTTCTGGTACTTTTTAGTAATGATTTAGTCTAATCGCCCATGCAGCAAAAAGAAACTTGGAAACAGCTATTACTACCACATAAGAGGGATAACTCTTATAAATCCATAGGTGACTGACCCGATCAGTAATTGATAGATTTCGACACAGCTGAACGAGCTATCCTGCGCCTAGGGATTACATATTCTAAGAGCCAGAGCGGGCCTGTCTGAGCCCGTCCGCAGCCGGGAGAGGCTGGGCTGGGCCAGGTTTCTTGGCCTTTCTTGGTAAGGTACAGTGTTATTTTTTGCTTTTCTCCTAATAAAAAGGGGAAGGGGACTTGTACAAACTAGCAGCTGGGACATGGTACTAGTTGCCTCAAGTAGTTAAGAGATTCCATGTGGTGGCAGTATATCTTCCCTACCTACCTGTGACTGATCATTTTCTTTATGTGAGAGTATTCCCTCAATCATGGTTAAGAGGAAAATGATCACTGGAGCGACAAGGAGGGGACACTGTAAACACCATAGACTACTTTTAACTAAGGTGGCTAACGTCATCTCGAAGGAAATAGCAATGACTGAGAGGAGGCTCTCTCTGGAAACTGGGAAAATTATGCAGGACCTGGTTATAACAGATAAAACCGAGATTAGAGGGGTAACCTCTGGCTCTGCCTTACTTGTCACAGGATTCACAGGACTCACAGGAAAACCACCCGCATAGGTACTCAATGATAAGGCTGGCCATAACAACAGAAGATGATATAGTCCTGGGTGGTCCTCCAACTAAAAGAAAAGAGTAATGGAGTGAAAAGAGCTCCTTCGAATTTCATCGGAGAAGAAGTTTGGCACTTTAGCTACCATTGACTATGAACAATTCTCAGACATTCTTCTTCCTAGGTTGGAATCTGTGTTAAACACACTGTTAGCTCCTATTCTGCTTCAGCTTGAAGGTATTGAGGCAAATCTTAATCCCTCTTGTTTGGCTGTATCTGGGGTCCACTTTTCTGGCATTGAGACTGCGGCTGAGGAGACCAGTCTTGGGGTTGGGCAAACGTCAATGGATTTCACCAATACACGGCTGCCTCCAGTAGTGATCAGTGGTTCAAAACCGGTGACGCACAACACTATATCATTGATGCAGTGGGGGGGGGGGTGGTTCAGGGGTCTGGGACTACTCCTGCTGTCAATACCACGAAAACCACCAAACAGGTGGTCAACGAGCAAGGGGCATCGTTACCACTTTTAACACATGGGGCATAACCCATGCTGTTACCATGAAAATATCCATAATGTCTCAAGAAGGTACCCCGTGTACTCTTGAGCTACCACCAGAATCAGCACCATTAGCTGCCATCTTATTGGGAGTACCACCAACTATTCAAGGACCCAAAGAATCTACAGTGGGTCTCTTGCACAAGGTCACACATTGGTGTGACACCAATGTATTCAACTGGCATCTTTTGGCTCCCCATATTATTATGGCTAGAAGAGTAGGCTGTGTGGGCACAGAGTTCAGAAAAGTGTTCAGGGGGACTGTGTGGTGATAAATGTATGACACTCTACTTATGCCAAAGCGCTCGTTGAGTGCCATTTTTATGAGAAGTTCCAAAAACAAAGATCAGAGTTGTCCCCCTTTAACATTTCTATCCTACTAACTCTTTTTTGATCGACCCACATTACCTATTCTTAGGTGAGCGAGGCCCGTACAGGGAGATGTTGAAAGACCTGTACTCCCTCTAGCGAGTAGATTTGAACCAGTGCTAACCTCAGATGGTTTAGATGGCAATGACTGACTTCTAGCCGCTCGGGAGAGCCGCAGGGCCTACAGCCCCGGGGCCATGTGGGAAGTGTATCCATCTTAGCACCCGAGCTAACTCCTATTATCATAGGTCCCACCTGTTTGAAGATGCTGTCCTGGAACATAGCCAGTTTGTTGTCTAAATGTGATGGTGTGCCCTGACGGAGGTCCCTTCTGTGTTGTCATCTAATTGCCCTCCAGGACCGTGGGACAAAACTGAGAATTTCTTTTAGATGGTTTTATCTAGTTTTTTAAATGAGCCATTCCATCAATAGCGGGCAGAGCTTCTGGTTTCACTCAAACTATCTTGTAAAACTAGAATGGTAGACTGCCACTCACCCCACTTGCCAGAAGTGGAGTTACTATTAAAGAACCACCCTCCTCAGTTGGTTGTACATTTTTGTAATTCTATCACTAGAAACTGTGACATGGAACACCTAGCAGCTTTAGGTGGGATTCTTGAGTCATACAGCAAGAGGAAACATTCTTATTATGAGGTTATGAGTCTAGGTGACTTCAATACTCATTAATGTTACCCTGAATGAACACATACAAAGGGTCAGGGACCTCCCACTGTTGCCAGCTCATTTTGAGCACTCAGAAGCATGCCATCTCATAGATGAGCCCCTTGCAGCTAACAATCTATCCTGCCCAGAACAGACGTAAGTGATTGTTCCTATTCCTGCATACACAGGCAGGGGTTCCTCCAGCACTATAGATTTTAGAATGCTTTCTGCACCCTTAGTATCTGCTGTCCAAAAATTGAATGTCACCTAGTGTGGCCATAGTGACCACAATCCCTTACTTCTTGAACTAATTTACACCTTTGATCAACATGGTGGGGAGGGTAGGGGTATTTCAAATTCTGAAGTCAAATGCCCAATATGGGTAAGAGGCGCACTCAATTTTCGCGCAACTTTATGCAATCTTAACTCTGCTTGTACAAGGGTGCTACACTATATTCATGTGTTGGCTACACACTAAAATATAACTAATGCATGAACAGGAGTTACCCTACCCAAATTTGTTCAAAAATGTTGATACTTTAAATAACACTCTTCACAAAATATTTACTTCAGTCAAAATCATTTTTACTTCTTCATACATATACTTCATTAATATGTTGTCTCGTCACATATAATATATGTTCCAACTGTTATACAGAAAATATTTTCCTAATCCAAGTTTCTTGAACTTAATTGTCCTTAAGTATTCTTGGACCTGCTCTTAATGCTGAAACTACTAGCAATCTGCTTCGTTATTTTGTCAAACGCATCTAGCACTGTTCTATCCTGTGTACTCATGTCTGTACAGAGTGAGAACTCAACTGCCCACTCTGCGTGAAGATCCTCAAAAAAGACATCCGATATCCCCTTCTCCCACTTCACCCTACGCGCTTGATCTTTGGCACTAATGACAGAATTTGAAATACAACTAATGCATGAACAGGAGTTACCCTGCTCTAGTGTGTGCACTGTACCTATTGAACTAATCGTTCACATTAACTTAACTCAATCTTTTAATGAACTGAACCAAATTTGTTCAAAAATGTTGATACTTTACATAACACTCTTCACAAAATATTTACTTCAGTCAAAATCATTTTTACTTCTTCATACATATACTTCATTAATATGTTGTCTCGTCACATATAATATATGTTCCAACTGTTATACAGAAAATATTTTCTTCATCCAAGTTTCTTGAACTTAATTGTCCTTAAGTATTCTTGAATACATCCACAGTTACTAATAAACCAAATTTAGACGCTGGCCCAATGCATTTCGGAACCCATGTTCCTTCCTCAGGGGCAATGTTCTGCAAATACATATTACTTCACATGTATACATTCAAATTAATCTTGTATATAGCCTTATATTAACATTCGGGGTCACCATGTCCTGCAAATTCTGAATCACTCGCAACAATATCAAGTTCAGTTGAAAATGCATTCTCCATAAAACTGTCCATACGTATAAAAACCGTGGTCATCATAAATCTCTGTTTAAATCGCAAAAAATAAGTCCTTGTGATACATAATATATTCAAATGCCGTCTGCAGACTAGCCTTTAACTTGCATTGATCGGTATACAGTTTACTCATTTATGTTACATAAATAAATGATGTTTCACTTTGACACATTATACCATTTGCATTGCGTTAGAGTTATCTATTCTAGTGTTGACTGAACTACCGTTCTAAATACACTCACCGACTTTGCAGTGTAGCTGTCTCTTCACCTCCTACGTGCAGGTGTGTTGTCTGTTGTGTCAATAAGCCCTGGTATCTGAAACTGAATGCGCAATTTCCTTGAGTCCACATTCTTACTCTATCTCTGTCTGTATATCAACGTTCTGCGCTTATAGTAGCACAGGTGCTGAGCACCTTCTACACTCACCACAAATCGTGTTGACGGGTGGCCTTCTTATATCGTCTGGGTTGTTTAAATCTTTAGTCCGTTATTCTCAATATCTAAAATCAAACACGAAAAGAACGCTTACTATATCAAGTATATGTGTACGGAACTGTTTAGTTAACTTTCTGTAGCTAGTTACATTCTTACCTTCCTGTCTGCTTGGCGTTTCCTTGCTCACTGTGGGGTCCTTCTCTATCCAAACGCTGCTGACTCCATTACTCACTAGTTAAACTTCCTAACTGATCACGTGTCCCGAGAAAACTGGGAGATGTAGTTTAAGGCTATATACAGGATTAATTTGAATGTATACATGTGAAGTAATATGAAATCTTTATTTGCAGAACATTGCCCCTGAGGAAGGAACATGGGTTCCGAAATGCATTGGCTACCTGGACCAGTCCCAACATGGGTTCAGGAAATCACACAGTACGGAATCAGCACTTACTGTGGTGATGAATAATATCCGAACTAAGGTTGATCAAGGACAGTCCACCCTGTTAGTCCTTTTAGATCTGACGGCAGCATTTGATACCCTGTCTCCCTCGACTCTAACAACTCGTCTGAGGGAGGTAGGGTTGCAGGGCCCAGAGCTGAGCCTGCTATCTTCCTTTTTAGAACTCAGGGAGCAGAGGGTTAAGCTTGGAGAGTTCCTCTCCCCTGCTAAACCGTTGCAATGTGGGGTTCCTCAAGGGTCGGCGTTAAGTCCGACCCTGTTCAATATCTATGTGGCCCCACTTGCTAGGTTAGTTAAATCGCAGGGGATGGAGGTTGTATCATACGCAGATGATACACAGATTATGGTGTCCTTGACCCACTCGGTCAGCACCACTGCGTCCAGCTTCAGGAACTGCATGCAAGTAGTTGCAGAATGGATGATTCGAAATTCCCTGAAGCTGAATGGCAACAAAACTGAGGTGCTGATCTTTGGTAAGGACCAGGATGTCTGGTCCAATGAGTGGTGGCCTCCATCTTTGGGAGCTTGTCCTACACCATCACCTTCTGCCAGGAATCTTGGTGTCATCTTTGACACCTCGCTGACTATGAACCTTCAGGTAAATCGAACTGTGGCTACCTGTTGGGGAGTCATCAGGATTCTGAGGAGAATCGCCTACTATCTCTCCCCTCAGGCACGTAAACAGACTGTAGTCGCGTTGGTGTCTTCCCGACTAGATTTCTGCAACGCTCTGTATGCAGACATCAATAAGGGCCATATTCAACGCCTTCAGAGCGTGCAGAACGCTGCGGCGAGATTTGTGTTGGACGCCCCCAAGTCTTTCTCTGCCAGTCTAGCCAGGAAGAAGCTCCATTGGCTCCCGATCCAGCAAAGAATTGTGTTTAAAATCCTATGTCTGGTTTTTGGAGCGCTTCTGGCAGGACCCTCAGATGCCTTAGGCTCTCTGCTAACTTCCTACTCTCCTAGCAGGAGCCTGCGTTCCTCCAACATGAATCTTCTGTGCATCCCGCGTAGTAAGAAAGTCAGATGGGGAGACAGGGCCATTGCCACCGTGGCACCCCGTCTGTGGAATGCCCTCCACTCCGACATAAAGATGCAACCTTCGTTGTCTCTTTTCAGAAAAGCATTAAAAACGTGGTGCTTCATTAAGGCTTATCAATAAGCTTGCTATGTGGACATTTTTGGATAAGGCGCCTTGACGCCTTCGGGCTAAGTAGCGCAATATAAGATGGATTTCATTCATTCATTCATTCATTGGGCCAGCATCTAAATTTGGTTTATTAGTAACTGTGGATGTATTCAAGAATACTTAAGGACAATTAGGTTCAAGAAACTTGGATGAAGAAAATATTTTCTGTATAACAGTTGGAACATATATTATATGTGCCGAGACAACATATTAATGAAGTATATGTATGAAGAAGTAAAAATGATTTTGACTGAAGTAAATATTTTGTGAAGAGTGTTATGTAAAGTATCAACATTTTTGAACAAATTTGGTTCAGTTCATTAAAAGATTGAGTTAAGTTAATGTGAACGATTAGTTCAATAGGTACAGTGCACACTAGAGCAGGGTAACTCCTGTTCATGCATTAGTTGTATTTCAAATTCTGTCATTAGTGCCAAAGATCAAGCGCGTAGGGTGAAGTGGGAGAAGGGGATACCGGATGTCTTTTTTGAGGATCTTCACGCAGAGTGGGCAGCTGAGATCTCACTCTGTACAGACATGAGTACACAGGATAGAACAGTGCTAGATGTGTTTGACAAAATAACGAAGCAGATTGCTAGTAGTTTCAGCATTAAGAGCAGGTCCAATGGAGTTCATGAGAAAAGGTGGTTTGATGTAACTTGTTCCAAGGCTCATAAGAACTTAATGTCTGCACTAAACGAAACTCTGAGGGATGTGGCTGAGATTAGATCATTGAGGAGGCCTACAGACTCGCAATTCAGCAGAGAAAGAAGATAATTAGAGAACAATAGCCCTCTTTTTAAAGGAATGTACAGTGAATGCGACCTGGGAAGGAATTAGGATCAATGGGACACTGGTATTTATAGTGTGCCACTGCACTTCAATATAGACGAAGTACACAAAGTCATTTTGGCCACAGCCAGTGGAAAAGCTCAGGACCAGATGGGGTTCCCTCGGATCTGTACAAAGCAGACCCACTGGTTTGGGCTTGGATATTGACACTGGTTTTTAATGTGGCCTGTTTGTGTAGTTTACCCGCTTCCTGGGCAAAGGCCATTATTCCAAAAGGGCTTGAGGTATGTCCCAGCGTGTTATCGTCCCATCTCTCTTTTAGACTCGGCCACTTACATTTTGGGGAAAGTGATCCAGGACCATATATCCTCCGAGTTAGATAATTCTAATGTCATCTCTGACCTACAGTATGGTGTTAAGCAAGGCAAAGGGACGCTAGATTAATGTATTAACCTACATCTGGTGGTGGGGAAATATACAATAGCAAAGAAGGTAACTCTGCACATGGCATTTATGGATTTAACATCAGCGTTCAATTGCGTCAACAGATCTAATTTGTGTGCGATTCTTTTAGATCTGCGGTTGGACGCAGATCTGGTGGCCTTTTTATACTCTAATAACAACAACAGCACAGCTGTGAGATATAACCAGGACGACCTTGTGTCAGCCTCCAGGGAAGTCAAAAGAGGGGTTCGGCAGGGGTGTATTTTGCCCCCCCTGCTGTTAACGCTTTATATTAACAAGTTAGGATATTTTCTCTCGGCTGTTAGCAAAGATATTCCAAGAGCTGGCTCTAAACTTATCCCGGCACTTTTATATGCAGATAATGCAGTGTTGTTCACTAGGACTGCTGTAGGTCTTCAAAGACTTTTGAGTGCTTTTATAGATTTTATGGTTTCACTTGATCTTGCCACCAAGTTGACCAAATCCCATACAATGACAATTGGTTCCCAGAAGGCCATCAGACATAAGTTTTTCTGCAGGAGGGCAGAGCTAACTAAAGTCTCAACCTTTCCTTATTTAGGTGTACTGTTTGATGATCATGGGTTGCTCAAAGAATACTTGAAAAGAACTACCTAGCAAGGGCAGTGGGCAACCATGGACTTTGCAAAAAGACTTAGGACACAGACCGTACCTGCTCTATTAAAGGTGTACAGAGAAAAATGTATTCCTATGCCTCCTTTGGATTTGATGTGTGGGGGAACAAAAACATGAGCGATATAGAGACAGTGAAGAACAAATTCATGCGCAGGCTTCTCGCTGTCCCTCCCTGCACTCCAGCCTTTATGTTGCACGAAGAGCTTAGCATGGGTTACATCTCAGACCTTATTGTTGTGCACCTTTATAGCAGTGGTTGAGAATCTAGTCCCACCAGCTCCCACCCTAAATCAAATCATTGTAGCAGATTGCACTGCTCTTGAGGGGGAGTTGCGCATCCCCTGGCTAAGGTATATTATGAAGTTGACAAAGTAGCTAGGTTGCCAGGCAAGAGCATTAAACACCTGTTCATGACCAGACGGCAGGGGGAAAGGGAGGGTTGTGAACTTGTTCAGCCCATAGTGAGAAAATATTTAACATTGAGCCTGAGTTCACATGTACATCCATACTTGTCACTAGTTACCAATATACAGCACTGCTTTGTGCTAACTAGAATTAGATAGAATTGTATCCACTGGTTATCAGCCTTTCCCAAAGGCTTCACGAAGCCTGCTGCTTCAAAGCCATGTCCATGTGACAATTCTTCTGAACAGAACACCCTACATTTGACCTTTTTTAATGCATTTTTTAGCCCTTTCCGTAAAGAAATTATGTTCTTGCTTCTAAGATTGTGTCTATGCATTCAAGTTCGGCCTGCATAATTATATTTACAAATGCTCTTCTCTCCTAAGGTCTGTTTTCGTGTGGCAAGCTTCTTTATAGGGGCCATGAGACACAGGAAGAAGATGCTAACGGCGTAAACAGACTGAACCCTGTTCACTGCTTTCTGGGATATGTATGTGTCATTTTTCAGTGATTGGTTTGGCTTGAGTGTGCCTACTTCGCCAAAACTCTATCACTTTGAACTTTTATCCTCAATTTTCATACCTCAAGTTGTAATTTGTATTTGTTTTTATCAAATGACTTTTTATATTCCTAAATGTTTGTACACGTAGGTGTATATTCACAAGAACGTGTGCTAAACAGCACCAAAAAATGCTAACGCACCCTCACACATCCCAGCCGATCTCGGGAAAATAACCCTGTATTAACGTGGAATTCACAACAAGGCGGTAGCATGCGATAGTCTGCCAAAACCGCGGCCAATGTCCACGATACAACCACCGCGAAGGAGATAAAAACACAAATCACAACGCGGAAAAACAGGCGATGTGCCCAAACGCGATAAGAAACCAGTGACAACCAGTAAGAGGCCAGCCATACCCGCGCATAATGCATGAAAAAGCACAAGCACAGCAGACGTAAAATGCCACTAAAAGAACGAGATCAACTGCAGAGTACCACGGATGCACCCTGACCCACTGCAGAGGCCAACATGAACCTTACAATCCCCACGGAGGAACACCCAGGTATACAGGGCCCGTGGAAGGGCAATGAGAAGAGGAAGACGGGGCACAGTCACCAGGATAACCCGAGTACCGCCACGGATGAGCCAGAACACCACCACCAACTGTACGTCACCTCCAACGTGTCATTGGCAACAAAGAGGCAAAGATAGCACACCACCTTGGACGATCTGAATGCCCTCGCATGGTAGTGGAGGCCAATGGAAGAGCACAAGAGGCCCTGGACTGATGCAAATGGCAAAACAAAGTAGAAACTTGCTGCCAACACGGAAGCAGCAACGCACCCTGGAGGATGGGGGCCAGCAGAACACCAGGAGCCGAATGACATGGAGACGATGGTGGCCACAGTCACCAGGCAGGAGACGGTGACAAGAGTTGGGGATACGGACACTGTCCAACATGACCCGAGACCACATCAACGAAGCGCACCGACCAGGGAGTGGGCCGACGGGGGAGACGGGCCCAATGGCACACATGCACAACTAAGCAGTGCACATTGCACATCCACAATGACTCAGGATATTGTCCCTGATCTCACGGGAACACCTCAGCACACACACAAACACCAAGTAGTCCCACGTACACCATGTGCCCAAAGGGGCACCCACACAACACAACAACAATCACACAACCAACACATGCACACGTGCAAAACACAGCAGAAAGGCATATACGTCAGCCACACTGACAATGCAAGAGACACCACATCACGAGTAACATGGCTGCTGTCCAATCACTATGACAATGTACACGTCACGACACTGAGGTGGCTGAGTGAGGACCACAACCGGAATGAAGCAGGTCAAACTTGGATAAAACCACCTGCACAAACAACCCTTTACGTCAATGCCACATCTGTGGACAAACCATGCCCAAGAGTCACAACTTGACAAAGAGCACAAGTTACCCAAGTCTGCAACATCTCAGCACCATGGAAGCACTGAACTGACAGGTACACCGTTTGAAAGGGACCTGTGGCAGACAAATCAGAGCTGCAGGAGTGAATCACCCACCAAGCAGAATACGCACATAAGTATGAGTGCACCTCGACATTGACAACATCCCGGTACAAACAGCAACACCTCCACAACAGAACACAGGCCACAATTGGTGCCGCAAACGTGCACCACATGGCGAATCACATCTGGCCCAGCACGGAACCGTGACATCACAATGTTCTAGTACAACCTGTAAACTGCAAATATGTTTTATTCACACATGCGGTATTTTTTGACATTGTGTACTGTCCCATGAGTGCCAGGGACGGCCACAATGTCACGTGCTCATGTGAAGTAAATGTCAATGATAGTGTTCCTACGGGCCATTCCTGCAGCAGCTGCAGTGGGATGTGGGCCACCTGCCCCATCGTCCTCATCATTGTCCGGGACTTCTGGTACTGGGATCCATGGGGCATTGGTGTGTACACAGATGTTGTGCAAGACATAACATGCAACGATCATCTTGCACATGATCTCCTGGCTGTACAGGAGCTTTCCACCTGTGCCGTCCAGGCACCTGAAACGTGACTTCAACACACCAAATGTGCGTTCAGCGATGCCCCTGGTGCGTATGTGGGTCGCATTGTGCTGCCTCTGGGCGGATGTGTTCGGACCTCGGAGGGGTGTCAACATCAAAGGGCAGAGTGCATATCCTTGACCACCTGTAACAGTGCAGGTAGAAAAGAGTCAATACTTGGTTCGGCAGGATGTGATGGCAGGTCCACTAATCCAGTGACACCTGTGCTGGTTGTGTGTGGGGTGAGTGTAAGCCAGCTCTCAGGGAGTAGCTGGTGCTGGCAACAACTCCAACAGTCATCAGGCACTCAGACAAGCAATGGCAGGACAACAAAGGGGGGATGACTTGAGTCGCACAGGGTTAGTGGCCCGATGCACAGCAGCCGACACAGGCCCACCGCCATGGGACGCTGACCTGCATGAGACTTGGGTTGGGTCACAAGTGTGGAGCAGGTTCTTGTTGATGTTGAAGGAGCGTGTCGAGAGTGACTTGGTGAACAGTGGAAGGTGTAATCCCAGGGCATGATGCAGAGGGCACATGCCAGCAGTGTCCTGCAACATGTAGGATATGAATGCCACAGACTCATGCCAGACACAAAGTCCATACCTGCCCTTTGCTGATGGCAACCCCCAGGCCACAGGCTCAGACACCAACGATGTTCCGCCGGAGGTTGACCTTTACTAACAGCGCACAGGGTTATTGGCACCAGGTGTTGCCGGCTTGCGTTGAACAGGGTTAGTGGCACCAGGTGTCTCCGGCTTGGGTTGAACAGGATTAGTGGCACCACGTGTCGCCGGCTTGCTGTTGAACAGGGTTAGTGGCACCTTGTGTGGCCGGCCTGCCACATTGAATTATGCCTCACTGATCGAAGGGAGTCTGGCGCTGTGGCCGCTGCCACGAAATTGGGGTCACTGCCATTCAGGATTCAGGACACAATTCCACATCTGGGGTCCACTGTGACGAAGGGGATGCCGGTGGAGTATGTCAATGAGAAAGGAGTAATGTGGGCCAGCGCTGTGGGGGCCAGCGATGTTCTGCGTAGGCTGTAGAGCTTGCGAGACTGGGGCATGGAGCTTGCCCCGGCTCGTGGTGGGCCCTCTTTCACACAAGACGGTGTGGGCAGGTGAGCCGTGCAGCCTTGGCATGCTGGGGTGGGCAGGCCTGATCTTGGTATCAGCATCCTGGGGTGCAGCAGCCACACAGGGTCGCAGGCCCCCCTGCTCACGGCATCAGCCTTGTGGCGGTCTGCAAGGCGCTGTCCTGTCAGGGACAATGGCCTTTCCAGGATAGAACCACGCTCTGCACCACAGGGGTTTGTCCACACCCCTGCGCAGCCCTGGCATACTCAGGGCCCACCCACTACGCTCACGCACACAGGGGGGAGCGAGCGACATTTCCGCTATCTGAGTCCCGGCCTGGCCTGACATAGTTGCGTTCACTGTTCGCTACTCTCCAGTCACCAGCAGTTGCGGTCTACATGGATATATCTATGGTTTGCCTACCCATGTCTGTCCTGCACATCCACGCCTCACTTGTTGTTGTGTACATAGCCATTCACGGGTCACTTGCATCCTTCTCACATGGCTGCATTCCGCATCTACACAAGTTAAGCTGTTGTGAGGCTGTGGTGCCATGATGTAGCTGTATTGTGTGCAGGAGTAGGCCAGGATATCCCTGGAGTGGTGCTGTCGTGTCTGGTAGGTGGGCAAGTTGATTGCCATGTTGTATGTGGTTTGGTCACGTGTGCATTCCCACAGTTGTGCATTGTGTGATGGTGGCTTTGAGGTGTGTGGTGTGTTGATTTGGCACTTACCAATAAGCAGTCCAGTTTCATATGTGCCATCCTGGAAGTGATGGTTGATGATGGACTGTCGGAAGATGTAGGAATCATGCACACTGCCGGGGTAGTTTGCGACGACATTGGTAAAGAGTCCCGGGTGGTCCACTGTTGCCTGCACATTGATGGAATGCTTGTGCTTTCTGTTACGGTAGTGGTGTGCTCTTTCCGCAGGAGGCACAAGTGAGACATGTGTGCAGTCTATTGCCCCCAACACGGCCGGGAATCCGGCTATGGCGTACAAGCCTAGCTTGGTCTCCTGCTGTTCCTGCGCAGTGTGGGGGAAGTGAAGGTACTGGGGTATGAAGCTGAAGATGGCATCCAGGACAGGTGTGATGAATTTTGATAGGGTTGGCTGTGAAACCCCTCCTATTCGGGCAGTTGTTGGTTGGAAGGGACCAGAGGCTAACAAGTGCAGCACAGCCAGCAGCTTTGTCTGCGGAGGGATGTTGATTCTCCGCTGTGTTTGGACCGTCAACCTGTGGGCGATGTGGGTCATGATTCAGATGATGGTTGTCCTTTTGAGCCTGTAGTGGGCAATGACTTCCTCATGTGTTAGGTCTGTGAGACTGGTGCGTTTTTGGTAGGCCCGCTGTCTTACTCTGCGCTGCCTCTGTGGTCATCCGGGGGGCGGGTCCGGGTCCTGGGGGTGGTAGTGGTCCTAGGGGTGGTGGCGGTTGATGTTGTGGCCCTGTTAGCGCTCCGAGCTGCATGATGCGTAGCTCCATGGCTCCATTTGTTCTTCGGGTGTGGCTGTGTGCGGTGATCCGTTGCCTACTGAAGGTAGTCGTCCGGCTTTACACCTGCAGGAGGCAAGTGGTAAATACCTGCTGCTTCCGCAGCTTATCACGTGGTTGTGGTTCGCATCGCATATCTTGCATTTCGTTGTGAAAGTGGCATGGTTTTTTCATTTGTTTTTGCACGAGGAGGCCTACTCTGCATCTCATTAGGGTTAGTTGGTGGTGTCCACCGCGGAGATACATTTTGGGGTAGTTATCGCGGGAATACAGGCGATGTCTGTAGTTTGCACCAGCTTGTGAATGGGGTATTAAATCTAGCTCCACATTTGTTTCGTTACGGTGGGGATAATTCGGAGTTGAGTCCTTGTGAATATCCACCCAGTCTTATACTGATCTACTTGGGTCTTCTGGATTCTTTATGTATGTGTGGTAATTTTTACTTTTTAGCTATTGGATGTATAAGTGTTTTTATTTCTGTGCTTTTGGGGCCAAATAAAGAATCTTTGACTGACTGACTCAATAAAAACAAAGTGATGAATGGAGAATAGTGCAAGATTAAAAAAAGAAAAACGAAAACTGATCCCATGTTGTTTGGTGGTACCACATATTGCAGTAATGCTATTCCAGACTCCAGCAGAAGCAGAATGGTATAAAGTCACTGACTTATGCCAAGCAATCTTCTCCACTCCTCTGCCTGAGAATAGTTTATTCATTTTTATTCAGTTCCAAAATGAAGTCTTTGTTTGGTGTTGAATTCCACCAAGGTATACTTAAAGTTCTTTAATTTTTAGTCAGATCTTAAGAAAGATTTGGAGGATCTACAGTTACCCTGTATCTCAGTTCTGGCTCAATGCATTGATGACCTACTTGTGGCATCAAAGACAAAAGAGTAGTGTAAACTAGATATGATTGCACTGAATCATTTAGCCAAATGGTCACAAGGTTTCCCTACAAAGATGTAGTACTGTAAAAAAAATACATAATTTATTTTGGCCACCATATTAAGAAACATGCAAAGAAAGTCTCAGAAGAACGTGTTTCTGCAAGTCAGAAGATTAATCCTCCAACTACACAGAGGGAGGTGAGGTTGTTCCTGGGAATTATTGGCTATGGTTGTCAGTGGATTCCAAACATTTCCCTGACTGTGAAGCATTTAATAAGGCTAACTCACAGTGATAAAAAAGGATCAGTAGCATTTGATGTTGAATGTAAGAAAGCCTTCCAGAATTGAAGAAAATATGAATGTAAATCACCCGCCCTTGGAATGCCTAATTATGACAATAAGTAGTTCTATTGCTTTTGCCATAAAAAAAAGGTGAATGCGTCCTGCCAATGCTGACCCCAAATAGTTGGAGGGATCATGAGGCCAGTTGCATACCTGTCTGCTGTGTTGGATCCATTAGCTGTAGCTCCTCCTGGTTGTCTGTAAGTAGTTGCAGCTGTTTGCATTCCAATTGAACAAATTGAAAGGATTATAATTAGACATAAATTAATTGTGCTTGTTCCTCATTCAAGTTGAGATTTGGAATGACCATTACAAGGACGTAGTACATGACACATAACCGTCTTACTAGTTATGAGCAAATCATATTGACAGATGAAAACATTTCAATCAGAAGATGTAATTTCCTGACCCTTCAGACAGCAAGGAAGAGAGAGACATAAGTGATAATGATAATGAACCTGAACACGAATGTGTATTTGTCGCAGAATTGTGTACTTAACCAAGCCAGACATCAAAGAAATTCCTCTTGAAATGGCTGATCTGATTTTGTTTGTAGATTGTTCTTGTCTGAGAGGCCATCTAGGAGAATTGAAAGCAGCTTATGCAGTATGTTTCATTTCTAAAATTCTTGAAGCATCATATCTGCCTAATATAACATCATTAATTATAATGGATTTGCCCAGTGTCCCTCGGAACCTGGGTATATAATTTAAAGGCTACAGAGAGGTAACACAATTCTTTGACCAGAATTGTGAAAAAATAATTAAGACTTTACAATTTACGTCCCATGACACTGATGCAGATACTGCTGTGCTAAATTGTTTTGCAAAAACGTGTACACAACAAAATAATCGTAGACAAATAAAAGACAATTTTTAGTTAGGTATATTTATTGTCAGATACCCAACAGTACTTCCAATCAAGCATTTTTCTTTACTTTCTATTTTTTTTTACTTCCTGCCCAAAACACGTATATTACATAAAAAAAACAACATTTACATGGTGAGAATGTACAAATCCCAGTGCACATGAAACAATGAAAAGCATATCGTGTAAAATGTCCAGATTTTGAAGTTCAGAATATCCTTTTTTTCTCATTTTCTATTTCAGGATAACTGAGGCAGGACATTGAACCTTGTCGTTCACCTTTTTAACCCTATGGTAGTGTGTTGTTAACTGCAGATCAAAGCGGGTCTTCCTCAAGACTACTGTAAAGAAAAACAGGGGCAACCTTCCAATGTTCTTATTCAAACAAACACACAATCAATTTGCTGAACGAGGATCAACGACCCCAGCCCGGGTTCACTCTGTAGTTTTCCCAACTTGTTTCAAATTGTTCACTCCATGAGTCGTATAGATCAGATTTCAATTGTTTTCGAGGTGCAGCAGCAAGCTTGCCCTCAATCTGCTGATGTACATGAATATAATGTCAGGAAACGTGACACTATATATTGCACTGACAAGTGTGTGTTGCCTTACAGAAAACCTAAATCTGACAATTTATGCAGACAGCCAGTGTGTTTTTGGAGTGGAGCATAATTTTGGCCAGTCGTGGTCACCAAGAGGTTTTATTACACCCTCTGGTACTCAAATCAGGAATGGGTCCTATATTTTTGATATGTTAGAATCAATGCAACAACAAAAAGAGACTGCATTGTTCAAACGGGATGCCCATAAGGCTGGAAATGATATGGCTATCCTAGGAAAAACATATGCAGACCTGTGGCAAGATAATGTGCACTTAAGAATGCAACTATGTGATTAAATCAGCTGATTGATGTGTAAGAAACAGAACAGAATAAATTAAGTTCTACTAAAAGTGCAGAAAATGTAAATAGTTTTTTGTTAAAACCAATACAGACTTCATTAAGTGAATTAAGGGGCCTCCAGGGATGAGGTGAGGGCAGGCAGGCTGCAAAAGAAATTGTAATGATGTATGGGTGAATCCTGAATAAGAATATGTTTTTTCTGACAGTAAGCTACATTCAATCGCCTGTTATTTGAAAAGCCCTACTCATGTCGGAAGGAATTCAGTGACAAGAACCTTTAGGAAGAACTGGTTCAATTCCAAATTAAGAACTGTTTCAGAAGCATTATGTCAGTGATGTGTTGTTTGTCCGAGGAATAATCAGGGAAAGAGGACTATGGTGGTGATGAGGCACATCAGCAAATTAGAGGGCCCATTTACAATGACCTTAAATATATTCCGGGGATTGTCTGCCTATTCTTTGAATGGATTGAGGTCAATGATACTCGGAGACCAGACAGTATGACAGTTGTCAACCATTTGTTGAGGGAACTGATTTCTAGGTTTGACCTGCCAACGTCTATTGAGACAGATCGTGTGTCCCATCTCAAAAATGAGAGTATTAAATTGATTTGCACAGCTCTCCAAATTGATCAAATGTTCCATCGTAGTTATCACCCTCAATCATCTAGCCTAGTGGAGAAGATGAATGTAACTATCAAAAACAACCTGGCTAAAGTGTGTGCATCCACTTATCTGAAAAGGCCAGATGCTCTTCCTCTTGTGGTCATGAGCATTAGAAGTTCCCTAAACAAAAAGAATGGACTCTCGCGCCATGAAGCATTAATAGGGAGAGTAGTGAAATTGTCTTACATACTAACAACGACTCTTGTATCAATAACTGATTTCATAATATTGAAATATTGCAAAAGTCTGGCTGATGTGGTAAAATCAGTTTCTCATCAGGTGAATTTGGCAACAGTACTGTTGAAAGTAACTCAGTGTCACTCCTTGCAACCAGTTGATTAAATAAGGTACAGTATAGCCGTGCAAGGCAGCAGAATGTGTCTGAAGAGGAGTCGTTATCACCGGGGAGCACTGGACGAGGATTCTGTGAAGCTGTCAATGATGGGGTAAAGCTCCAAGCGGAAGAAGATGGATTTCCAGGCCAAGGAGTTCATCATTGCCAAAGGGGATTATTTCGCGGTTGAGCCCAGTGAACATTTTTGCCTCCAGACTTAGAAAAACTTTTTGAAAGTCAACAACCTCCAGTGGGATGAAGCTGCAAGCCGAAGAGTGCTCCACAAGGTCAGATACCATCACCTGGAGGTCCCACTGAACAGGATTTACTGCTGTGGAGAAGAACGAAGAAGGAGCAACTGTGAAGTCAGACCCACAATCAATACACCTTGAGCAGATTGGATGGCTGGTTGGTCCCAGTCTTCGGTCAGTTAACCTGCCACTTTTTGGTGAAAATGTTTTTAAGGCCCATCTTTCGGGATGGGGCAGGAGCAGCACCTCTAACACCACTTCCAAGGGTCCAGGACATGGCAGGCACCCTTTTTGGGATTAGTACTTACTCCAGCATTTGCCAGGTGCAGTATTTGAGCTCTCTGATGCTTCTTAGGTCGCTGTAGCTCACAAAGGAGGCCAGCCAAGTTGTTTTCAGGGTCATTCTGGTAGTCCTGGTTTCACACAGCAGAACATTCTTCTGTGAAGCATAGCAGGCCTCAACCAGCAGGGCAGTCCTCCTGAAGCAGCAGGGCAGTCCTCTGGGGCGTCCGGGCAATCCTCCTGAATTCTTCCACAGGTCCAGGAATGTATGAGGAGGTGGTTCAGGAGGTCCACCCCTCCTGGCAGTATGGCCCATCCTGCCAATGGCTAGTTTCCTTTCATCTCATTGTCTATGAGCAATACATAAAAATCAGCCCAAAAATTATTCACAGTCAGTCAATAACTTGTAAGTAAATTAAATATGGCAATCAGTTATAAGCCAATTGTACAATATTTTAAGGAGAGAGTGCACGCACTTTAGCACTGGCTAGCACTCCTAATACCAACAAAAAACGAAATTCAGAAAACAGGAGGGCTGAAGGCAAAAGAGTTCAAGGAAGACCACACTAAGGATGTCAGGTCTAACACATGGTGTGTACTTTTCTTCTTTCTTCTACTGGTGAAAGCGTAACTTATTTACATCTACCCATCTTATATTCTTTATCTTGCAATGTTTTTCTTATTATAATTAATTAGCAGGAGTTCCTATCACCATATCTGGCAGATTTCAATACTTTTTTAGGGAATCTTTCTGTTTGTGAACAAGGTGGGAATAGGTTACCCTATTGTAAATATTTGATTATAGTCGCACAAACTAACCATGATACTAAACAGACTAACCTGGAGTATATCTGTAGTTTGAGTAGAGAAGAGTGTAGATTTGTTAAGAAATATAAAGAGAGGAGAGTGAACATTTTAAGATTGGGAAAATGGGGAAAAAATCAGAGAGTAGATTGAAGCTGGGAAAGAATTTAAGTTTCCAAATTTGATACAGGATTGAGAATGGAGCATGAGAGAAAAGTGAATTGTGTATGGTACTTCATGAACCAACATGAGTTAGGTCAATGATATTTGTGAGTGTGAGAGAAGTTATGCTGCTAGTAGATTTCTGGTTAGTGAAGAACCAATTCTAAGAGGAATTATTAGGTTTATGGTAAGACTGCTTATATCAACCTGCCTTGTAGTTAGCTGGGTTCTTGCAATTTGGCTTTAATATTTCCTAGAGTCTATCATGTGAATTAAATGAATAATGCTGTTGGTATGAAGAGAGTGAAGCTCGGTTTTGGACATCTAGTATTAGATAGATAATGACCTATGATTCCCTCTATAGGAGTGACTATGAATGATGTGAATATTAGAAGATTGTCTAATCGTATTGATAGGCTCACTTCAAACACTTCTAGCCCTCTAACGCAGATTAATTATGAGCTAATCACTATGTGCACAATGGTAATGCAAAAACACTTAGAGCCAGGCAGGGCTGGACTGGGAATCGAAACCGGCCCTCCCCGGTGATGGGGAGGGGGGTTGTGGCCGAGCTTTTTGCTAGGGTCGGTTTCTGCCAATTTTGTTACGGGGGTTGCCGATATTGCCGGCCCTCGCACCAGGGTCTCAAAACCAACCCCCCCCCCCTGACGGCCCACCGGAAAAACACCCGGTGCCCGCCACGGCTAGTCCGGCCCTGGACCTAGGTGTTTTTCTTACAAAGGAAGGCAGTGTTTATAGGGCTTTACAGGTCAGAGAGTGCTGAACATTCAGTCCTGATAAAAGTAGGGTTATACATTCTTATGCTAGTAACATCTCTAATATTTCTCTTGGAATCCTAACTTAAGAAGAGTATGGCATGTGGGAATTTGTTCTTTGGTTAGCAAAATAGAAAAGAGGTTTAGTAAGGTTGGTGAATGGATCAATAGCCTTGGAGGTGGTATGTTTCAGATGCTCTTAACCCTTCTAATTATTGAATTGATTTGTGTAATTGTCCTGTTACTCCTTTTCAAATTCACCTAATTAATGTTTCTCAATTGTGGGTGTAAGAAGAAAAGAGGATCTTCTGAGAGAAAGCAACATGAACTGAAATATAGAATGCCAGAGATCAAGTACATAATCAACTGAAGTTATTGGAATAATTGAATCACTAGAAGTAGAAAGTGGTGCGGACTGTGTTATAATTATCAGATGAATTGTGGAATTTTTACTGATTATTAAAATAACCAGAGAGGGGATTTAGTTTAACTTATTGTGATTTTCATACTTATGTAAATTATTAATGACATGCAGAACGTCGATTCACTTTCGAATTTACGTGTATTCTGACATGATTCTTTTGCATTTGAAGCAATTT
This sequence comes from Lissotriton vulgaris, assembly GCF_964263255.1. Classification (NCBI taxonomy): domain Eukaryota; kingdom Metazoa; phylum Chordata; class Amphibia; order Caudata; family Salamandridae; genus Lissotriton; species Lissotriton vulgaris. Next base: position 973,245,098 of record NC_141694.1, read on the forward strand.
TGTTATGATGTACTAAAGTGTGTATCCTCAGTTGGGCCTCAACAACATCTTTTTTTAGACTGGATACCCCCCACATGTTGGCTGTTTATTATTTCTGCGGCACATAGCCTAGCAGAGTCATATTTGTTTAATTTCATTGACATTGTACATGCAATTCTCAAACAAAACTGTCCAGCAAATTGAGAGATATGTTGCCTTTTTCATAGCCCTTCAGCTAGCACACTGTTTTGCATTCATTCACAATAGTTTGGTGTTCTTCATGTGACTAGTTTTCCAGGCATTTCCAGATGACATTACATATAGAGAGGAGAATTTATATTCATGTAGTGGAATAGTGCTCAGAGGCTGAGGCAATGTGACATTTTTCAAACTGTGCTCTGGTTTGCTATGAGTATAATTATTTTGCTCACACCCCAATCATTTAGCAGATTTTGATGATTTCTTGTTCAATAAAACTGTATGTAAATCCTTGCTTTTAGGGGTGAACCACATGACTTTCTGATGCTGGTAGGGATACTGTCATTTCTTATTTCATTTTTACTGATTTTGCATATTATTTGTATTGCCCTGTTTACTTAACGCCTTTATGGCAATGACTAATTGAATTTGCATTTACATTTCATACACCGCACCGTTATTAATAGATCTTTTATTCTGTGCCCGCCACCGAGCTCAATTATTCAGTCTGTCCTTGTTTAATTAACTGCATTTTTGATATATTGTGGAATGCCTAATCTTAGAGACACATTGCCTGATGTTAGCATCATCTTCGATTCATCAACCCGTGGGAGTGCTGATATTTTAGAGGTGTAGAATTTAGCAGTTCCCAGCTCTGACATCCTCCAAACTCAAATCAGACCTCTTGTGTTTGTGTGTTCCTGCACTTGTTTTAGTGCATTAATATGTTAGTGTTACAGATTAGGATTAAGTGTGATATCTAAGCCACAGATATTAGATCATGGTCTTTATGCTTTGATAGGTCGCCTCATTGGCTGTAGTCTTCATATTGGGTGTGCATGGTTGATCCATGAGTTCCATGTAAGCGGGGTGACAGCATGCTGTCCAGTGTTACATTGTCTGTTGCTTGTTATGCACTTGTGTGTCCCTTTTTACCCCGTGTTTTTGTAGAACACTTGATTCTGTTACCCTCTGTCTTTGCCACTACATAGTTTTACCTTTATGGACATGGCTGATTGAATATGGTCCTGATGGAAAAACAGAGGGGTGGGATAAGAGCCTGAGTTCCCACCTCATATATCTTCTATGTGTCACCGTCTCTCTGGCTTTGTTATCAGATATTTGTGGATGCTCGATGCATCTGTCCTCACCAGTACTTGAACACCATTTTGAACACACTTGCTTATGCACTACACTAATCTCGGTATATGTGCAAAGGAGGGATAGTAATATACTAACTCTTAAATGAAATGAGCCATTACATTTTACAGAGTAGGAATTGCTGAATACTTGACTTTCTACTGTATTTCCTGCAATAAATCAAACATTTAATCGCATGTTTTTCTTTTCCATTTGCAGGAGGGTTTTGGAGCATGAACATTTCTCCTCTGCCATCAGTGTTAGTTAATCCTGATGCTGAAGCAGTTTTTTGTGGTAGCTATGCACTCTATTTCATTACCCTTGGCTCGAGTGACAGAAATAACTGCTTTGTAGTACTAGGTGCAGGAGATATACTGACAACGTATGTGTGATCATGCGACAGACAAAACAATAAAAACCTATGACCCGAATTCAACCTGACAACATAAAGTTTTGAACGTGTATTCATTGACAGCGTCTTGAAGATGTTAAGAAAATTAATCTGTGAAGCAATTACAAGCACCGCAAACACCGCAGATTTTGAAGCAGAGATGCACTAAAGCAGGCCCGGCTTAAGTGCTCTGGCGCCAAGTGTGACAATCCCCCCCCCCCCCCCCCCCCCCCCCCCCCCCCCCCTGCATGACTTCCTCCTTGGATTCCCTCGCTACCACCCGGCAAAAGTGCCCCTCATCTCTCCATAACCCCTCTCTCACATACATTTAATTTGTTTCAAAGTGCTGATGAAGGTTGCCTTTACTTATCCACTCAGCTGTCCACATAAAATACAGATCTGTTTTTGCAGCAGGCATATTAACCCTCTGTGCTATTGTATGGCAAGTCAAAACTGTCACTAGGCAAAAGTCCCATCTCTCGCTCTTTAGCCGGAACATTAATCACAGGAGTTGGTTTGACATTGTTATTGCTGCCTGGATGCTAGATGCACAAGGAACTCTGCAGCAGGTGTTTTTGAATCGTAGGTTATTGGTAAATATTCCACCCCCCACTCTCCAGGTCAGTGAACCCCTTCAGGTCCAGTGCAGCCACACCAGTCGCACTGCCCTAAAGCTGGCCCTGTACTAGAGGTCGGGCAACAAAATACAGAGTCCTGCATTTCACGAACTGGGGAAAATCGTGCAACCTGTTTACTAGGAGTTGTGCGTCGATTATGTGATTGATAACACGCGTACTAGAAAATGTTGAAACATCCCACTGTGTCAGCAGCAGCTCCTCTGCTATGGCACATGAGCATCACCGCCCCTGCTGAGAGCCAGTTGAGGGAAACGGGAAAAATAAAATTATAATAAATCGGTTTTATCATCATTTTATTTTTCCCGTTTCCTTCTAGAGACAGCCTAGTCTGAGCGGGGAGATGCTTTTTTGTTGTCACAGCAGCAGGGGAGGAGGAGTGCACACTCAGGGCCGGCTGTAGGGCGGTGTGACCAGTGCCACCGCACCGGGTGCTGACTCTTTGAGGGGGCGCTGTGTTTGGAAGTATTTTATGGATTTAAAAGTACCTGCTGCTGCATTTTGCAATTTTCATACAACAATAAAAATGCCAAGATCACTCCGGTGATTAATGCTCGTTCCTGGAGAGAGGAGTTTTCTCTTGTGGAAATGTCAACTCATTTTTTGGTACCACAGAGGTTAATATGCCTACTGCAAATAATGTGTACCATGCATATCATAATGTGCATATAGTTTAAATAGGTCAGTGCTTTTGTCAGAGACATCTTTTTGTTACCAGTATCTTAGATGTTAACATTTTAACATAGAACAGTGAGCTACTAACTGTCATCAAAGAGCTGCATGCAAACTGCAAGGTATAGATTAGAGCATTATTTTTTTTTTCCTCCATTTTTCATTATTCTAATGCTTCAAAAGGGTTCATTTTGTTAAAAAAGAAATCCTTATTATTAAATGTAACCCCCAACCTTGGGGTTATGTTTTAAATTCTGAGTCCATGCTTCTCCAGCCCAAGTACTCTTAAACTATACTGTCTACCAGTATGGATGACATGTGACTCACCTTATAGCAGAGGTCTTCAAACTTTTGTAGGTTGAGTACCCCCAGCTCAATTTTTTTATCTGTTGGGCCCCCCCCCCAATACCTGACAGAAATTTCTGGAATCTGGTACACAACATAATTGACCGCCGCGCACATATCCGGGGCCATATCCAGCATATAATGTCCAACATAATAAGAGTGTTTAGGTAAGTGCAGGTTTGTGAGTGGGTGTGCTGAAATGACAGATAATTACATAGCTCAAACCACCATTTTCCTAGATAAAATGTGTGCAAATTGTTTTTACTAGGATGCTTTGTTTTACACATGACATTGATTGATAACACCACCACCAACCGGTGTAGTATATGTTATGTGTTTTACTTTCATCACTGTATAGTTTTCTCACCACTAGCACCAGCTTTGTATAATTTATTGGTTTGGTCCTGAAGAATGCCCTGATACTATTAGATCCTTGTGAGGGCAGAAACATGTCGACCTAATTTCACTGCTTAGCATTTGATTACCTCAAGTGTTAGCATACTGCTTTTTAATCTTGACAATGGCACTCTGGGAATAAATTTGTTATAGAGCTTCCTTAGTCTTTATTAAACACACCTTTTGGTATTATTCAGCGCTGCAATTTTCATTGTTCTTTAGTTAAAAAATCCACTTCACATAACTTGTAGATATGCCTTTGGGTTCCATGGAGTCATCAGCCATCCTCTAGCTCTTCATTCAGCTAAGGGTACCCCAGTCAATTCACCAGACTGAGGTCCCTGGCGAGAGGAGGCCAGACCCAAATGATGATACCTCACAATCTGTGAATGATGGGTTTTGGCATAAGAGGTTCTCCTCTCCAATAGAGGAGGCTGTTGTCTTAACCCTGGATATACATTTACTCTTGTCCTTGTCCCATTCTCCCAATTTTTCTGTCTAGACCCGAGGTGTTTTGTGGTGTATATACACCCCCCAATACCTGACAGAAATTTCTGGAATCTGGTACACTACATAATTGACCGCCGCGCACATATCCGGGGCCATATCCAGCATATAATGTCCAACATAATAAGAGTGTTTAGGTAAGTGCAGGTTTGTAAGGAGTGGGTGTGCTGAAATGACAGATTATTACATAGCTCAAACCACCATTTTCCTAGATAAAATGTGCGCAAATTGTTTTTACTAGGATGCTTTGTTTTACACATGACATTGATCGATAACACCACCAACATAAATGTGACGGGTGTGCCTGTTTTTCGCCACAGACGGTCAATCTGTGGATGGATTTTTGAGAATGAGAAGCGAGTTGTCTGAATGCAAGGTGCATTCCCAGACACTTGAAGTAACTCAGAATGTTATTGAGGGCAGCGCAGGGTTTCAAATGTGTTAAATTATTGCTAATCTGGCAGTAACCAGGAATCAGGGTGGAGGAAATAAATAATGTGGTGATCCTGCAACAAACTCCCAGTCTTGTGATTAGGGTTGCCTGCTCATTATTTTGATGGCCCAGGCGGTACAAAAATAAGCAGTCACCTAAAGCTGTTTTGTTAGTACTTATCCATGCATACTTTGAACAGCAAATATAAATTGAAATAGCTTTTACTTGTGTTCTAGGGCTGCCTGAATAATCTATGGCTGATAATAAAAGGGAACATGCTTCTTTATTTATAGAGAAGCAATTTGCAGTCTGGTTAAAAGAACACATGGCTGGCTGGCATTTTGCGCGCCTGCCTGTGTAGTTTTAAATTAAACTTTGTCTCCTTTTTGAGAAGCGCTAATCCTCCCCGGAGGGGGTTAATTCATAGAGCTGAAATCAAACCCTCCAGGATTTCGCGATTTGCAAAAAAATCGCGAAATCAGCAGTTTTGTAAAAAGACCGCGATTTTTACAAAACTGCCCGCGAAATTTGGAAAATTCGATTTTTTTCCTGAAAACTACAGAGGAGAGAATCACTGGCGCCTCAGGATCTGCAGGGCCCGCAGAACCACTCACAGGGAGGTGGGAAGATGAACTTGAGTGCAATCTCAGGATATTTGAAATCAGTAGTACACACTCCCCGAAACCGTTTTCATTCATTACTTTTATGTGCTCTTGGTATGGTTTCACTTCATCTCAAAGGGGGGCCCGAGCTCCGGGCCACCATTAAATGCTTCCTGTTTGCAGTTGGCACTGTTCCCATTTTTCACGAAGCATAATTTGCATTTGGGCTCAGTCACCCTAAGCAGCGGGGCTTCTGCAAATATGGACAGAAATCATCACAGGCATTAAACAGGTGTTTTTTTAACCCTTTGCGAACTTGGAGATGTTTCTTCACAGCTTCTCACAGTAACTAGAAGAGAGCTCCAGATGGTGGGAGCTGCATCAGTGAAGGAATATTTGGCCAATTTGCAGGAAATGAATTTCCTATGACCTTTTGTCCTTTCCCAAAGACATTGCTTATAATTGCTAGGCTACGCTCGTGGATGAGCTATATCCAAACTCGTGGGTGAACCCATGCCATCCATGCAGCATCTATGTTCTTTTTCTCTATCTGGGGACAGACAATCAGGAATGTGGGTTAAGGGACCATTGGCAAGCACCACAAATCAATTGCTTTAAAGGTGTCAAAAAGAGGCTGCAACAATATGTCCTGTTACATGGCCTGAATGTTGTAACTTTGCCAATTTCTGGATGATTTTGTTCTTTACGATTATGTGCTCTTGGTATGGCTTCACTTCATCTCAAAGGAGGACCCGGGCTCCGTGTAAACTTAAAATGCTTCCTGTTTGCAGTTGGCGCTGTTCCCTTTTTTTTCAGGAAGCATAATTTGCAATTGGGCTCAGTCACCTGAAGCAGCGCCTCCCGCATCACCATGGCTTCTGCGAATTTCAGCAGAAACTATCACAGACCTCATTTCCTAAATGAAATGTCCTGGAGAGGCAGTTTACCTTCGGTTTAGAAGAGGAGACTTCCTGCCTCCTAGCTGAAGCTGAATAAATTAACCCCCTCCTGGGACCGTGAACATATTAAAAGCATGGGCACTTCGTGCCCCGTCGATTTCCCCTCCCTCGACTTGCGACAGGAAATAAAGGTGAAATTAGAGTGGAATGCACGCCCCCCCTAGGATGGTGTTGAGCCCCCCCAGGGGGGCGTGCCCCACAGTTTGAAGAACTCTGCCTTATAGTCTTCTAGTTTATGTAACATTTTCTATACACTGATTTACACACATATGATTGATTGTCTTTGTGTAATGTGTGTGTGATGTAGTGCTCTGACACCCTAAAATGGTATAGGTGGGTCTATATAACTAAATACATCTGAGAGAGAGGGGTTATGGAGACTTGAGGGGGCACTGTTAAAGGGTGGTAGTGAGAGAGTCTGTGTGGGGTGCCAACAAACATTGTCTCACAGGGTGCCAACAGCGCTAAAGCCGGCCCTGTGCACACTGTAAGTGCACATAGCGGTTTGGCCTGCTTTCTTAGGCTGGCCAAACTATCATGCGCAATCAGGATTCTCCAACCCAGCAGTGTTGCATAGCTGGGTTGGAGAAACAGCACAGACTCCCAGGCACTGTCTGAGCAGCAAACCAAGCCACTCAGAACAACCCATGTGCTGCTCTCATGCAACTGAGAGCAGCACCAGGATTGGGTGGGAAACCTGTTCTGATATCCCAGGGACGCCCTCAGGAGAGAAGAGGAGCACCGACTCAACCGGCAGCATCAGACAGGTCTGTTTAAAAAATATATATAATTATTACCCTAATCCCCCCCCCCTCACCCCCACTTGAGTTTTGCGGCGGCCGCCAGTGCACTGTGTAACAAAGGCATGTATGCAATGCCATGAATGAGATTTGTACTTAGGGCACATCCTCCAGTACAATGTAATGTGCTCAACAACCCCCCCAAAGTAAGCTGCGTAAAATGTGTACTTTATCTCAAATTACACATTACACTTTGAATTATCACATGATATTCTGATGGCCCCTCGTTTCATTGGGGAGGTAGGAATCCACGTAAAATTAGGTGCCATTGCATAAGGACTTTTGGCTTTGTGTGCAGTCCTAGGGCTGTTTTCGTTGATCCCACCTCATTATACCCAGTTTTCATGAAGTAAGCAGGGTTTAGCATTATTGATGAATGAATGAATGAATGAATGAATGAATGAATAATTTATTGCTTGGTTCCTCAAAACCATTACATTAAAAGTAAGATACAAAAGAACGCAACATTTTTTAAAGGGATAAACATTTTAAAATAATATCTGTGTAGTTAAAATCTGAGGGGCTAAAGGTCCATAGTCTTTCAGTCCAACATACGTTTTTTTTTTGTTTTGTTTTTTAGCTTAACCAATGGCTGTGTGTGCTCCAGTTGAGCTAATCGAATGGTACAAGATGTTATATGACCTCGGCGCAGATGCTTATCTGGTCGCTTAGCAGGGAGTTGACATCAGCTTCATGCGGGTCTGTTGGACGAATTTACCAAACATAGCCATCTGCTTCACTATGTTCAGTGTATACAGTAGATGGACTGCCTCCTTTGCAGTTCGCGTACCCAGTTGCAACAAGATGGGCCTAAGGTAAAGTCTGCGAACTAAGCGCAGGGCCCGGCAGCAAAGTAGGAGGTGGGCTAAAGACTCACGTTTATATTTGCAGAGCCGGCACTCCATGATTGCCGTTCTTCTCAACTCAGTGGTGTATAATTCTTTGAGGGGTAGGGGGTGTAGTCTGAACGCTAAAATCCTGTGTAAGGCTTCTCGACCCACGGCCTGCGTGAGGTGAAGTTTAGGGTTGTGCTCTGTGTGTGGGAGGCTTTGGGACTTGCGGAAGCCTCTTTTTGCCAGCGATTCCAAGTCCAAGGTGCGAGAGCAAATACGGACTTGCTTTTTTATTATACTTTTGATGGCAGAGTACTTGATTGTCTGGGGGTCCCAGTTCTCTAATGCTAATTTCAGAAGGTCTGCGGCCGCGGCGAGGGTGGCTGACCAAGGGTTTCCAGGTTCCAAGAAGATGTTTTTTAAAACTGCCTTCATTGTATTCTCTTTTGCCGCTATTGTGAGATAGAAGTATTTACTCAGAGAAGCCATCTCTTCCAGTTTTTGTTGGTTCAAATTGAATTCTAATCGCACTAGAGTGTTCCTGGTGCAGGCAGGTAGATGGAATAGCATTTTATGTGCAGTACAGTGGATTTTTTCAAGGTCTTTAGCTAGTTTTCCTGGAAACGCCTGTTGTGCATAATTAAGGGATGGCATTAATTTTGCACTAAAAACTCTTTGAATGGCCATTGTTGTGGGGCTATGTAGAGTGGCGTGTAGCTTGCAGAGGGCGTAAGTGATGCTTTTCCCTTTGGTTTGAATTTTGTGAAGATGAACTCCTGGGCGTCCTGTTTCGTGAAACCAGACTCCCAAGTAGTTGTATTGCTGTGTGCAGTCCAGAGTCACCTGGCCGAGCCTCCATTTTGCTAGTTTTTTTGGGGTAATGCCCGAAAAATACTATTTTGGATTTGGATGGGTTGGCCACCAGCTTATTTTTAACATTGTAAGTTGCCAGAGCCGTGAGTGCTTTTTGTAAGCCTATTTTGGTGTGATCTAGGAGTACCAGGTCGTCAGCGTATTGCATTAGTTGGATCTTAGTACCCCCAATCCTAGGTGTTGCTAGAGTGGCTTCAGTCAAAGCCTGGCCCATGTCTGCTGTGTATAAATTAAACGCAGTAATAACAAAACAGACCGTAATAGGCTGCTATATATTTGTCCAAGTCCAGCCGGACAAGGAGTTTATTTTCATAACGATAGTTGGATTTATAAAATCTTAGTGCATGAGCAACATTTCAAAAATAAAGAGCACAATCCTGTGCTTTACCGTGGAACAGAGAACACAGTAAAGAGATAGAGAATAGTTTTGGAAGGAGGAAAAGAGATTTCGCAGGCAAAGGAGAAGTGAGCAAGCTAGACACTTTTTAAATCAGTGTTACAAGTGTTTGCCAGAGTAGTACATACAGAACTTAGTACACATTGGTTTCACTGTATGGCTACTAAAAAAGGTCAACGTTTCTCATATCTTTGAAACTGCTTTGGACCGTTGTCTCTTATAAATTGACTTAAACCCTTGGTCCACGGCCACCTTTAGGGTCCCCCTTGTTTCCCCCCCCCCAAAAAAAGTGTATAAAATAAACAGCAACGGGGCTAAGACGCACCCTTACTTTAGGCCGCGGTCCGTTTCAATTTTCTCTGTAGCAGAATCGCACAAGAGTTTAATTCTGACCCACGTTCTTAGATACAGTGATTGAATTGCTTTTCATAGAGCTGGGTTAATGTTCCAGCATGCCAGCTTCTGCCAGAGGGTTGAACCATCTACACCATCGAACGCTGCAGAGTAGCCAAAAAACAAGCAAAGAGAGGGAGGCTTTTGCGAGACACTGCTTGTTGGACTAGATATGAGAGGGCAGTTATGTTGTCCACCGTTGATGCCCCGGGTCTAAACCCTGTTTGGAGGAAGGGCAAAAGGCCTTCAGTGCTAACCCAGCTTGATAGTTTCGCCAGAATGGTACTTGCATTGGCCTTGCCCTCGATGTCCAGCAGGGCAACCATGCGGTAATTTTTTGGATCAGATTTTCGCCCTTTCTTATGTACTGGGTGCAGGAGCGACCCTCTCCAGGAGTCTAGAGCATCTCCCAAGAACCGACATTCTGTATATAGCTGGGTCAAATTTTCTGACTTGAAGTCTGTGTCCGCCCTGAAGAGGGAGCCAGGCAGGCCATAAGGGTCCGGTGCCCCATTATGTCAATTTTTTATTTTTAGGATTGTACAAACTAAGATTTTTCCTGGGGGAGCGCCGTCGTCCAATGTTTCCGATGTATGAGCGGTGATGTCTAGTTCTTTGCTTGCGTTAAGGCCTTTATTTGAGGAATGTCTACTTCGATCTTCTTTGTGCAGTGTTTTTACATGGCCGACCCAGGTGCGTGCATCGAGAGAGTTCTCTCTGTGATCGACTGCTTGAGTTAGGGTATTTAGGCATCTCCAGAACTCTTGGGATTTGCAGGGTCTCAGCAGGTCAAAGATCTTCAGCCATTTTGCCTCGAAGCATTTGCATTTTGCGGCCCAGACCTTCTTCAAGTGACTTTTTGCGGCTTCTTTAAATAGCCTTTTGGCCGATGGTGTGCCGGTTTTCCAATAAGCTCTGCGTTTGGCGTTTAGTTGTTTGGCGCTCTCTTTAATTGCTGGGATAATTCCAAAAGTATATGATGGGTGTCGGGGGATTGCTTATTGTATCTCCTCGGAGCAGTGAGGCTAATTTCCCGGCGGATCCATCCCATTCTCCTATAGCGCCCCTGTTATTTGCGCTAAGTGGCCAGCCTGCCCATGTTTTTTCCCATTTGTCAAACTTATTGATTGGCGCTGGCCCCCATTTAATTCTTCTTGGTAGCTTGTGAAGTTCTTCTCCATTAAATGCCCCAATGCAGCGTAACGTGTGGCGTGTGTCTGCCGTGAGGTTCAATGTAGTTGTTAAGGCGGCATGATCACTTTCGTTTCGCGGGTGCACTGTGTAGTACGACATTACATTTTGTATTCTTTCACTTAGTATGATATAGTCTATTGTCGTTTGATTGTTGTATGTGGGGGCAAAGAAAGCCCCTGGCTTGATCCTTAAAAACAGAGAGTGTGCTGTTGACAGGTGGTAGGTCTGTATTAGGGCATTGTAAGCGTCTGTAGCCCCGGAAGGGTTGCTTTGTGTTGCAGTGACCCCTATAATGTGTGTGTTGAGGTCCCCAAGGATGATGGATTCCATTGATGCAAACTGTAAGAGCAGAGATTCTATCTGGCTTATCAGCAGGGTCAGTTTGTCCTTGGCGCCCGACCCATGAGAATTGTAGTAGACATTAATTAGGAGTCTTGGAAGTGGGCCGTTGGTCGTGGAGAGACCTTTCACAATGCCCACCAGAAACATGTTTGATGTGGTTTTTATTTCTGTAAAATGAATTTTCAGCGAGTGCTTGATGTAAATGAATATTCCTCCTGAGGTCTTCCAAATATATTGTCTTTGATGGCTGGTTTGCAATATTCTGCGTACCCTCTTATTGATATTGGTTTTGTTGCCCATGTTTCTTGGGTGCAAATTAAGTCGGCTCCTTCCAAGAATGCCAATGCAGCTCGGTTTTGCACAAGCTTTGTAATCCCTGCGATGTTCCAAGTCATGATGTTCAGTCTACAAATGCTGAGCGTCGGGTTACTGTGCTTTGCTAAACCATTTTTCGTCCGGTGCTGGGCGATCTCCTTGCTTACAGAGGGGCGAGTGCTAGGGGCTGGGGTTTAAAGCCCTTGGCAACCAAGACCAGTCTTTGCTGGTGCTCCCCTTAATTGAACAAGAGCGGGTGCCCTGTCCCAAACTTGTTGTTATTTTGATGAGACTTTCGTTGGTAAGGCTTATATTCGTGCCGCCTTTGGTCCCATGGAGGATGGACTCGACTTGTGTCGCTGAATAGGGCAAGGCGTTCATGACTGGCTTCTATTGAGTGTTCTGTTCCTGGCGGGCCGATGGATACTTCAAGTCGCTGGTTTTTAAGATCAATGGGTATTTTAGCGCAGGCTGGGTCATCATTTTTATACCCCAGATTTCCAGTAGCTTTTGGTTTCTTTTCAAGCCCTCAGCTGTGGCTAGACTGGTAAAGATTAGCTGTGTGATCTCATTTGTCTCATTTGGGCCTGGGGTGAGGAAGGAAACACTCTCAATGTCTGTTGTTTTTGTCTTTTCTAGGCCTGGAATGTTTGCACAGAGTTTTAAAAGATTGCTGCGGTTAAGGATGTCCCACTTGCCCTGTAAGACATATTCAGGGTACAGCAGTATTTTCCGGTTGTAGTGGTTTGTAGATGTCAGATTTTGTAGAATGATTGCCTCCTGCGGGTCCTGGGCCTTTATAGAGTTTGGGATTGCCTGTGCCAGGGTGTCCAAACAAGCTTGTCTCCGGATTGAAGTGGCCGCCGTCTGCTGCGCTGTCGTCTCGGAGAGTGGTCTAGATGGCCTGAGTTTCATCTCACTGTTCTCGGTAGACTCAATGTTGCCTTGAGATGCCCTATGGTCTGGTGCTGTTGTGGTAATTTGGCTTTTTAAGTTGGCTTCCCGGTCTCTCTGTAAGTCCTGATTTCCTTCCCCGGCATGTTGTCCGTGTGATTGGTGACACGCCAGCTTTGTTTTTGTTCACTCGTGTCCATAGAGGCTTACTGGTGGTCTGAGAAGTGATCCACAGTGGTCAAGTTGATTTCAGAGTTAATTTTACCTAAAGCTTCTGAGCCTACAGTGTTTTTATCTATGGTTTCAGTCTTGGTTTAGGAATTGGTCTCATATTGGTCGTCGATGTGGGCGACGGTCTCCTGGTTTTCGTGCAGCAACCATTTCCGAATGGAGCCATTGTTGATGGATTTGTTTTTTCTCTGTTTGTTCAGCTTCTTTAATTTTTTCGTATTTTTTCGGTAAAGATGATAGGAATCAGGGCTTGCCAGCTTTAGGTTATTATGATGACCATGGTTGTTGTCAGGGTCGGAGCTGATTTTTGTTCCAGTGTCGTCAGCCCTACCTGAAAGCTCGGTCGCTGTCTTGCAAGGATTCTATGTCGCTAGTTTGTGCCTCTTTTATATGGAAGGCTCATTGGTGTTTTGCTGTTCCGTTGCCTGCTATCTTCATTCTTAAGATCGCCGATTAGCGTGTTCATTATGTCTGTAAGTTTTTCTAGGTTGAGCAATATGGGACTGCAGCCGCAGCTCTCTGGTTTGACTGTTGAAGTGGTATTAGCCTGGGCTCTGTGTATTAGTGAGTTCAGATGTTCCAGTTTGGCCACGTTTGCCACGTTTGCCATTGAAATCAAGGCTTTGTTGATTAGTGCTAAGTGATTTCCTATTACTGGTGGCTTCTTTTCTTTTTCCACTTCTCCACTTCGAGGACTGAGGATCCAAGGGTCTTTATCTTTGTCTTTATCTTGTGCGAAACCACTGAGATTTAAGGAGTTTGTTTCTGGTGTTTGTATTATTTCACTAATTATATGTGCTTTGGTTCCGTTGGCTCCATTGGCTCCATTGATTCCATTTGCTGCGGGGCTCAATTGCGAGTCCCCTAGTTTTTGAGGGGCTGAGCTGAGTGGACTATTGTAGATGAACATGGCTGATACCGTATTTGTTTCTGATATTTCTGGTGTTACGTCCCCTCGAAAAATGTTTATTTCTGGCGAAAGTGGAATGGCTGAACGCCTGGGTGAGTGGGGTCCTATCAATCTTTTGGTGTCTGTTAGCGTGCTGATGATTCTGGTGATTTTTCCCGTGCGTTATATGCATGGTGGCCACGGTGCCCCCCTGGGTTCGTCAGGTGCAGGTGCTGTGTGGTGCAGGAATTCTCTTATATCTCTGTTGCCATCTGTACCAGTTGTTCTCTTTGTAGTGCTGAGACTGGTCCTGTTGGCCATAGGTTCATCTAGACTGGGAGCCTTTCCTGATGGAGTTGCGGGTGCTGATACTGCTAGTAATTTTCCTATTTGTTGGTCCTCCTTGGGGCCTGACCCTGGTTTGGAGCTCCCTCTTCCTGGGGGGTTGAGCAACTTTGCCTTTTGCCTCCTTGCTGATTTGTGGGGGCGAGGCTTCTCTTGGTATTGGGCCAGGTTTGAGTTTCTTGTCCTCATGGTTGTGAGTGCACTGGGTGAACGAAAAGGAAGATTGGTGTAGTTACAGGTGGTTAGAGTTGAAAGTTAAAAGTTAAAAGTTAGAATGAAGCCTCTTTTTATTAGGTGATTGGCCTATTGGGGCTGGTATCCTGTTAGCTGTTAAGCTGTTGAGCTATTCAACTGACCTTGCTGTGTGAGGCTTTGAACGAGCTCTGCCTTGCGGCTCCTGCCTGCCGCGTGCGGGTGGTTTTACGATTGCAGCTGCGTTAAAGAGATGCCTCCTGGCTCCTGGTGACTCAAGGCAATGATTGTCACACCACCACGCCGCACTAGCGCTAATAACGCTAGTGTCGTAAGTCGTGGGTCACAGCTCCCGCTGCGTTATGACTGTGATGTAACTGTGATCTGATGTAACTGCGTTGGCAGCACTTTGCCGCACTAGGGAGATGACTGGGGAGATGACTAGCAGCTCCGGCCGCGCTGCGCTGGACATAAGTGGTTCCCTGAATCAACGCCGACTGCCTCTGCTGACAGCCTCTGCCGCGCTGGTGGAGTGCCTGCTACCTCACGGTCGTGTCCTTGCAAGGAGGCTGCGTTTCCGGCCAAGGGAGCCACCCACTGTGTCGAGAACGATGTCAGCCGGGCTCACAAGGAGCTTGTAGTTGCAGGAGGGGAGCTTGCAGTTTTCTACCGCCAAAGCCAGAGCTCCTGACCCCCCGCCTACGCCTAGAGCAAGGTTCACTTTTCCACTGGCCACTGTGGGAGGAGAACGGGCTCTGCTGTCAGGTCGGAGTGGATATGGAGAGCGGCAGGGCACTCTACTACTGAGTTGATGATTTGAAGAGGTTTAGCAATACCAGATGACCCTCCGGTGGTCCTTAGAAGATTCTTGGGTATCCGGTTTTCCAGAGTCCCGAACAGATGGGGTGGATTATATTTCCTGTTTTACCTCATTTTTCCTAGTTTTTCCTTATTCGTTCATTCAGCTGTAATGAGAGACCGGGTGGGGGTCCGGGAGCCAGACAATGACCGCTGCAACTACTCACAGGCCCCCCCTGCAGTCTTTCTCCATGCAGCCGCTAAGCGCCTCTGTGCCTCTGTGCGCCTCCCGCTGTGAGTCGCGTTACATGGCTCCCAGCACAGCACAACTGCGGAGCACGACTAACAAGCCAAGCAAGCACAAGTCAATTCATACAGTCAGATGTTCCAGCCGCGTTGCTCCTGCCGTGGCTCTCGGTGCTCGGCTGTCGGCCCAGGAGCAGGGTCTCAAAGCTCGAGGTTTGCTGCTTGTGGTCCGCGGTAACAAGGGTACCCCTTCCGCTTCACCGCTGCCACCACCGCCGCCACCGCCGCTATTGCAGCTCGGGTCAGCTCGGGTTGGATCAGGTTGGGGAGAGAGGGGGGCGGTGCCTGCCGCTCCTTGGCTCCTTGGCCCCTTGCTTCGCCGCTTGCCGCTTTCACCTCCTGCCGCTGTCCCGTCTCGACCGCACTGACTGCACTGCCCGCACTGACAGTGAAAAATTAATTGACCAACTTTTGTGCACCCAAGTGAAAATTATTTCTTATTGTAGTGCCAAAGAGTGGGACAATAAACATGTAAGACTGCTGCAGAGAGGCGAATTAGTTGACTGAATGCAGCAGGAGAATCAGACCTATTACTTTGATTGCTTTAAGAATGCACCAGAATAATTTCCATTTATGTTAGTATAATCCCAAAAAGTGCCCTGATCAAGCGATTAGACTAGATAGCAAGTGATCACTTTAATTTCATGGTCTTCCTTTCTTCGTGATGACTCACCAGTGTAAATCAGAGTACAGTTTTTGGTATGAAAATGCAGACTGTTGTATGTCTTTTTTTTTTTCCTCATTCTGCAATAGTATGTGTAAGGAGTTGTCGGGGACCCACCTCTCACCCTTCTGGTCCTTCACTGCCCCTTTTTTTTTTACCGGAACTTGGCTGGGGAGTCTCCCATTTGTGTTTGTTATTGAGGGGGTCCCTTTGTTTCCATTATCATATCCAATAAATTTTCCCTCCGGGGGGAGCTGGCCGTCATGGCCACTTAAACGGGCATTTTGTCTGTTTAATTATTGCCATCGCATAATCATTGGACTTTGAGCAACAAGAAAGAGCATTTTACAAGAAATTTATAGTTACAAAACAGACTGGTGAAAGTCTTCCCATTTTTTTCAAAAGTTATATTTCTTGCTAAATTTCCCCTTCCTGTCCAGTTCATTTATTCTGAAAATTGAGTTTAACCATTCCCCGTGTGTAGGTGGTACCGGACTTACCTATTTTATGCATATTTCCCTCCTTGCCAATAAAATCAACAGAAAGAGTAGATTCTCTTGCTTTTTTTGGTTAATTTATCTAAACGGTTTGATCTATCTACCCCAAATTTAACAAGATCTATACTTACATCAAGTTATTTTCTCAGTACGGTGTCTAGTGTCTTACCCAATTCCTGCCAGAATATATCGAGCTGGGGGCACTGCCGGAACATGTGCAAGTCGTGGCTTTTTCCAGGCCGCATTTGGGGCAGCTCTTTGCTCTGGCCTCGTTGATCTTGAATAGCCTCTTTGGAGTCCAGTAGGATCTGTGGGTGGTAAACAAGTGGTTTCTCCTTAAGGTAGCAGATTTTACAATGGACCAGCATTTTTCCATAGATACTTGCCATTTTTTTTGTGTATCCAGCGACGGCAGGTCTTTCCCCCAGATCGTTTCAGGAATCAGGAAGTCCTCCTCCCCCGCTATTATGAGGGCCCAGTGCCAACAAGAGATTTCTTTATTTATGGGGCATTCTTCATCATCTCTGTCTCTAGATCATCATTTCCCTTTTTGTTTTCTTTCAGCGATTTTGCCCAACTGGTGAGTTGGTAGCATTTAAATTTTGATAGGGAGGCATTTGTTGTTGTTGTTAATTGATCCCAGTCGACTATGGTGTTGTTTGTCATCAGTTGGCCCCACTCCTTGAAACCTGCTGTTTTCAGTGGGGTGGCCAGGCTGTCTTTAAGGTAATCTGGAGTGCCTGGAGAGTCCCATATGGGGGCAAACTTGCTGTAATATGATATGTTCAGAGTGTTTCTTATGTGGTACCATAGTTTTGCTGCGGACTTGAGAACCTTTAGCTTCACCTTCTTAAAATATTTTGGGTGGCTGAATTTGTATAGGAAATGCCCTACTCTTCCAATCATTGCTTGTAAATATTCTAGATTGTGCTCATAGTTTTTCAGTAAGGACCTTATATATTTAAATTGGAAGGCTCTACAATATTCGAGTAGGTCAGGGCTCGCTATTTTTCCCTTGTTCTTTTTTCCTCCTTAGTTTGCTCCATGCTATTCTTGTTCCTTTTGATGACCAAATAAAACTTGTGAGTTCCCCATGGAGTTTCTTTATCGACTCCCTCTTGAATTCTAACGGTATAGTGCTGAAAACCTATGTAAACTTTGGTAGGATGGACATTTTAATTATGTTTGATTTCCCAAGAAAGCTCAAATGGAGACCTCCCCATACTTTGAGTGGTTTTCTA
Organism: Lissotriton vulgaris; assembly: GCF_964263255.1. Classification (NCBI taxonomy): domain Eukaryota; kingdom Metazoa; phylum Chordata; class Amphibia; order Caudata; family Salamandridae; genus Lissotriton; species Lissotriton vulgaris. The sequence continues at coordinate 973,262,559 of NC_141694.1, forward strand.
AATTCACCAGCAATTCTATTAAGATTTATCTGCGTCACTTTGTCTATATCCTTGACCAGGTCAATGCCCAAATACCTTATTTTATCCTTAGTGTAGGGGTTGTTAATATGCGCATTCCAGCTCATGATTTACATTTTTGCCTGATTGGTTTGATACCCTGATACCTTCCCGAAGTTGGTCAGAGTTTCTTCTATTGATCTGATAGAACCCTAAAAATCATTTGTGAAAATCATTAGATCATCTGCGTACAGGGCGACCTTTTTCTCCAATCCTAGATAGGTGAAGGGAGATATGGAAGGGTGGTTTCTGAGGGTATTTGCCAGCGGTTCAATATATAAATTGAAAGGTAGTGGGGACAGGGGGAAAATGCAGACTGTTGTATGTTATCAGAGACATTTTATAGACCAAGACATTACAAAGCAAGTATTGGCAAAGCCAATATGTTAAAAGTTTGGTCGGTGAATGCAAACACAAGAATGAACAGGAGTACATTTGTGCCTACCAGTGTTTGATTGCATTAGCACTTAAAAACCAGACATATTGAGCTGTCAGTCCTTATCTCTCTCCTTTCCAAAGTCAGCCTCAAGATCAGAAATAAACTCTGGCAAACAATCTAACAAGGTCGTCAGACAACTAGTTGGTACATAATTATTCCATGAACATAAAGAGGTTGGAAATGAAGTGCTGACTGCGCACTTATTTGAACTTTAGGAGTGTCACCTATCATAGTGAACATAAGATAATAGAACTTGAATTGCACTACATATTTGGGAGACTTAATAACTCATTTTTAGAGTAACTTTGGACTGTTGAGGAGTGTGTAAGACACATTGAAGGTTTTCCATGAGGATAATTACAATCATGGAATAATTACGTACCAACTAGAAGTATATGACAAAATGATCCTGGGCCTTCAGTAACCATCAAAAGATTGGAGAGCTTATTTACTGCCCTGAGGAAGCCCTATTTAGGGTGAAACGTGTTGGCTGCACTGTTGGCTGTACTATTCCATCATCTCACACCATTTGAGGTCCAAGAATTCATTAAAGGATCATAGGTAATATCATCAAAGAGTCCGGATTAATTTGTCTACTGTGCATTTGTGCATTCTGAAATATGTATGTTGCCTCTGTGCTTTTCTAAGGTTACTTTCTTTCCATTGTTTGGCTGGGTATTTCAGAGATTGGTAATCATTGGGTAGATTCAGCCATTGTTTCCAGTGTAGATCATTATCAGGTCTGTTATAAACCTTTCTCTAGTCTCCTTGCTGTTAGCCTCCCACAGTGGTCTGCATGTTTCTATTGTTTTACAATTTTTATTTACCACTCTTCTTCATGATCCAAGACAGGAGGTCTATGGTAATTTTCCCAGCATTTGGAAATGAGCAGAATCCATGGTTTTATCAATTGCCACATTTTTGCTAGGGTGCATTCTAGTGATAGTAAACAGTAAAATAGGACAATATTTTTAAAGAGAGAAAGGGAAAAGAGAAATGATAACCTACAGGTATGGGTATCAAGTTGCTTAGATTACTGGTGAGATTCACCTCATGTAGTAAGGTAGTGAAAAGGAATACCTTGGACTAGGAACAATCAAGTTAACCTGTAAGTAATTGGATTACACAATGTCTCTCAATATATACTAGAGATATTATTGGCCTGACATTAGAACCTTTAGTATGACATTGTAATCCAACTACTAGTTTAATCATTGAAGTATTCCCTGTGTCTATGATATGGTCATGCTACTGAGCATCTAAGTATGTGTAGGGTTGTTTCTGCATCTCACCAGTGCATGTAGTTTACCTAGTCTCCTGACAGGTCTAGTAATTTTATGTGTAAGGGAATGCCTCTTTTTCATGATCACCCCCAATGTTTTGGACTAATGCTGTTGTTTTTTTTTACTCTGAGAGTGCACTGAGGGCTGTTACCAGACCTTAGTGCTAGTGTTCTAACTCCTTACAAATGCATGTTGAATTGGCTTCCCTCATTTGGTATAAGCTGACTTACTTACAAGTCCCTAGTATATGGTCCCAATGATACCCAGGGCATGTAAGACAGTGTGTCCCCCCAAGGCTGCAAGATTGGTTGTTCCACCCTGTGTGGGACAATGAAAAGAACAGATTTCCCTCAATGGTGACAAAAGCACAACAATCTATTTAATTCCTTCAAGAAGTATAACATTTATTTCATTTTCTTGTTTTTTTTTGTATAGGAATCTCTTCTCTTATTTTTTCACAAATAGAAAATTACCATTTTTTTAAAAAAGAGTTTTTTTTAACATAGACATTTTTTTTAAATCAAACAGAGAAAAAAAGAAGAAAAAAGCATGGTTAAATACATACGATATATGACTATATACAAAAATTGATTTCATATACATTACGCCCCTGGTAACAAACTATCTATCACAACATTCTCACACATTCACACCCTAACTACATGCATCACCACACCATCTGAAACAAGGAAACTGAATCATAAATGGTAGAGGCACTCTGCCACTATACAGGTCTCAAGGTTAAATATGAGACCCCGTACTTGGTCGACGCGCGTTTCGGCGGCTCAAGGCCACCTTCTTCAGGACCTCTTCCAGTTAAACAACCCAGGTATCCAGGGGACCTACAATATATATATATATAAAAAACTGTCAGCAAAACCACAAAAATAGTACCACAACATTACAACATTACATTGTTGAGAACAACACATTACGTCCCAACGAGACCGACCAGCATGTCAACTTTAAGAAAGAGAAAAAAGAGAAACATCCACATGTGCATAGAACATGAAAATTATTTAAAAAGTCAACAAGGGTCAATAGAGAGAAATGTGCCATTGTCATAACCACTCTACTTTACAGTTCTTCTATTCGATACAACTAGTTAGTTCCAAGGCAAATCTAACAAATAAATGTGCTCTATGTTGCGAGTTTAGATTTGAAATACTTATGTTAAAGGAATATATATGTGGACTCAGGAAGGGATTCTGTGATTATATCCTGTACTTATTTTGGATTTCCTAAATTATACGTCTTCCAATATAGCTTTCTGTAGATAGAAGGACCAGATAGTAAAGCTATGATCTCTATGTTGCTAATTTGGTCATAAATAAAATCCACATTTCAAGTTGACTCTTACCCCTAAGGAAGATGCTGAAAAATCACGCTAAACCTCTTCATCTAATCAAGTCATTGCATTCTCTTCAACTAGAAATAAATAAAAATAAAAGGAAGAATTGAAGGATGACTGTGACTGCAAAGGTATGTTTCGTGTCTGGCTGGATCTGATCTATAACACCCACCTCTATGAGCCAACTAGTATTACCATAATCATGGTATCTTCTGTGTACTGCTTCTTTTCCAATCGTTCGTGAGGAGATGCTTACAAGTATATCCGAGCGTCCTGTCATGATAAAGATCAAGGTCTTAGTTTTAAAGTATAGTAGATAAGTTACGTACATGAACAAAAAGCTCTCTAACAAGCGGGCCAGTGACCCAGTCCTTATAGCCATAAAGGAAGTGACTGGGTCCAATAGGCTTCCTCACATGTACAGTATGCCGAAGCTTATAGTACAATATTATACATGTGTATATATGAGCAACAATAGATATGAGAGATATAAGGTTACCGATGACACTTAACAGCAAAATAGGACATATCATAATACAATTCCTATCTCGATACCCTACAATCAGGACATCCTACCGAAGATAACCAAGAATAGTGACCAAAAACATTGTTTGAGTTTGAGACGTTACCCTCTAATCAGCCCCGGTTTCAACAAACGCTACATTGTTAACCGAACAGAATCTATAAACAGCAGATTTTTGTCACTAGACCATACGCTCCAAGCCCACTGGACATGATTGAAAAAATGGTTAAGACGTTAATGATAATACTCAGCGAACAAGTGAAAGAGCCCAAAGTTAAAATGATTAACCATACCCACTCAACCAGCATATAACGAGTAGTGCTAGTATCCTCACACTCACTTGATTTCAAAAAATATATATGTGCCGGCGTGTCTTTCTCCTTGTCAACCCGGTCAAAGATAAAGAACCGGGTGATTTCCCGTGTATTTAAACACTCAAATTACGAGATAAATATCACGATGATAAGCGCGTTCCCGGAGGGGGAGTCGTACAGGTGACTGGAGACTAAAGATCGAAAGCGGGCTATTGTCCCGCCATGAGTAATGAGGGTACTAGAGCTAGAAAAGAAGTACCGCGATAACAAGCAGTTCCAGGGAGAGAAATCGTGGGACATTAGTATTACGGCACATCACGACTAAAAATAGAAAACGGGCTAAAATCCCGCCATGAGCAGTGAGGATGCTGATAACGTGGTTCAATCAACAGTATGAGTCATTTGCATAGTAGCACGTCACACTCAATAGAGAAAAAGGAAGATGGAGGAAAAGGCTAAGGTTCCACCATCTACAAAAAGAGAGGTAATATCGAAGTTCTACACCCAAAATGTGCACAAAAGTCAATGTTAATAAATAATACTCAAAGACTCAATGAGAGAGAACACATTCTATCTCATGATCAATACGCCGAATTCTCTGCATTAACAGATTTACTTGGTAAATCACTTTAATTTTCAATCATGGGACTTTAAAAAATAAGAGACTGGCGATATAATAGGAGTCATGGATATACGGACACAGTGTCCAAAAGGACGATAATTAGACCGGTATGAATATAAATACAGTGGATGTTCACATAAAGAAGTGGCAATTCACCACTGTGTAAAAATCCAAGAGCATATTATTTTGTGACATACCAGTTTATCTCTTCGTTCAGGCCACGTTTAATGCTGTCAAAGTGATAGATCCAGAAGGTTTCACGTTTTTTACGAGTGATTTCCACTGGCTGGCCTAATTTAAATTGTACTTTCTCAAGAATAGACCATTTCAGTTCTTGTTCACTATGGTTCATATTCAAACAGCGTTGCACCAATGGTGCCATCAATTTCTTAGTTCTGATGGCGGACTTGTGTTCACTAAATCGTAGGCGAAATTCGCGACCAGTTTCTCCTACGTAAGCCAGTCCACACGTGCAGAACAGAATGTATATGACATTACTGCTAAGACAATTAGATAGATGACGTAGTTTAATTTCTTTTTCATTATAGGTAAAGACATCAGATCTTATGGCTGAGTCACATGCGTGGCAGGAACCACACCTGTGATTACCCAATATTATCGGTAGGCCTGTAATAGATCGTTGGCCGTCAAGGAGTAATCTCTTACCCTGACGTGTATGAACCAACATATCTTTGAGATTCTTGTTACGTCTATAGGCCAACAAAGGTAACGGTATAGCCGGGCGTTTTCATCGGAATTCAAGATCTTCCAGTTTTTGTTTATGACATTTCTAATTTTGAGGTTAAGGGTCGAATGGTTGATAACACGTTATACGATCCTGCTTCACACGTTTAGACGCCTGTAACAATGCTTCCCTGTCATAATACTTTGCTCTCTTGTAGGAGTGTCGCACAAGCCTGTGGGGGTAACCCCTCTTGAGTAGCCTCTCTTTTAATGCATCTCCATGTTCATGGAAGGCAGTCATGTCCGTACGATTACGGCGGATACGTAAGTACTCACCAAAGGGAATGGATTCCCTTTGGCAGTTCGGATGATAACTATCAAATTGTAAAATCGTGTTTTTTGCCATGATTTTCCTGAACAGATTCACCTTTAATTGTCCACTAGTACCATCAATCTTAATGTCCAGTAAATCACCCTGGGATTGGCTATAATTCACTGTGAACTTTAAGTTTGTATCACTGGCATTAAGCCAAAGAACAAATGCTTGTAACATCTCAACAGACCCGCTCCAAATAAAAAAAATGTCATCTATAAAACGTTTCCATATAGATACATTTTCGAAAAACTGAGCCATCTCATTATAAATATTGTGTAGTTCCCACTCGCCCATGAAGGTATTAGCCACACTCGGGGCACAAGATGCCCCCATTGATGTGCCCTTGATTTGTTTATATAAGGAGCCATTATATTAAAAAAAGTTGTTCATAAAGATCACCTCAAGACACTGCAAAATAAAGATATCTGGTCGATTATCTGGGAATCTCTGCAGAAGAGCTGACACCGCAAGCAACGCCCGACACTGAGGAATGTTGGTGTACAACGCCTCAATGTTGAGCGTCACTAGGATGTCAGTCGCTGGATTGAATGGGATCCCCTCTATTTTGTTAATATTATCGACAGTGTCGCGAATATAAGAAGCGTATTTGTGTGTTAAGGGGCATAGGAAGGCATCAACATATTTTGATAGAGGCTCAGTGCTTGATCCAATAGTTGATATTATAGGCCGCATGGGCGGGTCGATTTCCGATTTGTGGGTCTTAGGTAGACCATAGAGGGCAGATGTTACTGGACAGGCCTTGTTAAGGAAAACATATTCATCATCGCAGATGTAACCATCTGTGAGAGCAGAAAGGGTCATTTCGCGAATCTGTGCATTCAGTCTGTCAAGCTCTCTCCGTTGTGCTGATCTATAATGGTCAGTTACTGCCAACATTGCAGACATCTTTTGATCGTAAGTGCTTTTATCAAAGATGGCGATCCCGCCACCTTTATCACAAGGCTTGATAATTAGAGTAGGTTCCATCTTCATTCTCTCTAGAGATGCATTTTCTAATTTGGATAAGTTGAATTTAGGTTTATAAGGATTGTTAGTAATACGGGCAATGTCCCGAAGTACACTTTGTTCAAAAATACGGACCTCGGGACCCACCATATCCAAAGTAGGTGTAAATGTAGATGGAGGTTTGCATCTGGACAGATTATTATCATCCTCAACAGTAGGTCGGTCTGAGAAAAATCTATTAAGTCTGACCTTCCTAAAGAAGGCAAACAAGTCCTCATGTAGTTTGATTTTGCCGAGACTAACACTAGGGACAGATGACAAGCCCTTACTCAACAACTGGATATCCTCAGGGTTAAGGGTGTGTGGGACACATTAAAAAATGGCTTCCAGCCTGCCAGTGCGTCCTGGAAGAGCAGTTTTAAACTGTTAGGTTGACTTTGCCATTTAAACCAATGGTAAAACCCCCACTTCCCTTAGCAATATATGTAAGTTTCCCTTAAGGAAGGCCCATGGAGCCCTGAGGCAGGGATCTATATATCATTAAGTAAGAAATAGTGTTACCTCCCCCTTGCAAGAAGCCATAATTATGTTGTCCCAAAAGGCAAGCTTCACAGCAAAGTCACCTTTGATGGGCAAATGGTGATCACGCTCCTTAAGGGTTGCCTCTTTGTTCAGATAGACAGGCTGATGCTGAGAACAGAAAGGAGAGACCAGTGCTCAAACCAGTTTTCCTGTGGGCGTGTAGCCACAGGTAGCCACACCTCTAGGACACCTCCATTAAAGTATATGGTGGTTTTGATGTAAAACATGGAACTTTACTTGAAAATGCTTTGGTGACCAGGTCACTGTGCAAATACTCCTTAAAGGCCCTCCTGACCTTCTCCTTGTCGGATTTGGTTACTCTACTTGGGCCGGAGTAATCAAGCACAACTCTTTCAAATTTTCTAAAAGATTTTAAACTTTAAGGTTGCTAGTGATTGCTTGCACTTTGGACGTAAAAGCTGAGATTTACATTTTACTCTGAAATCTATACCTCCTGAATACTCCGGAGGATTTTGCTCATCTTGATGTCTAAAAACTCATAAAAATATCTACTTTTACATATTGGTGCCAAATGTCTTTTCTGTTGTGTGACTTTCTTATTCCATTTGATGATGCTCATAAATGCTTTACACTAGTTCCCTTGTTTAAGCCTTACTGCTCAAAGACACAGCTATCCAGGGTTGAGCTAAAGGTTTTCCATATTAGCCTAACTGCACCAAAGACAGTTTTGCGTGTGAACTGCAAGGCAAGGTTGAACAACCATACAATACACCACAATCCTCACAATGCATAATATATTCTGAGCCTTCTAATTCATTCATATCTCCAATGCTTCCTGAGTGTAATCAGAATTAGTACATTAGTGCATGACTCACACCCAAGACTTGCTTCTTCAGTAGTTGCACCTTCTCATTACCCTTTGTGGTTTGTAATGTTTTGTTATCCATTCTGCTCATTAAACCATATTGTTGTTTATATTTTGCTGCTGAATTGGACACTATTAACTCAGGTAGTTTTATGAATACATTTGGATGCACGCAGTAGTAGTTCTAACTTGGTATCCATTTTAAAAGATAGTGTCACTTTGTAATGCAACCTTCTACATAGATGTATATTTTATTTCACCAAATCATTGAGCAGGAAGGATTTAAAGATTCGTTTTTGGAAACATGTCTTGTGGGGAACACAAGTATCATAAAACTCATATTAATAAATGTGTTCAAGGCAAGTAGTCACTGAAATGGTAGACATTTGTTAAGAAATAGCTATACTTTACCTAATATTCCATGGAAATATGTTGTAAGTACTGCAGTTTGCTTTATTTGACAAACAAGGCAATGTATATAACTAATCTCAAGTTGTTTTACTTTCTTCTAAAGTCTTCATATGGTACCGGGGGCAATAATCACTCATGCAAACTGCACCCCTTCTACCAACCACCGCGTGACAACCTTCCATTCACAGAACAGATAATGGACGTTATTTCAGCCAATGCAGATTTCCAAGGCACTCAGATCTTCCTGGGTATTTTCAACCTTCACTGGAATTATGTAAACGATGTGCTGGTCAAAAGCCTTAAATCCTTCCTACTTGATCTTAACCATATCCAAATATGTGACAGCCCTACGCATATCGAAGGAGCAACGTTGGATCTTCTCATTGGTAAGCCCAACTCTTTCCCAACTCTTTTCGTCTGGAGTCAATCCCCCCATGTGACTGGACAGACCACTATTGCATCACCTTTCTCGTCCTTGAATCGGTAAGAACATTCAGATCCCAACCTAAGACCCCAAAACAGTTGAAAAGATGTTTACGGAACATCAACTCGCAAGACATGACGTAGCTCTGTGATAACATCTTGCCCCCCTCCCCTTTGAACATGTATGATCTCCATGACCTGACGGCCCACTATAACCACGCAATGCTTAATGTACTTGACTCAGTGGCACCACTTAAACTTAAAAGTGTGTGGGCTAGAATCTCCAAACCATGGTTTAATAATAGTCTTAATGCCGAAAAAATTAATTTAAGACTTGCAGAAAGGAAGTGGCAATCGTATCCCGCCCTTGAACATCTTTGTCACCTGAGTTCCAAACTCACCAGATGCTCGAAGGCTACCTTCTTCAGAACTCGACTAGATCAAGCAAAAAAACATCCGAAAAAACTGTTAGAACTCATCAAGTCCCAATCTAATAATCATCCTAACCACTCGGCTCCGGATCAAGGAACACTGCCGAACTGTGAAGATTTTGCTGTCTTCTTCACGGATAAGACTATTAAGATCGAGTCTGAACTACGTTTGGCCCGTAATCACATCTTGAGCGGTCCACTGATCACCCTTTGCCCCTCAGAGTTGAATATCACTGACCCTTCACAGCCCTTCTGCCCCAAAAACAATGCATCTTGGAGTTTGTTCCAAACCTTAGATGAATACACTATACGCAAAATGCTGTTGACTTTGAAACCTGCCAATCACTACAACGACCCCCTGCCATCGAACCTGTTGCCAGAAGTGAGATCCGCCTCACTAACACTCTGGACGATGATCTTCAATGCTTCTCTTATGCAAGTGGCTATTCTGGATTGCCTTAAATCAGGTCAAGTTGCCTCGATCCTAAAGAAAACAAATGCGGATCCCACGGACATTCTTAACTTTCGCCCAATCACTAACATCCCCACCTTGGCAAAACTCTTGGCGAAATGTGTGCTATCCCAACTTTGTCATCACATCGACAATTTCCAACTCCTGGACCAATGCCAATCTGGTTTCCGCCCAGGTCATAGTACAGAGTCAACGCTAACGCACATCATGGATGATGCGCTTAGAATGCTGGATCACAATGAGTCGTGCTTCCTGATCCTTCTGGACCTTTTCTCAGCATTTGATTCTGTCAAACATGATCACCCATTTGACCTCCTGGAACACAGGATGGGGTTGTCTGGGCCAGTATTAAGCTGGTTCTCTTCATTCCTTTAGAACAGATCACAAACTTAAAGGGGAACCAATCCCTGTCCTACCCTGCATCAGTCACCTTGGGGGTCTACAAGGGTCAGCATTGTACCCCATGCTCTTTAACCTGTTTATGGAGCACCTGACTGAAATTCTAAAATCATCCAGCATACGCTATCATATGTATGCCGACGATACCCAACTATACCTGAAGATTGCCTCCCCGAAGACATCCAGTACCTCAATTCAGTCCTGCTGGAAACACAAAGCTGGCTGACATGCAATCACCTGAAGCTAAATGCTCTTAAAAAGGAATCCCTACTGATCTCACCCCACAACCAATCACTCGTCATGGAGCAATGGTTGAATCAGCAGACGCCTCTTAACTGGAGACTGCATCTCGTAGACTCAGCATTATCTCTGGGCATCATTTGTGACAAAAGCCTGAACATGCAGAAGCACATCAGTTTCCTTACCAAAGGAGCGAATTTCCAACTCAGGATGCTCAAACCCTTCCTCCCTGCTCATGACCTACAGTTTGCAGTTCAGCATTAGTAATCTCAAAGCTGGACTATGGTAGTGCAACACTTTGCGGCCTGCCCAGAGTGAGGACAGCTCCTCTGAGGGCTACCTTCAATTCAGCTGCAAGGCTCGTAACTGGCACAGGAAAATACCACCACATCTCTCCGGACTTGCGGGAACTGAATTGGCTGCCATATGAAGCTCGGATACAGCTAAAAATTGCATGCATGGCTCACAAAGCCATCCACTTCAAGACTTTGCTGTACCTTGCACAGAAACTGGAACTCTCCTGCGGTTCTAGAGCCTCCAGAAGTGCTAGCTCGCTTCTGCTCAAAGCTAAAAAAATGAAGAAAAAAAGACCTATAACCGAGCTTTCTCAGGGATGGCTAAGAGTATCAGGAACTCCCTACCCTCCAAAGTCAGGGTGAACCTGTCTACTGTCTTCTTCAAAAAAGAAGTCAAAGGGCTCCTGATGAAGAAATTTCAGCCTTAGCCAGGCACTTTCCTCTGATTCTGGGTCCATACCCGTTGACTCTTGCCCAGCCACCTTGTTCACAAGTCTGTCGGACAATTCTAGACTGTGATCTTTTTTATCCCTCTGTTGATGCTGATGTGTTTTGCTTTGCCTTCACGAGTATGTTGGATAATTTTAGACTTTAACTTTGTTGCTTTGCTTATTCTGTTTTGTAGGCTTATTCCCTTGCATTACAAAATCTGTAAAGCGCTCTAATACCCTCGGTGGTCATGTTCGCGGTATATAAAACTTTCAAAATAAATAAATAAGTACCCTGCAATCTGACTGCCACAAGATGCTGCAGTAGCTAGTATGTCATGCATCAAAATTAGCCCACCTAGCCAGCCACTGTTAACCAATGGTCTCCGGCTACGGTGTCCAAGTGGATTAAGTACTTATTGTCATTTGTCTTTGTCAAATGAATTGCAAGAAAATTACGTTTTGAGGGGGTGGTTAAGATGCTGAACATGGTGGCCGCTCATCTGTGAATTCCGCTGTCACTCTTCTGCCATCTGGTATATTAGCTGGCCCAGGAGGACCCCAGATGGTCAGGCACCCCCACGATGGTGAAGGGAGCTACTGGGGAGGACTCAACCCTGCTGATGCCATGCGGCCTGCTCAGCATGGAACGGCTGCAGTCAGGAGAGTGGGTTAGCCCTCCAGCTGATGGCCGCAGGAACTGGGTGGCCTGTGTTTGCCGAGAGCAGACCCAGAGGAGGCGCTTGCTATGATCTGCATGCTGGGAGTACGGAGACATTGGTGTGGCCCTGCAGTTGGGTGGGGCCTCCCTTCACTATTCGGCACTGATGGGCACCACCCCTTGACTACATTCAGGAGACTGTGCCTGGGGGGCCCCTGCACCCACGGTGATGGATGTGTCTGCATCCCTGTTTGAGAAGTCTCGAGTTCTCGGGGCTGTATAAACTACTGGACACATCTTGCCTAGACTGCTCTTCTTTACCTCGCACATTACTTGGGTGCTAGAATCCACCTGGGCAAGAGGCCTGCCCAGGTGGACTCTAGATCCTATTGAGGGACCACACACAGGATTTGGCTCAGTGCCCTCGATCTCAGGGGCCTGAATTGTGGAGCCTGTTGGGTTTCTCAGGTGGCCTCATAGATCTGAGGACTGAGACAAGGCAACATCATTCTGGGACTCGAACACTGGTATGCACTCAGTGGGCCCTCTCCTAGAGTGTGGTAGATCAATTCACCTGGGACACATGCTGCAGATTGCCCGAGTGCTGGGAAAGATCTGGTGTGTGGTGTAAGACTTCTCTCGCATTTACCAGTGGGGTCAGAAAAGACTGGACACAGACTGCTGCTTAACTGCTGTTGGTAGGAACTGCCTGCATTGGATTGCTGACTGGCAGAAGTACGGGAGAAGCCGTAGAAAATCTAAATCACAGCTCTCCTTCTAAAGACACGTGGAGAGTCCTTTCCTGGAACTTGGCAGGCTTGATATCTAAGCATATTGACCAGCAGTGGGAGTCCTTCATAGATAATTTTAAAGTTTGCGCCTTCCAGGAAACATGGTGCGTGTAGCCTACCTTTAGATGTGGGTACTCAACCTTCTTCTGCCCAGCCATAGCACAAGCTAGATGCCATCCACACAGAGGTCTAATTGTTTGTGTTAAAAACTCATTAGATTGGCAAATCAAAAGGTTATCAGGTTCTGATCTACTGGGACTCTTACTGCATAAAAACAACAAATGCATTCATTTGCTGAACATTTACAACAGACCGATGAACTCACACAGAGAATCACCAACCTTCACACTACTAGACGACCAGCTGAGACTCCGCCCCTCTGAAGTGCCTATAATAGTTGCTGGGGACTTCAATGTGATTTTCGAACCACTGCTCAATGGTGGTGTGCCCTTAACTGATGAGGAAGATGAACAGTGGTCCAGCCAAAAAGTTGGTATGAATAACCAACCAGAAACTCGACCCTTGCCCTTCAAATATTGGGCATTACAATAAGGGGTGTGTTAAGAGTGTGCAATGGTTGAGCCTTATCGGACCAACAGGGCGCCCCCACATTCAATTGATCTAATAGCAGGAGCAGAATTGATTACATCTTGCTATCGTTGTGTATTTGGTCAAGCATGGTAGATATGAGAGCTCTAGAAAGGTGGGACAGCGACCATAATGCTCTGGAATTAGAATTGTCCGGCCTGATTATACCCACTCCCGATCTAGTAAAACCTTGCTTTCTGGGTAACTTTGCTGTATCCAGCAGTAAAAAGCCCTTAAAGTGGGAGTTCGTAGAGGCCTACACGCACCTCTTAAATAAAGTGTATATGAATGTGTGTGATGCCCTGTGAAAGATGGGTAATTGATGAATCGTGGTACACTCCCTAAACTAGTGATTAACATCCATGAAAAACTCTTTAGAGAATTGAGAGACATTCCATCTAAAGATCCCAGGAGAGAGAAAAAAACCTAGATCCAACCCACATCCTTGATTTAATGCACAATGCAGAACAGCAAAATATATCTTATAGAAGCCAAAGATCGGGATAGCATCCATCAAGCACATAGGAATTACAAGCGAGTGCTGAAAGAAGCTAAAGTCAACTGCGAAATGGGGGTTTGGGCAAAACTATTACATGCAGCGAGAACAAGAGACTCTAAAACATTTTGGAGTATAATTGTTCATGGCAACAGCTCATCAACAGATGTAGTTGCCTTCCATGTACAGGCAAAATTGTATTGAAAAACTATACTCCCTGCCAGATGCAGAGGGGAGCAGCAAAGGGGTGGCTAGTCTTCCCTGTGGTAGCACCCTAGATCAAGTAGACACACTTGAAATATCCTATACTAACTCACTTACAGCACTCAAATCACTCGTGGCCAAAAAGGCACCAGGCCCAGACTGTGTCCCAGTCTACCTTTATGCCTCTGAGTTGGACATTTGGGCGAACTACTTAAACATCTTATTTAGAGCAACATTGACCGGTCCCAGATTCATGGTGAGGGGCCGAGATTGTCCCGAACTACGAGAAAGGTCGCCAAGACAAACCAGGGAACTATAGACCATTCAGTTTAATTGATAGGTTGCAGAAAATTTTGCAGGCAAATTCTGAGTAAACTGACTGACTGGCTCCAAGCCAACAACATACTCCCTCTGGTTTTATATAAAAAAAACGAGCACCCTGGACCAAATCCTGATATTCAGTATTGCATATTGGAAGATAGTAGATCTGGAGAAAGGCCATCTTTATGTTGCTTTTGTAGCTCTAAGATCTGCATCTGAGTCTGACATGGTACCTCAGAGCAAGATGTGGGGAGTATTAGTTAGAAGACATGGCTGTCCCAGAAAACATCTTAGATATCCTTATAAGACTCAATGCAAAACAACAGCCCTAGATTCAGATATGGTAAAAATGGAGAGTACTCACATCTATTTACGATGGAGAGGGGATGTGTCAGGGCTGTGGTTTAGCCGGACCCTCCGACCCTCTTCTCTCTATTAATTAATGATCATCCACAGGTACACAACTTTGAGAATAAAGATGCCCCCTAAGTTAGTTCCAGAAAAATATCCAAGCTACTCTTCGCAGATGACACTTTTTTATTCTCCAAAACACCTCTGGGATTACAAGCTATTTTAGATAGCTTTTTACAGTTCTGTGCAGATAGAGGGTTAGAACTGAATGTCAGCATTACTAAGTGTATGGTGTTCAATCCCTATATGTTCTCACACTCTAAGCTCAGGGATTTTACATATCTAGGAGTGACGCTTACCCACAACTTTAATTGAAAGGCAGTGGCGGCTCGTGACATTTGAAAGTGATGGGGCATAAAAGTTCAGGCTGAGTGGCATGTAGCGAGCGAGCGGTGCATACCTTCTAATTACACTTCCACCACACACAACGCAATGATGCTGTATTCCTTCTTCTGTCATTGGTACCACACACAGAAGAGTGGCACTGGCCATAAATAAATAGCTAAAATCAGTAGGCACACAAGCAGTGGAAATTATCTAGCCGCATAAACTGGACTGAATAGAGGCGCATATTCTGGGGACTGAATGACAGATGAGGGCAATGATATTAAAGGATGCACTGCAGTCAGAGGTCTAACAACACTGAGAGTGGCTACAGGGGTCAAAGGCAGCTTCTTGAGACTGGACTCTGGGGGGAGGCGGCACAAGAGGGAAAGTTACCAGTTGCAGACAGTGGGCTACAGTGGAGTAAGCCCCCCCCCCCCCCCGAATCTCTTTACTTTTTGGGGCACTCCACAAACAACTCTTTGTTGAGGCGTTAATGCAAAATTGAGTATCAGAAATTCTGAATCCTTCCAGGCTGGGAGCCCGGCTGGCACCACTCTTTCTTTCTCTGTATCTCTCTCCCTTTCCTCTCTCTCCCTTCAACTGCTGTCTTTCTACCTTTTCCCTCTCTCTTTCTCTCCCTTCCTCTCTCTCCCTTTCCCTCTTTTTCTCTCTCTCTCTTTTTCTCTCTCTCGTTTCTCTCTCTCTCGTTCTCTCTCTCTCTCAGTCTCTCTCTCAGTCTCTCTCTCTCACTGTTTCTCTCTCTCTCAGTCTCTCTCTCTCTCTCTCTCTCTCTCTGTTTCTTTCTCTCTCAGTCTCTCTCTCTCCCTCTCTCTGTTTCTTTCTCTCTCTTCTCTCTCTCGCTCTCTCACTCATGCAGAACACGGGGAGGGTGAGCACAGGTCAGAGAGCTCCGAGCTGCCCTGTTTGGCCTCAGCCCCTCTCCCTCCATGATGGCTGTGGGGGCCTCTTCCTCCTCGGGTAAGGTGTATGTCCCAGGGAGTGTCACACACAACAACACCCCTCCCCAGAGGCTATACCAACGATGGAACCGCTTCAGGGTGGTGCTGTAACTATAGATAAGCCCGTGTGTGCGGTGCGTGCCCTTACTGCACCAGTTGTGATTTCCATGCAGGGGGCCCTGTGCCATGAAAGTGGGAGGGAACCAGAATGGAAAGAGCCCTGGAATCATTCGATGTGTATCGTTTCTGATTCAAACCCTCCTTGGCACACATCCTTCAAAGACGTCCTGTCTGGCCTACACTTCTCTCTTTCGGACGATGACTTCCTCCTCTCAGCGGACCGCAGACCCCCCAGCCCTGCGGTGAAGCTCCACAAGGGGATGTGAAGTTTCTTCTTCACACATGAAGGAGGCTGTGTACTTGTTTGCTCCGCCCCCGTCCCTGCGTGTGCCCTTTCTCTCCAAGAGCACCCTAGCGCTGCGGTCAGAGAGCCCACCTGTGCAGCATGTGATAGCATCTTTTCAAAAACATATTTTACGATAGCATCTTAGAACAAATTATTAATTGCATGCCTTTGCAAAAAAAAAGAAAATGAAATTCAGCTTAAAAATATGTATTCGTAATGTGGCAACACATTTTCTAAACAGAAAATATATTTACTTTCACTTTGGATAACGATTCAATCAACTCGACTAACCCAGTTTGCACAAATCCTGATTTCAAACAGAGCCAAATCCCAGACACAGCTACCTAAATGATGCCCATATGCACTTGTCATTTCTAAACAGATACGAATCTATAATAAAAACCAGCATTTTGAGTTAAAAAAATAATTAAGGTTGAATTTTCAGCCAGAAGACATGGTAGTTCATCTGTGTTATGTGATTTCAGAGCATCATCAGTTTCAAAAGACTGGCTGTTTTCCACGTCCCTCACATTGACAATGGGGAGACTTGCACGGAAAGCTGTAAAATATGAAGGAAGTGGCGTAGACACAGCGCATTATGTAAATATTGGATATGTTCCCGCATTCTTTCCATTGACAGATGCACTCAATCTTTCATAAGGCAAGGGAGTCCTTGAGCAGGTGACAATACAGAAGTCAAGGCTGCTCTCATGTACTCCACGCATAACTAACTGCTTTGGGGAAAGAATGTGGGGAATGTTTCAATGGCACGAGAGGTGCATATTAACCCTTTGAACTGCTTAAAACTAGCATAGGGTGGGGGGCTGATGGATGTAATGACGGAGCCAGAAAGCGGGATTTAACGTTATAAGTTAGAAATACACCCACGACTCTAGGAGGTCTCGCAGTCTTCAGAAACAAACAGCAACTCAACTGGCATAACTTTGTTGGGGAGACACCTGAGGTACATGGAATAAAAGTAATCAATTAAAACAAGCACATACCATTGATTACATACTACAACTTCCCCGTTTCCAAAACACAACAGAACGTGCAGTGTGTAATGTGGTAGGTGAGGCCTACCACGTGCTGCTATAATGCTGACAATAAGGACACACGGACACTAGGTGAGAGTTAGCCGGAAAGACCACGAGCGGTCTTCCGCCAGTTTATTTATACCCCGGCGCGAGCCCGCCCCGGGGTTGTGCGTGCATGCGTGGGGGAAAAGAAACATTGTAGTGGAGAGCCCGAGTGGCTCTCTACATCCCTCCTTTGTTTTAGTTCTTTCTGCCCCCGGACATTCGAATGGCAGTTCACGGAGATGTCCATGCAAAGTCTCTCAGCCGTTGGCTGGGCACCGGATTGGGCCTCAGGCTGTAGCGACTACTCCGGATCCCTGATGGTTCGGCAGCCCCGGCCGGGGTTGCTCTCGGATCTTCGCTCGACTCAGAGGCCCTTGGCTGACTCCGCTCGGCGCCGAGGCCGGGTGGCATTGGCCTCGGTTGACTCTCTCCGCGTGTCGGTCCTGGCAGAGGACTCGGGGACCTGGGGCAGCTTGCCTCTTCCAGCGCCAGCTCTTCCTCTTCCGCTTCCTCCGCTCGCTGGTGTCCAACGGCTGCTTCGGTTGCCTTTCTGAAGCATGATACGTTTCGTGTGACGGTCTGCCCGTTTCTCCTGGCCGTGATCATTGTCCCTTGAACCGTTTCAACTCTCCACACCTCTGGCTCAAACGGTGTTCGAAACTTCCATCCTGGGTAGCGATCCTTGACGACCACTGCGTCTCCTTCTTGGATGCCCGGCTCTTTGGCGTGGCGATGCAGGCTTGCTTTGGCATTGGTGGCCAGTCTCCTTGCTTGCGTGGCCTCTGCATCTCTCTCTGCCGGCATCCACGCGCTCACCGTGGGTATGCCGTCTCTGGGGGCCCGCTTGAACAGTACGTGAGCCGGGGCGCACTTTGTCGTCGAGTGCGGCGTTTGCCGATAGGCTCCTAGAAACTGATCCAGTGCTACCTCCAGATCCTCCCCATTGTCCACCGCTATCCGAAGGGCTCTGTTTATTGTCCGCATCAGCCTCTCCACTTCTCCGTTGGCTTGAGGCCACAGCGGAGTGATCTTTCTATGAGTGATTCGGAGGGATTCCAGGTATGCTTGGAACTCTCGCCCTTGAAAGGGAGGTCCGTTGTCTGACTTAATTTCCTCGGGAAGTCCCATGGTTGCGAACACTCGGTTTAGCACCTTTCTGACGTGTGGGAAAGCGGTGGACGCAATGACTTCCACGATGGGAAACTTCGAGAAGGAATCCACCAGCACCAACATCTGCCTTCCGTCCGGGAAGCTGCCAAAGTCAATACTGAGTTGGGTCCAGGGAGCCCGGGGCGCATCTTCCGTGATCACTGGTGCTGGAAGGGGTTCGCCCCCGGTGATCGTGCATGCATGGCAGGACCGTATCATTGCCTCCACCTGGCTGTCCATCGCTGGGAACCACACCTTGCTTCGTAGACGCGCCTTCGTCTTCGCCATGCCTTGGTGTCCCACGTGTGCTAGGCTTAACGCGCGTTGTTGAAGGCTTTCTGGCATGACGAGGAGGTGTCCTCGCAGGATCACTCCTTCTTCTCCCACACTGAGTTCACTGCGAATGTGCCAGAGCTGCTGTCTCGCATGGCTGACTTCTGGACGGAGGTTAGCGGCGCCATCGAGGAAGCGGGTCCATTGATTTTCCTCGAGGGCTCGGCGGACTTTCGTGAGGGTTTCATCTCCCGCCGTGGCTTCCCCAATCTCCTTGAGGGTCATGTTGTCGGGACACGCGGCTTGCGTGACCATGTGCACGATCTCCTCCACTTCCTCTCCGTCCTCGGTGGGTGGCAGTTGTGAGGCGACGTCCGGGTGCCGTGACAGGTAGTCGGCGGGATTATGAGCGCCAGGCCGGAACACCACTTTGAAGCGATAGCCCTGCAGCTGGACGGCCCACCGCTCGATCTGTGGAGGAGCTAGTCTTGAGGTTCCAGCGAAGAGGGGTAGGAGAGGCTTGTGGTCCGTGACCACGGTGAATTCCTGTCCACAGAGGTAGAGATGAAAATGCTGGCATGCCCATTTGATTGCCAGGGCCTCCCTCTCTATCTGTGCGTATCTGGTTTCCGTGTCTGTCAGTGCCTTGCTGGCATAGGCGACGGGTCTCCATTCTTCCGGACCATACTCTTGCAAAAGAACGGCTCCTAGTCCCACGGGACTGGCATCCACAATCAATTCGGTTTTCCTTCTTGGCTGAAAGTAGGCCATGGTGGTATTATCCAGAAGACCAACTTTGACGTTTTGGAACGCTTTGTTTGCGGCCGCGGTCCAGTCCCACTTCTGATCTGTGCGGGTGAGAGCTCGGAGGGGTTCTGCGATGGCAGCCAGGTTCGGGATGAACCGGCCGCAGTACGTGGCCATGCCCAAGAAACTGCGCACTTCCGTTGGGTTCCGAGGTGTGCTGGCCGCTTTGATCGCCTCCGCTTTCTTTGGGTCCACTTTGAGGCCTTCCCTGGTGAATGTGTATCCGAAGAAGTCCACTGCTTCCTGGTAGAAGGCACATTTGGCCCGATGCAAGGTCAGCCCGCTGTCGGCAAGCCTCTGTAGGGTCGCTCTTAGGTTGGTGTGATGCTCTTCTAGGGTTGAAGAATAGACAAGGATGTCATCACTCAGATTGATGACACCCGTCAGTCCTGACAGCACCTCACGAATGGCGTTTTGGAAAACCTCGGCTGCCGATGACACGCCGAAGCTGAGCCGGGTGTAGCGACGCAGCCCTACGTGCGTCGAAAAGGTGGTAATGTATCTGCTGGCTGGCTCTAACTCTAGCTGGTGGTATCCGGAGTTAAGGTCCAGCTTCGAAAACCACTTTGCCCCGTTGAGGTCCGCTATGATGTCCTCCATGGTGGGGGTGATATGCCTCTCGCGCTTGACGGCGGTGTTTGGGAGTCTCATATCCACACATAGGCGAATGGCTCCTGGCTGCTTCGGTTTGGGGGCGACGACCAGCGGGGAGACCCAGGGCGTCGGCCCCGACACTTTCTCAATTACCCCCAGCTCCTCGAGCTTCCGTAGCTCCTCTTCTACTTGTGGCCGGAGATTGAAGGGTACCCGCCTATGCCTGAGTGCGACGGGCCTCACGGTAGGGTCTATGTGAAGTTTGAACTTCCGCCCCTTGAGTTTGCCGAGGCCTTTGAACAACTCGGGGAAGTCTTTTAGCATAAAGTCCGCATGTGCCTGGTGCACCTGGTTGGCAAAGAATACCAGGCCAAGATCTTCCGCGGTATGGCAGCTCAGGAGGGTGCCTTTCTTGCCTTCTGTGATGTGGAACTTGGTCTCTGTGGAGTAGTCTCCGTTGACAACTGTGGTTTGGATTACCCCTCGGAGTGGGAGCGGTTCCGTACTTCCATAAGTGTATATTCTTGCCGTGGACGGTGCCAGCATCGGCTTCGGGGACATGCTGTCGTACTGCTCCGAGTCCATGACGTTGACGGATGCTCCGGTGTCTATCAGCGCGTTGACGTTCGTCCCGTCGACGGTGATGGAGCACATGGGCGGCGGCCGTCGTTTCGTAGATGCTCGGCTGACATAGGAGACGATGTACACCTCATCATCTTCATCGTCCTCGTACCTGGGCCGTCGGTCTTGTGCTTCAGTGTCCGGCGGGGGTCGTTCTTGATCGAGTGATAGCTGGTGGATCCGCTGCGTCACCGCGCGGGCACGTGGGCCTGCTGATTTGAATTTTCCTCCCCTGCAGAAATTCCGGCCGGCGATACGAGGGGGCGCGGTGAGCGCGCGCAGGCGGGGCAGAGTGAACACTCACCCGTAGGAAGCGAAGGTCGAGCTCCGGTACCGCGAGTCCCGCCAGCTGAAGGCGCACCCTCACGGGTGACGCGTGGGCGGGTCTCGGTCTCGGGGCACAGCGTGCAGGAGCGGCTGGGCACCGCAGCCGGAGCACTCACAGCAGGACGTGCAGGAGACGGTGGGCACGCGTGGCAAACGACCGCCTCGTCGCCAATGTAATGTGGTAGGTGAGGCCTACCACGTGCTGCTATAATGCTGACAATAAGGACACACGGACACTAGGTGAGAGTTAGCCGGAAAGACCACGAGCGGTCTTCCGCCAGTTTATTTATACCCCGGCGCGAGCCCGCCCCGGGGTTGTGCGTGCATGCGTGGGGGAAAAGAAACATTGTAGTGGAGAGCCCGAGTGGCTCTCTACACAGTGGTGGTTCTACAAATGGATATGCCAGGGCGTAATTGGAACATTACAGTGAATGCTAACAATTGGGCCTGACGAGTGACGATAGTGGATCGGCGACGGTGGCCAACGGGAACAGGCTCAGTGTGTGGGGCAATATCTTTTTAGTGCACTGTGCACTACACGTTTTCGGTTTTACTGAAGTACTGCCCTTAGTGCACAAAACACAATGGGGGATTGAACAAATATATACACATATACGTCGTCACTGCAGTGTAGTCACACAGTCACTCACTGTCTGTCTCGATGATCTCGAACGATCTCGAGTCGACTGCACGTGCTCTCGTACAGAGAGGAGGAGGAAGGGTGACTGGCCGTGGGCCGGCCCGATTTGCCCTGCAACTGCAGAATGTCCAATCACTGAATGGCTTACCACTAAGCCATTAAAGTGATTGGGCATTGCCCCACGTTGGACGCTCCCACCCCCACGGTGCAAGGCTAGACTGGCAACCGCAAAACCCCACAGCCCCGCAGCGACAGAGAGTCAGAGTCAGTGCAGGCCAGGCTGGTTGTCACGTGATGTGATGACGTGGCACCGCAGCGCGATGGAGCGCAGCTTTAAATTAATAATACAGGGAAGGTAAGAA
This sequence comes from Lissotriton vulgaris, assembly GCF_964263255.1. NCBI lineage: Eukaryota > Metazoa > Chordata > Amphibia > Caudata > Salamandridae > Lissotriton > Lissotriton vulgaris. The sequence goes on from NC_141694.1 coordinate 973,284,701, forward strand.
CTAACTTGTATTTTAATTTAAAGCAGCGGCGCGTTCAATAAATTGCCCAATAATTATTAGTGAGGCAACGCCCCACCACCCAAATGGTAAAACCGCCACTGTCAAGAGGAATAAAAGCGCACTCAAGCTGCAGCAAAAAACTGGAGCAATATTAAAAATGGTGAAGAAACTGAAATCTAGCCATCTAATGCCAGCAGTAGCAATATATAAAGTAAAGGCAAAAAGCGTAGTTCTTTATGGTGCAGAGCTCTGCGGCAACACAGAAACTGCAGAGCCGAGCATGGTAGAGAATAGATTTCTCTGACATCTCAACAATCTCCCACAGAACACGCCTACTCTCCTATTGCTCCAGGATATGGATTTCCGACTAAGGTCCCTGGCCTATGAGAGGGTGGGTTTTGTGATCACTTTATGTGCCTATTCCTTGCATGCCTTGATCAAGATACGCTCATATAATGAACTGAAACCAACGGAGTCTTCCATATTGGAGTGCTTCTGCTTTGTTCTAACAGAATGAATGCTGCAAAAGCTGTCATATTAGTATTGCAAACATGAGCAAGCGGCAGTAGATTATTTTAGTGATCAAAATGTGCATATTTTGTTAACTGTTTTTTACTCTTTGCTCCCAAAAGTATTTTGCTATGTTTTAACTGGTGTTTTATAGATTGGTAAATCGAAACAATTGGCAGATTGATTAATATATATTTCATTCCTCCTGTATGCACTGTGCACTTTAAGCATATCTATAACAGTTAGAACTCTGTGGAAACCCCCAATTCAGACTGTAATGCTAGATACCTGGACGCCATTTTAGAGCTTATTCTTAGGTGTCTGTCTGAGGTTTTTGCCCATCTGGGAATCATTTAGCTTCTAGGTACACCAGTGTGTCTTTCACTGCAAGCATAAACAATATGATTTTATTCGATTTCTTTTTGTACGCATGCTTGTTTTAATGTTTTTTGTATTCACTCACTATCTAGTGCACTGTCGGAACTTCTTATATAGATTGTAATGTTGGATTATAGGGATGGTTTAATGGACCCTTCTATAGATCATTCCCAGGTTTCTGTTAGAAAACTTTTCTCCATCTGGAAATTGTTCAGCTTGCAGGTACCCTATTGTGCTTCTTATTTCAAGCCGATACAGTGTGATTTGAACAGATCTTAACTCATGTAAATTGTTGTAAACTGTGTACTTTCGGCATTTTTGTTATCTATCATGGGAGGTGCTACTGTGTGCTTTTATGGTTATTTCGAGCCGAAATAAAGTCGATGATGATTGCCCACTGTTATCCCCAAAGACCATACATGGCAGGGGATTCTCCAACATCTTCCTCTTTCACCTCCTTCTTGGCCCTGGGTGTACTGCACGGTCCCCAAGAATCATCACAACCTGATCTCTCTCCTGGCAACTGGGAGTCCTGTAGACAATCATGGGAAACGACAAGCAGCTTGGGGCGCAGACTTTAAAGGGTCAGATAGATAAGTACACATGACATGTGGGAGTGGTTGATAAAAATTCCAATCCGGCGGCTGCGCCAGCTCCCACCAGCTCCTGCAGGTCCACTCGGCCTCCATATTGCAGGTAATCTAGGCCCTGTGATCTGTCCTAAATGGGAAAATGGGGGAACGGAAGGCAAATGTACCCCTTTTGAGGCAGGACTTGTGCAACACCACAGCGGAAGCCAAGGGCCGTATCTTGTCAACGAAGGTCTTGTCTATGTAAACTTCAAACCACGATTTCTGATCTGCAGAAAACAGTGCATCAGCTGGAATCCCAGGTGAAGGACGTGGAGGGCCGCTGAAGGAACAACAACATAGGAATCAAGGGGATGCCAAGGGAATGTCCACTACCCAATTGGTGACCACCTGGCTGAACTTGAGGATACAAAGGGAAAAATGTACCATGCTTCGCACTAGGGAGAACAAACAGATCCCTGATGTTCCACCTGCCGATCTGCCTCGGCCCATAATTGCTCACATTTTCAACTTTGTATGCAGTAGACTGACATGCAACTCTGTCGAGTGATGGTTTTTACAGATTACGCTTTTAAAGCTCAGCAACTTAGATGTACCTTTCTATGAGTCAAACAGAAAGTATGAGCGCTCCAAATCAAATATATGCTGCTTTTTCCAGCTTAGTGACAGTCATCGCCCAGAATAAATCACTCTTCTTCAATACACCTGAATTGGCTTGGACACGGCGGGAAGAGAGGCTTTCTTTTCTGTGTGCTGTGTCTTTCTCGTCCACTCATCACAACACGGCAGGGCCGAGCCGAGCCTGAACTGGCAGTAGTTGGAACGTTGGTCCTGGCATAAGCGACGATGGCTCCCCTCTGTCACTGACTTGGTGGACTCTCCAGGTCCCCACCACTCGAGGTCCTTGCACTCCAATCTGACACACAAGAGAAAGCCTCCCTCTCGGGTTGTGTCAGGGGATTCAGCCCCCTGACACCTTCCTGCATCTAGACGCTTGATGGACCCATTACCTTTGTCACGAAGCATAGCAGCTCACTGTAGACCATGTGGACCCCTTCTGTTTTCTCTTCTTTTCTTTTGTGGGTACTGCTCTTGGGATTTCTTTAGGAAATAGTGAAGAGGAATGATGTTGGGGTTTGGTCACCCGGTTGGCTACAGTTCCTAGTTTATTTCACATGTACTTCATATTTTCAAGGTATAGCGTGGGTTGGATCTGTTAGATTTTTGAATTCTTTTTCTTTTGCAGTTACACCAGATATCACTACACTCAGACATGGTTGATGCAGAGCCAATATCGCCTCTCATAATGAGCCATCAGCACTTTACTAACATGCCCCATGACAGAACAGGCTAACACCAACACAAACAGCACTTTTCCTTTCTTGACGTGGACCGCCTGGACCCTCCTTCAGATCGGTTGCTCCCCCACGCTCCTGCTGACTTGCAGCTGCCACGCTCTGTCGCCTTAGCGGTATCGTTATTTCTCTAACATTCATAGCTTTGTTTAGCTGTTCCTCGCAGCATTGTAGCGCTTTGCTCGCGTAGCGCCGCACTATCGTATTTAATTAATAACGCGACCTCGCTGAGGCTGTAATAATTATTACTGCTACACTGAGGCTGATGTGCTTAAACTTTCATTAGCCTGCACACTCAGCGCATTTGAGCATTTGCTGCCCCTGTCTCTGTTCGCCTTTGACCCTCCATTTTGTGTTGGTTTCCCCTGGTCCGCCCTCCTCCCGCCACCGCCTCCCAGCTGCTGCCCCTCCCACCCACGATTTCTAGCCTTCCTCTTCCCCGAGCAGACTGTGACCGCCTGGACCCTCCTTCAGATTGGTTGCTCCCCCACGCTCCTGCTGACTTGCAGCTGCCACGCTCTGTCGCCTTAGCGGTATCGTTATTTCTCTAACATTCATAGCTTTGTTTAGCTGTTCCTCGCAGCATTGTAGCGCTTTGCTCACGTAGGGCCGCACTATCGTGTTTAATTAATAACGCGACCTTGCTGAGGCTGTAATAATTATTACCGCTACACTGAGGCTGATGTGCTTAAACTTTCATTAGCCTGCACACTCGGCGCATTTGAGCATTTGCTGCCCCTGTCTCTGTTCGCCTTTGACCCTCCATTTTGTGTTGGTTTCCCCTGGTCCGCCCCTCCTCCCGCCACCGCCTCCCAGCTGCTGCCCCTCCCATGCTCCGCCCCCTCCACTATCCATTTATGACCAATGTCCCAACGCGCAGCGTCCACGCGCTGCGGCCGTGCCAAAGGTGCGCCAAAGGTAAGCCTGTCTACGCCCGTCCGCGCCGCGACCGCGCCTAGCGCCAGAATCCCTGGTCCACGCAATGCCCAGCCCTCCCGCATCACTTACGACGCCTCCACCCTCATAGCCCTTAACCCCGGCCGCCACCCCTACTGCGCCCAAGCCGCTCCTGGACTCACCCATGGACCCTTCTCCTGCTACTCCTGCAAGTTCGGCGGCACCAAGACCAATTCCTCATCCACTAACACCAAACAGAGATCTGACACCAACCACCTAAAATGCATCCTGCTCAACACCCGCTCAGTCCACAGACACGCCATCGACCTCTGGAACCTACTAGACACCATCTCTCCCGACGTCGCCTTCCTAACAGAAACATGGATGAACGCCTCATCAGCCCCAGACATCACCATTGCCATCCCGGAAGGATATAAGATCATCCGTAAGGACCGCACCGACCAAACTGGAGGAGGCATCGCCATCGTCCATAAGAACTCCATCCGCATCTCTACCAGCTCAGACGTCAACCTTGCCAGCGCCGAACACCTTCACTTCCAGATCCACACCGACCCCAAGACCACACTCAGAGGCACCCTCCTCTACCGACCGTCAGGATCCCGCTCACAATTCAGTGACGACATCACCGACTTTATCACCCCACACGCCCTCCCCTCCGAGGAATACATTCTACTGGGAGACCTCAACTTTCACCTGGAAAATAGCAATGACATCAACGCCACCACCCTTCTGGACAATCTCGCCAACCTCGGACTCAAACAACTTGTTATTACCCCCACCCACATCGCAGGTCACACACTCGACCCTATCTTCTCCTCCAGCAAACATATCTCCTTCAGTCACACCACAACTCTACACTGGACAGACCACAGCTGCGTTCACTTTACCTACAATAAGACCACAACTCACAACCTCCCTCAACCTACTCTACGAAGAAACTGGAACAAAATCACCATCGACCAGATCTCCTCATCGCTGCTTCAAAACCCCCTTGTCCACTCCTCAAACCCCGACCAAGCAGCCACTAACCTCACCCAATGGCTATCCAACAGTGCCGACATCCTAGCACCGTTGAAAAAACGTCAAACCAAACTAGGCAGCGAAAACGCCCCCTGGTTCAACGATGATCTTAAGAAATCTAAGAAACTTTGTCGCTCCCTCGAGAAGGCCTGGAAAAAAGACCCAAACACCAGCACCAGGGACGCCTTCAAAAACGCCACCCGCATACACCACCAACTGATCCGGACTGCCAAGAAAGCAGCTTTCAAAGACCGACTAGATAACAACTCCCACAACAGCAAGGAATTATTCAACATCGTCAAAGAATTTACCAACCCCTCAGCCAACTCCAACGACATCACCCCCTCTCAAGCCCTCTGCGACTCCCTAGCTTCCTTCTTCCACAACAAAATCGCAGACATCCACAACAGCTTCGACAACTAACCCGGAGACCAACCAACCCAACCTTCGGCCGTACCTTCACCCCCCTGAACATCCTTAATGACTGGAACCCAATCTCCACTGAGGACACCATCCGCCTGATGAACTCCATCCACTCAGGATCCCCCACAGACCCTTGCCCTCACCACATCTTCAACAAAGCAGACTCCATCATAGCACCACACCTCCGAGACGTCATCAACTGCTCCCTCAACTCCGCCACCTTCCCAGAAAGCTGGAAACACGCCGAACTCAGCGCCCTTCTGAAAAAACCCACAGCTGACCCCACCGAACTCAAAAACTACCGACCCATCTCGCTCCTACCATTCCCGACCAAAGTCATCGAGAAAGCCGTCAACAACCAGCTCGCCGCCTTCCTCGAAACCAACAAATCCCTCGACCCCTCACAGTCCGGATTCCGAGCCAAACACAGCACGGAGACCGCCCTCATCGCCGCAACAGACGACATTCGAACTCTACTGGACAATGGAGACACAGTCGCCCTCATCCTCCTCGACCTCTCCGCAGCCTTCGACACAGTCTGCCATAGCACCCTTCTACAGCGCCTCAGAAACATCGGAATCCAAGGAAAAGCACTGGAATGGATCACCTCGTTCCTCACCGGAAGAACCCAGAGAGTCCGCCTCCCACCATTCAAGTCAGAGGCCACTGAAGTAATCTGCGGCGCACCACAAGGATCCTCACTCAGCCCCACCCTCTTCAACGTATACATGAGCCCCCTCGCAGCCATCGCACGCCAACACAACCTCAACATCATCTCCTACGCAGATGACACCCAACTGATCCTCTCACTCACCAAAGACCCTAATACCGCCAAAACCAACCTACATGAAGGAATGAAAGAAGTAGCCGAATGGATGAAGCATAGCCGTCTAAAACTTAACTCAGATAAAACAGAAGTCCTTATCTTAGGAACCTCCCCCTCCGCCTGGGATGACTCCTGGTGGCCAGAGGCTCTTGGAAAAGCACCCATCCCGACGGATCACGCACGGAACCTGGGCGTCATCTTAGACTCCTCACTCTCGATGTCCAGACAGGTCAGCGCCGTCTCATCATCTTGCTTCAACATTCTTCGCATGCTCAAAAAAACATTTCGCTGGATCCCCACCGAAACCAGAAAAACGGTCACCCATGCACTGGTTACAAGCTGCCTAGACTACGGAAACACCCTATATGCCGGTACCACCGCAAAACTCCAGAAAAAACTCCAACGCATCCAGAACGCATCAGCCAGACTCATACTTGACATCCCACGTAAAGACCACATCTCCAGTCACCTGAAAAAACTCCACTGGCTCCCCGTCAATAAGAGGATAACTTTCCGCCTCCTAACCCACGCACACAAAGCACTTTACGAACTCGGACCCGACTGCTTCAACACACGACTTTCCTTCTACACCCCCCCCCCGCCAGCTACGTTCCTCCAACCAAGCCCTTGCTACCGTACCTCGCATCAATAAAACCACCATGGGAGGTAGATCCTTCTCCTACCTGGCTGCTAAAACCTGGAACTCACTCCCCACTCACCTTCGTCTCACTTAGAACCATCTAGCATTCAGAAAGCAACTTAAAACTTGGATATTTGACAAGTAATCTCCCCACCCTTCCTCAAGCGCCTTGAGACCCTATGGGTATGTAGCGCGCTATATAAATCCATTTGACTTGACTTGACTTGAATGTCAATGGTATCCTGTATCCAGTCTATAGGGGTGCACGGTTGAAATGGGCTAATTGATATTCCACTGATGTACTCCTTCTACAGGAAACTCACTTGGCGGGCACTAGATGCCAGTTTCTTACCTGCATGGGATGCACACAAATTTACCATGCTGGCATAACCAGAGGGCTGCAGGGGACTGACATTCTGATACACAAACAGTTTCCACTGGTGGTTGGCGAAGTATGGTATGACAATCTTGGTCAATAGCAAGTGTACATGCCCCTCCACCACTCATATTCTATTTCCCGCACACTCTGGGGGCCTTGTTGACATAATCTCCAATGGACGCTAGGTTCTTGAGGGGGACTTTAATGGGGTGGTGGAGTGGGAGTTGCACAGGATCTACAGGACTGGTATCGCTGCCTCGGGGTCAAGTACATGACTGAGGACCTGGACCGGGCCTGAAACCCTAATATTCAGTCTTGTCTGCAGCGAGTGACCTGTGATCTTGAGACATGGACATGGTTGCCACTGTCCATTCTGGGGCGCTCTGCTATGTACACGATGGTCGTTCTGCCCCATCTGCGATATCAGCTGCAGAACTACTCCTTTCCACCCCACCCACTTTTTTCAAGAATTGTGACTCATTGTTGTAGGACTTTCTGTAGAGACATTGCAACTCATGGACAGACCTTTCCAAATGTTATAAATCCTCTTATGATTATGATAAAGGAATTGCAACTCAGATGTACTCTTGTACTATAGGGGCTCCTGTCTCATTGTCAAACAAATGGGGGTTCAGTAACTCATCTGGCCCTGCCTGTGCCACTGAGAAACGGGCAATGCAAGACACACCCCTCTTGCGGCTGTTATAAGGGGGAACCCCCCTCCCAAGTAATTTCCCGCTAGCTACTAAAGTGACATTTCAGATTTGGAGGGAGATTCCCAGGATTGTCGGGTGGGCAGACCAGCTGACAAACAAAACTCCACTGTGGCACGGGACCTGGTTGTTATAGGTTATGGCCTTCGAGTGCTTCAAACCCTGGGATCCTATTGGCATTTTGGCACTAGGGGATCTCCTGACAGGAGTTACAATGAGATCCTGCCTAGAGCTGTGGGCGGACTATAACCTAAATTACTCACAATTCTTCAGATACATGCAGCTAAGGCACCCTCTTAGCCACTATATCAAGGGGCTCATGTAAATAGCAGAGCATAACCCTCTAGAAGCCAAAAGGCTACTGGGCAACCTGACTAATCACAAAATCTCACAGGTATATTGCTTGTTGGTGGTCAACACACCAGACTCTTTCAACTGACTGAGAATAGCATGGGTAGGAAACTTTGGGCTTCTCAACGATGATGACTGGAGGGAGGCCTATGCCTCCCCACACGGGTCCCCACACAAGTCAGTGATTCCCTCGCAGTTCAGACTTACACTATGGAAATACCTACATAGGATTATTGTATGTGGGAGAGATAATGGAAAAAGGGGGCATTGGCCTCGACGCCTGCCTGCGTTGTTAGTCTATTCTATTCCAATCATGAGGATTTATTTAGCTAATGGCTTGCCAGAAGGCCCTCCCAGCACTACAAAAAACAGAGATGTCCTGCAGATGAGATGTGAAATAGAAAAGGAATCTTTTCAACAGTTTCCTAAATGCTAGTTCCCATTTAGTTTGCCTAAGGTTCTGGGGGAGTCCATTCCAGAGTTTGGGTACCAGGAAAAGTAAAGGATCTTCCTCCACTCCTGGTCCGTATTATCTTGGGTACTACCAACAGTTGCTGAGTGATATATTGCAGTGGGGTTATACAAGGTCAGTGTTCTGCCATCTGCATCATGCCCTGGAATAACACCTTCCACTGTCCCCCGATTCACTCAGCGACACTCACCTTGGACCTCGACATGGACTGCCATATTTTGTCTCGTTACCAATGACACAGCAATCACACTGCGGACTGAAGTCTTCCACTTCCGATGAACTTGTCAATCCCTAAAGGACTCTGGCTGGCCTTCCACGGTGCAACAATGTAAAAAAGTGGGGTTTGCATGGGCCTGCACTGGTCCAGCGTCGATACTCCACTGAATGTGAATAAAACATTCTAATTTACACAGATGTGTCATGGCTATGATCAATCAAGTATGTAATATGGATGAATGTAGGGACAGTGATTCAACAAAAAGGTACTCCCTGGGTAATGCTATCAATGTGCATGTATGGCTGTGATCCAGATAGGCAGTGAGACACACATTATCATTCAAATCAACACTCATCACAGTTGACTACAAGTGAAGGTGCGTAGACCTTATTAGCATATGTGTGTCAGTACGGTCAAGATAAGTGCCATAACATGCAGACCAATTCAGCAGTATGCCAGAATGAGGAATGTTGCCAAGTGCCACTGTCCACTCCAGGGGAGTGCTTCACCTTTCACAGGTGTGTGTTAACCCGCGTTGTTGTCCGCTCATGTATTTGGAGTCCAGGCGAATGCAGCCATGTCAACTTCTGTCGTGGGATATGTGACCAGATCTCCAAGATGCAACAAGGTGTTGGGTCATGTGCAATGGGTTCCAATCAGTTGTGGCTGCAGGTACGTAGTTACTCGTCCATTAAAGCGATTACAGCTTTGTAGGCTATCATTTCCAACATGAGGTCGTTGTCGACTTCAGCAAACAGGACATTGAGTCGATCCATTAGCAGGTCCGGACAGATGTGCTGCATCCATCTCCTTTCACCAATTAGCCCTACAGTCCAATAGGGGAGCAGTTCATTGTGGTCACTGCACATGAGGATTTGTACAATCTCCCAGGTCCAGCTGCCAGCATGTATGCCAAGTATTAAGGCATCCCATCACGGTGACACTTCTGGTTGTGTGCCAACAGGGGCACACACACATGTCAAAATCCAGTTCAGCTACCATCCTGTTGGATAGGTAGACATCCATGGACCACTCGAACATGCACAATCGACAATGCAAAACAGGCTGCATGCAGGTGATGTTGGCAAGGCGGAAGCTTAGCCGGTAAATGATCTGCAGGACTGCCGCAGTGCCCCCCAGTAAATGCCGCATACGTGCATGGTACAGTTCCACGTGACAGGGGTTGTGCATGTGTCCGGGATGTTCTGCCGTTGCGTCAGTGGCTCTGGTTGAAGCAGCACTGTTCTGACCTGTCTTAATTGTGATTCCAATGAAACAATGGAAGCATCCCCTGGCGCTCCACTCTAGATTTTCTGGAAAACTTCCAGAATTCCTCAATTGTAAATCATAACTCATATGCGTGTTTCATCCTGATCAGTCTTATTGTATTCATAAATCTGTCTGTATGTCACTGCGATTTATTATTTGGGCTTTTTCATGTTCAAAAAAACAACATATCCTTTAGTCCAATGCATTTCGGGCTGCAGAGCCCTTCTTCGGGGACCATGAGACTGAAAGAAAGGCAAAATAACAATACTTAGAATGTCATGTGCTTGATACAAGAATACATTAAAAAAATGAGATACATTCCAAAAATAAAAGTAGCGGCAAGATTCATGCTCTTGTGAATTTGTGGCTTAACATGCATACCAATGTGAAGCTCTAGTGCAGAGTAAAAGAAAAATAAATTCATTAACACTCACATGATGTTCTATACATCGTAAACGATATGGTTGTACTAACAAACAAACTATAAAAAAGTATACTTCAATTAGACGCCTGCTCGTTTCTCGCTATATAACAAACAATCGTTAGTCGTGCCCAATGCCGCAATGGGGATGAAGTTGCCAAACTTATTTCAAAGACTCAAAACGTCTCTTTCGTGTGATTTCTGCTAGACAGACGCCAAAACAGTTCTTCCTAAACTGCCTACCATTGCAACCAATAGCGTGACTTGTAGCCTCACAGTTCGTCCAGACTTGTGACAGACGCGTCGTGATTGGCCGAACTGCTGATCACGTGACTGGGAGTCAGCCAATCAGTGCGCGCTGTCAGAAGTGTGGAAAAGCATGTATGTTGTCAAAGTTAGCGTTTTCAATAAGGTTGTTAGACTGGCCGATATACAATGAGCGTTTTTATGAATCTGAAACTAATACAATTGCAAACTGAAACATAGGATAATGGTAAAAGGCATGATCTCAGAACACATGTTGATAGACATCATTATAATACTTGCGTGTCAGAAGGACCTTATGTCTTCGCACATCAGATACAAGGCAAAACAGTGCCAGGAGGCATTTCTCGGCATTCATAATTATAAATAACACATGAATTCTGTACGGTCATTGAGACCAAAAGGTTTGTGAGAGTTCAAGAGGTACATCCAACTGTTTTCTCTCTGTAACAAGAAGCGATTATTGTCTCTTCCTTCGTGCTTCTCCACGACTTCAAGTACCAAAAATTGCAACTGGGAAATGTTATGATGGGCTTCCATAAGATGAGTAGCTATGGATGATTTGGCATTTCTAGTTCTGATATTGGATTTATGCTCGTTCAGATTTATCTTGATTTTGCGTTCCTTCTTTCCAACATAGACCTTGCCACATGGGCATTTCAGCATGTAAATCAAGTTCGCCGTATCACAGGTGGCATTGACTCTGAGTTTTATTTTGTGACCTTTCATGGGGTGGGTTATGTGATTGCCTCTGATTATATTATTGCAATTCCCACATTGTAAGCAAGGGCGAGTTCCACGGTAGGTTCTTACAGGATCTGTTTTGTTTTTCAATAATTCACCGAAATTCTTACTTCTCGTAAACGCAAAAATGGGAGGATTGTCAAACGAATGTTTGAAATCTGGTTCAGCTTTTAAGATGTTCCAATGATTTCGAATAACTTTTTTGAAATTCATGCTCGCTGTGGAATATTTGGACACTATAGTCATTCTACCTTCTTGATATCTCTTACGAATTTTCAACAAATCCTCTCTTTGTACGTTATCTGCTTTCTGTTCCGCCTCTTTGATCAATGTTTCTGGGTACCCTCTTTCAAGGAATCTTTTCCCCATTTCTGAGATTTTTTCTTTGGCCTTGTTTGTGTCAGATGTAATTCTCTTCACTCGCATCATTTGAGATAATGGCAAGTTACGCTTGAGAGGTTCCTGGTGGAAACTGTGGTAATGAAGGGTATTATTCCTGTCAGTCCTTTTACGAAACATTTCAGTTTCAATTCTGACATCCCGTAGGTTCACCCGCACATCTAGAAAGGTGATTGTGTATGTGGAGATTTCCCAAGTCAATTGGATTCTATCATCCTTAGTATTTAAGCTTGTTAATGCTTCTTCTAGTTGTTCCCTTGTGCTTCTCCACAAGATGAATATGTCATCAATATAGCGTGCAAATAGTTTCAAGTTTTCCATCCATCGTGGGTCTGCGAAGATGTTATGTTCCTCATATGCTTTTATGAATAGGTTGGCATACACTGGGGCCGCGCAATTGCCCATAGAAGTTCCTATCAGCTGTTGATACCAAGTTTCGTTGTGCTTGAAATAGCTATGGTACAATGTAAAAATGACGAGTTCCATCAAGAAGGTTTGTAATGGTCGATCATAGTTCGTAGTTAATATCGCTTCTTCCATAGCATCAATCCCAGGTCCATGTGGGATAGATGTATACAGCGATTTCACATCCGCTGTGCATAATATTAGTTGTTCATTGGTGTTGATCTCAAGCAGATTGAGTTTCGTCAAGAAGTCAGTAGTATCTCTGATATAGGAATCCATCTGTTGTACTGTGGGTTGCATATATCTGTCAATGAATTGACCTATTGGTTCATGTAAACTGTCTTTGGTTGAAACTATGGGACGTAGAGGTGGATCAAACAAATTCTTATGAATTTTTGGCATCATGTAAAATGACGGGCTTCTAGGATGCGTCTTAATCCAATCCAATCCAATCCAAAAGTTCTTTATTTCGGCCAACAAGGCCATACAAGATGCAATAAAAGCAGTGAAATCCACGTGCCATAAAATACAAGTTAAAAAAAAGCATTTAAATACAATTTAACACCAATTTTACACCAATTGCAAGGAAACAGAAATTAACTTCATTCATTATTATTCAGGATCCAGGGGAATCAAAATACTATGAGTGCAGTTCTTCTCACCGTTAGGGATTAGCTTTCAGCAATTTTTTCCTTTTCAACCACATGACCATTAAATACTTGGATAGTGCAAATACAATACATTGTAAAGTGCTTGACTTTAAAATTCTAAACTAATGTAAACAATGTCTAAAGCCTAGATTCCTGCACAGAGGTACTAGCCAGTGCTTTCTTGGTCTGCTATAGGCAGGGCAAAAAAAAAACACGTGCATTTCGTCCTCCACAGTCGCGCTGCACCCTGGGCAGGTTTTAACGTCCATTTGCTTATAAAGTCTTTAATGGGCAGTGTACCAAACCTCCATTGAATAAAAAGTTTCCTTGAGGTAATAGGAAAAATAATGTCCATAAATTCTTCAAACTTGAATGAGCTTTTGGAAACCAAAAATTGTTCAGTGCGGGTGCCAATTTTTGGGGCGCACAAGAGAGTAGTTAGGCTTTTGTCCTTGAAGATCGCAGCGAGCGATTTACGAAGACCTCAAGGCAGCCTCTTTCGGGATCATCCCACAGATCACCCAAGCCTAGTCGCAGAAGTTCTCGTTTTACATAGGCCAACCATGGCATTCTGTCAGAACAACTATAGCTCAGGACATGCTTCAAATCTTGCCTGTAGTGGGACAGTTCGGTAGTGGACCATAGCCTGTGCCAGAACCTCAGTGGTTTTAGGGCTAGCTCATCCCCTATAAAGGGCAGGCCCAGATCTAGTCTCAATGGTAAGAGAGGCATGCTTTGTGGTAGGGACAGCAACGGTCTAAGGAAGTTAGTCTCTACCTTGATGAGTTCAGTTCCAGCATTATAGCCCCACAGTTCGCCACCATATGATGAGGCTGCTCTGGCTTGGGTTTTATACATCTCCAGTGCTGGACTAACTGTCTTGAAGGTTGAGGAATTTGAAACCTTCAAAATGGCCCCACCATTTGCGATAGCTTTAGACGAGATCTTGCTATCTGTGGACCCCAAAATAGATTTTTGTGCAGGGTTACCCCCAAGTACTGGAACGTTGTGACCCTTTCCAGCCTATCCGATCCCAAGGTTGGAATTGGCCTAGTTGTTGCCGAGGGATTGAATACCATGAACTTGGTTTTGTCTGCATTGATCTCAAGGCCGTGGGCTCTGCAGAAGTCCACAAACCCGTCCAATATCCGTTGTATCCCCATAGGGGATTTGGAGAGCAGGAGAGTATCATCAGCAAACATAATTGCCGGAACCCTCCTGCCTGCCAGCCTTGGGGCGTCATTGTTGTTGACGTTGTCAAGGTGAGATATTACGCCATTGACATAGAGGCAGAACAGGGTTGATGCTAAGACACAACCCTGTCTCACCCCCCTGTCAACTGGGAACCTAGATGACAGTGCCCCATCCCTCCCGCACCTGACCTGGGCAAAATTCCCTTTGTGCAGCCTAATTAATACATCCAGGAGCTGTGGTGGAACACCTAACTCCCTAAGGACCGCCCATAATTTCGCGCTTGGTACTAGGTCAATTGCGGACCTCAGATCCACAAACACCATGTACATACTTCCCCCCTCGATCCTTGCTGCTTTCCAAAAAAGAAGAACGAGGCGAAAAATCTGATCCATGGTGGATGTGTTCTTCCTGAATCCTGCTTGGAGAGGGCTAAGGATCTCATTATCCTCCATCTAATCCAAGAGCTGGTCCAGCAGAAGACGAGCGAAAAGTTTTTGGGGGACATCTATAAGGCTGATCGGCCTGTAGTTGGCTGGGAGCAGAGGAGAGCCCTTTTTGAAAATCGGTACTATCTCTGCTCCCAGCCAAGTACTGGGGATCTCCATTCCCCTCAGGACAGAATTAAAAATAATGAGCAGATAGGGACCCCAGATCTCTGGTTGGTGCCTGAATAGGTCTCCAGGCAGTTTATCTAGGCCTGGAGCCTTCCCCCATGCAAGTCTCCCTATTGCGTTTAGTACCTCACCCAGAGTGAACTCTAGTTGCTCATTTTGATCAAAAGGGGTGTCAGAGACTGCCACTATAGGCATAGTGGGACCATCCTGATACAGTTTACTAAAGTGGGATTCCCATACCGAAGCACCGATGTTTGGCTCTACAGCAGTTTTCGGTTCCCCTGATCCTGTATGTACTAATGACCAACATTTTTTAGAATCCCTGTTTTCCAGTGCCATTGTTAGATTGTGCCATCTATCCCAATCCCATTCAGACTTGGCATGGGCAATTGCCTCCTTATATTTCCGTCTGAGCTCATGTATTTTGTGTTTGTTAGTGCCAGACTTGACCATTGAAATCAGCTCAGTCTTGATCTTTTTACACGTAGAGTTATACCAGGCTGAGGATGGTGTCCTCTTCTTCCTTCTAACGGACACAGCGTAGAAGACCTCTCTTAGCTTGTCAACTAGATCTGCGTGGATTTGCCCTAGTTTCTCATTAAGGTCTGTATCTATGGGTTGATTAATCAGGTCGTCCATTTCGACTAGTCTTGGGAGCGCCAGGTCATAGATTTTTGTGATACAATCTGCAGAGTTAACTAATTTCCCCCATTTTACCCTACGTCTATTGTTGGATAATACTAAAGCCCCTGTGTCATGATCGGTAGCGTATAATGATGTGCTTTCTTTAGGCCCTGGGTAAACCATTTCCAGACAGAGAGCATTGTGGTCGCTGTCAGCTCTCACCGTCACCCTGAAATCCAGGACCTTAGACCACATGCTAGTGTCCACAAAGATATAGTCTAGAGGTGATTCATGGCCCTTCCTGTTGAAGGTACACACTGAGGGGCTATCAGATGGAGTGCGCCCGTTACAAGCCCTCAGGGCGCAGTTCAGGTTAAAGGACATAATCTGCAATGCCAAAGGAGACCAAGATTTCGGACTAGGCGATCGGCAGGGGGGAATCCCCCAATAGTCATCCTCAGCCGTCAGGGCGCCCTCCTTTAATCCATGTAATGGTTCAAAGTGGCAGTTGATGTCCCCTCCCACCAGAATCTTACAATCAGTGGGTAGTAGCCCGAGAAAGAGAGATAATTCATCTATAGGGAGTGATTCCAAAGACACACTCACTGGATGTGAGTAGACATTCACAATTGCTAGTTTATAGGCATGGGGCCATTTAAGAAGAACGCATTGGACGTCTTCCGAATGAGTTGGTATGTTTTCCGCTGTGCAACCCAAATGGGTAGCAACCCATATTGCAAGTCCTCCAGATGGCCTCCCTTTGCCTCCCCACTTAGCAGGGACATAGAAAGTTGCATAACCCACCCTGGGGTAATCTTCCCTAGCCCAAGTCTCCTGAAAGAGACAGATGTCATTACTGCCCACTAGGGAGCCCCAGTCACTGCAACCAATTTTATTAGCAATGCCTGCGAGGTTCCATGAGTGAACCTTCATCCTTTTTGGTCCCAAACTCGGCACTCTCCCCACCTCGCACTCACCGTCCTGATCTTGGTTGATGGATAACACCCCTGCCGAGGGTACCTGTCCTTCCAAAACCCCCGAATCTAGGGCATGTTGAGGTGTTATATTCCGAGGAAGGATTTTTAATACATGCCGACCCGGGGATGTACTGTGCGATTGTATTGGGGATTCTAAGGTACTAGTAGTACTTGGCTGATCAGAGGATAAATGGACACAGGTAAGATTGCCAGCATCAGAGATATCTGGCACTGTCCCCAGCTGAGCTGTGTGGGGGGCCACCCCTTTTCTTTCCCCAGTACATTCATCCCGCTGAAGTCAGTCTACATGATCAAGGCAACTATACCTGTTGGCATGTATAAAGTTGCTCGGTGTTTGTATATCGTGACGCATAGGCCTATACCTTGTCGCATCAATGGTGAATCCCACCCTTGTCCAGCCATCATTCACCCCAGAATGCAAGTTGTGATTCCTTGGATAGAAAAAGGACAGCGGTAGCAGTTGGATGGTTGTGTTTCCCAAGCTCCCCAACCAGTTACAAATATGGGAAACGATCTCCGAATCCCTAAAATTTACTAAAATGCAATCACCCTTTATTTTCTTTGTGGTGTGTCCCACACAGGGGACCCTCCTGATCATCAATATTTCGCCTATCAGGTTCGGTGGGAGGGGCCTATGAATGTTCAACCAGCTAATCACTTTCTTTTTTAAAGAATCAAAGGATTCTGGTGCAGAGTTAGAAAGCTCAGGGACCCCAGTCAAGATTACAGTATGGGCCGCCGCCTCTGGAGGAAGATTAACTATATTTGGCCAGTTTCGGCTGTTAGCATTCTGGAGGGGACGGTCAACCGCCCTAGTGGGCATCTTTTCTTGCCTCGTTATGGTCGTTGGCACAGGCGGCTTTGATTTCCGCACTAAGGGCACAGGAGAAAGTTGCCTTGGGAGGGGTAAAGGGGTAGGATTTGGTAGGGTAACTATGGGTACGCTTACTGTAGAGGGGGGGTTAGTCTTCTTTGTGGCTAAGGTACTGGGTGAGTTAGAGAGAGGGGGGGTCCCCACGTTCATCGTAGTTACACGTTGTATGCTACCCAGAGCTCTTAGCTGATCCTCCATACCCCTGGTCACTATTTCTATTGCTTGTAGCCTGGTGTCAATACAATCAAGCCTATCCAACAGGGGGTCTAAGAGTTTTTTCAGAACATTGGTAATAAAATGAATAGACTGTTCCCTCCCGCCCCAAGACCCCTCGCCGAAAATAAACGGGCCAGACTGCACTGGCACCTGCAATTGGGAGGGCTGTATTGAACTCACAGTTTCATTAGCAGTCGTGGGAGAAGAAGATTCCATTATGTCGGGCATGTTATCAGTGATGTTGGGGACAAGATCCAATTTAGCCCTTTTTACACCCTTGGACTGTCTAGCTCTTTTTCTTTTTGGAACAGCACCTTCCCTAAGACCCCGTGAGTGAGTTGAGTTGGGAGCGCTCCCCTCGTCCAGAGTCAAGACTGAGTCAGATATTGGCTGAGAAGTCACCTCAGGTATAGTCTGGAGGGAGTCACGATGTGGGTTTGAGGAAGTCCACAGCTGTTGTAGGACAGATTCGATTGTTTGATCGATACTATCCAGGAGGGATAGATGGGAGGCATCCAGTGTTTCTGGGGATCTAGCATTCGCTGTTAAACCCAGAGAAGATCGCTTAGTACTTTCAATCCCTTCCGCGAGCTGTTTTTCTAGGGCAGTAAGTTCATTATTTACCACAGTGTTGGCTCTAATAAGAAAACTGTCCAGAGTACCTGCAACCATGGTAGACGATGCCTTGGCTTTGCTCCTCGTCTCCCTTGTTGTTATGTTGATTAGGTCTTGGTATTGTTGGGTCTCGGGCACTCTAGAACAATGGGGCAAAGAATGTGGTAAGTCTTGAGCAGCTAGTCACGCGCCCAGAGGGGTGGCCTGGTCCGGTCTCCCCCGGGCTCGAACGGGCTACAACAGGCCCGCCCTTGGCCCAGGCTTCACCTGGTGCTGACTCGCGCGCGTCCCGCGTTGCGCGAACTGGGGGTGGTTAAATACTGGACGGTGAAGGCGGGGCTAGCACGGGAAGATGCACCAACTGTTGGTCTTTAAGGGAATGCTGGTCCTCCCAGTATAAGAATTGGCTTGGTAGTTTGGTCTGCCTTGTTCCCATGATGCACTGGGCCAGGGACAGACTAATTTGCATATAGCCAGGTTCTGAGCTGGGATGGTGCAGTGAGCTAAAAAACGGTGATGGATCAAGCCCTGATCTGTTGACTGGGTATGAGTGTTCTGTTTAATTCAGATACTCTGTCCATCACCACCCCCTTTTCTGAATCGTTTGGTCCTCGCAGTCCCGGCGTCCCGCAGTGGCTGCCCTCTACTCCAGGTCCTCAGGGAAACAGAGTCCGATTCCAACAATCAGCTACTCCCAGGTCCGGCAAACGGCAAAGAAGGCAGTGAAGGCAAGTGTCAGCACACACACTGCTACGAGCGGCTCCTGCGAAGCGGGGGCCACGAGCAGTGAAATGCTGTCAAGTAAAGGCGGGGCTAGCACGGGAGGAGGCACCAGCTGTTGGTCTTTAAGGGAATGCTGGTCCTCGCAGTCCCGGCGTCCCGTAGTGGCTGCCCTCTACTCCAGGTCCTCAGGGAAACAGAGTCCGATTCCAACAATGAGCTACTCCCAGGTCCGGCAAACGGCAAAGAAGGCAGTGAAAGCAAGTGTCAGCACACACACTGCTACGAGCGTCTTAATCAAGAATTTACTAGTTCTGTCTGTGATTACACCATCTTCTCTTGCTCTGGTTACTAGCTCTGATAGTTTCTCAAGGTATTCATTGGTCGGGTTGTATTGTAAAGGTGCATAGGTGTTGGTATCTGAAATGTGCTCTTCAATCTTTTTATTGTACATAGTGGTGTTCATAATAACAAGGCCACCGCCCGTGTCAGCTTTCACGCAAACAATATTCTCATTGTTAGCTAAATTCTTCAATAGAGCCATGTCTTTGTTAGTAACGTTCCTATGACCTTTTTTATCACATTTGATTTTGAGAAGATCTTGCTTAACCATGGTTTCAAAAAGATCCAGTGTTTTATGGCTCATGGGAGCCATAAATGTACTTTTTGGTCATAGTCCTTTCAGTTGGTCCGGTTCTTGAAGCGCTGGTTTTGGGGTGACATTGTCAAAAAAATGACGTAGCCTTAATTTCCGCATCAGCTTAAAAAAGCTAACCTCTAATTCCAGAGTGTTGGTTTGTGTTGTTGGGACAAAGGACATCCCCTTTTGTAATAGTTTAAGTTCTTCACATGTTAAAGTGTAGTCAGAGATATTAATGACTAATTGTTTCTGGTTGTTTGTTTTTTCTTGATGTTGGCCTTTGTTGTAGAGCTCCTTGTGTTTGGAGGATCTCTTTCCCCTCCTGGGTCGTCGACTATTGTGGGGCCTTGTTCTAAAAAAGGCACTTCCGATGCACATGTTGATATGGAAGTAGATGGTGTACCATCTCTACTTTGATCCTCCGTAGCGGTAACTGTACCTCTTTTGGGTGGTTGATTCCAGGTAGAAGGAGGTTTATTGGACATATCGCTCCCTGATGAAGACGTGTCTGTATAAGGAGTAAAAGGGCGGTTCCTGCGTCTCTGAGCGTACACGTCTGCCCACGTGTATACCTCCCCTAATTTGTAATCAAGCGTGTCACGCCTGAATTTGCGAATCTTCCTCACATTGATGTCTTGTGTGTGTCTCTCGATCTGTTCCTTGACATCATTAAGTATGGTTTCCAATTCTTCTGATGTAATCATAGTAGACAACTCTTCAGTGATCTCTTCCATCTCCTTGGTGAGTTCAATGAGAATGCCAGACAATTCTTCGATTATTAATAATATCAGGTCGAGGGAACATTTATTTAATATAGCATACCACTTATCTTGGAATTTCTGGGAGTTCTTGCATAGAGATGGTTTGAGAGCAATTCGCAGTCCTCTCGGTATGCGCTGCAGTTTATGGTATTTAATGAGTGTGTTGGCATGTAATTTCTGGTTGATGTGCCTCTTGGATATGTAAAGAAGCGGTTTAACATTTTGTGCCTTGGTTCTGTTGGAAGATGTAGGGTCGATCTGTTCTTGAATTAATTAATAAATTCTCGATGCCTCGCCTTCTTGAAAGGCAAAAGTATCTGCCCTTGCTTCGGTACTCTTTGTGATTTCCTCGTATTGCATTGTGATTATCCACGTGTTTGGTTTGAATGAACTTCAAAATGTTTAAATCGCGTGCAACTTAACTCCGTGACAAGACGCGAAGTATATGACCATGAGGAGGAGAAGTGCACAGGAACAGAAAGCAGATAACGTACAAAGAGAGGATTTGTTGAAAATTCGTGAGACATCAAAAAGGTAGAATGACTATAGTGTCCAAATATTCCACAGCGAGCATGAATTGCAAAAAAGTTATTCAAAATCATTGGAACATCTTAAAAGCTGAACCAGATTTCAAACATTCGTTTGACAATCCTCCCATTTTTGCTTTTACGAGAAGTAAGAATTTCGGTGAATTATTGAAAAACAAAACAGATCCTGTAAGAACCTACCGTGGAACTCGCCCTTGCTTACAATGTGGGAATTGCAATAATATAATCAGAGGCAATCACATAACCCACCCCATGAAAGGTCACAAAATAAAACTCAGAGTCAATGCCACCTGTGATACGGCGAACTTGATTTATATGCTGAAATGCCCATGTGGCAAGGTCTATGTTGGAAAGACGGAATGCAAAATCAAGATAAGACCGAACGAGCATAAATCCAATATCAGAACTAGAAATGCCAAATCATCCATAGCTACTCATTTTATGGAAGCCCATCATAACATTTCCCAGTTGCAATTTTCGGTACTTGAAGTCGTGGAGAAGCACGAAGGAAGAGACAATAATCGCTTCTTGTTACAGAGAGAAAATAGTTGGATGTACCTCTTGAACTCTCACAAACCTTTTGGTCTCAATGACCATACAGAATTCATGTGTTATTTAAAATTATGAATGCTGAGAAATGCCTCCTGGCACTGTTTTGCCTTGTATCTGATGTGCGAAGACATAAGGTCCTTCTGACACGCAAGTATTATAATGATGTCTATTAACTTGTGTACTGAGATCATGCTTTTTACCATTATCCTATGTTTCAGTTTGCAAATGTATTAGTTCCAGATTCATAAAAACGCTTGTTATATATCGGCCAGTCTAACAACTTTATTGAAAACGCTAACTTTGACAACATACATGCTTTTCCACACTTCTGAAAGCGCGCACTGTTTGGCTGACTCCCGGTCACGTGATCGGCAGTTCGGCCAATCACGACGCGTCTGTCACAAGTCTGGACGAACTGTGAGGTTACAAGTCACGCTATTGGTTGCAATGGTAGGCAGCTTTGGAAGAACTGTTTTAGCGTCTGTCTAGCAGAAATCACACAAAAGAGATGTTTTGCGCCTTTGAAGTAAGTTTGGCAACTTCATTCCCATTGCGGCATTTGGCAAGACTAACGATTGTTTGTTATATAGCGAGAAACGAGCAGGCGTCTAATTGAAGTATACTTTTTTACAGTTCGTTTGTTAGTACAACCATATCGTTTACGATGTATAGAACAACACGTGAGTGTTAATGAATTTATTTTTCTTTTACTGTGCACTAGAGCTTCACATTGGTATGCATGTTAAGCCACAAATTCACAAGAGCATGAATCTCGCCGCTACTTTTTTTTTTGGAATGTATCTCATTTTTTTAATGTATTCTTGTATCAAGCACATGACATTCTAAGTATTGTTATTTTGCCTTGCTTTCAGTCTCATGGTCCCCGAAGAAGGGCTCTGCAGCCCGAAATGCATTGGACTAAAGGATATGTTGTTTTTTTGAAAATGAAAAAGCCCAAATAATAAATCGCAGTGACATACAGACAGATTTATGAATAAAATAAGACTGATCAGGGGGGGCGTGGCTTGGACGCCGAGGAAGATGGCGGTGTAAAGCATCTCTCCTCCCGTTACGAGATCCTACATCAGGAATTGGAACGCTTTCTTCCGACTAAACCCGCGATGTGAAGGCGGATTTGGAGATCGGAATACTCCCGGTATGCAGTGAGCTGTTTCTTGTGACTGGGGATGCTCCAGAACCGGAGAAACGTCGAGCGGGACTCCGGACGTTCCCAGCCGTGTCTCCGACGAGGGAATGAATGCGGGACGCCGCGCGATCACCGATGCGGTGTAAATGTCTGAAACCACACGGCGGGATTGAGAAGCGGAGGTGATCTGGAGGATTGAGCTGCGGACCCTGTCCTGGAACCCAGAAGCAATACGGACGCGTAAGTACAGTCCGACCCGCCATGTGGGGACCCAGGGCTTCCAGTGCCTTTACCAAGATGGCGGTCGCCATCTTTACAACTACACGGCATGAGCATTTATGACTGTTGGTGCCTTCTTCCCTGATGAGAGGCAGTATTGGTAATTATTGACAAGGCATGGGCACACAATTTTGATCCAGCGACGAAGGCTTAATAAAAATGCACCATATGAGTGACGCACATGTTTCTCTGCTGACGGGGACTCCTCCCATGATGCCACATGTCAGGTATAAGTGAATCTATGAGGCACCCTACAGCAACTCCGTGATCTTCGCTGTGGGCGTTTCTTAATTGCTCTGTGTCCTATGAGCTGGCGAATCATACATGAAGCAACCTTGCATGTACCTGCACTTGATGTATGGCATTGTATGGCATTGAATTGACCGAGTTGCAATCTTCAGGGCAGGTCTTTCCGGAATTTACCAGACGTTAAACCCCACATAGCACTCCAATTTCTTCTACTTGGGAGAGCCTCTGTGCCTATACTAATCTGCCTGTCTAACCTTCAACCTTCTACCTACATCGACGTGACTACGTCAGCCATATAGAACACTGACCAAGTCTGCTTCACACACTTGTGGCGGAGAGGTTCTCGAGGCACCACTCAAGGTCCCGAATAGCCATAATGGATACCAAAGACCAGAGTACCCTGAAAAGACTCAAATCAGACCACTCGAACCTGGGATCGCCGAACAAGACAAAGAAAGTTACCACTGAAGCACTTGATATGATCTTAAACAGGCTGGACGAAGTGAAAGATTTGGCCAAGGTCACCAAGGAGGAGGTGGTGGCAATTCGTCAAGCTATTAGGGACACTAATGCACGTTTGACAGAGACGGAATCCAGGATTAGTCGATTGGAAGATATCGAAGTCAAAACTTGTGCGGCTCTGAAACACCTACACATCTCCTCCGACCAAACCGATAGAAGACTGGCTGAATTGGAAGATAGAAACAGAAGAGGGAACCTATGCATTTTTGGGGTCCCGGAAGGGTCCGAGGATTCGCAGGGATCCTGTATCCATTTCTTGGAGTCATGGTTTGCTCAGGCCACAAATTTGATTTACGTTAATCCTCTAGAGTTTGACAGAGCGCACAGAGTACCCGGAAGGATCACTAAGACGCAAAAAGGTCCCAGGCCCATCGTCTGTAAGCCGTTACGATATAAGCATGTGGAACAAATCCTTGCCTTTGTCCGGAAACACAACCATATCCTATGGAAAGACGCAAAGATCTATATCTCACAAGATTATAGTAAAGAAACAGTGGAAGTAAGGAAAGCTTTTCTGGCCCTGCGACCACAACTAATGTCGAGGGGATACCAATTTGGTTTTGTGGGCCCGGCGAAATATAGAGTAACGGTTTGTGGGTCTCCTCACATTTTCACGGATCCTATGAAACTCAAACGCATGCTTGAGGAGTTGGAGGAGCGCGACATGGACACTAATAATCCGGACAATATGGCGGCCTCGGCTTCGGGATACAAATGAACATTTTTGTGATATGCTGTCTACAATTGATCTCTACTATTCATATTGACTTGCAGGTTTTGTGGTTCTAGCACCTATCCGATTAGGATTTTACAATCGAGAACCTCTTCTGGTACTGTGAGTTATTCCGTGAGTTATGTTCCAACGTATTACTCTGGCTTAAAACTTTTAGCAATTTATTATGCTCTTGATTCCTTATTGCCAAACCTGTTTGTAATATTCGCCTACGAGTATGCATCTAATTGATCTCTTTTCATTGGTCCCACTTATTGTTCTAGTTTAAAAATGTACCTAGTTCTTAAGTTATACAAATTGTGTGACATTACCACCTTATTACGGCCCTGGTGAGACTGCTGACAAAGGGGTCACTTACTGTTAGTATACCATTCTTGTTTATGTATCAAGTCTCTTGGCTCTTGGGGAACCCCAAAATGGAGAATCTGATGAAACAATATTCTACAATGGCTTCCTTTATACTTTAAGCTAATTCCATTTGATGCTCTACCAATAGAGTCTAATAGAGTCTATCAGGTTAACCTGACTATAATCCCATAGTTGAATCACACTACTCAGGGCTCTAAATGGTTTAGTGTGCGGTTTAAACACTTCAGAATGTTGTTCAAATGTTTATGCAATATTAATACTGGTGGGAGGGTCACTGCGGTTTTCCTCACATCGCCATGCTTCCATATTGCAGTAGGGGTGGGTGGGGTGGGGGGACTGGGGGGTCAGGGGTGGTGTGTGTTGTGCGTTGTGGTTCTTATTCTTGATTTCATTTTCATTTTCATTTTTCTCCTTATTCCTTGTTTGGACAAGATGGACCATTTGCATGCCATTTCTATGTGCCCATACATCTGTTCGAGGGTCTAGTCAATTTAGTGCCATATTCAACAAGAAAGGGGATACTTCACCTGATGTGCCGCGTGGTGCACAACTCCTTGAGGTTCATAATGCACTCATGATGTATGCAATAACATAAATGGTACATCCTATGCTTAACACACCGCTCAGAGCGGCCTCCGTAGACAAATTAAAAATTCTGTCCTTGAATGTAAAAGGTTTGAATCAACCCATAAAAAAACAGAAGATATTAGACTATGTACGCAGGCAGAAAGGCGACATTGTCCTGTTACAAGAGACCAAGCTAGACACGAAACAATTCTACACGCTGCGTAATAAGTTCTATTCGGAGGTGGTGGGTTCAAATGCATTAGGCAAAAAGAACGGGGTATTGATACTGTTAGAGAGAAAATCCAAGATAGAGTTATTGTCCTCATCAGCTGACGAAAAAGGACGCTGGGTCACAGCTAAACTTGCCAGGGACAACACAGAATTTTATGTCACAAATATTTATGCGCCTAATACTAGTGACCTAAACTTTTGGCAGGAACTGGTGAAACAGATTGAAACTATCCCTGACACGGCAGTTCACATACTAGGAGGGGATTTCAACCTCCCATTCGACCCTGCCCTAGACAGAGATTTGAAGTGCACTTTCAAGCCAAACAAATCACATAGCGCATTCATTAAATTGTGCCAGCATTTTTATCTAGTTGACACATGGAGAATACAAAATCCCACTGATAGGAATTACACATTTTACTCTTCCCCACATGATTCATACTCATGTATTGATTACATCTTCGTCACACAAAATGGGGTACCACGGATAGAGGACACAGCCATAGAGCCGAGAGTCCTATCAGATCACTCGTGCATTTCCCTTTCCATCAGCAACATTAAGCCCTCCCCTAGACAAACGTCATGGAGACTTAATGAAGAAATCTTAAACAAAGAACAGCATAGGATTGCAATTCAAACAGCCATCCGGTCGTATCTGGAAATTAATATGAGAGGGGACACCTCAGACCTTGTTCGCTGGGAAGCCTTGAAAAGCACGCTGAGGGGAATATGTATCAAGATCCGTTCTCCAATGAACAAAGACTACAATGCAAAATTAGAAACACTAGAAAGAGAGATAGCGGACTTAGAAAACAGACACCAGATGAATAGGGATGGGGAGACACTTAACACTATGACTAATAGGAAATACGAGTACAACAAGTTGGTGAGTGAAAGGGCGGGTGTATGGCTAGACAGAAGGCGGAAATTTAAACTCTGCGAATCTAACAAGGCGGGCAAAAGCCTGGCTGCCTATCTAAAATTCAAGGTTCAGAAAAACTCTATTAATGTTATAAGAGACTCTGCAGGAGTAAGCCACTCTGATCCCCACGAAATAACTGAAGTCTTTAAAGACTTTTATGAGGGCCTATATGCTAAAAACGAATTGGTTGATGAGGGTAAGATTCAGGGTTACTTGCAAGAATGCGACTTACCAAAATTATCAACAGAGGAACGACGGAGTCTAAATGACCCGATCACGACTAGTGAGGTGGAAAAGGTGATCAAAGGTCTGAAGTGTGGAAAAGCGCCTGGCCCTGATGGCTTTACGGCTAAATTTTACAAAAGTTTTGCATCGGATCTAATAGAACCTCTTCTACACCTTTTCCAAGAAATCACGGACACAGGTGAGGTAAAAGGCACTTTAGCGGAGGCGATTATTGCGGTTCTCTCTAAGGAAGGCAAAGATCCCTCAGTGTGAAAAAATTATAGGCCGATTTCCTTGATTAATCTAGATTGTAAGTTGCTAGCTATGATTCTATCAGCTCGGCTACAGCGAGTCCTCCCTAACCTGATACACCCATCTCAAGCTGGATTCCTAAAACATAGACTGTCCAGCGATAACACCAGAGTATTAGCCCACGTATTAGAGAAAGCAAAGCTTCTATATACCCCCACAGCGGCAATCATGTTGGACGCTGAGAAAGCCTTTGATAAGGTAGATTGTGCCTTTCTGGAGGCAGTTTTACACAAATTCAACTTAGGAACAACATTCACTAAACTCGTAATGGCCTTGTACGCCTGTCCCACTGCTAGGGTTAGAGCAGGTGGCTCCTTCTCCTCATCCTTCTGTCTAAAACAAGGAACGAGACAAGGATGTCCTCTCTCCCCGTCCTTGTTTTTGCTAGCAATTGAACCTTTTCTATATCATATAAGGAATAATGAAGCCATTGCCGGGGTGCCGTTTAGTGGATGTACTGTAAAATTAACTGCGTACGCAGATGATGTGCTCATTATGACGGAAAGGGCTGAGAAGCTATCCCGGCGCTAATGACCACAATTGATGAGTACTCTAAGGTTTCAGGCTACAAACTGAATAAGGACAAAACGGAGGTCAAGCTCCTAAATAATGTCGGAAATAAAGAAATACTTGGTACATCTGGACTCACTTGGCAACCACAATCGTTTAAATACATGGGTCTGGATTTCGGGAGAGATTTAATATCAACCTTGAAGGTGAATGAGGATCTAACTTTAAAAAAGATATCCACATTATTGGATGGCTGGTCATCCAAGTTTCTGTCCGGATGGGGTAGGGCTGAGACCCTTAAAATGATGTGCACACCACTGGTTAATTACCTAGCTAGCATGCTACCAATGACTTTTACAGACGAATTCGTCAAGAAAGTGGATAAGTTATTTGGGGAGTTCCTGTGGCGAGGGAAAAAAGCCAGGATATCATTAAAAAGTTGCAACTAGCAAAAGAGAAAGGCGGCCTGGGCCTTCCCTCGTTCAGGAACT
Source organism: Lissotriton vulgaris (assembly GCF_964263255.1). Taxonomy (NCBI): domain Eukaryota; kingdom Metazoa; phylum Chordata; class Amphibia; order Caudata; family Salamandridae; genus Lissotriton; species Lissotriton vulgaris. The sequence continues at coordinate 973,312,558 of NC_141694.1, forward strand.
ACCAGACGGCTTTCCTCTGCATACAGGGTGCTCTTTGGCTAGTCGATTCTCCGTCTTATGTTCCAGTATGGTTATCTATTGAACAATCTATAATTGCACATGCACCCCTTCCGGCCCTCCTTAGCATGGATTTATCGCATTTACCTCACTCCAAATATATCCTACTGAACACCGGACGAGCCCTCCTCAGGCTTGACCAATCCCATAAAACTAACTCCGTAATCAAGAAATCCATCCTGGTATCACTATGGAAGAACCCTATGTTTCGGATAGATGGCAAAACCCTCTATTGGGATCTGTGGGCTAGAAGCGGTATCAACATGGTAAAAGACCTTCATGAAGGTACTCTACCCATCCCTTTCTCGACACTGCAAACGACTTTTAACTTACCACCCATAGAATTCTATCAATTCCTGAAATTGAAATCTGTCATCTCTAAACGTACCCTCACTACTGAATTACCCTGGCTTATGACGCACTTGCCAATCCTGTACCATGCTGATCATTTCGTGTCCAGAGTCTATAAATTACTCCTCCCCATGCCCAAGAAACCCCATAAGCTAACGGAAGGCAAATGGGAATCGGAACCTAACTCGTCAGGAATAGCGATAGACTGGGATGTAATACATAGTACTGCACTATCAAATAAGGTTTCCCCGATCCTCTGTCAAACAAAGTACATGCTGCTGAACAGAGCATTCTGGACTCCTCAGAAATTTTTTAAATGCCACCTAAAAGATACGCCCAATTGCTGGAATTGCCAGACAGCACCTGGGGATCTAGCGCATATGCTTTTTGACTGTTCCCTACTACGAACATTTTGGGGGAAAGTCTTTGCTTATATCCACCAGATATTTGGAATTAAACCTGTGCAGGAATTTATTTATATCATACTGGGTCCAATAGATACACAATTACCTGACATACATGGCCGACAACTGTTAGATATCATGTTAACGCTGGCATGCAAGGTCATCCTTTGAAAATGGAAGAATTTTGCTGAGGTCAACTTTAAAATCTGGCTAGAATGGCTCTCCTTCTTGAGAGGGACTGACAATCCGGCGCTGCAGTCAGCTACATGGAAACTCTCCAACAAAAAACTGTGGTCCTCACTGGATGCATCATCCTCTCACTTTGACCCTCCATGATGTAACCTTCTAAATGTTGATTATCCATATATGCTTCATTGACTCTGTATGATTCTATATGCTCCAATGACTGTATATTCTACTCTTGCTTGTACTATGGCTAATGCTCCCACTGACTGCTTAACCTTGATGCATTGATACACTTGTCCTTATTTTTTCCTTCCTTTGGTTTTCTGTAGGCGTCATTTATTACCACGGCTGTATTAATCTATGTATTGGAAGACTTATTGTATTGTCTTTGCTTTTTGTTTTTCAATCTTCAATAAAAAAGATTTGAAATAAAAAAAATAAGACTGATCAGGATGAAACACGCATATGAGTTATGATTTACAATTGAAGAATTCTGGAAGTTTCCAGAAAATCTAGAGTGGAGCGCCAGGGGATGCTTCCATTGTTTCATTGGAATCACAATTAAGACTATTTCAGTGGGCGCTACTGACAAGAGACGCCATCCGGGCAGCACCCTCAAATGTTAAAAACTTTCTAAACCTTTTCGCAACCTGTTCGCAAACAAACCCAAGCTGTGCACTTCTCCTCCTCATGGTCATACTGTTCTAACCTGTGCCAGTTCTGTGTATAAAATGCCAAAGCTCCGATCAATTAGTTGTTTTAGTATGCAACGGTTGTACGCCTGGGATGGTGTGGGAGTAAATGTGAAGGCCATTCCATGCAAGATAACTTCAAGCAAGGACTTCTGTCTGTGGGGTGTGTTTACGTTGGTCTTTCGTTGGGCTGTTGTAGTGTGGAAGTCAACATCAGCTGCTATAGTATCTGTCAGGCACATGCAATTCCGAGGTCAGAGGTGTAGATGTGCCCCCCCTTATAGTTCAGACAAAGGAGCTTTCATCCCTGATGTTAGTTTGTCATCTGTTTGCATTCACGAAGTATGACGTGGCTTGTTGGGGGTGGGGTGGGGTGGGATGTGTGCAACTTTGCGATTCATGTTTGACATGTCTTGCATGTGGCAAATGTGAGGCATCATGTGTGTTAAGTTGCCTCACAGCTGCTCCTCCCGCCCGAGCCTATTTACTTGTGTGCGTTGTGCAGTTGCATCACTTGCACTCCTATGGCACACCATTGTCATACCTGTCTGCGCATGTCCACAAGCCTGACAACAACACTGTGATGTTGGCCATTGAAGGTGGGCAGCCACATGAGTGTAGGCCTATTGTAAGGATAGGGCGGACACAGATGTAGAGTTCGCGCTGTGAGTAGGGCTAGGCATTTGGCTCATGCTGCGGCAATACAGATACACACAACACTTGGCATGTATGAGCCAAGACCCAGAGCGGTCTTGCGCTCCTTTACTTCTCTGTTCGAGCGAGCCCACCCTCCGGGTGCATGCTACATTGCAACATTGTCGATTGCGGGCCGGGTGGCACCAACACTACAACAGAGACACACGCATTAGTTACTTCCTCGTCCAAGCCAGAACTGAACCACGCACAGAGCCCCGGGCAAAGACTTCACACCCCTACACTGGACTGGCGTATGTCGGTCCAGCCAACTCCGCTTTCGCTTACAGGGGGGAGGACAAAGCTACATGTCCAAGGTATTAGCCACTGCCTGAGGTGACATGGCTGTGTCCACTGTTCACAGCACAATGTAATGTGGTAAGTCCCGGGCCATCATGCATACATAATGACCACACGGACACACTTAGATAGATAGTGGAACTGGCTAAGGGCATGTGCGCCCGGCCCCTTTTCATTACCAGGGTCACATGCCAAATGACGCCTGTGCTGGATGGGTGTGGGGTGGGTGTAAGCCAGCCCTCAGGGAGTGGTTGGTGCTGGAAACAACTAGAATAGTGATCATCATATCACACACACAGATTCAATCATAAAGGGTCCATTACTTGTGGTGTACTGAGGTAGGGGCACCAGATCTGAAATCACAAACAAAAGATTCAATCATAAAGGGTCCATGACTTGTGGTGCACTGAGGTAGGGGCACCAGATCTGAACTCACACACAAAAGATTCCATCATAAAGGGTCCTTGACTTGTGATGCACAGAGGTAGGGGCACCAGATCTGAAATCACACACAAAAGATTCAATCATAAAGGGTCCATAACTTGAGCTGCACTGTGGTAGGAGCACCAGAGATGAGCATGCTCATGTGAAGAAATTGTTAATGATTGTGTCCCTTCGGGTCTTCCCCACTGCCTGAGGTGATATTGTTGCGTCCGCTGTCCACAGCACAACCCTCATTCATAAAGGGTCCATGAGTTGTGGTGCATAGAGATAGTGGTACCTGATGAGCTCAGTATGTGCGCAGCCGGCGATGATGCATCGTCCGGGTTGGCCGCACTGGATGCAATGTCTGTTGCCTACTGGACTACGCCATAAAAAATCAAGACTCGATTTGAATTGGGGGACCTGCTGACCGCAGTGTAGGCCGAAGGCAGTAGTCAGTACACACATGACTCTGCGGTGCTGTGCCGCTGAGTGCACTGGGGGCCTATGTCATGGAAGCCAGCGATCGGCTGAGGAGGCTGACGTGGAAGGGTGAGGGGCGTCGCCCTGGCAGGCACGTTGGCCAACCCAGAAGTGACCCACGCCCAGAGCCCCAGCCTATTTATTCACACTCCTACGCTGAACTGGCGTACGCCGGATCATACCACTCTGCTTACGCTTACAGGGGGGGGGCGGCAAAGCTACATGACCGAGGTCTCCCCACTGCCTGAAGTAACATGGTTGCGCCCACTGTCCACAACATTACAAACACCAGCAGTATAAGTCCACATGGTCATGTGTGTGCTCTGCATACTGAAGTCTGTCCAGCACATCACCGCCACACTTGGCATTGTGTACATTCTTATTCATGGGTGACTTGCCTCCTTCACTCATACTTGGTTCCCACCTCTCCCCACATTGTTCAGTTGTGTGGCTGGGGACCATATAATTTTTGAAAGGTCAGCTGTCTTGTTCTGCCCTGCCTCAGTGGTAGTCCGGGGTAGGGTCCGCGGGGGCTGCGGGCGTGTCAGTGGGTGTTGTGGCCCTCTTGGGTCTCTGAGCTGCATGATCAGTAGCTCCATGACATTTATTGGTCTTTAGATGTGGCTCTGGGCTGGTCTCCCTTTCATACTGCAGGTTGTCGTCCTGCTTAACACCAGTAAAAGGCAGGTGTTAAATCTCTGCTGCTAACGTGCCTTATTGCCCATTTTGGATCGCACCTCAGATCTGGCTGGTCGTTGAGAATGTCGCAAAGTCTTGTTTTTGTGTGTTTTTGAATGGGAACGTCTACTCCGCATATCATTAGCGTTAGTAGTCACTCTCATCCGTGGTGATTTGTTTTGCAGCAGCTATCGCTGGAAAACTGGCGATGTAGTCAGTTTGCACCAGCTTGTGAATAGGGCGATAAATCTATCGCCACTTTTGCTGCGCTAAATGCAGATAAATCAGCGATAGGTCCTTGAGAATATGCCCCTAAGATGTGAGCTGCATGGTGTTAATACTGGGCTATTGTCCTTCAAAGAGTTGAAAACCCTCGCCCTTTACTGGTTGACGAATGTTCGGAACTATGCAAACAATGCCTGAATGAAGGGGGGGGAGTTCAAGGACAAAGGAGTCATGTTGGACACATTGTCTAGTATCTGTTGGGTTTAGAGATGGGGCATTTTGTATCTACTTTGCTATGACACAGTGTTATATTGTGGGCTCAGCCAGAATGACAATCTGCTTTTCGTCATTTTCAAATGAGTATCGGTTATGATGTATCTAACCTGCATGAAGTCAATTAAATGTGTCATTAAAAAAATAGATGTTTAGAAGTTCATTTTAGAAAAAAAAGAATATGTGCTTTTCCATTTCTAGGGCAAGGAAAGTCTAGGATCATCTAGGGTGCTGAAAATTAGTAGCACCAGATTATCCATAAACTCAACGAAAGCCTGCCCCTGTGTAGAGGGCAAACAATAACTACAAACAGGATGCCAAAACGTCTTCCCCCAGCCATGCATATGTCACCCATTTCAAGCACAGTATGCAGATGTCAGTGCTGAAGGCAGCAGGGCTTTCTGCAGCGACAGTGTCAGGACTCAGACCTGTCAACATGTTGTTCTGTCCTTCAATGCAGTTGGTCTGGGGACCGGGTCTTGGTACAGCAGCATCAGTGTATGCAGGGAGTCCGTGTTACTCACATTTGCAAGGGGTCTTGCCATTGTCGTGTCGCAGAACTGCTATCTGTGGATATAACCTGGGCCCTGTTCATGCTTAGGTATTGGCTGCTGTGCTCAGGTATCCTTTTTAGCAGCCGTGGTACCAAGCACCAGAATGTTGGCAATGGCCCTGAAGCTTCATTGCGCTTTGAGGCCATCACTGCCAGTGCGTCTGCAGCGCTGCCTCTGAGTATGTTTGCGGAGGGCATATGGTATGCCATGTCTTTACTTTCAGTTATTACCCTCCTGGATATCACCACCTCTAATAAATGCCTCTTTCCTCTAAATCCCTTCCTTTTGGATCCAGTCCAGATTTTTTGCAACTATATTGTTGTGGCCCAATATTTTGTGGCCTTTTGCTGTTTTCTTTCCAAGGCATCTGGGAACAACGAACACATAATCGCCCAATTACTACCACACATTTATTCTAATAAAAAGCCAGACCTATTGGCTTTGCCAGTGTTTGTTGGAGATATTATATTTTGTGCAAAGAGAAATATCGAGGCGGTGGCTCTTTTGAATACAAATAATGACCAGTGCTCATCTTAAGCATTTTAGTTCCCTTTTCCATAATTCCTAAACTGTAATAGATGTAAATAATAATAATCGAATAATTAATTGAGCCCAGAAGTTATGCATTTCGAGCATTTGTAAAGAGTTCCCTCGAAGCAGCACAGCACTGTTCACTACTATCACACATCTACAAATAGAACGCGTGATGAAAAGCGCAAATACAACAAAGAATAAAATACTGAAAGTTACTGTGGAGCTATAGGAAACATAACTTAAACACATAGAAAACATTATATGACATTTACTGGAAAAGTATTTGTGACCTTTCAGAGACAATGTTTTAAATATAATTTAGAGGCCACACTAAATAGCGTGGGGGGCATATAGGCCAGTCAATGAAGATAGTGCATGGATAGGTGCATGTAATAATGCTTCCGGTCAGTCATGGGACGACTGAAAGAAAGTAGACTTTAAGGAGGGACTAAGATGTGCAGAAAAGTCAAAAACATTTTAGTTAGTTTTATAGAGTAAATACTAAATGATGTATCTATTATCCTTCTCACACTGGTCTTTCAAACAATAACCAGCAGATGGCGCCAGAACTGTCCCAACAAGTTTACAAACACTGGAATTTTTAGAAACGAGGATCAACTTTTTTCAGGAAATGCGAAGAGCATTGTTTCTTGCAGTCTTGTACTCTAAAAAGCATTATATATATATATATATATATATATATATATATATATATATATTCACTGAAAAAACCATAGGTTATAGACCATATATAGTTAGGGATTAGCATTTACAAAACCTTATTTTACTCGCATAAAACCATTGAAATTCGCATATATAGTTAGTTGCGCTAACTATATATCGCGCACCCGCAATCCACTGCTGATGATGTCACATATTACATCATTCATGACATGGTCAGTGACATCACTGATGACATCACTGATGACATCATCCAGTGACTGTATGTTTCTGTAAAGTTAAAATATGTCTTACATATTGAAGAATGAGTGGATGTATAAGTGTCTGGATGAAGGATTTAGTAGGTGCATGACTGACTGTATGAGTGAGTGATTAAATGTGTCTCACTGAGTGCATGGGTTAGTGACTAAACTGTCTTAATTTGTGCATCATTATGTCTGTTGTTCTGTAAACTGCTGCATGTGTTGATCAGTAGCTATATGAGTAACTATACGGGTTATTGATTGGTTGCCCAAGTATTTGTATGGGAGACTGAGTATGTGTGTGAGTGGCTGGGAGGTGTATGACTCTGTGCATAGATGTGTGAGCAGTTGATTCACTAGATGTATGGGTTCAAAAGTGCATGTGGAAACAGCTGCATGGGCAGTTGACTGTGTGCATGAGTGTATTGGTGAGTGAATGGATATCTCAGTGCTACATGTCAAAGTAAGTACATATGTAAAACACAGTACATGTGAGAGTTGACATATATAAATTACTGTGCATAAGAGCCAGTGAATGTATGAGTGGCTGCATGGATCATTGAAAACGTGTATCAGTGATTGTATAAGAGAGTAAATATGTGTTAGAATATGTTTGAATAAGTAAGGTGTGTATAACTGTATAGTTGAGCAAATGGAGGTGTGATTAATTCTTTGCATGACTGACTAGGTGTGTGAGTAATTCCATGGATGAGTGACAGTCTGTGAGTGTCTGTTTACTCTGAGTGTATCTAAGGTTATATTAGAGTCTGAAGAGGTTAATCGTATTATCACATGAATGATGTCATCATTGATGTGATCAGTAATGTCAAATGAGATGTCATCAATGATGTTATCAGTGATATCATTTGAGATGTCATCAGTGATGTCATCAGTGATGTCATTTGAGATGTCATCAGTGATGTCATCAGTGATGTCATTTGAGATGTCATCAGTGATGTCATCAGTGATGTCACTGACCATGTCATGAATGATGTAATATGTGACATCATCAGCAGTGGATTGCGGGTGCGCGATATATAGTTAGCGCAACTAACTATATATGCGAATTTCAATGGTTTTATGCGAGTAAAATAAGGTTTTGTAAATGCTAATCCTAACTATATATGGTCTATAACCTATGGTTTTTTCAGTGAATTTTCAAGGTTTTGTAAATGCTAATTCCTAACTATATATGGTCTATAACCTATGGTTTTTTCAGTGAATTTCAATGGTTTTTTAATAGCAAATATCAAATGCTGTCAAATGTCAAGTACATGAAAGGTAAAAACATTTTCGTGTTTATGCACGCTGATGTGCTTTGAACGCTGCCCCCCCCCTCTTTTCTCCTAGGAGTACTCTCTCTTTGCAGATAGTGAAGGGTAGTTAACGCAGGCCTTTGCCCCCGTTGTAATCCGTCGTGCCTGCTTGTCTCTCCATTTGATTGATTGTTATCCAAGCATTTACTGTTTTAGAATTGATTCTCTTTGGTTCATTCTCTATTTACAAACAAGCACAGAGTCGCAATACTCTGTTTAGTCTTTGCAGATAGTGAAAAATCGTTTAAAAAAACAAAAGGAATCGAGCAAAATCAGTAGGCCACTAATGGGATCTGTTTTTGACCTCGCTAAAATAGAAACATTAAGAACAACCCCTCATGAGAAATACGAAACTAGTGAGATGAACTTAGCTCCACACCATGATGGCTGCAAGACAGCTCGACTCTGCCGCCCACCCCACCCCACCCAAAATAACGACAAACCCTATGCAAATATTATAAATATATACAACACACCAGCAAAGTAACAGGGTAAAACATTTTATTAAATAACTATTTACAGAACTATTTTATACTTTTTGTTGCCCGATCCGGCTAGCTCAATCGATCGAGCATGAAACTCATGCACTCTGATAGCAAGCGTTGCTGCTGATGCTATGCAGACAAAAACTGGTTTTCAGTTTGTACATTCTTCAAGATTTTTCCATCCAAGGCTGGTTGAGAGTTTGTAGAACGATGGCTTCAGATTTTCAACATACGGTGTGGTGGTGCGGACTGGGAGGGGGCGCCTGGCTCCTGCCCCCTCCCCAAGTAAGATTTTCATACGTGAGTGTACGTTCATGGTTTTGGTCCCTGAGTTGCTTCGATGTCACTGCCATGCTCAGCAGCGCTTGTAACACTGTCTGAAGCTTATTTGCACCTTTATTGTGAAAATGTCAGTATACAAATACGGGCCTATAACCACGTGGGCCGGCCACGGAGCAAACTGGAATCGTATATGATGAAGAGACATTTCCATTGTAGAGGAACGTAACGAGCGGGCCATTAGGTTGCAAGAACTAAGGTGTCTAACAGTTGCGGAATCGGTGGACGTACATTTTGTAATTAAAATACGACAGGGCCACTTTCAATAAAATTATCTAGATATACATTTGCGGGCAAGTACCATGGGTGACGTTAATTCGAACTTTCAATAGTACAGTAATCAATAACACATCAGAACTTAATATCAATAGGGATGTCGAAATATTCAATCAATTCTCGTCCCCGCCCGCCATGTGCTTCAAAACTGCATTCGTATCTCGTGATATCAAGGTTGTTCAACCAGTACACAACAAGGAGTTACGAGTCCCATTTATACCGGCGCCATTTTGGGCGAGGCCGGGCAGGTCCAGGATATAGTCAAAATGTCTCCACCAACCAGCGGCCGGACCAGAACCCCTTTCGGCCCTTTATGCTACAAGATGGTGTCTTCCATTCAGAAAATATTGTTGGCAGCATTTTGAAAGGAAAGATAAACAGCCGTTCTCCTAGTGAGTCTCACATTGTTACATTTAGGAAGAATGTTGAAGAGTAGTATGTTGAAAATCTGAAGCCATTGTTCTACAAACTCTCAACCAGCCTTGGATGGAAAAATCCTGAAGAATGTACAAACTGAAAACCAATTTTTGTCTGTATAGCATCAACAGCAACGCTTGACTCAGCTTTGTGTGAAGCCGCCATTTTGATTCAATCAATAGCGTCCCCCTGCACACATTCAGGGACCTGGTCGTGTCTTCAGGTCAAACGGATTGTGGGACAAGATGCAGAAAGGAAAAGGAAAAAAGTTCCGCCAGACCCCGGGAGCCGGCCGCCTATGTCATGGGCGATCTTTGGCCACACCAGGGCGATAGTGAAGCTGCAGCAGGTGCAAATAAGCTTCAGACAGTGTTACAAGCACTGCTCAGAACTCTCAACTATGACACCACCTCGGTGCCATCCGGATCTTGGCACCTTGTGCTGGTTCCGGCCTATTCACACATCGGTCCGCTACTGACACCACCTCACAGGCCAACGGGGCACCCCACGCCGACTTTCGGCGCAGCATTGTAGGATGGCCACACCAGAGCAGCAACTTGCTAAACACCACCTCGGTGCCATCCAGATCTCGGCGCGTTGTGCTGCCTTCGGCCTACTGTAGCCGCAAGTGCGGACGCAACTCAACTGGATAGCGAGTGAAACACCAAGGGGCGCCCCACTGCAGCCGAGGAGCCTCCATCTTGGGGGCGACGCACAGCATCACATTGCTTTCCAATGCAGTCAGATCCTCAAACAGCCCCCACTGACTGACGGGACCTCACAGGCCAACGGGGCGCCCCACGCCGACTTTCGGCGCAGCATTGTAGGATAGCCATACCAGTGCAGCAACTTGCTGGACACCACCTCGGTGCCATCCGGATCTCGGCGCGTTGTGCTGCCTTCGGCCTATTCGCACATCGGTCCGCTACTGACGCCGCCTCACGTGCCAACGGATTTTCTACGCTTTTTATAGCCCTATGCCGCATAACAGGTCATGTGACTTGTTTATAAAACTTTTCATTGGTTCATTTTACTTTTGGTTTCCTACTGATGGAAGGCTTGGTCATATGACCTAAAAATAACACTTTTCATTGGTTTAGAACATTTTTTTTTCCCAAACGATGAAAGCCCACCTTGTTTCTGGATGTTTCAGACTGAAGCTGGCGTCAGCATGAAAGCACCACCATCTCGTGGCTCCGTCGTGGTCATTCCGCGAGCAATCATGGCAGCCGCTCCCCACCGGAAGCCTGCAGGAGTCGAGGGCCCCCAAGACTTTTGTAGAATCTTCACGGCTGAGGGGACGCTTTCGAGAATGGGGTCCAAGACCTAGCAGACAAGCGTCCGAGTTCCAAGGTGTCCCAGGGCCATTTTAGTGGACCAGGCCCAAAAAGGAAAGAGCCTGCCGCCATTTTGAGAGTCCTGTGGCAGCCGCCTATCGCTGAACCGCAAGAGTGGGCGCAACTCAGCTGAATGGCGGATTTTGGCACAGTGTACCAAAAGCGGGCGGAATGGCAACTAAAACGGTAAAGGGGCGCCCCACTACAGCACACGAGCCGCCACCTGGGGGGGCCCGTTCACGCCGCCTCCCCCCCTGCCCCCCCCGGGGCGCCCCACGCCGTTTTTCGGAGCAGCATTATAGGATACAAAAACCAGTGGGGCAGTTTACTGGACATCACCTGGGTGCCATCCACATCTCAGTGCGTTCTGCTGCCTTGGAACTATTCGCACAACAGACCGCTACTGACAAGGCCTCCCCAGGGACGCCCCACGCCATTTTTCGGAGCTGCATTGTAGGATACCAAAAACCAGTGCGGCACCCAGGTGACATCACCTGGGTGCCGTCCAGAACTCAGCTCGTTGTGCTGCCTTGGGACTATTCGCACAAAACACAGCTACTGACCATTGTTGCTTCTTTTTTCAAAAAAATGTTTAAATGTGTTTACTGTTTTTGTTGCGTTGTATATATTTATAAGTTATTAAAGTTTTATAATCCTACAACTTTGTTGGAGTGCTATATATTTTTAATGTGACACATAATTGTAAAAACTTTGATGTACAAAGAGGCATCCCTGGAATCTTCCGCTTCAGGCTCGGTCCCACACACCCTCACAGTGAGAATCCCCTCCCCAAGCACAATACAGGATGGTTATCAGATAGTAGGAACGCGTATGGTGTGACGGATCTCATGGGGTGGGGGCCTTGATCTACTGTAACTCCTTTGAAGAGGGGTGATTCTCTACAGCTGGGGCCATAAACTACATCCCCAGGGCTAGGTTGCACTAACTATATATCGCGCACCCGCAATCCACTGCTGATGATGTCACATATTACATCATTCATGACATGGTCAGTGACATCACTGATGACATCACTGATGACATCTCAAATGACATCACTGAGGACATCACTGATGACAACATCCAGTGACTGTATGTTTCTGTAAAGTTAAAATATGTCTTACATATTGAAGAATGAGTGGATGTATAAGTGTCTGGATGAAGGATTTAGTAGGTGCATGACTGACTGTATGAGTGAGTGATTAAATGTGTCTCACTGAGTGCATGGGTTAGTGACTAAACTGTCTTAATTTGTGCATCATTATGTCTGTTGTTCTGTAAACTGTTGCATGTGTTGATAAGTAGCTATATGAGTAACTATACGGGTTATTGATTGGTTGCCCAAGTATTTGTATGGGAGACTGAGTGTGTGTGTGGGTGGCTGGGAGGTGTATGACTCTGTGCATAGATGTGTGAGCAGTTGATTCACTAGATGTGTGGTTTCAAAAGTGCATGTGGAAACAGCTGTATGGGCGGTTGACTGTGTGCATGAGTGTATTGGTGAGTGAATGGATATCTCAGTGCTACATGTCAAAGTAAGTACATATGTAAAACACAGTACATGTGAGAGTTGACATATATAAATAACTGTGCATAAGAGCCAGTGAATGTGTGAGTGGCTGTATGGATCATTGTGAACTTGTATCAGGGATTGTATAAGAGAGTAAATATGTGTTAGTATATGTTTGAATAAGTAAAGTTTGTATAACTGTATAGTTGAGGAAATGGAGGTGTGATTGATTCTTTGCATGACTGACTAGGTGTGTGAGTAACTCCATGGATGAGTGACAGTCTGTGAGTGTCTGTTTACACTGATTGTATCTAAGGTTATATTAGAGTCTGAAGAGGTTCATCGTATTATCACATGAATGATATCATCAGTGATGTGATCAGTAATGTCAAATGAGATGTCATCAGTGATGTCATCAGTGATGTCATTTGAGATGTCATCAGTGATGTCATTTGAGATGTCATCAGTGATGTCATCAGTGATGTCACTGACCATGTCATGAATGATGAAATATGTGACATCATCAGCAGTGGATTGCGGGTGCGCGATATATAGTTAGTGCAACTAACTATATATGGAATTTCAATGGTTTTGTGTGAGTAAAATAAGGTTTTGTAAATGCGAATCCCTAACTATATATGGTCTATAACCTATGGTTTTTTCAGTGAATATATATATATATATATATATATATATATATATATATATATATATATATATACATATTTATATATATATATATATATATTACCTACTGGCGGTCGCCAGTAGGTATATATAGTTAGGACCTAGTTAGCATAGGAAATTCTGAACATTCTATTGGGAATAACTTTGGCGACGATTGAGGGATCTGCCTGTAATTTTCCTTAAATTTGCCTCGCTGCGCTCCGCTCCTTCCCTGAAAGTTTCGGGGGGATTCGTCAAGCGGGGGCCGAGAAAAAAGGGGGTCCCAAAACGTGTTTTCCCCATGTTAATTTCCATAGGGACATTCTGACAAGGCTACAGCTCGAACAGCTGAACAGAATTACACCAGATTTGGCAAAATGGTAGGGACTGGTATGCAGCAGTGCCTTTTGTATGTTTGGTGTAAATCCCTCCAGTAGTTTTTGAGAAAATTGAATTTGAACTTTTTCAAATGGCATTTCCATGGGACCTTTAGACACGGCTGCAGCCCAAACGGCTGAACGGAATTACACCAAACTTGACAAAATGGTAGGGAAAGGTATGCAGTAGTGCCTTTTCTTTGTTTGGTGAAAATCCCTCCAGTAGTTGATGAGAAAAATGAATATAGCAAATTATATATCTATATGCGCTCAACATTCTATTGGGAATAACTTTGGCGCCGATTGAGGAATCTGCTTGTAATTTTCCAGAATTCTGGCCAGCTCCGCTCCGCTCCTTCCCTGAAAGTTTCGGGGGGATTCGTCAAGCGGGGGCCGAAAGGGGGGTCCCAAAACGTGTTTTCCCCATGTTAATTTCCATAGGGACCTTTAGACACGGCTACAGCCCGAACGGCTGAATGGAATTACACCAAACTTGGCAAAATGGTAGGGCCTGGTATGCACATGTGCCTTTGCTATGTTTGATGAAAATCCCTCCAGTAGTTCTTGAGAAAATTGAATTTGACATTTTTCAAATGGCATTTTCTATGGGACCTTTAAACACGGCTACAGCCCGAACGGCTGAACGGAATTACACCAAACTTGGCAAAATGGTAGGGACATGTATGCAGTAGTGCCTTTTCTATATTTGGTAAAAATCCCTCCAGTAGTTGTTGAGAAAATTGAATTTGAGCAAATTATATATCTATAAGCGCTCACCGTACGCGCATCGTACGCGTACGGTATGTGTATCGTACGCGTATGTGTGCGTACCCTTACGTGAGCGAGCGAGTTTCTGATTGGCTGGCAGTCGATTGTTAACATTCCAAACTGTCCAAACCAGGAAGTGTTAGCCACCATCTTGTTTTTCAGGAGAACTGAGGTACAAGAGAGCCCAAAACAAGAGTGGAAAACACGAAAAGGGGATAGGGTAGAGACCCCCCAATCCTCTAGCCCTTCTCAGGGGGTCCCAGAAGGACCCCCAAGGGCAAAAAAAAAACATTTTGAAAAAATCGAGGGGTACGCACACCGTACACGTACGGTACGCGTACCCCGCGATGTAAATTTTTTTTAAAAAAAATGTTGCACTTGGTGGTCCTTCTGGGACCCCCTGAGAAGGGCTAGGGGGTCAGGGAGTCTCTACCCTGCCCCCTTTTCACGTTTTCCACTCTTGTTTTGTGCTCTCTTGTGCCTCACTTCTCCTGAGAAACAAGATGGCTGCTCAGGTGGTCCCAGAAGAATAATAACATATATAAACGTTTGAAATTTGTTGAAAAAAAATATAGGTTTCACGCCTGATATAGTTAGGAATTAGCATTTAAAAAACCTTGCAAATTCACTGAAAAAACCATAGGTTTCAGGCCTTATATAGTTAGGAATTAGCATTTAAAAAATCTTGCAAATTCACTTAAAAAACCATAGGTTTCAGGCCTTATATAGTATTATAGTTAGGAATTAGCATTTAAAAAACCTTGCAAATTCACTTAAAAAACCAAAGGTTTCAGGCCTTATATAGTTAGGAATTAGCATTTTAAAAACCTTGCAAATTCACTTAAAAAACCATAGGTTTCAGGCCTTATATAGTTAGGAATTAGCATTTAAAAAACCATCGAAATTGCTCCTATATAGTTAGTTGTACTAACTATATTTCGCGCACCCGCAATCCACTGCTGATGATGTCACATATTACATCATTCATGACATGGTCAGTGACATCACTGATGACATCTCAAATGACATCACTGATGACATCACTGATGACATCACTGATGACATCTCATTTGACATCACTGATCACATCACTGATGATATCATT
This sequence comes from Lissotriton vulgaris, assembly GCF_964263255.1. NCBI lineage: Eukaryota > Metazoa > Chordata > Amphibia > Caudata > Salamandridae > Lissotriton > Lissotriton vulgaris. The sequence goes on from NC_141694.1 coordinate 973,327,930, forward strand.
CATGTGATAATACGATGCACCTCCTCACACTCTAATATAACCTTTGATACACCCAGTGTTAAATACAGACTACCATTCTTGAAACCATTGACACACCAATACCAGTTACTACAAACGCACTCACTGATTCCTAGGTCTACACACACATTCACTCATTCACCCATAGAATCACTCATACATACAGTCACTCATCAATACAACACTATCATATGCACTCATACACCTATACAGACACTCACACACTGCCACTCATCCATGGAGTTACTCACACACCTAGTCAGTCATGCAAAGAATCAATCACACTTCCATTTCCTCAACTATACAGTTATACACACAACACCTTACTTATTCAAACATATACTAACACATACTTACTCTGTTATACAATAACTGATACAAGTACACAATGATCCATACAGCCACTCGCACATTCACTGGCTCTCATGTATAGTCATTTATATATGCCAATTCTCACATGCACTGTGTTTTACATATGTACTTACTTGGACATGTAGCACTGAGATATCCATTCACTCACCAACACACCCAAGCACACAGTCAACCGCCCATATAGTTGTTTCCACATGCACTCTTGAACTCATTCACCTAGTGAATCAACTGCTCACACATCTATGCACAGAGTCACACACCTCCCAGCCAACCACACACACACTCAGTCTCCCATTCAAATACTTGGGCAACCAATCAATAGCCCATATAGCCACTCATATAGCTACTGATCAACACATGCAGCAGCTTACACAACAACAGACATACTGATGCACACATTCAGAGAGTTTAGTCACTAACCCATTCATTTAGTAAGACACATTTAATCACTCACTCATACAGTCAGTCCCGCACCTACTAAATCCTTCATCCAGACACTTATACATCCACTCATTCTTCAATATGCAAAACATATTTAAACTTTACAGAAACACACAGTCACTGGATGATGTCATCAGTGATGTCATCAGTGATGTCATCAGTGATGTCATTTGAGATGTCATCAGTGCTGTCATCAGTGATGTCACTGACCATGTCATGAATGATGTAATATGTGACGTCATCAGCAGTGGATTGCGGGTGCGCGAAATATAGTTAGTATGGTTTTTTAAATGCTAATTCCTAACTATATAAGGCCTGAAATCTATGGTTTTTTTAAGTGAATATATATATATATATATATATATATATATATATATATATATATATATATATATATATATATATATATATATATATGCAAAACAACTCCTTACCGTATATGTATATGTATATGAATATCTATACTAATATTATAAAGAGAGAGCCCAAACCTTTGAGGCGGGTAAGCTCCGGAACTTCAGCGCCAATCAGAACACCCAATACAGCATTTGAAAGGTGAGTATAAGCAGGTGGACATAGGCTATACACCAGCCCAATATATACATTACAAGTGAAAAAGACCGTTTTGGGACAAAGTGGTCGGTTGTGGGCGTGGGCTTTCTGCTGTAAAGCAATGCTTGCGAAAAGCGTTCTGTGTGAGAATAGCGTTCTGACACGTCTTGAAGTGGGCTTGTCGTTTAGCATTGTTGTGGGCGTGTGCCTTCAGAGATGCCGGAAGCATTGCGGAGAGGGGGAATAGCGTCCTTGGAGTTGTGGCGCTTGGCAGTGACGGTATGTGGGGCGTCTAAGTGCGCCAAGCAAGTCTTTGGGGAGTGGGTGAACCTACTAAGGCACACGCCCTCAATGTGCATGCCAGTACTGATCAGGGGCGTCGGCATATATATATATATATATATATATATATATATATATATATATATATATATATATATATATATATATATATATATATATATATATATATATATATGTATATATATATATATATATATATATATATATATATATATATATATATATATATATATATATATATATATATATATATATATATATGCAAAGAACAGATCTTTTTAAAGGGTGATTTCAGGTATTTGTACCGTGATTTCAGGTATTTGTACCGTGATTTTACAAAAAGCAATTCAGTATGAGAATGTCTGCAATTATTTATTCATTGATATTTATATATTTAACAAACAGAGTTATTTATGTTTTATTTATTCATAAACTTAAGCACACATCGCAATTGAAGCCTTCAGAAATTTGTCACTGCTTAAATTGTAGCCATTTAATATGAAACCATTTAGATGTTACTATTTTTATGTCTATGGTCAACCCTGTTTTTCAATGCACTGGTCACTTTAAGAAAATCATGCGGCAAAAAGTAAAAAAAAAAATGCTATGGATCTTGCTAAATGCGCATCATGTGATCAAGTCCCCTGTGAGGGACGAAACGCTTAATGCTCTATTACTTACCGGTAATCTTCATTACTCCCGGTCCCGTTGTCCTCGTCCCATTCATTACTATGTGGAGATAACCATCTCCCGACAGAAAAAAAGGATCAGAAGAATGCTGAGACACTCACCCCACCCCTCCCACCGGGAGTACATAAGGGGTACTTACTCACCAGTCCTCCTGAACAACCAAGCCCAAAACAGGAAGGCCGGCCGGCCGGCCGGGAGAGATGGCGGGCTGTAGGAATGGGACGAGGACAACAGGTCCCGGAGTAATGAAGATTACCGGTAGGTAATAGAGCATTACCCCCAGGTCTCTTAAGTCCTCATCCTATTCATTACTATGTGGAGAATACCAAAGCAGAAAAGCTGGCCTTCCCAAACCAAACAGAAGCCAACCCAGGAAACACCCCAAGGCAGCAACCGCAGGAAGCAAAAGGCGGACCCGGCGAAACCCCAAGCAGGCCCCCGACAAGAGGGAGCCCCACCAAACCAGGATGCACCCAACAAAACAACGGAAGAACATCCAGACGACCAGACCGACCACCACAGAGGTCAACCAGCCCACAGCAGGAACACCAGACAGCCAACCAGAGAAGGAGAGAGGATGGACACACAAGCCAACCGAGGCAAGAAGAAACAACAGCGAGGAGGCCACCCAAAGAAAAAGGCCAAGAGCCACCAGGCCAGCAAGACAGAATCGGGCAATAGGAGCCAAACCCAGGCACAGAGAACCCATGCCAGCCAGTCCCAGGCCCCGGAAAGAAAAGAAACATCCAGGGGACAAGAGGACCAGAGGAACGCAAAGCCCCAACCAACAAAAACCAAAGCCGGCCCCGGGAAAAAAGGGGCCGAGAAGCCCACCAAGGGCAGTACCAAACCAGAAGAGAAGATAAGCAAAAGACACGACCCCAGAGAGACCAGAGGAAGAAAAAAAACGGAACCTCACAAAAGAGCAGCAGGCCTAACAGAAAAGGGCCAACAACAGCCAACAGACCACCAGCACCCAGCCCTGAAGGCGAGACAGAGCCCACGGACATGGAAAGAGGGAAAACCAAGGCACCAAGGGACCCAGCACCTCCAGGAAACCCGAGCAGCAAAAACCATCAAGGGCAACCAACCAGGACAAAGAGACCCAGAAAAACAAAGAGGAAAAGGGAACAGGAGGAACCACAGGATCCCCAGAACACAGCCCCAGCCAAAAAGCAGGAAACCGGAGCAGGAAGCAACAGCCCAAAGAAGGCACACCCCGAACAGCAGAGAAGGAGTGTAACCAGATGGACAAACGACCCAGAGAACCCAAGACCAAAGCAAGGGAACCCAAAGGGAGCCAACACCAACCACAGCCAAGCCCAACAAAAGACAGGCCTGGCAGAGAAGACCCCAAACAGCCGAAGCAGAAGGCCGGGGCAAAAACACAGAAGCCAGAGAGACCGAGGGCCAACAACCCCCAGAGGACCCAAAGGAGCGGGACAGGCCCAAACATCACAGCACGGAACCCCAACCCACCAGGGCAGAGGGATCACAGAAGCAAACAGAAGCCAGGGAAGGATGCACAAGCAACCCAAATCCCACAGCCCACCAAGACCCAAGGCAGGGCACGCGCAGGGGATGAACCCCCAGGGCAAAAAAACGGCAACCGAGGACACATCCGGGAAGCCAAAGCCAAAGCCAAGCAACCCGCACGACCAGAAGGACCCGAAGGCCCAACGCAAAACCGGGGGAAGGCCAAAGAAGGGAAGACCTCCAACAGAGCACAGGCCAGAGAGCAAACAACCCTGGGGGCGCCCAAACGAAACCCACAAGGAGGTAAGCAGGGAAACAGGAGTGGGCGACAGATGGAGAACCAAGACGCCACAACGGCAGGAACACACCACACCCACAAGGGACCGGAACCCGAAAGCAGAGGGACCAGCCACCCCACAGGCAGGCAAGACACCCGCAACGAAGTGCCAGGCCACCCAACAAACCACCAAAGCAGCCCCATCAGGCAGTCCAGGACTGCAGAAAGAGCACACTCATGTAACCTGAGCAGGTTGCACCAAATAGAAACCAGCAGACCAGCCAAGAACAGGAGCCAACAGTGAGCAGAAGCAATCGCAAGCCTCAGACTAGGAGAGACCGAAACACGGCCCCCGGAATATGAGTACAGGGAAAAGCGGAGGAATAACCACCAGAAAGGGAAGGGACAACACCCCCCGTAAAACAGCGAACCAAGCCAGAGAAAAAAACACCGCAGGCCAGAAGAGACCCAGCGGAGGCCAACAGTACCCGGGGAATCCATCCAGGCATCATCAACGTCCACCCAGCAGCTTCATGGACACCAGACGAGACCAGAAGAAGCAGGGAGGAAAGGCCAAAGTAAGAAGCACAACCAACAGCCAAGAGGACAAACACAAGACACCCCAGGGGAAGCCAAAATCCACCAAGGAACCAGAGCAGACGAGACGCCCAGAACACCACTCAGCAGCGAGGATCAGAGAGGAGCGACCAGTGCAACCCAAGCACACCGGCAAGGGAGACAGACCCCGAAAGGAGGCCAGACCAGCAACACAGTGCAAGAGTAGCCTGGGGAAGCAGAAAAAGAGGAAACCAACCCCATCCGGAAACCCAAGCGGGTGACCCCACTTAGGAGAGAAGCCAATCCCATGGAGGAAAGGCCACAGGCAAAAAAAACCTTGGAAGCCAGGACTGCAACAACCTGGCCCAGGACACAGCCAAATAGCACCAACACAAGCCCGAACGACAGGGCTAGTGGACAAACAGGGCAAAAAGCAGCACAAACAAGCGTGACAGGAAGAACCGCACAGAGGCGCAGGCAAAGGCAACATGGAAAGGGACCAAGAGAGGCAGAACAGCAGCAGGAAGATCGAAACAACAACCTGGCACCACCGCCACAGGCACCACAACCAGCATAAGCCACAGGCAGAGACCCACAGAGGTACTGGAGCCCAGAGCACCACCCCAGAGACGCAGGGAAGGCCAAGGCCAGACCAGGGGCAAGAAACCCCGAGAAGGAGCGCAGCAAAAAGGAGGAGAGGGAGCCGCAAATACACCCCCCTCACCAGAAACGGGGAAAGGCAGAGCACCCACTGGAATGTGAAGGCCACAGCCCCTGAAAATCCGAGGGGAGGTCGGGACACCACCAAGAACAAGGCCTCCACCCGACAGACAGCCCAAGGCAGCCAGGAAGGCAACGCCAGAGCTGAGAAGAAAGAGCACAGCCCGAAGTACAAGGAGAAGACCGCAGTACAAATCCACCTTGCGACAGTGCCCGAGTCAAAGGCACAATGAAGGCAGAAACCAGGACCTGAGTTGAGCCACAAGCACGCCCCCGGGAGACCAAGCGAAGACCTGCAAAACACAACCGGGGAACCATTGGAGACCGCGCTGAAAGTGCATCCCTCCAGGCCAGAACCCACGGCATACATGAAGCACACAAGTGTGCAATGGAGCAAAGGCGTGAGCGCAGGCCGTCTAGGCTGCAGACCAGCGTGCCCCAAGAGGATGTACAAACATCAAGGAGCACACAAAGACACAGCACACCACACTGCAAGGCAGAAACACGAGAGATGCCCAGAGCAATGGTTGGGATAACAAACATGGGACTCCAGTCCCAAAAATCCGGCAGCATCAATAAGCACAACCCCAACGAAGCGTCAAGAAACACAGCGACAGCCAAGCCGCACAGGAGGTCATGGTGCATGTGCAGCACCCGTGATGCAGCCCCCCACATGCCAGAAGATCAAGGTCTGAAAGAGAACAGGAGCGAAAACCATCAAAGACCCAAAGGCATACAGACGGACACACCCCACAGCATGAGGCCCGAGCAGAGAGCATGAATGGCACGCAGGAGGCCCCGGGTCCAACGCCCGGCATCCCTAGACCAATGCCACGTTCACATCGCAATGAGGCATAAGAGGTTAAGTGCATCTACGGGAAACCGAACCTGCGAACAGGAAGCCGAGCACAAACACCTGCAGTAAATGCATCAGCATCCCGAGCCAGCACACCGCCATAACAAAGGCTCCAAAATGGCAGAAGACAGAAACAAAGTACGACATCAAGAGGAGCCCCTCCGATGTGTTTTACCAAAATGATAAGCGGAGGTTGGTAGCTGGCTATAACTTAGCTCTTCCTCCTGAAGGAGGCCTATACATGTGTTATGGAAGCCTCCATCAGCGGCATTTGCCTTCAGCACAGTGCAGGGCATGTTTGCAGGGTGGACTCCCTGCTGTTAACCTCCCGCTGCTTGAGAACACAGGAACACGCCGTGCGAAGCCCGCACCAGCGCCAGACGTAGAACAGAGCGACCCTGCCCATCAGGAGTGGAGCGAAGCACAGGGGCTCCAAACACCCATCAGTGGCAGCACTGAAGGCAGAGGCACTAATGACGGAGCTGCAAAGGGAGGCAAGTAAGGCAGGCAGAAGGACAAAGAAAGAGCCCAACTTGCAGGAAGAGAACAAAACCTCTTCTATGCCGGACTTACCTGGAGCGCGGGCCGGAACACCCACAGGAACAAGACCCCCACTCCAACATCCGGCTCCGGAAATCCACGAGACAGAAAGTGCAGCTCGTCTCCTACCCGGCCAGGCCACAGAAAGACACGCTCAGTGACCCGGAAGAAACCCCCGGGAGGCGGCGCACCAGCCGCAAAGGGCCAGCAATCAGGATTTCCTGCCAGGAACAGCCCCGCCTCCCAGCAAGCCCGGCAGGCCATGAGGCAGAATAATGAAAAAAAAAAACGCCCGCAAAGCCAGGCAGTCTGGCGGGTGAGATGAGAAGAAGTGCACGCCATCCCAGCCCAGCAGGAGCAGCACCAGCATCCAGTCCAATCTGTCGTCAGACAGAAAAAAGAACAGGATGACTGCTGGATAAGTACCCCTTATGTACTCCCGGTGGGAGGGACAGGGTTAGTGTCCCAGCATTCTTCTGATACTTTTTTTCTGTCGGGAGATGGTTATCTCCACATAGTAATGAATGGGACGAGGACATAAGGGACCTGGGGGTAATGGCTACTGCGATCTGTTGGTAGCAGCAATAAAATAGCAGAACGAATTTCTGTGGTCCATGCTCTTTCTTTCGCGTGGAGGAGAAAGCAAAATGAGAAGGAGTGTGCCTGGATAATTAGAAGCTGGGTCTGACTCCTCCAGCTTCAAACACGGACCCCTCTGAAAATTGGGCTTACCTGCCACAAAGGAGCCACAGCTTGGCAACAAGCTTTGAAGGCAATCCGAAAGGATTAGCGGCATACCAGCCCCCCAGCGAAGAATCGAATTACGGGAGCGGAAACCTGTAGCTTCAGACACTGTCCAGGTAGGCAAGTGCGGTGGGAGAACGTTTAGAGTGCCGCACCGGTGGTGGTTGTACACAAGGGAGCCTCGTTAACAAACTCTGTCTGGGTTCAGAGTAAAAACTAGTAAAACGGATAAAGTGGCACGAGCTTTCGACTTTAAACCCCTGTTCAACAAGATTACACAGTAATATTTAGCTCCAAGATCGAAAATGTCAGCCGACGCGCTGAGAGAGAGGGAGGAGGCGGTGCGAGCAATGTTCAATGTCATAATGGCACCCAATATGGACTCGGCTTCCCAGAATGCACCCGCAAGTTCAAGAAATCCTAGCGTAAAAGAAAAAAAAACAGTTGAAAAAACTGATGTGCGCTGAACAAAAGAAATGGTGCGAAGCTAAATCACTGCAACGCTATATAGATGTTGGAAGAGTACCTCGGGGCCTCAGGATTTTACTTGCTCCGAGCTATGAAATGCCTGACAGAGAGATGATGGAGGAATGGGCGGAAACTCATTTAGACTCATCACGCAGATTGTTATACATTTGGGTGAAATATGCTGAGAAAGATCGGGCCAGGTTGTAGGAAGAAATAGAAAAAATCAATATTGAATTAGATGAAATGGGACACAACGAAGAACTAGAAAAAATCAGGTTGGAAATGAAAAAAAGATAAAATAATAAGAGAGAGAAAGGCCCACAAATTTCATCGGGATCGATGTGATTATGAATGCGGATGCGTTTTTACCTTCGCGAAAAAATTCGACTCATTAAAGGCAACCAAATTCGGGCTACCACAGGCAAATAAACAAGGAAGAACAGTGGACAATATGTTATCAGAAATAACTTCAGCATCAGAGGCCAGCTCAGCCATAGAGAGCGAGTCGGAAACTGAGTCTCGTAGGAAAACAAAACAGTAACCAACAAGGAAAATCTTATTGACAGATGAGGTGGATTTTTTTATGCCTAGAGCGCCTCCAGTCCCTACGCCTGAGGAAAAAATCAAACAAACAAGTAACAATAGAACCAGAAAGCGCAGGGAAAGGCAGAGGGCGAGCAGACGAAGAAACAAACAAAAAGCAGCAAAAACGTCAACCGAAGAAAAATTGGAGGAAATAACACAAAACAAGCAAATGGTAGCTGATACTAGAACAGTAATAAATTTAACGGGCACACTTCTAAACAAAGCTGAAGAACAATTACTGGCATTAGGGCTATCATATTGCCCTGAAAGTGCATTTAATTATGCAGCTACTTGTGTTGATGTCTATAAAAGTGTGGGAAAATTACATTTAAAAAAGCACTTTACATAACTAAACCTTGCAAAACCCAACATCTCTGACAAAAAAGAAAAAATAGAACAAATATACAAATACCCGAAGATGATGTGACAGAAATGAACATTGATGAAACCGATTGTCTGTTAAAAAAAGATTTGAAAAAATTGATAAATGAGGATGCAACAATGAGTCCAAATACTGAAATCACAGGATCGCCAAGTACTATATACAAACCAACTAAGACATCCTTTAAAACTTCTTCCACCTTTAATCCCATAATGTTAAAGGACACAAGTGATGCGTTTAATGAACAAGTTATGGGTGGCTTAAAGAACCTTAACCATAAAATGCAAAGCACAAACTGGAACAAAAATAACAAAAGTGAACTAAAATATCACCAACTAATGACTAAACTTAAAAATAACAGTGAAATAGTCGTTAGAAACGCCGACAAAGGTGGAAATGTAGTATTATGGAAAAGGGAAGACTGCATCAATGAGGCTATGCTTCAATTAAATGACAACACCTGCGACTGTTGCAGCAAAAAACAAGCATTGAACATTGTATATAGTACCTACAAGATGAAACTAGTGGCTTGGAAAAATTCTGGCTTAATATCGATGGATGAATATAAATATTTAAAAAATTACAATCCTGTTACACCAATGTTATATTTCATCCCCAAAATCCACAAAGACGCAAGCACACTTCCAAGAAGGGCGATCATTTCAGCCAGAAACAGTGTACTGGAGAGAACATCGATATATATTGACTTCTTCTTACAGCAATATGTCCAACAACTGACATCTTACATACAAGACACAGGGGACTTTTTAGCCAAAATGATCAATTTCAAATGGCAAGAAGATTTTTTTTTATTATACTTCATGTTACCTCACTTTATACATCAATTCGACATAAGGATGGTTTAAGGGCATTGCAATTTTATTTGTCACGTAGAGGTATCCAGCATATTGAACACACTAACATGCTGATCAGTATGGTAGAATTTTGTTTAAAGAACAACATTTTTATGTTTCAAAATTCGTTATTCCAACAATCAAGGGGTGTAGCCAGGGGAGCCAGCTGCTCCACCAGTTACGCTTGCCTACACATAGGCTGGTGGGAGAAGCTGGTTCTCATGAAGAAACATACTGAATTCATGAATAGGAATTTAAAAGTTTGGTGGAGGTTTATTGATGATCTCTTTTTGGTGTGGCAGGGCACTCAGACAGAGGCTGAAATATTCATCAACGGACTTAATAGGAACCAACTCAACTTACACTTTACAGCACCTATCATTAATACCACAGTGAATTTCTTAGATGTTGAGGTATATGTAAACATGGATAAACTTAAGACTAAATCCCACAGAAAACCAACAGCTTGCAAAGCTATAATGCATGCAAGCAGTGCACACCCAGGGCATTTGATTAAAAGTATACCCTACAGTGAATTGTTGCGCTTAAAATGAACCAGCAGCAATGAAAAGATCTTAAAATGACACAATCAAATTGTAAAACAAGATTCAAAAAGAGAGGTTACAGTAAAAAAAATGTGGACACTGCCCTCATGAAAAGCGATCTAACACGTAGGGAGAATCTCCTCACAAAACAGAAACCTTCAATGGGTGAGACAGCAAATGACCCTGGGAAGTTTAGATTTATTTTAAAATACAACAAACAGGAAGGAGCAGACTAAAACATAATTAAAAGAAATTGGCATTTAATTCGGAAAGACCCTGTAATTGGAAATTTAGTGCCCAAAAAACCTGCCATCACATACAGCAGGGGTACATCAATGAAAGATGTTCTAGTTAAGAATGAACCCAGTGGCCCACAAGCAAAAAGCACATGGCTAAGTCAGAGACTAGGGTTACACAAGTACAACACTTGTAATGCCTGCCAACACGGAGTAACCACAACAAGTTACAGGACTCCATTTGGTGGTAAAGAGATAAATATTGACAAAGCGTTGAATTGTAAAACTGATCACGTAGTCTATGTGCTGGAGTGCCCTTGTAGCATAAAAATATGTAGGAAGCACCATCCTGCAGGGTCATAAAAGGGTGCTCCAGCACATAAGGGTCATCAAGAAAAATGATCAGTCATACCCAGTGACAAGCCATTTTAATGAAACTCATGGGGGTAACCCTAAGGAATTAAAACACTTTCTCATAAATTCAATTCCACCGAATAAAAGGGGTGATGATCGGGAAAAAGCACTCCGTAAACTTGAAATGCTATATATTTTAAATCTCAACACCAAACATCCAAGAGGTCTGAATGCCACAGAGGAGTTACACGTGAGCTTACTCAATTGAAAATAAGAACTAATTAGGGCACTTTGAAAGAACTAGTTAAAACAGTAACTAATTTCTCCCTTCAACAAATTTACCTTTTAAAGAGATCTATAGTTTTACTTAACGGCCAACCTCATCCCTATTTTAACACACTTAGCATGATATGTTTGCTCATAGCACAAGACACTTTTTTCACGTCAATTGCCCATAGGAGCACTTTACTATAAACAGAGAAGTCCATTATACTCTATAGATTGTTTGATAATAAGGTAAAAAGTGTTTGTACCTAGATCGAGTATAATGAGTAGAATTCCTAACTTGTGAGTATCTATCAGCCTCTTTAAGTTGGATTTCAAGGTTTCCAAACTAGAATATCCCGCAAACCTAATGAAAAATAGTATGCAGCAATGTTTTCTTGATTTATGGTTTTAAAAGCAAAGAAACAGATGTTTTTAAAGGGCGATTTCAGGTATTTGTACCGGGATTTTACAAAAAACAATTACAGTATGCGAATGTCGGCAATTATTTATTCATTGATATTTATATATTTAACAGAGTTATTTACGTATTAATTTATTCATAAACTTAAGCACACGTCGCAATTAAAACCTGTAGAAACTTGTCACTACTTAAAATGTAGCCATTCAATATGAAACCATTTAGATATTACCATGTTTATGTCTATTGTCAACCCTGTTTTACAATGCACTGGTCACTTTAAGAATATCACATGGCAAAAAGTTTCAAAAAAATGGTATTTAAATAACTGATCTTGCTAAATGCGCGTCATGTGATTAAGTCCCCGGTGAGGAACGAAACGCGTCATGGCTACTGCCATCTGTTGGGAGCAGCAATAAAATAGCAGAAGAATGAATTTCTGTGGTCCGTGCTCTTTCTTTCGCTCGGAGGAGAAAGCGGAATGAGGAGTGTGCCTGGATCTCTGTGAATTCTAATTATTTACAACCAAGTAATTATTATTGTTTGATTGCTTAGTTAATGCTTGTTTGCTTTGTTGCAAACCCTTGCGTCCTGTTTCTTTAGGCGCTTGGGCTTTTAATGACCATTTAATGCACTGCCTACTCCTGACGCGTCATGTGACCAAGCTCCGTTCGCGGAGCGAAACGCGTCAGGGAGGGCACTTGCCTTTGCACCTTTGCTTTAATAAATTTTCACTGCTGGCACCTTACTTGGAGTGATGGCTTGTTGATTCGACAACAGTTACTTTTTGCGGAGTGGAGGTCTGCGCCCATTGTTGCCGCTTCGTCAAGCGGTTGGGATCCTGCTTCTTCATATATATATATATATATATATATATATATATATATTCGTTTCACCAAAAAACTCCTTCCGGGTCCCTTGACCCATGAAAGGTGGCGTGGACGTCGGCGGAGTGAGTCCGACACAGAAATGTACGGTAACAAAGTCCAATAACCACGCTCTCAGGAAACAACACGGAGACACAAAAATGAAGCCAGTGCTGTTTAATCCACAACGCGTTTCGCCGACAAACGGCTTGATCACGTGGATTGGCGTTATCGTATCAGTGCCATATATCTTACAAACAGTGGAAATGAAAACAGGACTGAAATGGCAGAACTTTGTAAAAGTAAAGTAAAGTTTCATGATACTATACTGTCGTAAAAAACACAAGTACATCTTCACAACAGTGTACGAAAAAATGTTAAGTAATCACATAATTTCCACATTAAATGAGCATTAAAGTAAACACAGTATTTTTCTTGCGCAACCATACAAATTAATACATGTAAGCAGCTGAAACGCGGCAATGACCGCAATGAAAAGGGTATTTTAGACACAGTGGATCTCCTACCTCATGCAACCACACCCCCCCCTTACTTAATATACGTCCATAACGTGAGAAAAGGGGGCTCACACATAATCAAGTCCGAATGACCTAAATGGAATGTCTCAGAATAAAACGAGGGAGGTGCACCTCCCTCGTTTTATTCTGAGACATTCCATTTAGGTCATTCGGACTTGATTTATTGTCCGTGGGCGCAGGCGCACATTAACTTTCTTCGCCTGCAGCACTGTGTGAGCCCCCTTTTCTCACGTTATGGACGTATATTAAGTAAGGGGGGGTGTGGTTGCATGAGGTAGGAGATCCACTGTGTCTAAAATACCCTTTTCATTGTGGTCATTGCCGCGTTTCAGCTGCTTACATGTATTAATTTGTATGGTTGCGCAAGAAAAATACTGTGTTTACTTTAATGCTCATTTAATGTGGAAATTATGTGATTACTTAACATTTTTTCGTACACTGTTGTGAAGATGTACTTGTGTTTTTTACGACAGTATAGTATCATGAAACTTTACTTTACTTTTACAAAGTTCTGCCATTTCAGTCCTGTTTTCATTTCCACTGTTTGTAAGATATATGGCACTGATACGATAACGCCAATCCACGTGATCAAGCCGTTTGTCGGCGAAACGCGTTGTGGATTAAACAGCACTGGCTTCATTTTTGTGTCTCCGTGTTGTTTCCTGAGAGCGTGGTTATTGGACTTTGTTACCGTACATATATATATATATATATATATATATATATATATATATATATATATATATATATATATATATATATTACCTACTGGCGGTCGCCAGTAGGTAGTTATAGTTAGGATTTTTTTCAATGTTAAATCTCAAAATTCTATTTGGAATAACTTTGGCGCCGGTTGACGAATCTGCCTGAAAAGTTCCTCAAAATTGCCTCGCGGCGCTCCGGTCCTTCCCTGAAAGTTTGAGGGGGATGCGTCAAGCGGGGGCCGAGATAAAAGGGGGGTCCCAAAATGTGTTTTCCCCATGTTAATTTCCATAGGGCGGTCGATTTCACTTTTAGCCCGAACGGCTGAATGGATTTCCACCAAAGTTGGCAAAATTGTAGGGACTGGTAGCCCGATGTGCCTTTGCTATGTCTTAAGATATGTGCTCCAGTGGATTTTTAGTAATTTAGGTTGAAAAAAATATATATATCTAGAGCAGCGCCTCGGTACGCGCACCGGGCGCGCCACGCAGAAAGCTGATTGGGTCTCGGGTGTCTGTAAACATTCTAAACAGTCTGGAGCGGCCGCCATCTTGTGTCTCGGTAAAATCGAGACACAAGAGGTGGCAAAAACTTACTATGTAACACAAAAAAGTTGCACAGTATACTATAAGTCTCACTTTATATTTTAAACATTTTTGATCTACTCACTCCTTCATTATTTAAGGTGCATTATTATATTATTATATTATTTTTTTTTTTATTTTTTTTTGTTGGTGCGCTGACGGGACGTGCACCGGTACGCGCACCGGGGCGTTCACCGGTACGCGCACCGGGAGCGCTCCAGAGTCAAATATAAAAAAAGTAAAATACTATTTTAAAACAAAAATATTATCTTAATATACAATATAGGGTTCATTTTTAGAAAAACATACCTTTCTCAGCTATAGACATTTGCGAAAAAATAAGCTTAGAAATTCACTAAAAAGTACATAGGTATGAAGCCCTATAAAAAGTTTAAAATTAGCAGTTAAAAAACCTATGAAATTCACAGAAAAAACCAAAGGTTTCACACCAGTTATAGTTAGAAATTAGCATTAAAAAAACCTATGAAATTCACTGAAAAAACCAGAGGTTTCACACCAGTTATAGTTAGGAATTAGCATTAAAAAAAACCTATGAAATTCACTGAAAAAAACAGAGGTTTCACACCAGTTATAGTTAGGAATTAGCATTTAAAAAACCTTTAAAAATTCACTGAAAAAAACCAGAGGTTTCACACCAGTTATAGTTAGGAATTAGCATTTAAAAAACCTATTAAATTCACTGAAAAAAACAGAGGTTTCACACCAGTTATAGTTAGCTGGAAATTTTACTGACATAAAACCATTGAAATTCCTACGTTATAGTTAGTTGGACTCACTATAACTTGCGCGTGCAATGAACTGCTGATGACATCACATATTACATCACTCATGACATGGTCAGTGACATCACTCATGACATCACTGATGACACCATCCTTGTGACACAGTGACAGACCTCCTTTCACTGTAAAGTAACCTTTGAAACACATATTCAAAAATAGAAACTAACATTTTCAAAAAAGTGGATATACCCATACCAGTTACAACAACCAATTCAGTAATTTCACCATCTATGTACACATTCACACATTCACCAACAGTTTTATATAGTCACTCATACATATACTCACTCATCATATGTAGTGATACCCCTATTCATCCTGTTACACACCGATAGTCATCAAAAAGTTACTCACACATATACTCACACATGCAAATAAACTAATAAACATCCATTTAATGGCATATACAGATATACACACACTACCACATTACTTCTAAGGAAACTTACACATATGTACTCTCTTAAACAATCACTTATAGAAACACATACTTATTTAAACAGGAACTCTTACAATCTCTCACTCTCACATATACTGACTTATATACATCAATACTCACATATACTAGATTAAAATATATCTTGTTACTGATAAACACACTAGTGAGACAGGCATTCAATCACTAACACACACATATACACACTCATCCACTCATACAGTCCTGCACATATGCTGTTTTCAAAAAACATACAAACAGTGAGTCATTGAAATTCCCACATTATAGTTAGTTGGACTCACTATAACTCACGCGCCCGCAATCCACTGCTGATGATGTCACATATTACATCATTCATGACATGATCAGTGACATCACTGATGACATCACTGATGACATCTCAAATGACATCACTGATGACATCACTGATGACATCATCTATGTGATAATATAATGCACCTCCTCACACTCTAATCTAACCTTTGATACATCCAGTGTTGAATACAGACTACCATTCCTGAAACCATTGACACACCAATACTAGTTACTACATACACACTCACTGATTCCTAAGTCTACACACGCATCCACTCATTCACCCATACAATCACTCATACATACAGTCACTCATCAATACAACACTATCATATGCACTCATACACCTATACAGACACTGACACACTGCCACTCATCCATGGAGTTACTCACAAACCTAGTTAGTCATGCAAAGAATCAATCACACTCCCATTTCCTCATCTATACAGTTATAAACACATAACTTTACTTATTCAAACATATACGAACACATACTTACTCTCTTTTACAATCACTGATACAAGTACACATTGATCCATACAGTCACGTACGCATTCACAGACTCTCATGTATAGTCATTGATATATGGGGTGCCGCTCGCTGAGGAGTGCTGCTTGTTACTGACTGGATTGCTGTCCTGCTCGTTACCCTGCTGGGAAGTGCTGCTGGAGAGGCGAAGCTCCGTTAGGGGAAACGCGGCTGAAACGGAGGACGGGACTGCGAGGCCCTCCAGGCTGTGCGTGGAGCTCCTGGCACACCTGCCGCCTCTTCCCGGGAACTCCTCCCCTCTGTCTCCACCTACATAACTCCTCGCGGCCCCCGCTTCGCGGGGGCCGCTCGCTGAGGAGTGCTGCTTGTTACTGACTGGGTGCTGTCCTGCTCGTTACCCTGCTGGGAAGTGCTGCTGGAGAGGCGAAGCTCCGTTAGGGGAAACGCGGTTGAAACGGAGGACGGGACTGCGAGGCCCACTAGGCTGTGCGTGGAGCACCTGGCACACCTGCCGCCTCTTCCCAGGAACTCCTCCCCTCTGTCTCCACCTACATAACTCCTCGCGGCCCCCGCTTCGCGGGAGCCGCTCGCTGAGGAGTGCTGCTTGTTACTGACTGGATTGCTGTCCTGCTCGTTAGTCAAAAAGGGGGAATCCCTGGAGTCGACTGGTCGACCGATAACTATTGGCCTTTCCTATTTAAGAAGAAAAGGTCACAGAGTGCAGTGGGTATTTAAAGGGATATAAAAATAGGTTTCCACAAAGAAATAGAATCGTTAACAATCTATATTTATTAAAATTACAATCAATCAAACAATAAAAAGCAAAGCAAATTCATACAATATTTGCAATACAGTTTAAAATCCAAGGGAAAGGTACCTTGGAGGGATAAAAATTAAATATTCAACAATGTTACACAAACACAATATTACGGTACACGATAGATAGGGACACAATTAAAGCATATTCACAGTAAATAGACGGCAAACTACATATAGGCACAAAAACCCCTAATGCATATGTGGCCCACCAGATATCTATGCCACTGTATTTAACCAGATCCAATGGCCTGAACCAATTCTGTTACTATAAAGCTTTAGTGGAAAAATGAAATACCCATCTAAAGTTTTACCCGGCCCTGACTGGATTCTTTTAAACAAAAAACAGTGCGTCGACGCGTTTCGGTGCTGTACAGTTGATTTTGTGGCACCTTCCTCAGGACTTCTCTTTTCTGGGGTTTCGAGGAACGGATGGTTACACCGTATCCTTAGAGTCGTGTGGGAGACGTTCCAGGATGGGGTCTGTTTAAAATCTCACTTTGCTTCTGCAAATATTGTTCTTGAAGCCTTCTCTCTCCTAAACTAGGAGCTCCTTGTCTTGGGGTTTCTTTCTTTGAAGTTGTCAGGCGTTTTCCCGATTTTCGTGTATCTCATATAGTTTTAAAACGTTCTTTGAACGGGCATGCAATGTCGCTGGTCTATTCCAGAACTGGATGTGTTCAGAATTACGTTGTGGTCGTGCTTCTGCCTCGTTCCTTCACTCGCTGGAGAGGCGAAGCTCCGTTAGGGGAAACGCGGCTGAAACGGAGGACGGGACTGCGAGGCCCACCAGGCTGTGCGTGGAGCACCTGGCACACCTGCCGCCTCTTCCCAGGAACTCCTCCCCTCTGTCTCCACCTACATAACTCCTCGCGGCCCCCGCTTCGCGGGTGCCGCTCGCTGAGGAGTGCTGCTTGTTACTGACTGGATTGCTGTCCTGCTCGTTACCCTGCTGGGAAGTGCTGCTGGAGAGGCGAAGCTCCGTTAGGGGAAACGCGGCTGAAACGGAGGACGGGACTGCGAGGCCCACCAGGCTGTGCGTGGAGCACCTGGCACACCTGCCGCCTCTTCCCGGGAACTCCTCCCCTTAACCATCTTCCGGTATAAGAACCGGTGACGTAATGCGTGAGTGGGACGCGTGTGCGGGACAAAGCCCGGACTAAGGGCGGACCCTCTGAGACCCTCAGAGAACCGAGGAGACCGGACTGGACATTACCCCCTGGTATCTTACTTTCATAGTATAATTATTGGCTAAATTTTGTTGGGCTTCTCTATTCCTTGTTTGGTACCTCCAGATTAGAATATTCATCATGTCTGATAAGCAGGGAGGGTTGTTAAACAAAACACTTGATAACTACTTTACCAAGGCTTCCTCAGACATCCCTTTGGAAATTGCCTCAGCAGAGCGCCGAGCTGAACGCCGTCGCTCTGTGGAAAGCATGAAAAACCGCCCATTGTCACCATTATTCTTAGCCCCTTCCTGCACTAATGAAAATTCCCAGTTAGCTAATGTTATTGTACACTTATCGGACAGTCAGCCACTAGAAGCAATTAATATTACACCGTCGCTAACTACTTCCCCTGAATTGGATATAAATGGCACCCCCCCAACTATCCATATGAGCACCCCTAATGTTACAAAGCCATCTGCCCTCATACCAACCAAAATAACACGTAATAGGGGAAAGAAACCCATGCCAGTTCCATGGATACTTGGACCCCCTCCTTGCAAGAAGAGGAGTAAAGGGGGGAACGTACACCAACCTAAGTTAAGTCATGCTGACTTTGGGAAAAAGGCGAAGAATTCTGTTAATAACACTGATAACCCATTAGTAGCTACAGTAGGGTTTACCACTACACCACCGGTACCACCCAACATGCCTATAGATATAGAGGGCGACATGGAAGCCTCCATGATGGACAAAGCGCCCCAAGCTAATCGTGACCCTGTTACCTTAGATACTCTAGAAAGTTCAATCAAAACCTACTCTGCTTCAATTCTAGAGAGGCTGATTGAAGTGGAACTTAGACTAAGTACAATTGAGCGGGCACTGGGAAACAAGGGTGCTGACAACATCATAATTCCCAACATAGCAATGCATAGGACCGTTACTCAAGCTGAATCTATCCCAGTTGCTCCAGCTCCTATAGCTAATTCTACTTCGTTGGCAAATCCTTCCCTTCTATGTCCAAAGGGAACAAAACCACTGTTCAGTTAATTCCACCATCTAAAAACCCACACAACAAACCAGATCCCATGCCGGTTACCTTAGTAAGCAAGCCACCAAATGGTACGGTTAACACTCCCCAGGAAAGAACTGCGGCAGAGGCGGGGGGCCCGAAGTCCAGCTGGGGGAGACCCAAACAGGCTCCCATTCCTGAATTACCACCAGAGGCAGTGCCCTTTGTGGTAGTCCTAACAGGGGTCCCTGTGTTACAACCCAATAAACGGGATGGTTTTGCACAGTTAAAAAATAAGATCATGCATTGGCTAAGTCTTTACAGGCCAATAGCAAACCATGTAAATGGCGAAATTGTGCATGTTCGTCGTCTCCAATGGCTGGGAGGTAGACCCAAAAACATTGAGGGCGACGTGGTGGTTGTGAATTTTAGAGACCCCAATGCTGTACAATTTATATTAAATTGGCCACCAGGTACTACCAGCAATTGCATAATCCCTAGACCACTGACATATTTTTATCCTAGGTCAGTGGTTTTCCCTCCCCAACACCAACCACCCCCGCATATAGCACCTCAAACCCAGTCCAGTTGTTATCCATCATTTATACAGAGGGCTGGTAACACTCAACATACACTGCAACCGCCAATCAGACAAAATCCTATGGACTTCTACTACCCGCCGAACCCTGTGCCCGTACCTGATCCCCTTGGTTGGAATTGTGTTCCTTATAGACCCCTCAAATCCAACAACAGAAGAATGGACCACCTAAAGCCTTTCACACCCCTAGAAACCACTAATAGATTCGATATATTTAGTGGACTAGATGATTGTGATTGATGCCATATGTCCTTGGGGAGTGGGGGAAATGTATTTGAAATGGTCAACTCGGGTGGGGAGGGGGTTGTGGGAAAAGAACTTAGTTTATTGAGAGTTGGTGGTATCACTAATGAAATTGAACCTATGGCGAATACACGATCTCTACCCATGGCTGTATTAACAATTGGGGATAGTTATACATAAAATGAAAGTGTTACTCACCCAAATGATCTATTGCCTCCCCAGGATGATTTGATTAGATCAGAAGGGTTTTTAGTTGAGCAACTGAGGTTTTCCCCAATTGCAATGAGGTGGAAAAAGTATCTTTGGAAAAGGCGCCAGAAATAAGGACACTGGCAGCTGGGGTTGGACCGCTTCCCACACTGGTTGCCACAAATGTCCCGGGAAATCCTGACCCTCCCTCAGTCATCGCACCAATTCCACCTGGCGGGGCAGGATCACCTCCACGTGGTCCAGGGTTGAGAATTCTCTCCTGGAATGTGGCGGGGATCACAAATAAGGTAGACACACCAGACTGGGATCTCCTGATAAACGGCAGTGATGTCTGCCTTTTTCAGGAGACATGGGCGAGGGAACCCCAGAGTAGAATGGGGTTCGAAATCTTCAAAATCCCAGCAAAGTGGAATGGGAGGGGGAGGCCCTCGGGTGGATTGGCAATCTGGGTAGCGAGTCACATTGGGTGCCAGGCGGAAAAGATGGACACACTTTCGCAGGATATCCAGTGTGTGTTGCTTAGATGGCCTGGTAGAACAACATGGGCCATTGTCAACGTTTACTCGCGCCCAGTCGCTGCGCCCAACGAATCCCCCACTCTAGACGAATTGTCATCCTTTTTGGGTCAATTGTCAGGCGACCACAAGATAGTGATGAGAGGGGACTTAAACTGTCACTTCGAACCCCTGGAAGGACTGAAGGAGGGTGCTCTCACCGCTGAGGATGACTATTGGGGAGTCCCACCCTCGTCTTCACCCCACCCTAAATCCTGGTCCCCGTTGGTAGTACAGCTTATGTCCCTTACCTTGAACTTCGCAATGAGGGCTTGCAACGGGCGTACTCCGTCCGATACCCCCTCAGTGTGTACTTTCAATAGAAAGGACCATGAGTCAAGGTTGGATTATATAATAATAGACATTACCATGTGGCCCAAAGTTCACGACTTCAGGGTGCTACCAAGGACAGATAGCGACCATAATGCCCTACAACTGGAGGTTCAGCATCCTGCACCCTTGGATGGGTCGTCCACCAGTCCTTTTGGCGACGACCATGGGGACTTGCTTCTCTCCACAAACAGGCGCCGCGTTAAATGGGGAAAGTTGCTTAATACAAAAGATGGTATGAACAAGTTATATGGTTTAGCACTCCCCAGGTTCAAGGAAGTGGATGATCTTATAAACCAACCGAGACCCACAGATTACAACGAGAGGCTAGCTAACATTCATGAGGAACTAGTGAGGGGCCTTGCCGAGGTTTTCCATCCGGTGGTACCGTCGCGTAGGAAAAAGACTCGTACCCCGACATGGTACAACTCTTCCTGTAGGAAAATCAATCCGAGTTAGTTGCCACTATTAAAGAGGGCTCTAACAAGGCCAAGGTTGCAGATCTCAGGAGGGAGTATAAAGTAGCAATGGCCAACGCAAGGGCGGAGTGGGATTGGAACCATTGGCATGACCTGTCTGAAGCCTTAAATGCTAAAGACTCTAGGAAATTCTGGGCCCTGGTGAATACTGGGACAGGGGAACTCAAATCCGCAGTGGAGCCTAATATCGCCTCCTCTGTCTGGGAGACCCACTTTGGGACACTTTACCAAGATACCATCCTATTGCCTGATGGAGTGGCGGTTGAGCCCTCCAACTCCCCGGAAGTGGCCCTGGAATTTTCTCTAGGTGAGGTGAGGATTGCAATGGAGCGCTTAGCGCTGGGAAAGGCCCCTGGTTTAGATAAGTTACCGGGGGACCTCTTCAGACACCACCCTGAAATCTGGGGCCCGAACCTTCTTATTCTTTTTAATGCCGTCTTAGGAAGTATGGCGGTTCCGTGTTCTTGGCTGGGGGCAGAGATTGTGCCAATATACAAGAAGGGGTCTCCTCTCCTCCCGGCTAATTACAGGCCGATTAGCCTCATAGATGTCCCTCAAAAGCTTTTCGCGCGCCTCATCCTGAACCACCTGCTAGATTGGGTCGAGGCCAATGATATCATGAGCCCCCTACAGGCTGGCTTCAGAAAAAACACGTCGACCATGGACCAGATTTTCCGCCTCCTCCTGCTTTACTGGAAGACGGTGAGGTTGGAGGGGGGAAGGCTGTACATGGTCTTCGTGGATCTGAGGTCAGCCTTTGACCTAGTCCCGCGTAAGAAACTCTGGGAGGTCCTGGAAAAGTTAGGGGTACACCCTCAGATACTCAGTATCATAACTAGGCTACATGAGAATAATTATGCGCAGGTAAGGTGCGGGAGGGTTGGCACTCTTTCCTCCAGGTTCCCTGTCCGTAGAGGGGTTAGGCAGGGTTGTGTCTTGGCTCCGACCCTGTTCTGTCTCTTCATCAACAACGTTATATCCCATCTAGAAAACGTAAAGGACAATGATGCCCCACATTTGGCAGGCAGAAGGGTTCCGGCAATCATGTTTGCCGATGATACCCTCCTGCTTTCCAAATCCCCGATGGGGATCCAGAGGATTTTGGATGGATTTGGTCTTTTCTGTAGACAACATGGTCTAGAGGTAAACACAGAAAAGACCAAATTCATGATATTTAATCCACCAACTAAAGCCAGGCCCAATCCCACCCTGGGCACTGCCAGCCTTGAGAGAGTAACTACCTTCACATATTTGGGGGTAACACTACAGGAAAACCTATCATGGGATCGTCAGATAGTTAGATCAAGACTTAAGTTGTCCCAGTTGTCAGGAGCAATCTTGAAGGTCGCTAACACCTCCACTTTTAAGCCTATAAGCCCGGCACTTGAAACCTACCGGACCCAAGCTAAGGCAGCTGCTATGTATGGGAGTGAGCTATGGGGGTATAAAGCAGCCCAAGATTTGGCGAGAGTGGAAAATAACTTCCTTAGATGCCTATTAGCTCTTCCACGAGGCACACCACTCCTGCCATTGAGATTAGATATGGGTCTCCCCTCTATTGCTGAGGAGCTGGTGTCAAAGCCAGTGAAGTTTTGGCACAGGCTCTGGTCCACAAACGAATTACATCATTATAGGCAGGACCTTATTCATGTCATGAGCCTGAATCGAAGCAATAAAATCCCCTGGCTTGCTTTCCTAAAAAATGAACTGCTCACTATGAACTTATCTGAGCTATGGGAGGATCCCGTGCAAGGCTGCCAAAGGGTTTCACGCAAAGGCCTGACCCAAATCTACAAAGACAAGAGTCTCTCACTTTTGGTGAATGCTCAAAATAGCGGCACCCTTACAGTGCGATTTCTGGAATCCAAAAATTCTTATGTATTTGAACCTTTTATGGACTTTATTTTCCCCATCCTTGCGAGGAAATTGTTTGTACAATGGAGGTTAGGCTCACTCCCCATCAGAAAATTTACCCACAAATGGATTAAGGGGGGTGATAAAATGTGTCCATGTTGTGACACCTACGAGGAAGACGACCTCCACATTATGTTTGTGTGCCCGGCCTATCACAGACCTAGAAAATACTGGATAGCGCCGCTCTGCAGAAACTTGGGGTTTAGAAATTACACACAGGCATATAGAGTAATGAAAACCAGCACTCTTGTCCATATTGTGTTTGCAATAGCCAAATTTTTAATGGCAGTATGGCTAATTAGGAAGAAAAAAGCCCCTTAAACTGTGGTCACTGATCTGTTACGCTTTTTACCTCCTCGCTGGATAAGAAGGGAACTTTTTTTATAACTGTCTTTTTAATATGTATTTTAAAATGTATGTTATTGTGTTTTGTATTGTATCTTTTATGGTCTATATGGCCGAAATAAAGAATTTTTGGATTGGATTGGATTGGATATATGCCAACTCTCACATGCACTGTGTTTTACATATGTACTTACTTGGGCATGTAGCACTGAGATATCCATTCACTCACCAACACATCCATGCACACAGTCAACCGTCCATACAGCTATTTCCACATGCACTCTTGAACCCATACACCAAGTGAATCAACTGCTCACACATCTATGCACATAGTCACACAACTCCCAGCCACTCCCACACACACTCACCCTCACATACAAATACTTGGGCAACCAATCAATAACCCATATAGTCACTTATATAGCTACTAATCAACACATGCAGGACCTTACACAACAACAGACATAATGATGCACACATACAGACAGTTTAGTCACTAAGCCATGCATTCAGTAAGACACATTTAATCACTCACTCAAACAGTCAGTCAAGCACCAACTAAATCCTTCATCCAGACACTTATACACCCACTCATTCTTGAATATGTAAAACATATTTAAACTTTACAGTAACACACAAATGATGTATAGAACTTTACAGAAACACACAGACACTGGATGATGTCATCAGTGATGTCATCAGTGATGTCATTTGAGATGTCATCAGTGATGTCATCAGTGATGTCACTGACCATGTCATGAATGATGTAATATGTGACATCATCAGCAGTGGATTGCGGGCGCGCGAGTTATAGTGAGTCCAACTAACTATAATCGTGGGAATTTCAATGGTTTTGTATGAGTAAAATGTTCAGCTAACTATAACTGGTGTGAAACCTATGGTTTTTTCAGTGAATTTCAAAGGTTTTTTGAATGCTAATTCCTAACTATAACGATTGTGAAACCTATGTTTTTTTTTGTGAATTCCAAAGGTTTTTAAAAACGAATTCCTAACTATAAAGTTTGTGAATCTTAAGGTTTTTTCAGTGAATTTCATAGTTTTTTTAAAAGCGAATTGCTTTGTAACCTAGGATTTTTTTTATTAGCTGTTTTTTACAACAATTAATTATATTTAAAAAAAAAATTATTTGTTCAATGTATATATTTTTTTTTTACATTTTTTCCTGGTGCGCTCAGGGTCCGCGCACCGAGAGCGCTATTTCTGCGTTAGTAAAAAAAAATATGTATGAAAAGTAAATAATAACGCAAGACATTTAGTACCATACTTATAAAAGCAGTATTTTTGATTTACGAAATGAAAATGATTTTACATTTCCATAAAACTATCAAAACGTCACTCAGGCGGCCGCGTAAGCGACCCCGGAAGCGCTCCGATGCCCGCAGCGTAAGCGCGTCAAGTCATGTGACCTTAAAATAACTCTTTTCATTGGTTGCTAACAGTGTTTTTTACAAAGAATGAAATCCCCACCCATTTCCTTCACTTCTTCTTTCACTTTTGTGACTGCAAGACCTGTCTTTTTGCTCTTGGATCTTTGTTGGATTACCATGGCTGCCAGAACATCCAGCAGCGATGATGACACAGAGAGATTTATTGATGAAGAGGTTCCTCAGCCCCGGGTAAAAGAACACTTCATATGGAAGTTTTTTTCCATTCCAGATGATAAAAAAAAGTATATGCTCCAAAGGTGGAGTGCCTCATTTGTCACACTGTTCTCTCACGGGGTGACCCCACCAAAAAATATTCATTTGGGAACTCCACCATGATTCGCCACGTCGAGTGGAGGCACCCCCAGTACTATGCCCGGGAGAGTGTCAGAGCTCTGGCACGAGAGGCTCCCAGGGATGGTGCCTCTACTTCAACCGGAGGACCAACTACATCGGTGAGGGGGCGACCAGAAGAGCTGATCCCTAATATTCAGCCTGCTTTTAATGAAGCCGTAATTAAATGCAGAAAATGTGATCAGCTACTTTGTTATGGGGAACAAAGTGTTATGCTCATGGTTCGAGCATTAGACAACCACCGCTGCCAACCCCAGTCCTAATTTTGATTATTTTTTTTTGCTCCTGTTGAGAAGTTTCCCATTCCCTGTTTTTGTTTTTGTTCAAAAAAAAGGAAAAAAGAAGAAGAAAAAAAGTTCTTTTCAGAACTACCTCCAATTCTCATCAAAGAGCTGTATTCTTAAAAAAATTAAAAAGAGTAACTGAAGTGGAGTGCAGTGAGAGAAGAGAGGAAAATGAGTGAGAAAGCAAAGAAAGAGACGAGAGGGGAAGGGAAGTGAAGTAGGGGGACTGAAAGAAGGTGAGTGTGGGGAACGAGAGTGATGAGAAGGAGAGTGAACATGGGGAATGTGGATAAGTGAAGAAAATGTAGTAAAAGAACGGTGGTGTGGAAGAGTAAGAAAAGAGTAGTAATTTTTAGGAAAGAGTGGAGATACAGACTGGATAAAGACAATTGAGTGTGAGACAAGGTGAGTAAGGCAGTGAAGAAACAGAGAAAGTGAAAGAAAAGTAAGAGTAGAAGACTGAAGGCCACATTTATGAGGCCATGCGTCACTTTTACGCCGCCGGTGCGTCACTTTTTGTGACGCACCAGTGGTGTAAAAAATGCACCTTGTTGAGTCATATTTATAAAGTGGCGCTTCTAGGTAGATGCATCACTTTGTAAACCCCTGCGCCACATTATACCTGCGCCAGGTGTAATGTATGCAAAGGCGGCATATTGACGCAAGAAAGGGTCGTAGAAGTGACGCAGTGAAATCTATGAGATTTCACTGCGTCACTTTTAGGACACCGTGTGTCAAAATCTTGCGCCTGCCTCACAGCAGGTGTAAGACTGATGCAAGCCCTTTCACATGGGGCTGGCCCCATGTGAAAGGATGCATTGCTGGAGTTGCGTCACTTTTGTGACACACTCCAGCAATGCATCACTTTTGCGCTTACAGATACGTCAGAAATACTGACGTATCTGTAACTCCTTGCAACATAATGCGTCATACATTAAAAATGACGCATGAGTAGAAGACTGAAGGCCTCATTTATGAGGCCATGCGTCACTTTTATGCCGCCAGTGTGTCACTTTTGATTTTGGCGTAATTTCAAAGTGTGAAATATCAGTGTAGAAAGTTTAAATATCAGTTTTGTATAAACACCTTTACTATTATACTGTTTTAAATATGTTATAAACATTTATTTATACTATATAATTATATATATATGAAATTTTAGGTATACAGCTGTTAGCACGCATTTTTTACAACGCGGTGCTGTTACCACGCTACTTTTACCACGCAAGTCGTTACCACGACTTGCGCTGGAGGGCGCTCCAGGATAGTAAATAGTTTAATTTACTATCCAACTCCTTCCCTAGAGTCCATGGGGACTGGAGTTGGAATAGTAAATTAAAAAATGTACTATCCAGCGCCCCTCCACGCAAGTCGTTGTAACGACTTGCGTGGTAAAAGTAGCGTTGTAACGGTACGCGTTGTAAAAGTACGCGTGGTACCGTCATATATCCGAAATTTTACAGGTGCGCGACTTACACACGACCGGTACACGCACCCTACGTGACACCATGTGACTTGAAAAGAAAGCTTTTGATTGGTTTAAAATCTTTTCATTCTGTAAGAGGGAGGATCCAGCACTTGTTTTATTCCTCTTATTTTGGGTGTACCTTCTTGTGAAGACCTGTTTTGTGTAAGCTCTTACAATTCCTTTTTCTATGAGATGTGTTGACTTTTTTTCTCTGAAATGGCATCCAGTCATCCTGAGGAAGATCTGTTAGAGGAGCCTGAGGAAGTTGGGGAGCCTGTAAAAAAAAAGCAAAGAAAGCAGTATATGGGCTTTTTTTACAGTGCCTGAGGGGGAAAAGAAAGTCAATGCTAGGAAAGTGACTTGCACCCCATGCTAAAAATTACTTTTGTGAGGGTCAGAGAAAACGTATTTGTGCTGCGCCTCGTCAATGAAAAAACATCTAGAGACCAACCATCCCACTCATTTGGCCAGAGAAGTCATGTAGCGTCAGCAAAATGAGGAAGCTGCGCAACCGGATCCTAATGCACCATCAACCGCAGCAGTTCCACCATCACCTCGGCCGCATATTATACCAGAACTGGTGGATGCTTCGATTAATTGCCGCAAATGTGATGCAAAACTGTGTGTTGGAGAAAAATGCTTTGATGTTGTCAATGCAATAAACAGTGTGAAAAAAATATACTTTTCATTCAAATATAATATCGCTAGGGAGACAACGGTAAATATGAAGCACACAAAATATATTTTTTTTAAAAATAACAAAATTTTATATTTATTATGTATATATACTCAAGTTAAAAACATTAAAATTCATAACATAAGATGAAAGAAAATACAACATCTAATCAAATATACACAACGACATCATTAATTCATAAAAACAGTGGCGGACAATAATAGTCCTCTTCTCGACGCGCGTTTCGGCGTTTTCACAAGAACGCCTTCTTCAGGAGCCACATGTACAATCTGGAAGACATATATATTAAATTAAAATAAATCATCCTAGGTGACTCAATATACAACCATTTATTCTAGACACTATTTTTGGTACATGTCACATATCTGCAAAGTAAAAGCTTCACATACCGGCATGACTCCCTGCTTGGGTAGCTTAAAATATAAGACTACACAAGGTACAAACTACAATTTATTTACCATTGAGCAGTGTTGTAGTAATGGAACTTAAGGGCCCCAAAGCGGTGAATGGACCCACCATCCTTAACTGACTGAGTAAAAGGGGGGAACAACATTCCTATTAAATATTCTAATAATTACACTGTTTTATAGAATGCAGTGCTATACTCCTTACCAGTTATCTAAGTAAGCAAAATCATTTTTAGTGATACCTGAAACATGCAGGGGAAGGATTGTCCTCTGTGGAGATAACTGCGATTGCTTGAGTTCTTCTGATGGGAGTCTATCGACGGCTCAGAGTACTAAACATAAATTGGATGGATTAGCTTTAAATTAATTACTCTACTTTGGTTTATTATAAAGAAAAGTCTAAGACTGTGGATACATCAATTTATCTTTTACCTAATAATCTATTTAACGACGAGTACGATTTATTCTCTTGTGGGTACCGTCATATATTGTCCTGGTACTGATGTATTTTGAGCCCGGTGGTTAAAGGTCCACGTATTTTATTACTGCTTTTTGAAAAAGTGGCGCTCGTTATTCCTGATGTTGAGCTGCACACTGTGGGTATTAAAGGGGAAAACAAGTCTCAGTAATCAAAACTGTGCCACAGATTGAGAGTGTTAGTGAGTGTGGCTGTTTTCAAATTCTCATAATTATTAAGGTCAGAGTGCAAATTCGCGCAAAAGCTATCAAAGGTGAATGGCCTTACATTTCTAAATCAGGACCGAACGTTTCTCAACATGTCCGTTTTCTTGGGCAGTTTTTTTAAAAGAATAGAAAAACATATAAAGATTCAATAGCAGACTTACGTGATTATCATATAGCTGGATAAAGCTGACGTTTAATGTGATGTATTACACGCTTCTCTAACGATCGAAAATAAACAGAAAAAATAATAGAGTAAGCCAAGGCTGGTTAGACTGACGGCAAATACATATAGAAAGAGAAGGCATATGCTTACATATTACAAAGGTTGAATGCTCCTAAGCCGACTTCGATGGAACTGATCGATTTCGAGCGGCGCAGGGGTCACGGATGTATCTCTGTAACGTGGGTGGCAAATAAAAGATAAATGTGTACCATTATATGATCGAGCCGTGATCACAACAAAGATTTGTCACGAAATAGGGAAGCGGGAACGGCGGATAGGAGGGAGGGGGGAAGGGGGGAAAAAAGGAGGAGGGCGCGGAGGGTAGAAAAAAGATAGGTAAATAGCCTATAACGCCTCGCTTACCTATAACGATTAGAGCATCCGCGGTAGCATCAAACTGCGGGCGTCACGACCGATGTGTCAGATGGCGTCCCGCAGCCGTTGGAAAGGATAGTCAGGATACGAGGGGTACCTCCCTTCTTTTAAAGGCGGTGCGTCTGTGTCAATTGGCGCTTAACAATAGGCCACATGAAAATCTATGTACAAGGGTAATTGACAACGGACTGCTAGTCAGCCCGGTCACTAGTAATAAGCATAGCAAATGGACTATGCCTTACTCGCCGCCACATTGCGTGGGGAGAAACAAGTATGTTTTTGCGAAATAGGCCCATGAAAGATAACAAATTACGGGCAGCTATATTACGTGGGTGTAAAGAGTCTATCTTGCATTTCTTGAAACCCGTCGCTTACACTATTTTGCATTTCTTGAAACCCGTCGCTTTCACTATTTAAATCAGAGGTCGACTGTGTAAGCGTGCAACATTGTTGCAAGGCGGAATATTTACACGTGAATGGGACTTTTAAAGCGAGCCAATTCATACTGTTTATAAAATGTAGAGCAAATGGAAGTGGTTGAAAACCCAGAAGAATACAGAGACGAACATATTATCTGAGAAGCAGATGTAACCTAACAACCCAAGTTACAAGAGAGCGATCATCTTACTAATACTGGTGTGGTTATCTTATGGGAACCAGTAACAGAGATAAACACATGTAGTGTTTAGGGACAGATAGCATTCTCCCAAGGGATTTCATTATTTAATCCCTTTCTATGTGTGTCCAAGATGAAAATCCAATACACTTCTCATTTTTTGCGGATGGCACACCCACCCTTGCTGTCTGGAACTTTAATTTTCTCTAGAATGCGCCAGTGTATGTCCTCTGGTTTGTGGTTGAAATCCAAAAAATGTTTAACTAGAGGTGCATTCAGTTTCTTGGTCTTGATGGCCGATCTATGTTCGGTTAAACGTGTTTGGATGGCTCTACACGTCTCACCGACATAGCCCATATCACAAGGGCAACTGATAAAGTAAACCACATTGGTGGTTTTACAGTTCCACAGATCAAGAGCCCTAAAGGTGGCTCCGTTATGAGCAAAATTCTCGCCACCTAGAATGTTTTTGCAAGACTTGCAGGAGGAACACGGAACTGTTCCTCGTATTGGTAAGTTTGTTAGTAGTGATCTCTGTGAATACTCACCATTCCTTTGTTTAACATCAAATTTCGAATGGACTATTTTGTCCTTCAGGTTCTTATTTCTCCTGTGCGCAAACAGGGGTTTGCTCAGGGTGGAAGAAGAGGAGGGATTGCAATTTAAGATATGCCAATTGGCATTAACAACTTGCCTGATTCTTTCATTCATCGTTGAATGCGTGGTGACACACACGATCCGATCATTATCTTGTTTATCCTTGGGGGTAAGCAGGGCGTCACGGTCAAAGAATCTTGCTCGCTTGTAGGAGTTCCTTATCAATCTATGCGGATATCCGCGTTCACAGAATTTCGTGCGCATTATGGCAGCTTGTCTGTCATAATCCTGCAGATTAGTACAATTCCTACGAACTCTAAGGAATTGTGAGAACGGGATGCTTTCTCTTTGGCATTTTGGATGAAAACTACTAAAATGTAATAAGGTGTTCCGTGCTGTCTTTTTCACAAATAGGTCCACCTCTATTTTATCCACGTTGACTTTAATAAGGAGATCCAAAAATTCAACTTGCTTCTCATCATAATGAGCAGTGAATTTTAGATTATGGTCTGTCAAATTAATCCATTCCAAGAACTCTACTAGAGTTTCTTTCCCATTGGTCCAGATAAAAAAGATGTCATCAATGTATCTGGACCAATGGGAAATAGACTCAAAGAAGGGCGCCACTTCATTGTCTATAAAGCGTTCTTCGAATCTCGACATATAAATGTTTGCTATCGATGGCGCAACAGAGGCACCCATACTTACCCCTCGTAGTTGGCGATAGATGTTATCGCCAAACTCAAAGAAGTTGTCTGTTAGTACAATGAAGAGACAATCTATCAAAAAATTCTTGGGGCATGCAATTTTGTGTTTGTCAATAAACCAGTCCGTGGCCCTAATGGCCTCATCAATGGGGATATTACTATAAAGGGATTCTATGTCCAGGGTTACAAGGATGTCCCTCCCTGGAACAATCAACAGATTTTCCACAGTATTAATCATGTGGCATGTATCCTTAACATAGGATTTGATATTTGGAATATGGGGTCGTAAGAAATGATCTATAAACTTCGAAAGAGGCTCTGTGGGGGTACCTATGGTAGACACTATTGGTCTGTATGGTGGACTTGTTAAGCTTTTATGGATCTTGGGTAGACCATAAATGCAGGCAGTTTTAAATTTGTGCGTATTTAGAAATTCATGGTCTTTGACATTAATCTCACCAACTGATAAAGCATCGTTGGTCAGAGTCAAAAATTTTTTGATGGTTGTATTAATAGGGTTATTTTTAATTTGTAAATAGGTGGAACTGTCACTGAGCATAGTTTTCATATTCTGTTCATAATCGATGGAATTCAGTACCACGATACCTCCTCCAATATCGGCACTCTTAATAGTTAGTTCTGTGTTCTCTGAGAGGTCTTTGAGGGCACGGAATTCATTTACCGTTAGGTTATATATCGGTTTGGGAATATACTTTAACATCTGTTCTAATCTTTTCATTACAACCAGCTCGAAAGCTGCAACTTCTGGTCCCAGCTGATCTAATCCTGGTGTGAACGTGGAAGGGAGGGAAATAGCTGCTTGTCTCTGAGTTGCAAGATTGTTCACATCATCCTCTTTGTCAGAGAAAATTTTTTTTAGCCTGATTTTCCTGAAAAACGAGACTATATCTCTATGCAATTCAAAAGTGTTGACAAAAGAATGGGGGACAAAAGATAGTCCCTTTGATAACAGGGTTTCACTGTAACCATCTAATTGGTTGGAGGACAGGTTGAAAATAGGGATTATATCCCCTGTCCCCAATATTGTCTGTTGCGTGTCTCCCTTATGAACTGTGGTTCCTGCTGTTGATGTTGTTGGTGTTGGATTTGTTGGTGAGTTATTTGTTGCTGGTGCAGGTTCGAATGGAAATTCCCTCGAGTCTGTCCTTGATTTTGAAATCTTACCCTGGGGCGGCCCCGGCGAGGCCCCCTGTTCGATAAAAAAGGACGACGTTGCGGCAATAAAAACACACAAGTGTTAACTTTTTTTAAATTAAATTGACAATCTTGTTTTTCCTGTTTTTGTTCAACTAAATGCACTGTGGAATTTTGTTTCTTTTTTAAAAAAAATAGTCAAAAACACCAAAATAAAAACATTGTTTATAACACAAAAAAAATCCAAAATTGTTAAAAAAATAAACTAAAACGGTTCTTACAGAACCACATAAAATGGTTAAACATAGAAAAAAATCCTGAGTGATTGCATGAGTGTAGAAGTAGTGCCTGAGAAATTGGAGGAGTACAATGGTAGTATCTGAAGACATGGATAAATGCATGGCTAGTGTTTGAGTGAAATAATGAGTGCAATAGTAGTACTTGAGTGATTGAATGTCTGCATCAGTACTGCATGTCTGATTGCATATGTGCAGGGGTAGTGTCAGGGTGATTGGAAGAGTTCATGGATAGCATCTCAGTGCATGGATGAATGTATGGCTAGTGTCTGAGTAAATGCATGAGTGCAATATTAGTGCCTGTGTGATTGAATGAGTGTATAGGTAGTGCCTGGGTGATTGCCTGACTTCATGGGCACTGGTGGAGCGATTGAAGGAGTGCATTAGTAATGCCTGGCTGATTGCATGAGTGCAGGGGTAATGTCTGGATGACTGTAGGAGTGCATGGTTAGTGCCTGAGTGATTAGACAAGTGCATAAGTAGTGCCTGGCTCATTTTATAAATGCATGGGTAGTGGCTGGGTGATTGCAGGAGTACATGCATAGTGCCTGGATGACTGGATGAGTGCAAAGATACTGTCTGCGTTATTCCATAGGTACATAGATAGTGCCTGGGTGATTGCATGACTGCAGGGGTAGTGCATGACTGATTGAAGGATTGAATGGGTAATGCCTGTGTGATTGCATGAGTGCAGGGGTAATGTCTGGGTGATTGAAGGAGTCCATGAGTAATGCTTGGATGTTTGGAACACTGCATGGGTAGTGTTTGGGTGATTGCATGAGTGCAGTAGAAGTGTCGGAGTACATGTATGAGTGTAGGGCCACTGCCTGAGTGATTGAAGGAGTGCATGGATAATACCTGGGTGATTGTATGACTGCAGGGATAATGTCTGGATGAATGAAGGAGTACATGGGTAGCACCTGAGTGTTTAGATGAGTGCATAGGTAGTGCCTGGATGATGTTATAAGTGTATGGGTAGTGTCTGGGTGATTGGAGAAATGCATGGATAGTGCCTGGATGACTAGATGAGTGCAAGGATACTGGCTGCATTATTCCATAAGTGCATAGGTAGTGCCAGGGTGATTTTATAAGTGCATGGGTATTGCCTGGATAATTGTATGAGTACAACAGTAGTGCCTAGTTTATTTGAGGAGTGCAAGGGTAGTGCCTGGGTAATTGAAGGAGTACATGAATAATGCATGGCTTATTGGAGGAGTGCATGGGTAATGCCCAGGTGTACAAAGGAGTGCATCAGTCATACCTGTGTTAAAGCATGAGTGCATCGCTAGTGCCTGGATGATTTCATAAGTGCATGGGTACTGTCTGAGTGATTGAAGGACTGCATGAGCAATACCTCAGTGATTGCATGAGTGCAGGGATAATGTCAGGGTCATTGCAGAAGTGCATTGGTAATGCCTAAGTGATTGTATGAGTGCAGGGGTAATGTGTAGGTGATTGGAGGAGTGCATGGGTACTGGCTAAGTGATTGACGGAGTGCATGGGTAATGCCTGGGTGATTACATGAGTAAATATGTAATGATTGGGGGTTTGGAGTAATACATTGATAATGCATTGCTGTTTGCATGAGTGCAGAGGTAATGTATGACTGATTGAAAGACTGCATGGGTAATGTCTGGGTGATTGAAAGAGTGCAAGGGCAGTGCATGGTGAATTAATAAGTGCATTGGTAGTGGCTGAGTGATTGCATGAGTGCATGGGTACTAACTGGGTAATTGATAAAGTGCTTGGGTTAGTGGATGGCTAGTGCCTGAGTCATTGCATACGTACCTGAATAGTGCCTAGGTTATTGTATGAGTGGATCAGTAGTGCCTGTGTGATTGGAGGAGTGTATTTTTAATGCCTGGGTGATTTTGTAAGTGCATGGGTAATGCTTGAGTGGTTGAAAGAGTGCATGGGTAGTGCTGAGGTGATTGGAGGAGTGAGTTGGTGGAGTTTAAAAAAAGAACGACTACAATAAAAGTGACTATAAACATTACTTCATATTAGTATGGTTATTATATTACTTCATCTTACCTTCTTTATTGAAGCAGATATCAAACTCATTGAAGTTTTTTTTACAGTTGTTTCATTGTAAACTAAATGTAAAATATTTTCAAACGTTAGTATTACTTTCTGTAAAGAAGAAGAAAAAACTGTTAACTGCATATAAAATTTTAGTTTTAGGAACACAACATAATTTTAGAATTACATATCATATTCAGTTTCTCTTTTTTGCTGTTTTCAGATTCGATTGAATTTCACCATACACAGTGATTTCAATGTGGATCATCATATTACAGAGGGGAAAACATATAATCAATAAGATTGTAAAAAAAAGAAACCTGTGTTCAAAATATTTACAACAAGTTCAAATATCTGTTTACCTATCTACAGTTTCTAAATTTTATTCTTCAAGTACATTAAATGATCTATTTCTCTGAATTTCATTTTCTAAAATATATACTCTCATTTAAATCGCATATGATAAAAACAACAAATATATAAACTGCTTGTTTCCTACACAATTTTGCAAACACAATAAGAATTTGCGCAAACAATGATCCACACAGTAATTCTTCATATTTACCCAATACGCCAAATAATGTTTCTAAATCTTTTTGCATTAAAAATATTCAAAATAAACTTGTTAATTTGTGTTCACATCTTTCCAATAGGACAAATTATGTTTTTAAAACTTTATCATCAAAAACTTTAGATATGAATTCGGCACTTCATAAGGCAACCAGCATTCAAATTCCAAATGGGCATCATTACAATGCGCCCATCCTTTATTGCACTTTAAATACACAATATAGTATCCAGATGTTGTAGTGGGTCTATCATGGAAAATTATAGCCACTGCTATAAAAGTCCTTCCTGAAATTGATATTTGAGTTGCAACAACATTTTTAATTTTGGGTTCCAATTTTCTTCCATCTGCTCTACAACATTGTGGCATTAAAATTACATATTGTCCAAATCTTTCTAGAACTAATGTTGACAACATTTCTGACTTACAATGGGAACATTTTATATCTTGATTAGCTGTGTTTACTAATTTGTTAAAAGACACTGACCTGCAATCTGGTATTGTCAAATATATTAATCGTTCAGTGTCTATTTCAGTGGTAGAAGAAAAGGACCACTCTTCACATTTATGATCCCATCTGTAACTTAGTCAACACAAATTTTCAATTTCAATTCCTTTGCCTTCCAATACTGCAAGCAGAAAAAATAAGAACTCTTGTGCATCTTGTTGTATATTCTGTGTAAACTACGAAGAATCAGTACATTTTAGTTCTATCACTTACCAACTTAAAAAAATTATGAAGTAATAAAGATGTAATAAAGAACACCATCTTTGTTTTTGATTTTCCATAACTTTATGATAAATATCTTCGAGATAAAAGACAAGATTTAGAATTACATTAGCATAGTAGTTGATACCTGAACTATTCTCTAACTGGTATCCTACAATATCATCAACTGAGTCCATTTTCATTTTCTTGGCAGCTTTATGCTTCTCTTCAATTGTTTTGTTTTCAATCTCACTAGAATGTTTGCCATATTTCTGTTTTGGACATAGTATATGTTTTTCATATATGGGATATTCACCTAAGTAAGAAGCATAATCTCTTCTTAACCGATTATACTCTTTTACACAATTTACATCAGCATTAACTTTTTTCACTTCAAAATCTATCAAATACAAACCAGAGCATGTTCCTACACGAGACAATGCAACATATGCCATACCCTCTTTAAACACTTTACTTCCAA
Organism: Lissotriton vulgaris; assembly: GCF_964263255.1. Lineage (NCBI taxonomy): Eukaryota > Metazoa > Chordata > Amphibia > Caudata > Salamandridae > Lissotriton > Lissotriton vulgaris. The sequence goes on from NC_141694.1 coordinate 973,365,078, forward strand.
TATTTACCAAAGCACTGTCTACACTTAAACGTTGAGACTTATGAATAGTCACCGCATAGGCTAAAGAAAGAGGAAACTGTTTTCTACGAACATACAAACCTTTCCCATGCAGAAAACGAACAGCACAACATCCAATCTGTTTTACCTCTTCAATCTGATCAAATTTAATCCACAATAATTCAATTCCATCTCTGCTAGAATAATGAAACTCAACAACTTTTCCCATTGCTCCATATACTAAACCTTTTTCTATATCCAAATGATGCAGTAAAATTACCCGCCAGTTTTCGTATACATAAAAAGTATTTTCTAAACCAGCAGTCTTAGATATAGACTTTTCCAAAGAATCCAAATTTGATTTTAATTTTTCTGAGAGAATAATAATAACTCCTTCATGTTCTATTTGATCAATGGCTTCCATTTTCATTACTTGTTATTTTTCCAGCTTCAAAAGTTGTTAATGGAATGTATAACACTCTTACAGTGTTGGCATTAGGCAAATTATAGACTTGTTTCTCCAATTTTCTGTACATTATTTCATGAGCAATATTTTCATTTGGAAACAAGTTTGATAGTGGCCGACTTTGTAAAGCTTGTTTACCATGTTTTGTCATGACACCAATTCTTATATCTTGAAGAATATTTCCATAATGTTCATCACTTGCTTGTCGCATATTCTTAATAAGTTCTTAATATTCAAAATGAAACCAAATGTTGACATTTCCAATACCTCCCAAAGATTTCTTAATGTCTTTATGGACAAGTGTTTTCAAAACTGGTTGCCCTTTTACAGGAGTAAGTTGTAGTAGGTCGCCGAATACAATTACATGTTTTCCTCCAAACAAAACATCATAATCTGTTTTTAAAATCTGTTGCATTCTTAAATGTACAAAAGCAAGCATTAAGTTTGAGACCATGCTCACCTCATCAATGATCAGAAGTTTCATTTTCTTCAGTACTCTTGAAACTTCATAACAAGCTTCTCCAGACAGTTTGTGATATTCAAACTTATTTTCATGTTCAACTGGTAGCATAAGTAATCGATGTAATGAAATCCCTTTAATGTTATGTACTGCTGACCCAGTTGGAGCAGTTACAACACAAGATACATGTGATACAGTGGTTCTATGAGGATAACTTGTCAAAACTTTAAGTAAGAAACGTATTCCTGTTTCAGCTTGCCCATTGATATACATTAGAATAGGTTTAAATTATGTGCTTTGGCATTCTTTGTTTCATGCGGTAAACCATGCTGTATTTGTTGTGTAACTTGCTGATATATTTCTTTTTGTTCAATATTTAGTTGTTCTTCCAAGTTTCCCAACTCAGTAATATCCTGTTGTGCTAGTTGCATAGTAGTCTCTACTTCATTCATTGTGATTGCTGCTTCATTTTCAAGAATTGCTTGTCCTAATGGATCTCGACTTAGTGGAGCAGAACTTTGACTATCTTGAGAACTATCTCTGGCGATTTCAGCTGCAATACTAGTTTCTTGTTCAATCTGTTCATTCAACATTTGTAGATAATTTGGAAAAACTGTGCATTCAATGCTATCTTTACATGCATTAAAAGAATCTTCATAGCAGTCAAAATCTCCAAGTGATTCCATTTCACCATGTCAAGGGTGGAACAGTTGCAGAAGTGTGAAATAGAAAAATTCCCTTTTATCTGGAGTATCACAACTGAGTTTCCTGTGATTAATAAGATTTCCTTTGGTATATTTTACCCAACATCCATCACATCCAATTACTGCATATTTTTCTTCATTTATATTTTCTGTAACATTTCTTTTAAAGCTGTAATATTGCAGTAATTCATAGAGACCTATGTTTTCCAGATGTGGAGTTCTTTCAGGATAGTACGTATCCAACATATTTGTTTTAACAATATCTGTACTTTCCAGTTCATTCAATGCTAAGTATTCAATTTATTCTAAAGATTCCAATACTTGATGTCATGTTGCAGCAAGACCTAGACTTATCCAAATGATTCCTCTTGACTTTGAATATAAACTTGCAGAGGTCAACCGATTCGAACATTCGTACGATTCAATCTCTCGATGGGAAAGCATCTTCAAACTAAAGCTGTCCAATTGTCACTAAGAGTCTTCTTTTGTGCAATTTCTTCTCCACATTTCTTTCAACTCTGTCTTTTCAGATTTAGTTATATATGATGTAACAAATTGAGCAACAGCAATTTAATTATTTGAAAGATACTGGATATCCATATATGCATTCCACATCATCAAAATCACTGGATTGTAGTCATTAATAAACTTTGAATCTTCAGTTCTTTTTATGTTGTAAGTATTCTTTGGAGATTTCTGAGTTTTAGTATGCCTCACTGCTGACATGAAACTGTTAACTCTTCCTTTGGAAATTACTGGATGTGGGAATCCAAAATGACATTTTGTATAAAATGTTTCCTTTGACTTGTATTTCCGTCGACTATATTTCCCACATCGATGACTTTGAAACCATAAACCTTGTTGTCTTAAGCTATTTTCTCCTCTACTTTTTGGAATACCACAAGTAAAATAGTCTTCAATGAAAGACAAATCAGTTTCATCAGAATCGGTTCCAAATTTAGGGGCATCCTTAATCCATAATGGCATGAGTATATGAGGAGCACATCTGGATTGGTACTCCTTTCTACAAAATAAATCAATAACTTCTCCAAGAGGTGAATTATTTTTATTGCAGATAAAAAAAACCTCATAGCTTGAATCCTATGATTAAAATATCTGCACACATTAGGATCCAAGGAACACAGTTCTCCAGCTGTCCTAAATTCAATGTTTTTAATATTTGAATTTGCTTCTCGTAGAAATTCAAGTAAATTATCCCATGCATATTTAGTACAGCTAACCGTAACAAACACTGTATGTGTTCATAAATTCCTTAACATACATTTCAGTTCACCATGACAATGATACCTATACTCATTGGTACCACGTTGACATGCCATCAAATAAATTAATTGAGATTCTAAATGATCGTCTCTTTGTTGAACTTTGTCCAAAAGTTCCTTTGCAGAAAGATGTGCAAGATGAATTCCTGCTTTTAATATGTGGTTCACTGCATTTGAAAGTCCAAACAAATCACTTTCAAACAGAAGATGAAATAAATATGGAACACAATGTCGAAATCTTGGATCTTCTGAATACAATCTTGTTGAATGGTATTCTGAAGCTGGAATCTGTACTGGTTGTTCATCATATCGCCCACCTTTTCCAGTGGGGAAGCGCTGTGGAAAACAACGAGCTTCTAAACTTCTTTCCCAAACACTCATGGGAGTTCCCTTCACTTCTTTCATTTGGAATAGGTTAATAGTATTTCCAATCACTTCTTATGAATGTAAAGGATGTATGCTATAATGTTCATAAATTTCTTCACTCTAATAAAAGAGAGAGGGACCCTCTACCAAAGGGATGGGGTACCAACTATTGACTTTGTCAAAAAAGAGAAATTCCCTTTGGACACATTAACAAAAGCAAGATGACATAACATATCACAAACCTTCAAACATACATAGAGCAATACAATAATTAACCAAATTCTGAAACGACAAAGTAAATTCGATATGCACAGTTTTATTATTAAAATTGAATTAAAAAACAGATTAAAAATTATATCAATCAAGGGAAAACAGACAATATATGTGGGAACAGATTATACTCCAAAGTTCATCAAATGAGTTCCTAAAGCTAAACAGAGGGAGATACTCAAAAGGTATATTCAGCGCCAGTCAGAATACTCCTTAATTGTTATAAGATGGATTCTCTCCCCCACTTCTCAACGCGTTTCGACGGACCAATTATCATACAGCCGTCTCCCATATTAGTAACCAGATTAAGAATGTAGTTAATAAACACTGGCACATTATTAATCATAATGAAGATATGGTATTAGACAAGCCACTTTTTGCTTTAAAAAAAAAAAAATAATCTGCGAGATTTATTAGTACACACCTATAGGGATGAGACAAGAGAAAACCAAAGAACGCTAGATAACACCATAGTAGTTGGTACCTCAAGGTGTGGAAGTTGTAATATCTGTGATCAATGCATTGTAGCCTCTGAAATCTCGTGTAACAACAAAACGGTTAGATGCAAAACCCACAATAATTGTAAAAGCAGAAATGTGATCTATATACTAGAATGTCCCTGTGGGCTCTATTATGTTGGAGAGACAGGGAGAGAGGCCAGGATTAGACTGCAGGAGCATAGATCAGTGATTAGGACTAAGAAGATAACTGCCCCAATTGTTTCACATTTTTTGGAAAAGAAACATGGTGAATGTGATTTCAAGTGGTTTATATTGGAAAGAGTCAAAATAGGAAAGAGAGCTGGAAATATTGTGAGTAAACGTAAACAAAGAGAACAGTGGTACATTTCTTACCTTAACACAGTAAGAAATGGACTCAACTCTCGTGAAGAATGGGAGAGACTTATTGGGTGATTGAAGGTTTTCAAGTATACTTACTAACGATTGTGAGACTATCTTTGGCACATAGAAATAGACTTCTAGGTAATTTGCAAATAGACATCTGGGGATTTTATAAATAGTGTGATGCAATTGATACAATTCTTTTCTGACATAGGCTATAGCATCTGTATACCTACCAATAATATAATGGGTAAGCACTTGAGAGAAAAATTATTGAGGTCAATATTGAATGCCATCAAGGGGTTATTCCCAAAGAGAAACTTGATTAAATATCACCTTACAAGACTGTTTTGGTATCTGTAATACAGATGAACTATTAAGACATCTGACAGATAAAATACATACCAAGACCCAATAACTGTAAGAAATAAAGTGTTGCTAATTCGTCACTATTGCCAAAGAAATAAATATTTAACTCTCAAATCCATTAGTGCTAACATAAATGTGATTTTAAAAAAGAAGGTAACTAATGGTTAGATAATAAACCGCTTTAGTGCCATCGGCGACTGCATGTCACTGAACTACGGCGCTCACATAGCCCCTCTTTGAGATTTAGATTAGAGTCCGTTTTTCGTTTTTATGCATGAGGGCGCCATACTACGAAAGCCAGTCCGCTTTTCATCTCTATGGAATAGGTCCGATGGCGCCAGATTACGAAAACATTTCTGCATTTCCGCATTTCAACTCTTGCGGAAAGGTATTTAAACGGCGTGCTCTGCTTAAGCCGTGTTGTTTATCGGAACACAACGGAGGCTGCTCGCGGGAACCCATTTCTTCGAGCATTTAAGGTACGTGAATATGCTAGTCTGTAGGTAGGCTCTGGAGCAAACTATTAGTCAAGGTTGCTTTAGTATCCATCTAAACGGTGATACTTTATTTCAGAGGCAACAATATAATAGACAGAGAAGACTAAGGCACCCTCTTTAAATCTCAGAGCGCCTGCTGGAATTATTATGTAAGTATTATCGTAGCACAGATTAGAAATACTACTAACAAAACAAAGCTTAATATGGGACCTTAATATATCCCATTTGTTCATTTTTTATTAGTGGTGCTACTGTTTCGAATTCTAAGAATCGGAACATCCTTACCGCGTGCAAGCAGGACAATCTGCATTTTATTAGTAAGTATGAGGTTGGCATAAATGATAAAACATGTCAGCTGGCTTGATAGTTTAGATAGATAATTACATCTTTATATTGCAGAACTGACATAGAAATGTATATATCTACTCTTGGCAGTGGCAGCATTTAGCATCGACAGATAGACTGTGGGACACAAATAAGATGTGAGTATACCACTGTGCCTACTTGAGCTGACTATGACTACACATAACGGTGATTGCAAATGGCGCCGTGATATATGATAACACAATTAGGAAATAAGTTGATTGAAGCAAAGACCACTTTTAAAGAGTCCTAAGCTATCTAATATGCACATGGCAATACAGCCACTTATAAAATGTTACTGAGAAGAAACCAATTTATGAGATCTTTGATGTTTCTTTATACATTACAGTTGGTAAAACGATCTAAAAAAAGACTGCCAGAAGCTGGAAGTACTTTTTATCAGAGAGAAGGGAGATATCTATCCCCTACTTATCTAGCACGCCTCATTGAAAGGTTAGTATGGGATTCGAAAGGTGAGGCAGGTTATTTGCAGTAGTAAAAGACGGGGATTACCTGGGGGAAAGAACCCCTTGGATTGAAATAATTTTAACTATCTTGAAATCACAAAAACCATCGTTTGATGTTGCAAAGATGTATTAATATGCAATGAAATGGAGTCAAACGTAAAGACATGAAGATGTAGCCTGAAGAGTATTGTTAAATATAACATGGCTTGCAGTGTTTTATAAAAACATTGGGAAAACACCAAATGTCAATGATAAAATGTCTGTTTATGTATTTATAATGTGAGAAGTGTCAAAGATGTATGTTATAACTGTTTGATGCAAGTGGCTTTAATGTGTTGAGCAATAACAAGAAAAACCAATTCTGTTTAATAGACAGACTGATGCCTTATGTTTAGTTTTTTATGATAAATTTGTTTTTAATTTGTTACAAAACTGTATCTAAGATACTTTTTATTTAAATTACAGTTATCTGGGGAAGACAGCTAATATAAAAAAATGTTTCCTGAGGAAGACGGCTGTATGATAATTGGTCCGTCGAAACGCGTTGAGAAGTGGGGGAGAGAATCCATCTTATAACAATTAAGGAGTATTCTGACTGGCGCTGAATATACCTTTTGAGTATCTCCCTCTGTTTAGCTTTAGGAACTCATTTGATGAACTTTGGAGTATAATCTGTTCCCACATATATTGTCTGTTTTCCCTTGATTGATATAATTTTTAATCTGTTTTTTAATTCAATTTTAATAATAAAACTGTGCATATCGAATTTACTTTGTCGTTTCAGAATTTGGTTAATTATTGTATTGCTCTATGTATGTTTGAAGGTTTGTGATATGTGATGTCATCTTGCTTTTGTTAATGTGTCCAAAGGGAATTTCTCTTTTTTGACAAAAACATACATTTCTTCACTCTTGGACATGTCAACTTTTTCGATTTGTCAAATCACAAAAAGATCCCTGTATCAAGGACAGATAGTATTGTCTATCTACTAAACATGAGTTAGATAGACAATACTATCTGTCCTTGGTACAGGGATCTTTTTGTGAATTGACTGATTAGAGTGGAGGGCGATCCCTTTTGTAACTTTTTGTTCCCTCTGGGCTCCTTTGTGTTATTGCAACTTTTTCGATTTGGCCAGTTGAAATTTCTCTTTCATCTCCTAAAGATAATTCTTATTCTTCCAGATATATATTTTTATAATACATTTTGTTTTCTGTGAGATATTTTTTAGCGGTTTGAACTTTGGTGACATGTGCTAACTCTTGCCATATTTTCCGACTCTTTGTTGGTGCACCATTAACTAAAATAAATTACAGGTTCAGTTTCCTCTCTCTCTGCACCAACAGTTCCAATATTTTTCTTAAAATCTAAAGGAAATACACAACTCTTCCTTTTAAACCTTTTTGTGAATCTGTTGGAGGAAGCTTACCAGTTTTAGGCTCTATTCGCACTATAGCTTTAAACAGGTGCACAGATTGAATTAGAATGGACTCATAGGTATTTAAATCCACCAGTTCCGCAGGAATCGCTACCAACTCTCGGTTATTATGTCCAGCTCTAACTGGCATTTTGTGCTCTTCTAATTTGCTGTAACAATATTTACAAAGATGTAGATCACTACCCAACTCAAAATGACCTTCCACCAATAAATAAGCATCAAATTGCTGCCAATTGATTGTTTCCCTTTTCACTTTTTAAATACACATTAACATTCCTAGTTTGACTTTTATAGTGTGTACGTCGACAACAAATAGAAACATAGTTTGGTTTTTCACAATACAATACTCAAACTTTGTAATTTCTTCTACAAACTTCTCAGTAGTACTATCTTCCACCTCTTCTTCAACACCTACATTTATCAAACCCTCACTTTCTCTACACTCCCCTTCAGGACCAAAGAAACAAAACTGTATATCATCACAAACTTTTTTTTACATCAACACTGAACGATGCAAAAGAGCAGTGTTTATTTCACTTAAAGATAATGCAGTACTTTTTACAGTGTACAATCTTCTTACTAACTTACACATTTCTGAATGATATACTGCTAACATTCTCAGATGATGAAAACTACTTTGACACACTTTTCTAGAAAGACAAGCAAGAGAATGACCCTGTAAACCAGTATTTGTTCTCACTTTACAAGGATCTAGGGCCAGATGTATGAAGCTCAAATGGGTTCGGCGTTTGCGAACACTTTTGAGCAAAATGGTATGTCTGTAGCAAATTTCAGTGCAAAATAAGGAATCGCAAATTTGCGATTCCTTATTTTGCGATTGCATTTAAGGAATTGCAAAATTTGCTATTCCTTAAATGCAATGTATGATGCAAAAAAAATTGCTATTTGTCCCTAAGGAATCTCAAATTACCACCAACTTCATGTTGGTGGTAATTTGCGAATTTCTTGAAAAATGCCCATTTATGCATTTTTCAAAGTGCCATGTGATGCACATACATGCCCTTAGGGCATGTATGTGCACAACATGTGCACCCATGCCTATTTCAGGGGTGCAACATGGTGTCCACCCTTTAAATTATTCTCAATTTGCGATTAGCATATTGCGAATCGCAAATTGTGAATCATTTCACAATCATTCCTATGGGCCTCCTGGCCCATAAAAATGAATGGGAAATTATTCCTTAATTGCGATTAGCAATTTGCTAATTGCTATTAAGGAATTTTAAGAAATCGTAAAAAAATAGCGAATTTCTACATACATACCATTTTGCTATTCTCAAATAGCGATTCCTTAAAAATCGCTATTTGAGAATCGCAAAAGTGTATCTTGATACATCTGGCCCCTAGTCCTTGCAACATCTTAATTTTCTGTTTAGCACTTTTTTACCATAGTCTCGTAAGAAATTGCGTAAAATATCAATAGATTTCTGTTGTATACTACAAATACTACTACAATCCCACGTAAACACTTCAGCTTTTGAACATCTCCCTTGAACTTCTTCAGCTATTACTTTTTCCACATTTCTAGCAACGATCTTTTCTTTTTCAATTGGACAACCATTCTTAACCTCATAAGCACATCCACTGGTATCAACTGTGTGAACTAATGTATTTTGTTTAAAATAGCTCTCTTTGTTAAAAAAAGGTTCTGAACTAGACGTGTGCTTCCATTCACCCAAATTTGTTTTACAAAAATAAGTTCTATTAATCGGTCTTTTCCATTTACTTCTCTTCACATTGAATGCATTGGTTTCTTCAATGTTTGCATTCTCTTCAAAACTAATTTAAACAATCTTCTTTTCAATTCAAATGCGTTTTCAACTACACTTTCAATCTGTTGTTTCCTCTTGTAAAATGCGATCTTTTTCTATATTTTTTGCAATCTATCAATACATTTTGTAGTACTCTACTTTTATATATTTGTTTCCTAATGTCCTTACATTGTTTCATCCTTCTTTCAACATAGATTGTTTTTCCATAACCTAATTTTCTATTAATATGTCCTTTTTGTGTTTCCTTCTGAATGGTTGTACTATTTTTTTTTCTCCATTTTGTAAATTTGTTAACTTCTTTAAACAAATTCTTTAGTTCTCTTACCTGAAGCCTTTTTCTTCAATGTCACATATTGTACGTTATCTAATTTCTCCTTTTCTCTTTCCTTTAAATAGTACTGTTTTCTTTATTTTCTTTTCTTTTGATCTTTTCTTGTCATAGTCAATCTTTATTAATAATAATGGTGAGTATCAGAAAAGAAAGAATGTTTTAAATACTCTTGTTAAATCATTTATTATTAATACAATAATTATATACAAATAGTATCATATATAAATTTAAAAATATTTTATTGCATTCCAAAGGTGTGTGAAACACTGCAGAATGCCTACAATTAGAATACATCACAACCTACAGAACAGTACCACAGAGCACAACTAAAACATTTCTCTTCTGCTATCAAAATCAACATTGAAGTGCACTCCGTAGCCCCTGGGTGATTGCATGAGAACAAAGGTACTGGCTGGATGATTGGAGGAGTATTAGGGAACTGTCTGGGTGATTGCATAAGTGCATAGGTCATGGTTCAATGATTTTATAACTGGATAAGTACTGACAAAGTGATTGGAGCAAATACATAGATCCCAACACAGACATTGCAAAACTGCAACGGTAGTGTTTGGGTGATTCAACTACTGTATAGCTTATGCATTGGTGATTGCATGAGAGAAGAGATCACATGTAGATGATTGGAGAACTACATATGTAATATCTGAGTGATTGCATAGACTGATGGATAATATCTGAGGGATTTCAAGAACACATACAAACTGCCTGGGGGATTTGATAAATGCATGGGTACTACCTAAGTCACTGGAGGAGTGTATAGATTCTGACAGGGTGATTGGAAAAGTGCAAAAATAGTGCCTGGGTGATTCAATTACTGTATAGCTAAAGCATAAGTGATTGTATGAATGCAAGTGTAATGTTTGGGAAATTACAAAAGTACATAGTAAGTGACTGTTTGATTTTATAACTGCATAGGTACTACTTGCGTGATTGGAGTACTACTATGGCAGTGTCTCAGTGATAGATCCTGACATATGGTGAGACATACCTGAGAAATGTTATACAGTTTTTTTTATATTTGCCTAGGTCCAACACTACTAGAATGGTATAACAGATGGAAAAAAGTGGCATTTAAGACATGTAAGGAAATGGACTGCAACAAAGGTGCAGAAACAAGCAAGAACAGTACAGTAAGAAACAACAGAGATACCAAACAAGGAAAGAGATGTGCAGAAATAAAAAAAAGAAATGCAGAAAGAAGCAACTAAGGTACTCAAAGAGGCAAGGGAGGTGCAAAATAGGAGAGTTACAGAAAGAGGAAAGTGAACTGCAAAACAAGGCAAAAGGGAACAGAAGAGCAGAAAGAGGCAAGTGAGGTGTAGAAAGAAGCAAGATAAGTGCAGAAAGAAATAACAAAAAGAGGAAAGAGGGATGTACATAGAGGGAAAAGGGGTGCAAAAAGAAACAAGAGAAGTGCAAAAACAAACAAGAAAAGTGCATAAAGAAACAAGAGACATACACAAAGGGAGAAGTGGGGTGCAGGAAGACGCAAAAGGGATACAGAAGCAAACAACAGAGGTACAAAAAGAAAGAAAATAAGTGCAGTAAAAAGAAACAAAGATGCAGAAAGAGGCAAGAGGGATGCACGAAAAGCGAAGAGGGATGTGAAAATACTCATGAGGGATGCAGAAAAAAGCAACAAAGGTGTACAAAGATGCACAAAAAGGAGTACATAGTAACGCCTGGGTGGTTGCATGACTACAGGGATAATATCTAGGGATTTACATGAGTACATAGGAAGTGACTGAGTGATTTTATAAGTGCATTGGTACTTCTTGGGTGATTGCAGGACTACTGAGGTAGTGCCTGAGTGAACAAAGGAGTGAAAAGGTAGTGCCTGGGAGATTTCTTAAAAATGTCACTACTGGCTGAGTGATTACATAAGTAGAAGGGTAGTACCTCCGTGATTGAAGTAGTGCAACAATAATGCCCGGGTGATTATATAAGTGCATGACTGAAAGAGTGTATGAGTAATACCTTAGTGATTGCATGAGTGCATAGGTAGTGCCTGACTGATTGCATCAGCGCAGAGTAATATCTGAGTGATTACAGCAGTGCATATGTAGTGCCTGTTAGACCTGTCAGCCCTCTGGGTGGTCCCTCCTTATTTTTTTTTCTTTTCCTCTTTTTGCCTTCTATTTTTGTGTCCAATGTTATCTTGGGTGTTGACCATATGTCTCTGGGCGCCTCGTCACTGCTAACCAGTGCTGAGACGCAGGTGCACCTTTTCTAAAATGGTGGCTTAGGTAAGTTTCCTAAAATGGTTGCCCTGTCAGGAGTTACCTCAGAGCTTTGGCCCATAGGATAGCATATGGGGAATCTAGAACCTTCCGGCCTATTCTGGTGACTTGGGCCTAGGCTATATAAGGGTGGACACTGGGTGGCCATTTTAGGGCACTGTTGGGCTGGCTGGAGGACAGGCTGTGGTGTTAGGGAGATAGGGCGCTGAGAGGATTGACTACTCCTAGCGGTTGCTTCCTTGATGCTGTTGCTGCCCCCTACCTAGAGATCTGGCCCGCCTTAGAAATCATCCATTTGAAATCTTGCCCAGGTGTCTCCACATTAAGGAAGGGAGACCGTCACCCCCCCACTGGATTGAACCCAGACAGCTATTGGAGGACGTGTTGAATGTGGAGTGCTGTCCCCCTGAACTGAAGAAAAGACAGTGAAGAACTTTTCCCCCCCTCTCTCCTTAGCGACACCATTACTGTCGGGGATTCTGTGAGGTGGTAAATAGTGCAGGCCTGGCCAGAATTACCTGTGCTGAGGAGTGCTGGAAGGTCGTACTGCCGCTGACCCCCTTGGAGCGCCTTTGCGGGGGCGCTGTTGTGTGGAGGAGTCACCTGCTCTGTGTTGTCGAGCTGAAGGCTCCGTGAGGCCTTGGTGTGAGTTGGAGCTGGTAACACCCGCCTGTGGGGCACCGCGGCTTCCCCTCAGAGTGGGGGACTAGCGGCTGAGCCGGAGCCTGTGCAGCCGCCCCTCACTGAGGAGTTAGCGCTGTTCAGTAGTGTTCTTCCGACCGCGCAGGCCCAGTGGAGGGCTTGGCACCTTCACGGGAGAGGCGGCGCTGCGCTGTGGTGTCCTTCCTACCGCGTAGGCCCAGTAGAGGGCTTGGCACCTTCGCTGGGGAGGCGGATCTGCATCGGAGTTAAGGAGTGGCAGCCTGAAGTGATTATCGAACCTCGCAGCCTCGCCTGGGCTCTCCAACGGAAGCATCCTCTCTCCAGAGCAGGTTTAGTGTGAAGGCCTGCCTTACTTGCGCGAGGGCGGGTATTTTCACTGGGCGCGTGCCGGTCAGGAAGTAAGCTCCCCGGTGACGGCTAAAATCATTTCTGACAACCTCGAGCCTACAAGTAAGCAGGGATTTGGGGTTGGCGCGGGACACAGACTCGGGGAAATTACTACCGGGCCTAGTGGTTGGCCCAATTTCCTGTTCCCTGGTGGTAGATGTAACAGAAACCAGGCAAACTTAAACTAATAAAACCACTTCACAGAATTCAGGGTCCTGCCAATCATAAAACCCCTGCTGGACCAATACTACGGTTAATCAGAGGCCAGCGAGTTGTATGTTTCCAGCCCAAATACATGATTACTGGCCACGATTAATGCATGTTCCTGTGTCACTGGGAATACATAATTCTGGTCTCTGTTCTATTAATGCAAATACCAGTCTTACTTAAAGAAGGATGTAATTCTGTTTCATTATCAAAGTAATGTACAGTCTTGTTTCACTGAATGGAAGCCCTTTTCTTGCTGTTTGTTTTATTTAAACTGTGAAGTAACTACTGGAAGATTGAAGTACTAGGTTACTTACTGAGCTCCTTTCTTCTTGGAAAAAAAGTTTGTTAGCTAATGCAATGTGGAGCTCTATTGATGCAAATAATCAAATGTGGAAGTGCTTGATGTGTTTAGGTTTTACACTGCTAAAGGAATAAGACAATCAAAAGAGTTTTGTAAAGCATTCCAACTTTTTTCTTAATATGGTGTAGTGTCATTTTTTGAGTGGAGGTACGCTGGGATGCTGAGAGAGTGTGACGCAAGTACAGCACAAAAGCCTTGGAGTTAGGCTTTCCTACTTGTGCCAGGCTACCCTAGGTGGACCGGTGTTCCCGGGTCTAACAGTGCCTAGATCATTGGAACACTGCATTAGTGGTACTTGGGTGTTTTTATAACTGCACAAGTGTTGGGCCTAGCGAAACATAGAGCAGCAGACTTTCTTCATATTGTTAGAAGAATACATACATAAGTCTCTACGTTTTCAAATCATCATTATATCCATAAAGAAATATGTACACAATATTTGTGGAATATAGTGAAACCTAGAAACTGAGACATGTAATAGATCTGCCTGAGTTATTGCATAACTCCACGAGAAGTGCTTGGGTGATTGTATGAGTGCAAGGGTAGTGGCTAGATAATTGCAGGAGAAGATGGATAGTGACTGGCTGATTCCATGAGCACACACATAAACATTGAGTGCATCGATAAGTGTAAAAATAGCACCTGAAGGCATAGATGAGTCATGGAGTAGTACCTACGTGAATAGATGAGTACAACAGTAGGGCCTTGGTGATTCTATGACTGCAAGGGTAGTGTTTGGGTTATTACTTGACTGTATAGGTACAGCCTGCATGATTGCATGAATGCAGGGGTAATACATAACTAATGCCCTGGTGATTGCATGACTGCAGGGGTAATATCTGGGGCATCACTGGAATATATAAGAAGTGAGTAGGTGATTTTATAAGCCCATGAGTGCTGCCTGGGTGATTACAGAACAACTAAGGTACTACCTGAATGATTACAGGATGGCGAAAGTAGTGTCTGGTTGAAATTATAAGTGCTTGAGTACTGGGTAAGTGATTACATAAGTACAAAAGTAGTGCCTGTGTGATTGAAAGAGTAGAAAGATAGTGCCTGGGTGATTGAAGTACTATATACCTAATGCATTGGTGATTTCATGGGTACAGGGGTACCATCTGGAGAATTAAAGGAGTACATAGGTAACACCTGGGTGATTTCATAACAGCATGACTCTGTCTTAGTGATTACATAAGTAAACTCTTATAAAGTACCATAAAACAAATTCCTCTCCCAACATATCATAAACATAATTTTTCCAATACTACTGCTTCGCTATCCTAGCAAAACCACAGGTATAGAGCATAGATAACAGCAAAGCAACACTTCACTTATCGTTCATAAAAGCCTCACTGTATTTCTAAATCCATGTATGCATGTGTTTAAACCTTTTCCTACCAGCATCATATATAAAAATAAAGGATGATGTCATCAGTGATGTCATCAGCGATGTCATTTGAGATGTCATCAGTGATGTCATGATGTCATGAGTGAGGTCACTGACCATGTCATGAGTGATGTAATATGGGATGTCATCAGCAGTGCATTGCGGGCGCGCGAGTTATAGTTAGCTGAACTAACCCTGGCGCGTTTTCAGAGGGGGAACTAATTCCCCTTGAATACTGGGGGTCCCTGGGGCCAACTAGCCCACCAGGAACCTCCAGTATGCGCCAGGGGGCTGCGTTGCAGAGAGGTGTAAAAAGGGGCATGGCCTATTTACACGTCTCTGCAAGGCAGCCCCCTGGCGCATACTGGAGGTTCCTGGTGGGCTACTTGGCCCCCAGGGACCCCCAGTATTCAAGGGAAATGATTTCCCCCTCTGCAAACGGGCCAGGGGTGCGTTTGCAGAGTGGTGCCTTCATTTTTTGGGGGGGGATCGGCAGGGTATGCGTACCATACGCGTATCCCACGATTTTTCGCGTTTCTTTTTCTGTTTTCTTGTGCCTCGGTTCTAGGGAGGCACAAGATGGCTGCCAACACTTCCTGGTTTAGAGTGTTGACAGACAGTTTTTAGCCAAGTAGCTTGTGCTCGTAATGGTACGCGTACTGCCTCGGACGGTACGCGTACTGTACTTCGTCTATAGATATATCTATGATTTTACTTTTGATTTTCTAAGGAACTACTGAATGGATTTACACCATTTATCCAAAAGCGTAATCTGCGAACCAAACTCTACTTTTTTGCCAAATTTTGTGTAATTCCGATCAGCAGTTCAGGCTGTAGACTCACTAAAAGAACCCTATAGAAAATTGCATGGGGAAAACACGTTTTGGGACCCCCTTTTTTCTCGCCCCCCGCTTCACGAATCACCCCGAAACTTAGTTTCTATCTTTCAATGTGTGTATCAAGGGTTATATTACGCTGGGAGGAGGCCTGCCACACTTTCACAAGGATGATGTCGTCAGTGATGTCATCAGTGATGTCATTTGAGATGTCATGAGTGATGTCACTGACCATGTCATGAGTGATGTAATATGTGACGTCATCAGCAGTGCATCGCGGGTGCGTGAGTTATAGTTAGCTGAACTAACTATAACGGGGGAATTTTAAGGGTTTTGTATGAGTTAAATGTCTAGCTAACTATAACATGTGTGAAACCTATGTTTTTTTCAGTGAATTTGCAAGGTTTTTCAAATGCTAATTCCTAACTATAACGTGTGTGAAACCTATGGTTTTTCAGTGAATTTCAAAGGTTTTGTAAATGTTAATTTTTAAATGCAATAATTATTGTATTTCTTTCTTTTTATACTAATTTCCTACATTTGTATTATAAATATTTATATTTATTTTATTTTTTAAGTTATATTTTGTATTTTTAATGTAAAATAATAACAAAAGTAAATTCAAAAATATTTTTTTTATTAATTAATTTTTTTTTCAATATATTAAAATTAAATTCTATATAATTCCTTTTTCATTTTTTTTTGGTAATTTTTGGTAATCGTACAGTACGCGTACGGAGATGTCACCATCCTTTTTACATCTAATCGTACTCTGCGCGTACCTGCGCACACATTACAAATGCGATTTCAAGTTACGCGTCGCATCAACGCTTTTGTGTGACCTCATGTACGGCGTCCAGTACGCGTACGGCGTGAACGTTTCTAATTGTTTAAAAACATATTTATGTATTTAATGTACATACTAATGAAAGACATTATCCGGGATAATCAAGAAAATTGTTTTTAACTTTTAATAAGCGTATATTACTTTTAAAAACAATTACGCAAATCGCAGCAGTACGTCGTCCGTACTCGCATCGTAAGAGCAGGGTAAGCGCATCGTAAGCGTACACAAAGCCATATGACTCTAAAAGAAGAGATTTGATTGGTTCACAACACTTCCTATTTCAACTGTTGAAAGACCTCTCCCATTTTAATTTTAACCTGACCAGACAGTGGGTAGTTTGCGCGTCTGCAGCCTTTCTTATTTTTCACCTTATTTATCTTGCACTCAATCAACACATCATCCACACATACACACACCTACTTGCTGCCTTTTTTGGATGGGGTTTTCAATTATTCTTAAATTTCATATTCTGATTGAAAATCAAGGCCTTCATCGAGCCTTTTTGTTATAGCTACTACCCCGGCCGAAGGTAGTGGGAAATTTGCGCACTTGCTCCCTTTCTTGGCTGGGGTTATCCATTATTGTTCAATTTCATATTCTGATTCAAAGCGAAGGCTCTTAATCAAGCCTTTTTGTTGTAGCTACTACCCCGGCCGAAGGCAGTGGGAAATTTGCACACTTGCTGCCTTTCTTGGCTGGGGATATCAATTATTCTTGAATTTCATATTCTTCTGATTCAAAGTCAAGGCCCTTTATCGAGCCTTTTTGTTGTAGCTACTACTCCGGCCGAACACAACACGAGATGGCAGGACTATGGAAAGCATCTAAATCTACAGCACTACATGCCAAAAAGAAATGCTTACTGTGTAAGTGACATTTTCCATCTGTAAGATGTAAGATCTGTCAAAGCAGTGTATTTGGTGTGTGGTATTTGCAATGGGAATCATCTAGAAGGTGCATCACATTGTAAAGCCCTGCGCCAGAAGGAGGCTTTCCTGCGCCAGGGGGGGGTGGGGTGTTCTGGCGCAGGAACGCCTCTGAAAAGTGACTTAGTGAACTCTATAAAATGTAATTCCGTCAATTTTGGGCTTATGCTGCGTCAAAACCCTGCACCTGTTTGAAGCAGGTGTAAGGATTGACACAGCATTGTGAGCATAGGGCCCCAAAAGCATTACTGGAACTACGTTACGCTTACAACGCAAGTCAAGCAATGCGCCGCCTTCACAGCACAGATACATCACATATCTGTGCCGTTTTTGCCCCATAGTGCACCACATTGTAAATATAGTGCATCCATGGTGGTGATGTCACAGTACACAATAACTGGCATATCTCTAGGGATGTACCACTTACTGTACATCTGCTGATTAGTGTTTTAATGTAGTGAATGGATTCTTTTAGAATAGTGTATAGATAAGCACATAGTGCTGTATGGCTCACTACAATACTGAACCAGAAGTGTGATAGTGTTTTCTGGAAGATTAAGGATACAGACTGGGGAATTGAAGGCATAAAAGACAAGTTTGCCGGTGCATAGAACACTACTTGTATAGTCTATAGGGGTTTTCAGCAGTCCATACCCTAAGGCGCACTTTGGACCATGAGTACTTAGGTACTGGCTGAATGATTACAATCCTGCAAGGAGAGTGTGTGGCTGAATGTATAGCAGCTTTACTTTTACAACAGTGTATATATAAGCACATACTGCTGTATGAGTACTTGGGTACTGAGTGGATGATTACAGTTCTGCAAAGAAAGTGCATGACTGAATTTATAACAGCTTCAGTTTTACCACAGTTCATATATAAGGAAATACTGCTGAATGGCTCACTAAAATATTGAAACAGTAGAGTGAGAGTGATTGGTGAAAGTCCACAATAAAAATAATATTTATATTTTGAAGTACTATAGTAAGATGTTTGAGAGTAGAGTTGAAAAGTACTGGCTGTACAATAAGTTATATTTTCTCTGGATGGACTACAAGACAGAAAGGAAATCAAAGTAAAACAAAACAATGTGTACCACATTTACAAACCTCTTGCGGCATGTTTGCGTGCAAAGCTACCCCCCTAGAAAATTAAGTGTG
Source organism: Lissotriton vulgaris (assembly GCF_964263255.1). Lineage (NCBI taxonomy): Eukaryota > Metazoa > Chordata > Amphibia > Caudata > Salamandridae > Lissotriton > Lissotriton vulgaris. The sequence continues at coordinate 973,383,759 of NC_141694.1, forward strand.
TGGGCCTCAATGACGCCCTTCAAACCACGGAAACAACCACCCCACAGAGATTTCTATATTGTGTGAGAGAGGCTGCGTGGCTCTCCGCCTGGTGCCCTGGAGTCCACCACGTCCAGACTCGGTTGCTGCAGTGTCCATTGGAGGGGAACAGCCATTACAACGCGGTCATAAGCTTGCGTCATCGTCACCACAAAGCCATTAGCACACATATGGCTTTACCACACATGCTTTTACAACTAGTATACATTTACCACGCATGATAAAGGCATAAGCATGGTAATGGCTTTGTGGTGACTGTCACATGTTGTAATGACTGGCTTAGGTGCTTCAAATTAGTTTTTAGGTATGCGTGTGACCAAGTCTGATAAGATCGGAAGCCAAGGACAAACACTGTGGTGTCTGTGGCAGGTAATCTCATGGATCACAGAGAACGTAGGCGGGGGTAAAATGAAAGTAGCAGGTATAATAAAAATAACAGAGGAAAACTACTAAAATGGCAGAGGATGGAGTATGTAATCAACGTTTGTCGCCTCGGCAATACGTTTCAAATAAAGATAGATAGAATATGATTATTAATATATTACAAAAGTGTAGCAGCGGACGAGGCACACGGCCCGGGAGAAGAAAGCGGAAAATGTAATACCTGAAATGAAGAAAGGTTTGCTTGGAGAACTTGAAGAAAAAGAAAGAAGCGTGGGCTTGGAAACGAGGCTGCGCATGCGTAGAGAGTGCAACTGGTGCAGAAAACGGAAAGTTTTACATACTATCATAGAAATATAGCTCTTTTTTTGACCAGTAAAGTTAGTTCTGAAAAGAACTGGGTTTTTTTAGCCCCAATGCCCCCACGGTCCCAGCCGGCTCCTCGCGTCCTTCGGGACCCGGCATTGCTTTTCGTCAGAGAGAGCAGCTTACATGCTGCTCTCTCTGACGAAAAGCAATCTGCTTTCCTACTTGAAAGAGAGAGCAGGTTAACTTGCCCTCTCTTTCAAATACAAAAGCGGTTTGCTGTGGGAGAGTGGGAGCTGCAACGCTCCCGCCCTCCCATAGCAAACAGCAGTGTCCCAGAAGTAGGCACCCCGGGGCACTGCAGAAGCCGGCCCTGAAAGGTAGTGGTCCCCAGGGCCATTAAAGGCTCCAGGAAGGGGGCCACACGGCCCCCCTCCCAACATTCAAAAGCCCCGAGGGGTGGTGGTCCCCAGGGCTGGGGGGTTCATCACGGACCCCCCTATTTTCTATATTAGAGCCCCTGGGAGTTGGCGGTCCCCGGGCCATGTGGGGGGGCTTGAAACCCCGACACAGTTTTTTTAATAAAAAGAAGCCTTGGGGGTGGCGGTCCCCGGGGCTCCGGGGGGCCATGAGCCCCCCACATACATATAGTCAAAGCACCGGGGGATGGTGATCCCCAGGGCAGGGGGTCACTCTGGGCCCCCCATTATGAAAAAAAATTGCCCCTGGGATTTGGCCCCCCCCCGGGACTAATTAACAATAAAGCGTCCATAACGCGTACCATCCGCGTACCCTGGGGGGCTAACGATCCATGTGGGACCCCCTGAGCAGGCCTAGAGGTCAGGATGTTTCTATCCTCCTGCCCCCTTCGCGTGTTTTTTACAATTATTTTACTGCTTTCTCGTGACTCTGTTCTACCGAGGCAAAAAATGGCTGCCAACATTTCCTAGTTGGGAGTGTTGACAGACAGTTCACAGCCAATCAGCATGCAGCTCGTGCTCGTAATTGTACGGTTTTCGGTACACGTACTGTACGCGTACCGTACTTCGTCTCTAGATATTACTATGATTTTACTTTTGATTTTCTCAGGAACTACTGAACGGATTTACACCATTTAACAAAAAGCACAATCTGCTAACCAAACTCTACCTTTTTGCCAAATTAAGTGTAATTCCGTTCAGCCGTTCGGGCTGTAGCCCTGTCTAAAGGTCCTATGGAAAATTGCATGGGGAAAACATGTTTTGGGACCCCCCTTTTTTCTTGGCCCCCACTTGACAAATCAACCCCAAACTTTCAGGGAAGGAGCGGAGCAGAGCAGGCCATTTTTGTGGAGAATGTTGCGAAGATTCGTCCACCGGCGCCAAAGTTATTCCAAATAGAATGTTGTGGATTTCCTATGGAAACTAGGTCCTAACTATAACTACCTACTGGCGACCGCCAGTAGGTAATATATATATATATATATATATATATTATATATATATATATATATATATATATATATATATATATATATATATATATATATATATATATCCAGCTCCAAACGCCAAGTCTCAAACTGCCGCTGCTCCAAAACGAAGGGTGCGTCGTCTTAGGCGGACCGAACAAGCAAAGTCCGTAAATAATTACCAAGAACCTATACAAAAGTACAGGGAGTTGACGCCTTGTCTTTCACAAAATTGTAAAATTTATTACAAGAAACGGGTGCTGTTTCTTGTAAATAAATGTTACAGTTTTGTGCAAGACAAGGCGTCATCTCCCTGTACTTTGGTATAGGTTTGTGGTAAATATATATATATATATATATCCTTTTCGGCCAAAATCGACCTTTCTGCCAATCATGCCTCGTGATTCGGTAGATGTGTTTAGCGACAGAGTGATTGGTGAATTGAAAGCACTTAATAGGAAAGTCTTGAGTCAGAAGAATCAATTCAAATACAACGATCAACAATACCACAGACTTGTGAGCAAACTACAAAAGAATAAAGATATTATCATCAAAAATGCTGATAAGGGAGGAAACACAGTGCTTTGGTCTACTAAGGATTATATCACTGAAGCCCAGAGACACCTTAATGACACTTCTTGTTACCGTGCTACTTCCCAGTTTGCGATGAACAAATGCAATGAGTCAACACGCAAACAAATACACACATGGAAACGAAAAGGTTTGCTCACTAAGGACAAATGTAATTTTCTGGTAAAAGATCATCCCATTACTCCGGTGTTATATTTTCTTCCGAAAATTCACAAACAGGTAACACCCACTCCAGGTCGTCCGATTATAGCTGCCATAGGTAGTAACAACGAAAACCTCTCCAAGTATATAGACTACTTTTTGCAACCTTACATGCAGAATCTTCCGTCCTTTGTTAAGGACACCACTGACTTTCTAACTAAACTCATGACAGTGGAATGGAATGCGGATTTACTATTCTTGATAATGGATATCGAATCTCTTTACACGTCGATACACCATCAACACGGCATGAACGCGTGTAAACATTATTTGGACAGACGTGATATTTGTTTTCGTGAGCACAACATCATGTTAATGGAAATGTTAAATATCTGCCTAACTACTAATTTTTTCAAGTTTCAGGGACAGATATATGAACAACTCAGAGGCGTGGCGATGGGCTCGTGTTTCTCCCCCAGCTACTCATGCTTGCATGTTGGCTGGTGGGAGGAACGGGAACTCAAAACCACACATCGCCATTGGTTACCTTACATCAAGCACTATTGGCGTTTTATAGATGACGTCTGCATCATCTGGCAGGGCTCAGCAAATGATGCTGAAATGTTTGTTGAGGAGAATAATAGGAATTCCTTTAATCTTAAATTCACCTCCAGCATTACAATTAACTCAGCCGAATTTCTGTATGTCAACATTTTCATTAAAAATAACCAAATTGAAACCTGCCTGCACAGAAAGGCCACTGCAGGCAATTCAATTTTACATGCTCACAGTTCTCACCCTGCCCACACGATTCGTAGTGTCCCCTATGGCGAGTTCATTCGAATCTGCAGAATATGCAGCGAAAATGACACCTTGGAGAAATGTCTCAATGAAGCTAGACAACGTTTCATTCATAGGAGATATTCTGACTTCATTCTTGACAAGGCTCTCCACAAAGCTCGCGCTATTGAGCGTAAAACACTTCTGATGCCCAAAACTCCTATCAGCTCCACTGATGAAAGCACTGTGCGCCTTATAACCAACTATAGTACACAGGAGCATAAAATCAGGAGCATCATCACCTCTGAATGGCCTATAATCCTCACGGATGTCATTCTTGGACCTATACTACCTAGGAGTCCTAATATTACATTCAGAAGATCACCAAGTATGCGTGATGCATTAGATAGATCTATGCCCGAAGATCCACCTAAAAAGAGTTTAACCAGCAAGACAGGATTCTTCCGGTGCACTTCGTGCAGAGCTTGTACCTTTGCCAAGAATAGTACTCATTATTTTACAGCATTTTGCTCCACACCTGTCCCTATTCGTGAATACCTCACTTGTAGATCAGAATTTGTTGTGTACAAACTGAAATGCACATGCAACCTGGAGTACATTGGAAGTACCAAACTTCCGGTACACCAGAGGATATTGCAGCACATCCGCGCAATTGTCAATAGCGACAACAACTACCCTGTCCGCGACACTTTCGCGCTGTCCATGATAAAAAATTGAGGGATCTCGAATATACAGTTTTGTGCTCAGTACCTCAACCCGGACGGGGAGGTGACAGGATGAAACTTCTTCGGCAGAAAGAATCTCATTTAATTTTGGCCTTAGACACCAAGGCACCTAATGGTTTAAACTTGACCAAAGATCTGAGCAATTTCTTATAATCTGTATAGGGACAGTATGAGATGTTATTTCTTTCTGTATTATATACGCGAGTTTTCTGATGTGGTGTAGACTATCATTGAGCGGCTGGCCGGCTGGCTAGCCTACATTTGTACATACTTTGTTTAGGTGTTTCTCATTCCATTTATATTGAAATACGTATTATGTGGAGTTTTACACCTGCTTGCAAAGTTTCCTGCTATGTTATTATGTTCTTCCTGTCAGGCCATTTTGACCTTAGCTGTGACCATTCTTATGATTTTTTTCTTTTCTTACTTTTTTCTGTCACCATTCATTTCTGTTATATTTCTTTACGCTTTCTTCCACATGTTTTGTTATATTCTATTTTTGGTTTAATTTTTAATTTTCTTGATATGATGGTTTGGTCCCGTATTCGTTTTAATAATTGGTATGTTAAGCACTTCACTAGTTGTGATTCTTAGCTGCTTAATTCAGTTTAGCAGGATAATATTACTTTGTGGCACCTTGTCAACAGTAACTTGTTTTTCATTGGCACTATGTCTTCATTTGGCTTGTTTATAATGACAGTAATAATATAACCTTATGTTGGTTTCTTAGGCACTTGCCGTCACTGTTATTTGTAAATACACAGCTCCTTCTAGAATCATAACAAAACATTTAGTATTAATACTCGCTACATGTAGTGCGTTTAAATTCATGTATTCATTTGTGACCCAGTACGTTTCAGCATTCATAATGATACATTTTGTGTTATTTTGTTTCCACATTGTGTTTAGATTTTAGTCCTTCTTTTGTTTTTATTAACTGGAGAAGGCGTGTAACATTAGTGGTGTTTATTGAAGCCCTTTGTTTATGTTTAGTATATAAACACTTTTTTTGTTTCTGGCGCGCTATGTGATCAAGCTCTCTTGTAGAGTGAAACGCGTCATCTGTATTAAAAAATACGTCTTCCCTGCTTTCCATTGTGGATTTACTTCTTTGAGGCTGCATTTGATTTGCTGGTTTCGAGGCGTTGTGAGGTCCCGACCGTTGGTTCCTGTACTGTGCTGGAACTTGGACTGCTTTCTTCATATATATATATATATATATATATATATATATATATATATATATATTACCTACTGGCGGTCGCCAGTAGGTAGTTATAGTTAGGATAATTTTCAATGTTAAATCTCAACATTCTATTTTGAATAACTTTGGCGCCGGTTGACGAATCTGCCTGAAATTTTCAGGAAAATGGTCTCATGGCGGTCCGGTCCTTCCCTGAAAGTTTGGGGGGGATTCGTCAAGCGGGGGCCGAGATAAAAGGGGGGTCCCAAAACGCGTTTTCCCCATGTTAATTTCCATAGGGCGGTCGATTTCACTTTTAGCCCGAACGGCTGAATGGATTTCCACCAAACTTGGCAAAATTGTAGGGACTGGTAGCCCGATGTGCCTTTGCTATGTCTCAAGATATGTGCTCCAGTGGATTTTGAGTAATTAAGGTTCAAAAAAATATATATATCTATAGCAGCGCTCCGGTAAGCGCACCGGTACGCGCACCGGGCGCGTCACGCGACTTGCGCGGAGAAAGCTGATTGGCTCTGGGGTGTCTGTAAACATTCTAAACAGTCCGGAGCGGCCGCCATCTTGTGTCTCGGTAGGATCGAGACACAAGAGGTGGCCAAAACAAAGGGGGAAATGACCATAAGGGGGCAGAGTAGACCCCCTTTGACCCCCTAGGTTTGATGTGGGGGCCATAAAAGGGCCCCACGGGGCAAAAAAAAAAAAAAAAAAATTTTTGATTTTCGCGGGGTGAGCGCCCGGTACGCGCACCGGTAAGCGTACCGGGGAGTGTACCATGGGGAAAAAGAATGACAGTTTTAAAAGTAGCTGATTAGAAAAAAAAATGTTTAGTTGTTTTTTTTATATATACACATACATATATATAAATGCATATGCACATATATATATGCATATATGTCTATATGTGTGCGTGTAGAGAGAGGTAGAGAGGTAGAGGTGTAGAGGTAGAGAGGTAGAGAGGTAGAGAGTAGAGAGTGAGTAATAGAGAGTAGAGAGTGAGTAGTAGAGAGTAGTAGAGAGCAGTAGAGAGAGTAGCAGAGTGAGTAGTAGAGAGTAGTAGAGTGAATAGTAGAGTGAGTAGTAGAGAGTAGTAGAGAGTGAGTAGTAGAGACTGAGTAGTAGAGAGTAGTAGAGAGTAAGTAGTAGAGTGAGTAGTAGAGAGCAGTAGAGAGTGAGTAGTAGAGAGTGGGAGAGAGTAAGTAGTAGAGAGTAGTGGAGAATATTCCAAAGTTTGGCACAGCACCACTTTCACAATGAGTCCAATCAAATCATATCACTTAGAGTACTTATTGAAGCGCTGAATCTTGGTGTATATTCAAATGCTTTTATTTTCCTTAAGTTTATGTACCACAGCCAGCCGAAACGTTTCGTTCTGTACAACAGAACTTCTTCAGGGCGTTCTTATTTCCTTCAAGTTATGTCGGTATCCCGTTGTCATATAACTAGATATTTCTTCCAAATGTTAGACGAGACATAAGTATATTCTTATTAAAAGTGACTAGGTATCAATTTTACCCACACAATTCGGGCAGACTTGAGTAATTTATAGCATCCTCAAAGTCAGTCTTTCAAAAATTCCAAAGTATAGGACATGATAATCCAAATCCAAATGTTTCTCAAGAAAAGTCATTTACAATCGTTCGGAATATCGGTGTTTGGGCAGATATGATCCAGGGACCCCCAGTATGCAAGGGGAATTAGTCCCCCCTCTGCAAAGGCGCCAGTGGCCTGCATTGCAGAGAGGTGTAACAAGGGTGTGGCCTCATTACACTTCTCTGCAATGCAGCTCCCTCGTGCATACTGGAGGCTCCTGGTGGACTAGTTGACCCCAGGGACCCCCAGTATGCAAGGGGAATTAGTTCCCCCTCTGCAAACGCGGCAGTGGGCTGCGTTGCAGAGAGGTGTAACAAGGGGCATAGTCTCATTACACCTCTGCAATGCAGCCCCAGGCGCATACTGGAGGTTCCAGGTGGGCTAATAGGCCCCCAGGGGCCCCCAGTATGCAAGGGGAATTAGTTTCCCCTCTTCAAACATGCACGGGGGCTGCGTTGCAGAGAGGTGTAAAAAGGGTTGTGGCTTCATTACACCTCTCTGCAATGCAGTCCCCTGGCGCATACTGGAGATTCCTGGTGGGCTTTCAGGTCTTATATAGTTAGGAATTAGCATTAAAAAAACCTTTGAAATTCACTGAAAAAACCACAGGTTTCACACCAGTTATAGTTAGGAATTAGCATTTAAAAAACCTTTGAAATTCACTGAAAAAACCATAGGTTTCACACCAGTTATAGTTAGGAATTAGCATTTAAAAAACCTATTAAATTCACTGACAAAACCAGTTATAGTTAGCTGGAAATTTTACTGATATAAAACCAATGAAATTCCACGTTATAGTTAGTTGGACTCACTATAACTTGCGCGTGCAATGCACTGCTGATGACGTCACATATTACATCACTCATGACATGGTCAGTGACATCACTCATGACATCACTGATGACACCATCCTTGTGACATAGTGACAGACCTCCTTTCAGTGTAATGTAACCCTTGAAACACATATTCAAAAATAGAAACTGAAATTTAAAAAAAAATGGAGATACCCATATCAGTTACAACAAGCAATTCAGTAATTCCACCATCTATATGCACATCCAGTCATTCACCAACAGTTCTATATAGTCACTCATACATATACTCACTTATCATATGAAGTGATACACCTATACATCCTGTTACACACCGACAGTCATCCAAAAGTTACTCACACACATACTCACACGTGCAAATAAACTATTGAACATCCATTTATTTGAATATAGAGTTATACACACACTTCCACCTTACTTGTATTGAAAATTACACATATTTATTCTCTTAAACAATCACTTATAGAAACACATACTTATTTAAACAGGAACTCTTACAATCTCTTACTCTCACATATACTCACTTATATACATCAATATTCACATATACTAGATTAAAACATATGTAGTTACTGATAAAGACACTAGTGAGACAGTCATTCACTCACTAACAAACACATATACACACTCATCCATCCATACAGTCCTGCACATATGCTGTCTTCAAAACACATACAAACAGCGAGTCAGTCACTCATGCATCTATGTGCTAAGTAATACCCCCACCAAACCATATAGACACTCATACTGATACTAAGAGAAACATCTAATAACCCATATACATACGCATGTAGCTACTTACCAACACATGTAGCCACTTATAAACAAAGTGAAACAATAATATATATATTTAAATATTTAAACATTACTCACTAATATTTATTTTTCAGAAAGACACATATTCACTGGATGGTGTCATCAGTGATGTCATGAGTGATGTCACTGACCATGTCATGAGTGATGTAATATGTGACGTCATCAGCAGTGCATTGCACGCGCAAGTTATAGTGAGTCCAACTAACTATAACGTGGAATTTCATTGGTTTTATATCAGTAAAATTTCCAGCTAACTATAACTGGTTTTGTCAGTGAATTTAATAGGTTTTTTAAATGCTAATTCCTAACTATAACTGGTGTGAAACCTATGGTTTTTTCAGTGAATATATATATATATATATATATATATATATATATATATATATATATATTTATATATATATATATATATATATATATATATATATATATATATATATATATATATATATATATATACTGTTCCACAAGTTGCTCTTTTGGATTGCACTCCCAACAAGATTTTCAAAAGCACTGGAACATCCTTTGTGATGCACAAGAAAATTAATACGATTCAGAAAAGGGGGTGGTGATGAACAGAGTGTCTGAATTAAGCAGACCACTCTTACCCAGTCCAAAGATCAGGGCTTGATCCATCACCGTTATTTATCTCACTGCCCCATCCCAGCTCAGAACCTGGCTATATGCAAATCAGTCTGTCCCTGGCCCAGTGCATCATGGGAACAGGGCAGACTGAACTACCAAGCCAATTCTTCACCAGAAAGGAGACAAGCTACCGGGGACCGGTTTCTGGCATTTCAGCCGTCTTCGGCCCGGCTTGCTTGAATCCTGATGGAGCAGTGAGAAAGGGACTCATGTCTGAGTATACCCTGCCACACCTATAGTGGCCAAAAACGATTCAGAAAAGGGGGTGGTGATGAACAGAGTGTCTGAATTAAGCAGACCACTCTTACCCAGTCCAAAGATCAGGGCTTGATCCATCACCGTTATTTATCTCACTGCCCCATCCCAGCTCAGAACCTGGCTATATGCAAATCAGTCTGTCCCTGGCCCAGTGCATCATGGGAACAGGGCAGACTGAACTACCAAGCCAATTCTTCACCAGAAAGGAGACAAGCTACCGGGGACCGGTTTCTGGCATTTCAGCCGTCTTCGGCCCGGCTTGCTTGAATCCTGATGGAGCAGTGAGAAAGGGACTCATGTCTGAGTATACCCTGCCACACCTATAGTGGCCAAAAACGATTCAGAAAAGGGGGTGGTGATGAACAGAGTGTCTGAATTAAGCAGACCACTCTTACCCAGTCCAAAGATCAGGGCTTGATCCATCACCGTTATTTATCTCACTGCCCCATCCCAGCTCAGAACCTGGCTATATGCAAATCAGTCTGTCCCTGGCCCAGTGCATCATGGGAACAGGGCAGACTGAACTACCAAGCCAATTCTTCACCAGAAAGGAGACAAGCTACCGGGGACCGGTTTCTGGCATTTCAGCCGTCTTCGGCCCGGCTTGCTTGAATCCTGATGGAGCAGTGAGAAAGGGACTCATGTCTGAGTATACCCTGCCTCACCTATAGTGGCCAAAAACGATTCAGAAAAGGGGGTGGTGATGAACAGAGTGTCTGAATTAAGCAGACCACTCTTACCCAGTCCAAAGATCAGGGCTTGATCCATCACCGTTATTTATCTCACTGCCCCATCCCAGCTCAGAACCTGGCTATATGCAAAACAGTCTGTCCCTGGCCCAGTGCATCATGGGAACAGGGCAGACTGAACTACCAAGCCAATTCTTCACCAGAAAGGAGACAAGCTACCGGGGACCGGTTTCTGGCATTTCAGCCGTCTTCGGCCCGGCTTGCTTGAATCCTGATGGAGCAGTGAGAAAGGGACTCATGTCTGAGTATACCCTGCCACACCTATAGTGGCCAAAAACGATTCAGAAAAGGGGGTGGTGATGAACAGAGTGTCTGAATTAAGCAGACCACTCTTACCCAGTCCAAAGATCAGGGCTTGATCCATCACCGTTATTTATCTCACTGCCCCATCCCAGCTCAGAACCTGGCTATATGCAAATCAGTCTGTCCCTGGCCCAGTGCATCATGGGAACAGGGCAGACTGAACTACCAAGCCAATTCTTCACCAGAAAGGAGACAAGCTACCGGGGACCGGTTTCTGGCATTTCAGCCGTCTTCGGCCCGGCTTGCTTGAATCCTGATGGAGCAGTGAGAAAGGGACTCATGTCTGAGTATACCCTGCCACACCTATAGTGGCCAAAAACGATTCAGAAAAGGGGGTGGTGATGAACAGAGTGTCTGAATTAAGCAGACCACTCTTACCCAGTCCAAAGATCAGGGCTTGATCCATCACCGTTATTTATCTCACTGCCCCATCCCAGCTCAGAACCTGGCTATATGCAAATCAGTCTGTCCCTGGCCCAGTGCATCATGGGAACAGGGCAGACTGAACTACCAAGCCAATTCTTCACCAGAAAGGAGACAAGCTACCGGGGACCGGTTTCTGGCATTTCAGCCGTCTTCGGCCCAGCTTGCTTGAATCCTGATGGAGCAGTGAGAAAGGGACTCATGTCTGAGTATACCCTGCCACACCTATAGTGGCCAAAAACGATTCAGAAAAGGGGGTGGTGATGAACAGAGTGTCTGAATTAAGCAGACCACTCTTACCCAGTCCAAAGATCAGGGCTTGATCCATCACCGTTATTTATCTCACTGCCCCATCCCAGCTCAGAACCTGGCTATATGCAAATCAGTCTGTCCCTGGCCCAGTGCATCATGGGAACAGGGCAGACTGAACTACCAAGCCAATTCTTCACCAGAAAGGAGACAAGCTACCGGGGACCGGTTTCTGGCATTTCAGCCGTCTTCGGCCCGGCTTGCTTGAATCCTGATGGAACAGTGAGAAAGGGACTCATGTCTGAGTATACCCTGCCACACCTATAGTGGCCAAAAACGATTCAGAAAAGGGGGTGGTGATGAACAGAGTGTCTGAATTAAGCAGACCACTCTTACCCAGTCCAAAGATCAGGTCTTGATCCATCACCGTTATTTATCTCACTGCCCCATCCCAGCTCAGAACCTGGCTATATGCAAATCAGTCTGTCCCTGGCCCAGTGCATCATGGGAACAGGGCAGACTGAACTACCAAGCCAATTCTTCACCAGAAAGGAGACAAGCTACCGGGGACCGGTTTCTGGCATTTCAGCCGTCTTCGGCCCGGCTTGCTTGAATCCTGATGGAGCAGTGAGAAAGGGACTCATGTCTGAGTATACCCTGCCACACCTATAGTGGCCAAAAACGATTCAGAAAAGGGGGTGGTGATGAACAGAGTGTCTGAATTAAGCAGACCACTCTTACCCAGTCCAAAGATCAGGGCTTGATCCATCACCGTAATATTTTTGTCCACCCTAAGCGTGGAAGGGTATTCTCAGATGTGAGACCCTTGCTCATTGCACCATCAGGATTCAAGCAAACTGGGCCGAAGACGGCTGTAATGCCAGAAACCGGTCCCCGGGAGCTTGTTTCCTTCCCAGTGTAAGAATTGGCTTTTGTAGTTTGGTTTGCCCTGTTCCCATCATGCACTGGGACAGGAACAGACTAATTTGCATACAGCCAGGTTCTGAAACTGGGATGGTGCAGTGAGCTAAAAAACGGTGTTGGATCTAGCCCTGATCTCTTGACTGGGTGAGAGCTTTCTGCTTAATTCAGAGACTCTGTCCCTCACCACCCCTTGTTGTAAATACAAGAAAATTAATAAGCACATGCCTTGCCTGACGCGTTTCAGAGTAAACACCCTTTCTTCAGAGGCAGCATGTCAAACAAAGTTCTTTCCGTTTTCACTCCAACTTGTAAATCCCCTCTAATTAATATCCTGCCCAGCTGGGCCTGGATGCAATGAATCATAGGAGTTGGATTCGTTGTTGGGAGTGCAATCCAAAAAGGCAACAGTCTGCTTTTTTTCAAATTACCCCCGGGGGACCAAATCCTGGGGGCATAGTAAAAAAGAAGTGTGGGGGGGCCCCAATCCCCCCCACACTGTCCCGGGGACCACCACCCCTGGGGCAAAGTAATTATGTTACACCTCTCTGCAACGCAGCCCCCTGGCGCATACTGGAGGCTCATTGTGGACTAGTTGGCCCCAGGGACCCCCAGTATGCAAGAGGAATTAGTTCCCCCTCTGAAAAAGCGCCAGCGGGTTGCATTGCAGAGAGGTGAAAAAAGGGGCGTGGCCTCATTACACCTCTCTGCAATGCAGCCACTGGCGCATACTGGAGGTTCCATGTGGGCTAGTTGACCCCCATGGACCCCCAGTATGCAAGGGTATTTAGTTCCCCCTCTGCAAACGCGCCAGGTGGCTGCATTGAAGAGAGGTGTAAAAAGGGGCATGGCCTCATTACACCTCTCTGCAATGCAGCCCCCGGCGCATACTGGAGATTCCTGGTGGGCTAGTTGGCCCCCAGGGACCCCAGTATGGAAGGGGAATTAGTTCCCCATCTGCAAACGTGCCTGGGGGCTGCGTTGCAGAGAGGTGTAAAAAAGGGCTTGGCCTCATTACACCTCTCTGCAACACAGCCTCCTGGGACATACTGGAGGTTCCTGGTGGTCTAGTTGTCCCCAGGGACCCCAGTATGCAAGGGAACTTAGAACACTCTACAGGCGTGTTTGCACAGTGGTGAAGGTAGGAGGCGGGGCTTGAGGTGATGTGAGTGCAAACATGCCCTGAGGCGCATTTTAAGTTGGGGAATTAATTCATGTTCAATCCAGAGGTCCCCTAGTGGGCAACTAGTCCAACAGGTATCTCCAGTAAGCGCATCGGAGCTGTGTTGCAGACTGTTTAAAAAGGGGGCGTACCCTTTGAACACCTCTCTGCAACACAGCTGCCTGGCGCATACTGGAGGTACCTAGTGTTCTCCGTAATTTTGCCTGCACAGCGCTTAGTAGCCTGAATCTCGTATAGCGCTTTCCTTTGCTGTCCTGCACTATTCTTGCCCTCATAGCGCTCCAGTGTCAGTATTGCCCTCATTGTTGGGAACCCTCGCAGCATTTGTTGACCAGAGCGCCATTTGGTGTTTATTTTCGGCCCGTCCCAGACCCTCCCTGCACCTCGCTCCCGCCTCCCACCCGCCCCTCCCACGCTCCGCCCCCTCCACTATCCATTTATGGACAGATGGTCCCACGCGCAGCGTCCACGCGCTACGGCCTCGCCGAAGGTGCGCCAAAGGTAAGCCCGTCTACGCCCGTCCGCGCCTGGACCGCGCCCAGCGCCAGACCCCCTGCCCCTCGCGCTCCCCAGCCCTCCCGCATTAGCTATGATGCCGCCGCCCTCCTAGCCCTCAACCCCAGTCGCGCCCCCACCTGCGTCCAAGCCGCTCCTGGACACACCCATGGACCTTTCTCCTGCTACTCCTGCAAATTCAGCGGTACCGACAACTTCTCCGCTACGACCACACCACAGATTCCCGACCCCAACCACCTACAATGCATCCTTCTCAACACCCGATCGGTGCACAGGCACGCCATTGACCTATGGAACCTACTAGACACCTTCTCTCCAGACGTCGCCTTCCTTACGGAAACATGGATGAATGCTTCCTCCGCACCAGACATCACCATTGCCATCCCTGAAGATTATAAGATTACCCGCAAAGACCGTACCAGCCACACAGGAGGAGGAATCGCTATCGTCCATAAGAAATCTATCCGCATCTCAACCAGCTCTGACGCCAACCTCGCCAACTCCGAACACCTTCACTTCCAGATCCACATCGACCCCAAAACAACACTCAGAGGCACTCTCCTCTACAGACCACCAGGACCCCGCGCAAAATTCAGTGAAGACATCACGGACTTCATCTCTCCACACGCGCTCCCCTCCAAAGACTATATTCTTCTGGGAGACCTCAACTTTCACCTTGAAAAGTTAAACGACCACAACACCACCACCCTCGTGGACAACCTCGCCAACCTCGGACTTAAACAACTAGTCACTTCCCCCACCCACATCGCAGGTCACACACTCGACCCCATCTTCACTTCCAGCAACCACGTCTCCTTCAGCCACACTACGGATCTCCTGTGGACCGACCACAGCTGCGTTCACTTCACCTACAACAAGCCGAAACCCATCATCCACTCCCAACCTACCCTGCAAAGAAACTGGAACAAAATCACCATGGACCAAATCTCCGCATCGCTCCTTCGAAACTCCCCAGCCCTCTCTTCTAACGCCAACGAAGCCGCCGCCAACCTCACCATATGGTTATCCAACACCGCCGACACCTTAGCACCACTGAAAAAACGTCAAAGCAAACCTGGCAGCAAGAAAGCCTCATGGTTCAACGATGATCTCAAGAAGTCCAAGAAACTCTGCCGCTCCCTTGAAAAGGCCTGGAAAAAAGACCCAACCACCAGCACCAAGGACGCCTTCAAAAGCGCCACCCGCACTCACCGAACCGAAAAGCCAAGAAAAAAGCATTCAAGGATCGACTTGACAACAACGCCCACAACAGCAAGGAACTTTTCAACATCGTCAAGGAATTTTCCAATCCCTCGGCCAACTCCAACGACATCACCCCCTCTCAAACCCTCTGCGACTCCCTAGCCTCTTTTTTCCACAACAAGATTGCAGACATCCACAACAGCTTCGACAACCAACCCGGAAACCAACCCACCCTACCATCTGCTGACCATCTTCCCCCCGTGAACACCCTTAACGCCTGGAATCCAATCTCCACTGAGGACACAATCCGCCTGATGAATTCCATCCACTCAGGATCCCCACAGACCCATGCCCTCACCACATCTTCAACAAAGCAGACTCCGTCATAGCACCGCACCTTCGAGACGTCATCAACTGCTCCTTCAACTCCGCTACCTTCCCAGAAGACTGGAAACACGCTGAACTCACCGCCCTTCTGAAAAAACCAACAGCGGACCCCACCGAACTCAAAAATTACCGCCCCATCTCGCTTCTTCCATTCCCGGCCAAAGTCATCGAGAAAGCCATCAACAACCAGCTCGCCGCCTTCCTCGAAGCCAACAAATCCCTCGACCCCTCACAATCTGGCTTCCGAGCAAAACACAGCACTGAGACCGCCCTCATCGCAGCAACAGACGACATTCGAACTCTACTGGACAATGGAGACACAGTCGCCCTCATCCTCCTCGACCTCTCTGCAGCATTCGATACAGTCTGCCACAGCACCCTTCTACAGCGCCTCAAAAACATCGGAATACAAGGAAAAGCACTTGAATGGATCACCTCCTTCCTCTCCGGAAGAACACAGAGAGTCCGCCTCCCACCATTCAAGTCCGAGGCCACCGAAGTCATCTGTGGCGTACCACAAGGATCCTCACTCAGTCCCACCCTCTTCAACGTATACATGAGCCCCCTCGCGGCCATCGCACGCCAACACAACCTCAACATCATCTCCTACGCGGATGACACCCAACTGATCCTATCACTCACCAAAGACCCCAACACTGCCAAAACTAACCTACACGAAGGAATGAAAGAAGTTGCCGAATGGATGAAACTAAGCCGTCTGAAACTGAACTCAGACAAAACAGAAGTCCTCATCTTAGGTACATCCCCCTCTGCTTGGGACGACTCCTGGTGGCCGGAAGCCCTCGGAAAAGCACCCATCCCGACAGACCACGCACGGAACCTTGGCGTCATCCTGGATTCTTCACTCTCAATGAACAGACAAGTCAGCGCCGTATCCTCTTCCTGCTTCAACATTCTTCGCATGCTCAGAAAAACATTTCGCTGGATCCCCTCCGAAACAAGGAAAACAGTCACCCACGCTCTGGTCACGAGCCGACTGGACTACGGAAACACCCTCTACGCAGGTACCACCGCTAAACTCCAGAAGAAACTCCAACGAATCCAAAACGCCTCAGCCAGGCTCATACTAGACATCCCACGCAACGAACACATCTCTGGTCACCTTAAAGACCTCCACTGGCTACCCGTCAATAAGAGGATCACTTTCCGACTGCTTACCCACGCACACAAATCACTCTACGACATCGGACCAGACTGCCTCAACTCTCGACTGTCCTTCTACACCCCCTCCCGCCAACTACGTTCTTCCAGCCAAGCCCTCGCCAATGTACCTCGCATCAACAAGACCACCATGGGAGGCAGATCCTTTTCATACCTGGCTGCTAAAACATGGAACTCACTCCCCGCTTACCTTCGCCTCACCCAGAACCACCTAGCGTTCAGAAAGCAGCTTAAAACGTGGATATTTGACAAATAATCCTCCTCCCCTTCCTAAGCGCCTTGAAACCCGATGGGTATGTAGTGCGCTATACAAATTTTATGACTTGACTTGACTTGACAGTGGGCTAGTTGGCTCACAGGGGACTTCAGGATTGAAGAGGAATTAATTCCCCAATCTAAAACGCACCACAGGGCATGTTTGTACACATGTTACCTCAGGCCCCGCCCGCTTCCTTCACTATTGAGCAAAATATTCCTGTAAATTCTGCCGAGCTACGAATTCCTATTTACTCACCTGTTATCACAAGAAACGTCAGTGCTGCATCTTTGAGCGCACTACTGATCCTGTAAAGTAATTCTAACCATACTTACAGTAACTTGAATTTACTTCCATAGGCTAACATTAATTGGTTTCACCTGGAAATTTTTCTAAGTGTGGAGTTGAGGAACTTAAAAAAATTCCTCTAAAATCAGCCAAACTACGAATTCCGATTTACTCACATGTTATCAGGAGAGACCTCAGTGAAATGAAATGAAATGAAATGAAATAGGATTTATAAAGCGCATGGCTGCCCGTAAGCGTCCCAGTGCTGGTGAGTGTGCTAAATGAAGAAAATAGGAAGGATTTAAGGAAATAGCCAAGTTTTCAGCAGTTTACGGAAAGGCAGATGTTTGGGCTGGGCCTGAATGGCAGGTGGTAACGAGTTCCACAGATTGGAGGCGATATAAAAAAAAAGACGTCCCCCGATCGGGCTCTCTTGATCCTGGGCATTGAAGCCAGGTGAAGATGAGTGGACCGAAGGGCTCTGTTAGTTTTGTAGGGCACAATGAGATCCTTCAGAATAGATGGGGCATTGCCATAGAAGATTTTATGAGTGGTACATAGAGATTTAAAATACACTATTTCCTGTATAGGCAGCCAGTGAAGTGAACTGAGAGCGGGTTTTGCTGAACAGCGGTTCCCGGTGCCCGTAAGAAGCCTTGCAGCTGTATTTTGGACAACTTGTAATTTGGCAGTTACTTTCTTGGGAACCCCAAGATACAGGGCATTGCCATAATTAATAATAATAAGCTGCATCTTTCAGCTCACTACTATTCCTGAAAAGTAAATTTAACTGTACTTACCAGTAACCTGAATTTCCTTCCATAGGATATCATTGCCTGATGTATTAAATATAAATAAATTAAAAAAATATTAAATAAAAAAACAAACTACTATTTCAATATTTTTAAAAATATATGTTTTTCAAATTATATAAAAAATATGTAATGTAATTTAAAAAATAAAATATCTAAAAATAAATAATTTAAAATAATGTAGTAAAGCAGTATAAAAAATATAATTAATACATTTAAAAATTATCATTTACAAAACCTTTGAAATTCACTGAAAAAACCGTAGGTTTCAGCCACGTTATAGTTAGGAATTAGCATTTAAAAAACCTTAGAAATTCACTGAAAAAAACATAGGTTACAGCCACGTTATAGTTAGGAATTAGCATTTAAAAAACCTTAGAAGTTCACTGAAAACAACAAAGGTTACACACACATTATAGTTAGGAATTAGCATTCAAAAAACCTTAGAAATTCACTAAAAAACCATAGGTTTCACACATGTTATAGTTAGCTGGACATTTAACTCATACAAAACCATTGAAATTCCCCCGTTATAGTTAGTTCAGCTAACTATAACTCACGCGCCCGCAATGCACTGCTGATGACATCACATATTACATCACTCATGACATGGTCAGTGATATCACTCATGCCATCACTGATGACATCTCAAATGACATCACTGATGACATCACTGATTACATCATCCTTGTTAAAGCGTCGCAGACCTCCTCTCACCCTAATATAACCTTTGATACGCACATTCAAAAATAGAAACTAAAATTTTCAAAAAAATGGGGATACCAATACCAGTTACAACAACCTATTCAGTAATTCCAACATTTAGATACACATCCACTCATTTACCAACAGTTCTATATAGTCACTCACACATGTACTCACTCATCATATGTACTCATACACCTATACATCCTGTTACACACCGACACTCATCCATAAAGTTAATCACACTCATATTCACACATGCAAATAAACTATCGAACATCCATTTATTTGCATATACAGCTATACACACATCACTACACTTACTTTTACAGAAACGCACACATACTCACTCTCTTAAACAATCACTTATAGAAACACATACTTATTTATACAGGAACTCTTCCAATCTCTCACTCTCACATATAATCACTTATATACATCAATACTCACATATAGTAGATTAAAACATATGTAGTTACTCATAAAGACACTATTGAGACAGTCATTCACTCACTAACACACCCATACACACACTCATCCACCCATATAGTCCTGCACACATTCTGTCTTCAAAAAACACACAGTGAGTCAGTCATTCATGCATCTATGTGCTAAGTAATACCCTCCACCGAACCATACAGACACTCATATTGATACTCAAAAAAACAACTAATAATACATATAGACACTCATGTAGCTACTCACCAACCCATGCATCCACTTATAGACAAAGTGAAACACTGATACAGATATTTACATATTTAAACATTATTCGCTAATAAATGTATTCACTAAGATACACTTAATAAGTCAGTTATACAATCAATTTTACAAAAACATCCATTTAGACACTAATTTACCCATTTATTCTTCCATTGACCTTTAGATATACATATGTCAAAAATATTTATTTTTCAGAAAGACACAATCAATCAATCAATCAATCAAAGCATTTATATAGCGCACTACTCACCCGGAGGGTCTCAAGGCGCTAGGGGGGGGGGGGGGGGTCCGCTACTGCTCGAACAGCCAGGTCTTGAGCTGCTTCCTGAAGGCAAGGTGGTCCTGGGTCAGGCGGAGGTGGGTCGGGAGGGAGTTCCAAGTCTTGGCGGCCAGGTAGGAGAAGGACCTTCCTCCTGTTGTGGCTCTTCGGATGCGGGGGATGGCGGCGAGGGCGTGGCCGGTCGATCAAAGCTGGCGTGTGGGAGCGTGGAAGTTGAGGATGATGTCATCAGTGATGTCATTTGAGATTTCATCAGTGATGTCATGAGTGATGTCACTGACCATGTCATGAGTGATGTAATATGTGACGTCATCAGCAGTGCATTGTGGGCGCGTGAGTTATAGTTAGCTGAACTAACTATAACGGGGGAATTTCAATGATTTTGTATGAGTGAAATGTCCAGCTAACTATAACATGTGTGAAACCTATGGTTTTTTAGTGAATTTCTAAGGTTTTTTTAAATGCTAATTCCTAACTATAACTTGTGTGAAACCTATGGTTTTTTTGTGAACTTCTAAGGTTTTTTAAATGCTAATTCCTAACTATAACATGGCTGAAACCTATGGTTTTTTCAGTGAATATATATATATTCACTGAAAAAAACATAGGTTTCATACACATTATAGTTAGGAATTAGAATTTAAAAAACCTTAGAAATTCAGGGAAGTCCTAGAGAACCTTCGGCTGATTTCTCTGCTACCGTATTTGGCTAAGGTGGCCGAGAAGGTGGCAAATACTCAACTGATGGCTCATCTAGAGAAGGCTAATCTTCTGCATCTTTCCCAATTGGGTTTTCGGACAGGTTACTCGACTGAAACCGCCCTGCTGAGAGCTACAGAGACCATAAGACAAGGTGCAGATGCCGGACACACCATGGCACTGGTAATGCTAGACCTCAGTGCGGCGTTCAACACTGTAGCTCATTTCACCTTGCTGCAGTGTCTGAACAAAGGTGGTGTCACAGGATCTGCACTGGGTTGGTTGAAATCTTTCTTAACGGGCCGTAGCTTTCAGGTCCAATGAAGCTCCTTTCAGTCCACTGAGGTAGCGTTAGAAGAGGGGGTGCCCCAGGGCTCGGCCATTAGTCCCACCTTATTTAATTTATACATGGCTCCTTTGGCTGAGGTGGTGCAAGCGTTTGGAGTGGAGTTAGTCTCCTACGCTGACGACACCCAACTGCTGATCTCCCTTTCTAAAGCACCATCGGTCGAGGCGTCCAACTTTAAGGCTTGCATGCAGGCCTTGGCCTCTTGGATGAACAAGCATTGCCTAAAGCTAAATGGAGACAAGACCGAGGTGCTTGTGGTCAGAGGAGATAGGCTCAGCTGGATGGATGACTGGTGGCCACAATGTCTGGGCCCTACTCCTACTCCCTGTAAGGAGGCTAAGAATTTGGGGATATGGGTGGACCCTACCCCTTCTTATGAGGGGTACATCGGTAATCTGGCGGGAAAATGTTTTGGGGTTTTAAAAACACTAAACAAAACCTTAGATCCGCTCCCTCTAGAAGCAAGTCGTACAATGAACCAGGCTCTGATCACGTCCCGTATGGATTACGGGAATGTTTTATACCTGGGTGCATCGGAAAAAAGTATGGGACGATTACAAGTCTTGCAAAATGCAGCTGCCAGGCTAGTTTTAAGACTTCCTAGAAGGGCAGCTTCTAAGCCTGCACTTGCGGCACTTCACTGGCTACCAGTTAAGAAGAGAGTCCTGTTTAAATCCCTCCAATATGCCATCGTATTCTCTGGCACAAGGCCCCTTCTTACCTGGGAGACCTGGTTACGTGGTATGTGCCAGGCAGAACCCTACGCTCAGGTGGGACAGGATGGCTTGTAACCCCTCGGATCAACAAAGCCAGAATGGGGGGACATTCTTTCAGAGTCATAGTTGTTCACAGTTGGAATAAACTCCCGGTGGGTCTCAGACTTGAAAGGTCCGAGGCCAAGTTCAGAAATCTCCTTAAAACTTATCTGTTTACTACTTAGGGGCGCATTCATACAGAAAGGTGCTTTGCGGATGGTATTTGGCAGGTTTTTGCTCTCCACAGTGCGGGGACACGCCGGGATGGCGTAACAAGGCGCTCTATGAACTACCTTATTATTATTATTATTATTATGACATCTCAAATGCAGTACGTTGGGAGATACCATTCAATCAATCAATCAGGAGTTTGTTAAAGCGCGACTACTCACCCGTGAGGGTCTCAAGGCGCTAGGGGTGGGGGGGGAGGGGGGTGCAGGTTCCATTCCATCAGGAGGGGGTCTGTCGAAGAGGCAGGTTTTGAGGTTTCTTGCGAAGATGGGGAGCGATGTTGTCTGTCTGAGGTGGAGCGGAAGGGCGTTCCATGCTTTGGCCGCGAGGAAGGAGAAGGAGCGGCCTCCCGATCTGGTCTTTCTGGTGCGAGGGACCACGGTGTAGGAAAGCTGGGCTGATCGTAGGGTCCTTTGGGGTGCGTGGAATTTGAGTCGGCTGTTCAGGTATGCTGGTCCGGTGCCATGTAGGGCCTTGTGTGCGTGGGTGAGCATCTTAAAGGTGATTCTCGCCTCGACAGGGAGCCAGTGGAGTGTGCGCAGGTGCAGGGAGATGTGGCAGTGTTTTGGCAGGTTGAGGACCAGTCTTGCGGTGGTGTTCTGGATGTTCTGTAGCTTGCGGATGAGGTTTTTGTTTATTCCGGCGTAGAGTGCGTTGCCGTAGTCGAGTCTGCTGGTGACCAGGGCGTGAGTGACTGTCTTTCGGTGTTCGAGGGGGATCCATTTGAAGGTCTTACGAAGGAGGCGAAGGGTGTGGAAGCAGGAAGATGAGACAGAGTTGATCTGGCGGTCCATTTTGAGCTCGGAGTCCAGGATGATTCCCAGGTTGCGTGCGTGGTCTGTGGGGGTTGGCGGGTTTCCGAGGGCGGTGGGCCACCAGGTGTCGCTCCAGGCGTCGGGGTTTGGGCCCATGATGAGTACTTCAGTTTTGTTGGTGTTTAGTTGTAGGCAGCTGTTTTTCATCCATTTGGCGACGGCTTCCATGCCTTCTCGAAAGTTGCGTCTGGCGGTGTTGGGCTCGTTGGATAGGGAGAGGATGAGCTGGGTGTCGTCTGCGTATGACACAATGTTGAGTCCGTAGGTTCTGACGATGGGGGCAAGTGGAGCCATGTAGACATTGAAGAGCGTCGGGCTGAGGGAGGAGCCCTGGGGGACTCCGCAGGTGGTAGGTGTGGGGTCCGAGAGGAAAGGGGAGAGTCTGACCCTCTGCGTCCTGCCAGAGAGGAAGGAGCAGATCCAGTCAAGGGCCTTGTCCTGGATTCCTGCATCGTAGAGTCTGCGTATTAGGGTGCGGTGGGAGACTGTGTCGAACGCCTCTGATAGGTCGAGGAGGATGAGGGCTACTGTTTCTCCTTTGTCCAGTAAGGTGTGGATGTCGTCTGTTGCGGCGAGGAGGGCGGTTTCCGTACTGTGGTTTTTTCTGAAGCCGGATTGGGAGGAGTCGAGGATGTTGTGTTCTTCAATGAATGTGGCGAGTTGGCTGTTGATGGCTTTCTCAATGACTTTCGCTGGGAACGGGAGCAGGGAGATGGGTCTGTAGTTTTTGAGGTCGGTGGGGTCCACTGAGGGTTTCTTCAGCAGGGGGTTGACCTCGGCGTGTTTCCAGTCGTCGGGGAACGAGGCGGTCACCAGGGAGCGGTTGATGGTGTGGCAGAGCATGGGTGCGATGGTGTTGGCGGCTCTGCTGAAGATGTGGTGGGTATTTCAAAAATGAGAGGGACCCCTTTGCAACCAGGGGAATAGGGTACTTAAACAGTGAAAAAACGTTTTCCCTTGGTGAACCAAGTCTCAAGATCAAGACCCCAAAAATGGGTTTCTCAGCCAACCCAAATATAGGCGCCCTAGATTCTTTTACTAACTAATACACTCTAACAACAGCAGTATAGTTCATCGTTTATTATTCTAAAAAACATATTCATACAAATACAATTGAATGTTTAAAAGGACTCATACAGAGCCACAAGTTTAAAAAACAACACATTTTTTACAACACATTCATAAAATACAGTCTCTAATACATGTAAATTGCACCTGACAGTTATATAAAACAATATAATCTAACACTTGACATTAATAAACCTTAAAAAAGGAGAGACATACAGAAAGACATAAAATTTGTCAATAAGTATTGCACGTTTCTGGGGTTTCACATAAACACAGTCCTGAGAGTAAATGATTATTGATCTGCAGGTTAGGTTTTTTTACTCCCTTAATCATGCCGTAGGGCGTCGACGCGTTTCGATGGTTTCAGTAATCTATTACCATCTTTATCATATGTGAAACCCCAGAAACGTGCAATACTTATTGACAAATTGTATTTGTACGAATATGTTTTTTCACTGAAGATGTGGTGGGGGCAGGGGTCCGTGGGGGCCCCTGAGTGGATTGACTTCATTGTCTTCAGTGTGTCTTCGGTGGGGAGGGCTGTCAAGTCATCAATCGCTGGTTTCCGGGTGTCGGGGGTGGTTGGTGAGGGTTCAGTGTGTTGGTTGTCTTTGTCGAAGTTGTCGTAGATGCTCTTGATTTTGTGGTGGAAAAAGATGCTGAGTTTGTCGCAGAGGTCTTGTGAGGGAGGGATGACAGTAGACTCGCTGGTGGGTTGGGAAAACTCCTTGATGATGCTGAAGAGTTCCTTGCTGTTGTGTGCGTGGGTGGAGATTCTGTCTTCAATCGCTTTTTTCCTCGTTTCTCTGATGAGTTGATGGTGGGCGTTGGTGGCGGCTCTGAAGTTGTTGTGGGCTTCTGTGGATTTGGTGTTTCTCCAGGTCTTTTCGAGGCGGCCGCATGTGTGCCTGGACTCTCGAAGTTCGGTGGTAAACCATCTGGCTTTCATGGCACGGGTATTGTTGTTTTTCTTGAGGGGGGCTATGGTTTTGGTGCTGTCCGAGATCCATCTATGCAGGGTTCGGGCTGCGGTGTTGGGGTCGTCGTTTTCCGCAATGGTTGGGGTGGAGTTGTTGAGTGAGGGGGTGAGCTGGTCATCGGTGATTTTGGTCCAGTTTCTTTGTGGAAGCAGATGCTGGTGTCTGTGGGCTCGGTCACGATCTGGCAGAGTCCAATGTTGTGGAGGTTGTCCAGGAGAAATGTGGTGTTGGGGTCCAGTTGATTGTCGAGATGGAAGTTGAGGTCTCCCAGCAGGGTGTAGTTGGTGGATGCGATGGCCTGCGGGGAGATAATGTCCGTGATGGAGTTGGCGAAGGGTCCGCGGGGTCCAGGGGGTCAGTAGATGAGGGTTCCTTGGAGGGCCGCAGTGGGGCTGGCCAGTATCTTGAAGTGAAGGTGTTCCATCAGTTTTGTGGACTCGTCAGGGAGTGTGCTCAGGCGAGGCTGGATTTGTGGACAATGGCGATTCCTCCTCCTGGTTGGGTGGGGCGGTCCTTCCTGGAGATCTTGTATCCTTGGGGGATGGCAATGGCGATGTCCGGTCCCGAGGTGGTGTTGGTCCAGGTTTCGGTGAAGAATGCTACATCTGGGGTGGTGCTGTCGAGGAGGCCCCAGATTTCTGTGGCGTGTTTGCGGAGGGATCGGACGTTGAGGAGGATGCATTGCAGGGTCTTCGGTTCGGTTGTGTTCTTGTGGACGGGTTGTGCTGGATCCGTGTTCTTGGCGGTGCTGCAGGTGTGCCGGCAGCGGTGACAGCTGAAGGGTCCATGGGTCCATGGGTGTCGGCTGGTGATGCTAGCTTGCAGTTGTTGTTGCAGCCTGGGTTGAGTGCGTGGAGTGCTGCTGGGTCGTAGCGTTGGCGGGCGGAGGTCCAGAGTTCCTGGTGCTGGTCGCGGACGGGTCGCAGACGTGCTTGCCTTTGACGCGCCTTCGGTGCACCAGCGGCGCGCCACCATTAAGTAGGGGTCGGGGAGGGCTGGACAGCTGGGAGGCGGAAGCGGGGAGGGGAGCTGGATTGGGCCGGTCGCGCTGGGGGAGAGGGGCCGCGGGGCCAGCAGCGGCGGGGAAAGGTAAAGGGAGGAAAGAAGGGATAAAGAAAAAAGGGAAAATAAGCAGAAATAAGGCACAAAAGAGCAGAGATGCAGAAAAGAGCAGAACGGTGAAAGATAGAAAGGGTAGAAAAACGAGTGAAAACGAGTGAAGGAGCAGAGGGAGAGAAAGGGAAAATGGGCAGAAATAAGGCACAAAAGAGCAGAGGTGCAGAAAGGTGAAAGATAGAAAGGGGAGAAAAACATAGAAAGGGGAGAAAAACGAGTGAAAACGAGTGAAGGAGCAGAAGGAGAGAAAGGGAAAATGGGCAGAAATAAGGCACAAAAGAGCAGAGGTGCAGAAAGGTGAAAGATAGAAAGGGGAGAAAAACGAGTGAAGGAGCAGAAAGAAACAAAGGAGACAGAGGTCCACTGGACCACCAGGGATGAGGCGCAGGGAAACCTGTGGGTGGCGGAGAACCTCGATCACCAACACTCAAGAGTGCAGGGGCAGGGGCACCTCACTTAATGGTGGAGCTGCGAGGGTGGGAGAGCAATTTCACTGACAATGAGTCAGTGGTCTTGCTCGCCTGTCCCCGCAGTGGCCGCCATTAAGTAGGGGTCGGAGAGGGCTGGACAGCTGGGAGGCGGGAGCGGGGAGGGGAGCTGGATTGGGCCGGTCGCGCTGGGGGGGAGGGGCCGCGGGGGCAGCAGCGGTGGGGAAAGGTAAAGGGAGGAAAGAAGGGATAAAGAAAAAAGGGAAAATAAGCAGAAATAAGGCACAAAAGAGCAGAGATGCAGAAAAGAGCAGAAAGGTGAGAGATAGAAAGGGTAGAAAAACGAGTGAAAACAAGTGAAGGAGCAGAGGGAGAGAAAGGGACAATGGGCAGAAATAAGGCACAAAAGAGCAGAGGTGCAGAAAGGTGAAAGATAAAAAGGGGAGAAAAACGAGTGAAAGCGAGTGAAGGAGCAGAGGGAGAGAAAGGGAAAATGGGCAGAAATAAGGCGCAAAAGAGCAGAGGTGCAGAAAGGTGAAAGATAGAAAGGGGAGAAAAACGAGTGAAGGAGCAGAAAGAAAGAAAGGAGACAGAGGTCCACTGGACCACCAGGGATGAGGCGCAGGGAAACCTGCAGGTGGAGGAGGGCCTCGATCACCAACACTCAAGAGTGCAGGAGCAGGGGCACCTCACTTAATGGTGGAGCTGCGAGGGTGGGAGAGCAATTTCACTGACAATGAGTCAGTGGTCTTGATACCGTACTGCAGAGACACAAATCCAGGGCCCAGTAAAAATCACAGCTCAGGCAATATAACACAGGTTGAACGCATGTGAAAAAGGAGAATCAAAACGATAATCCGATAACTGCACTCAACGTTGCAAGAGGCAGCGCTCCATAGTAACTAAGCATTCGGTTGCGGACCAGCAACAACCGAGAAATAATGTCATCGGCTGCAAGATGTGCATCCATTTTTAACTAAGCAAATTAATACAAGCACACCTGCAACTAATGTGAGCATTAAGCACAATTCACCAAAGGTGCTGGAAAAAATCGAATGAAAAAACACAGACAAGACACCAAATATAGATTCTACAGAAGTCACAAGGCCAATGCTTATAACTTTAAAAAAGTAAGCTAACCCCCTACTCGAGGACGCATTAAAGATCTAAATCTAATCTAAGTCTAAATTAACTCCCTAAAATTCCAGGGCACGTCTGTATTTCATAAAGCATACACTTCTGTGTAGGTGTTTGCTACATGAAGGACAAATGTTTCTGTAGCAGATATAACAGCGACCTCTTTTTGAGACAATAGCACTCTTATACGGCTCATTTGGTTGACTCTTCTTTCAAGGTCGGAATCAACGGCCAGATGGAAACATCCAGCTTCCCATGCAGAGGAGTAAACACAACTTTTTTATAGCAAACCACACGCTCAGTTACCGTAATCATGTAAGCGATGCCTGCTAACATCGCACAATAAGCCACACAGCTGAAACGGATCTCCACTAAGTGACCACTTCTAACTATTCTCATAGCGCGCCCTGTGCTCTGATTTGACAGAGAGAGAGTGATCGCACCATAGTTTCTACTGCTAATCATTCTCAGCATACCCTATGAATACGATAAAACGGTGATAATTTTAACACCGGTCCTTGATAAAATGCACCGAATTTCGTAGCGCGCCCTGCATCGCAAAATGCGATGCAGGGCACGGAACGAAGGGGCATATTATCAACAACATTAGGCGATACATTATCGCCGCTTTAAACGGCAAGAAACTGCCGATAAAGCGGCGATAATGGGCTTGATAATAGGCCCTTGTAAATTCCCATAGCAGCCCAGGTTCTGGTGTTAACCTGGGCTGCTATGGGAATTCTCAAGAGCCTATTATCAAGGCCATTATCGCCGCTTTATCAGCAGTTTCCTGCCGATAAAACCGGCAATAATGTATCGCCTTATGTTGTTGATAATATGGCCCAAAATTAGTTTTATTAATTTAATTGTTTACTTACCTACAATCATCCAGATTCTGTTGTTTATCACCCCCCACCGGGCCCCTCGCCCTCCTCGCCTGTCCCAACGCAACTCCCTCCACGAGCCGCGTCTGGGCTTGATAATACACCCTTCTTAATTCCCATAGAAGCCCATGTTAACACCAGAACATGGGCTTCTATGGGAATTAACAAGGGCGTATTATCAAGACCATTTTCGCAGTTTTATCAGCAGTTTCCTGCCTATAAAACGTCGATAATTTTAACACCGGTCCTTGATAATATGCCCGTCAGTGCCATATTATCAGTAAAGGGTGATACATTATCGCCGCTTTTATCGGCAGGAAACTGCTGCTAAAGCGGCGATAATGGGCTTGTTAATAGGCCCCTGTAAATTCCCACAGCAGCCCAGGTTCTAGTGTTAACCTGGGCTTCTATGGCAATTCACAAGGATATATTATCAAGACCATTATCACCACTTTACCTGCAGTTTCCTGTCAATAAAAGCGGCGATAATGTATCACCCTTTATTAATATTATGGCCCATAATCCCTTAATGTACAGACACGCACAAACTGATATTAAACAAAAAAACATAACAGCATGCATTATAGCAAAACACATTTACTACTATAAAACGTTTAACAACTGACAAATATAGGGGCATATTATCAAGACAGGCGATAACATTATCGCCACTTTATCTGCAGTTTTCTACCTATAAAGCGGCAATAACATTATCGCCTGTCTTGATATACCCCATAATTCCTTAATGTACAAATATGCACCGCACACACTCCCATACAATTTATCAACTCACCTTTCAAATTGATTTGTAGATTAAGAAGAATACCACTAACACAGTGGATATTCTTGTACAGAATCTCTCTAGTTCCGTGTTTGCAGCAGAACCGTCAAATGGAACATTTTCCCTCTCATTTTACACATACATACATATAAATAACCAATTAAAATCCTGCACACATTAATTCAAAACAAAACACACATTTCTATTGATTTAACATTCCAGACCTTTCCAACTGACATAACTTTCCACCCTACCCCCAACAGATCATGCAAAAGTCAACTGTCAACAGAGGTCAAAAGTTCAGCACTGTATAAAACACTGCTCCTCAACAAATGTAGACTATGCATAAGCACTTACTTATAAGTACCAATAAAGCAAAAATGTCTCATTACAAGCAACAAAGATATAAACACATAAACTTGAGAAATATCTGTAAAAGATTTATTTTGAATTAATTTTTCTTTCTTACGTACACTTATGGAACAACTTTCAAAATTCGCACTGTACACTCACAATAAATATACCGTAAAAAAAAAAAATAGCATACATCACTCATTTTTTACAATCACCGGACACCCCATCCACCAAGCCTCAAATATAACGTTCAAGACCATAGGTAGAGCTCCAAAACCACCACGGTACCAGCCGGCTCCCTGCATCATTCGGGACCCGGCATTGCTATTCCTCACAGAGAGCAGCTTACATGCTTACATTCTAATTTCAAACATGATTTCTACAGTTTGTTATACATTTTATAAAATAATATAGTACTGCACGCTAAAGCAGAAAAGTCAGCACAATTATGATAGAATACAAAATAGAAAAAATATATATATACTTCTACACTCAACAAACTCGTAACCAGAGTACACAGTTTAATTTAGAAAACACCCTACCACAACTAGTTTTTCAAACGCATTGTACAATAAAATGCGTCACAAAATAGGTTACATACATGGTGACTCTATAACATCACATAGAAAAAAGAAGGCCACTCTTACGCTACCAGGAAAACACAACAAAAGTACAAGGCCCAAACTTCCATTGTAGTGATTTCTTAGTTGCAGGTCTAGTTTTCAGATCGACACACTCACTCCCTCATGGCTAGTATACACCCACACCACACACATTCAGCGCATCCGTCACTACACACGTGACCCAACCTATAAAAAAGACAGAGCGCACGTGTTGTACGCCATTTTAGAGTTGTTCCCAAAGCACCGAACAAAGGGCCCACTACTACATGCGTGGCCTCTTTGGTCACTGAGTTAGTAGTGCCCGAAACACTGAGCGGGTGAAGAACCTGCGATGATGATGAAGATGGGAGCACGAGTATGTCGTGAGCCATAGAGGTATCAAGACTCTGCAACACGTATGAGACTTCTTTGTTGAAGATCGTGACTACATCATGAAGAAACTTGTTTCCACAAAAGGTGAGCAGTGACACTTGAGTACTCATCAGAAGGAGTCAAAGAGTTGTAGCTGACTAAATACAAAAATGCGGCTTACTATTTTAGACAAATGCAATCCTATATAATGTATTAATTTCCATATTTAATTGTTTTTCCCAATAGCAGTAAAGTTTTTATAATCGCTGAAATGTCCGGAATATATTTAGAATACAAACAGACATATTATCAAGGACCGGTGTTCAAATTATCGCCGTTTTATCGACAGGAAACTGCTGATAAAGCAACGATAATGGGCTTGATAATATGCCCTTGTGAATTCCCATAGCACCTCAGGTTCTTGTGTTAACCTTGGCTGCTATAGGAATTTACAAGGGCATACTACCAAGCCCATTATCGCCGCTTTATTGGCAGTTTCCTGCCAATAAAAGTGGCGCCGCTGCAACAGTCTAACTACGGAATATTAAGAACCCACATTAAAATTCACTTTTGACAGTAGTTACACAACTCAGTTTACAATGACGAATCAAAATGTCCTTTTGTTTCCTTCACCAAACATCCTTCAGAAGCAACCACGGCCTATCGACCAACAGCAATGGCATTGTCTCCAATGTATTGCATATACTTTGACGTATAGAAGCAGAGTTCAAGTCGAGTGGTGAACTCCGGTGGCCGCACAGTTTATACAAGGTAAGCACAGCAGCCTACATATACAATGCCTTCATAGCGATGCATTAGAAATAAATCGGCATATTTACAATGCCGTTATCCCACTTTTGCGTCAGTAATGCAGTAGGCACTTCCATATAGACACCACTTGAACGCGGCACTATAACAAGTGAAATGTACCAGATACACTTTACTCGTAAAACTCTAGTGTTACCTTTATTTGTGAAAGGAGAGAGGGCCAAAATATCAAGCCTGGGCGACAAAATTATCGTCACTTTATCGGCAGGAAAGTGCCGCTAAAGTGGCGATAATGGGTTTGATGATATGCTCTATGGAATTCCAATCGAAGCTCATGTTAGATGAGAAGGCCGTATTATCAAGCCCGTTATCGCCGCTTTAGCGGCACTTTCCTGCCGATAAAGTGACGATAATTTATTTCCCATAGAAGCCCATGTTAACACCAGAACATAGGCTTCTATGGGAATTAACAAGGACGTATTATCAAGCCCACCCTCCCAACATTAATAAAAAACCCCAGACAATGCAGGTACCCGGAGCTGGAAGGTCATTTTACATATTACTGCCCTAGAAAGGTGGCGTTCCCCCGCGACGTGTACGGGGAGGGAGAGAGAGACAGCTGAAAACATATTTTTTATTTAAAAACACCCGAGGGGTGCTACTCCCCGAGACTGCGGGGAGTAGGACCGTAACCCCCCTGCATACATCAAAATAAAAACAGAGGAGTGCCGTTCCCCAGTGCTCGGGCACCTTACAAGCCCCTATTATGCAAAAAAACTGCCCGCGTAATTTGCCCCCCGAGACCGAATGAATAAAACGGACTTCGAGTTTTTTTTCACCTTTTCCACCGCATACAAGTACTGCACGAGTACCCCGCCATTTTTTATTTAAAAAATAATTAAAAATTGAGCCTAAAGATCCATGTACCAACCCCTGTCCAAAACTATAGGTTCAGAATGTTTCTAGCCTGCTCCCTTCCCTTATTTCTCAACTTTGTTTTACTGTTTTCTTGTGACTCGGTTCTGCCGAGGCACAAGATGGCCGCCAACACTTCCTGGTTTCGAGTGTTGACAGACAGTTGACAGTCAATCAGCATGCAGCTCGCGCTCGTAATTGAACGGATTTCCGTACGCGTGCTGAACTCCGTCTCTAGATATCGCTATGATTTTACTTGCAATTTTCTCAGAAACTACTGAACGGATTTACACCATTTAACAAAAAGCACAATCTGCGAATCGAACTCTACCTCTCCGCCAAATTTTGTGTAATTCGGTTCAGCCGTTCGGGCTGTAGCCCTGGCTAAAGGTCCCTATGGAAAATCAGTGATGTCATGAGTGATGTCACTGACCGTGTCATGAGTGATGTAATATGTGACGTCATCAGCAGTGCATTGCGGGCGCGATAGTTATAGTTAGCTGAGCTTACTATAACGGGGGAATTTCAAAGGTTTTGTATGAGTAAAATGACCAGCTAACTATAACTGGTGTGAAACCTATGTTTTTTTCAGTGAATTTCAAAGGTTTTTAAAATGCTAATTCCTAACTATAACGTGTGTGAAACCTATGGTTTTTTCAGTGAATATATATATATATATAACTTTCAACTTACAAATTACTGTAGTAAATAACATCTCTAAAAACATTTCAACCTTCACTTTCAGGCTGCTGCTTAACCATTTTGCAATTACTTATAATATTACATCTACCCAAATACAAAGCAGGAACCCTTCAGATACCTTTAGTAAAAGTCTCACCATATTACTAAAAGCATACATGGACATGTTTGTACCCTAACACTATCCAAACCTTACAAATTTACAGAACAAACTTTCAATTTCAAGCAAACATCAAAAATTATGCTGCATATTTCAGTATGGTCTTGGGGATTATAGGAGTACAAAGGTAACGCCTGGGTGATTGCATGGCTACAGTGGTAATATCTAGGGATTTAAATGACTACATAAGAAGTGTCTGGGTGGTCTTATGAGTGCATGGGTGCTTCTTGGGTGATTGTAGGACTACTGGGTAGTGTCTGAGTGAATAAAGAAGTGCAAATGTAGAGCCTGGGAGACTTTTTAACAACATGACTACTGGCTAAGTGATTACATAAGTACAAGAGAAGTGCCTCCATTATTGAAGTAGTGCAACAGTAGTGGCTGGGTGATTATATAAGTGCATGAGTACTGCCTACATGATTTAAAGAGTGCATCAGTGCATACGTAGTGTCTGGGTGATTGCATCATACAAATTACTCTAGTAAATAACACCTCTATAAATGTCTCAACTCTCACTTTCAGGCTGCTGCTTAACCATTTTGCAACTACTTATAATATTACACCTACCCAAATACAAAGTATGAACCCTTCAGATATCTTTAGTAAAAGCCTCACCATATTACTAAAAGTATACATGAATATGTCTGTAACATAACACTATCCACACCTTAAAAATTCACAGAACAAACTTTCAATTTCAAGCAAACATCAAAACTTTTGCGGCATATTTCAAATGTACCTCTCTATAACTTACAAATACAAGCCTAAACAATAGCAGCTTATGTCTGCATCTTTTAAACCACACTTTTGTGATGCCTCTTCACCATTCTACTAGTACTCACAGTCTTCAGCCTACCACATAAAAAGAAACAACATCTTTGTCATACAGCACGCACCTTCAAATGTACAAGACATATGAAAATACATATGTAGGCTTTCCTGTTTTCAGTTTCTATTCTTGGTAAATTCTGGTAGGGTTTTTTCAGTGTTTTCAAGTGATTTCAATACCTTAAAAAACAGTTGTTATCAGTGGTTTCACATTTTCGCGCCACTAAATACAAAAGAAAAAGTGTTTTTCAGGTGTTTATGGAACATTTTGCTTTTAATATTGCTTGCTTTCTGCACTGATAGAACATGGTACATAGACAGTGTAGGTATAGTGTATATGAAGTCTAAATAGATTTTTGCAAATTAAACTTATTGTAGTACACCATACAATACGTCTTCAGTGAGTCTTTGGTCATGTGCGCTCTCTCTTCCTTCCCATGTAGACTTCTGTGAAAAGGCCCTCTCAACATTGGCACTTGCAACGGGCAATGCCAAAACAGCCAGTACACAGTTTGTTACCTCTGGCAACGGACATAGCTTTCCATGCCAATATTAGTGCACTTGAAGACTGCGATTCTCAGGGCAGGTTCTGCAACATTTGCATTGAGCTGGGAGCTTATGCCCTCAGAGTTTTTGAAGCGGTCAAAAATGAAGCAGCACTTTTGGAACTATGGAGGAAATTCCTCTTTAGTGAAGGAGGTGTCGCCCAGCCTACTCAAAAGGTGATGTTTCACATGTACACCAATCATGGTGAGCACTTGGCAGACAAGAGTTTTTTCAGACTCTAGTTTTTTTATTATGTACACTACAGTAGTTATGTTTTCTGTAAAAATCTAATAATGCAGTAGAGTGTTCTTTTTTCACATTACTATCAATATGCAACCAAAGTTTCTCACATTTCTTGCCTTTGGCATCATCACTCAGCAAAAATTCTGTAATGGTTGCGACATGGATAATATAGCATTCATAGCCCCCTGGACTGAGAACCATCAACTAAGGGACACAGTTGGGATGACTCTTTCTTTGATGCCACACAAAGCACATAATTATAAATATATTTGCATTTTAGTTCCTGTGCATAAGAAAACAGTGCACCTGAATAGACTATATAGTCAATAGCATCCCTCATTAACTCTGAAGATTGTAAAGATGCTTTCAGCATACCATCTAACAAGTGGCAAGGATCTCCTACAGGGAATTACTTCAGTTTGGGTATCAATTTTGACAGGTCATCACACAACTTGTTCATATACTCAGCTGAATCACTGCAAATAAAAAACAATATCGCTCCAATCTTTGTTGAACTTGGAAAGAACCTTTTTTGTAGAGCATTTCAAGTGACACTACGTTCCATGTTTTTCAAAAGTCTGGTGTCATTTTTTAACCACTATCCCAGATGCTTGCAAATAGCGCTCTTTATACATAAACTTGTATACCTTGCATTTAATGTTTAAAGCCTGAGGTGTTGGCAATTTAGCTGCTATCAAAACTGAACCACTAGAAACTGTAGGCGATGTATTGAGGGTTTTTATCCATTCTTTGTGGGTAAATGTGATGACACATATTAAGAAAGATTCTTATGAAACCAGCCATTTTATCCATCAGTGAAAGAATCAAACACAGACAAAATATCAAATATGATTTTGATATTTCCTGATTCTCTACAGTTTATAAAATGATTAAACAAGACCTAAAACATGCTTCTAAACACTGCATCTTTAGACCAAAGACCACAAAACTGAAAAAAGCAAACGGAAGAAGAAACAATATTTTAGTGACATCCCTAAACAACAAAACTCAAGCAGAATAATGTTAGTCCAGTGTTTCTTACTGCTAACTTGTATAACAAAGTTACATTGTACTGGCCCCTTCAGGAAGAAACAAATTCTTCTTTCACTCTCTTTTTCCTTTCTTTGAATGGCATTTAGTTTGTGGTTGTGCAGGTGTTTTTTCAGTGTTTAAATATGTTCACTGGTCAGGGCTATATGTTTCAAACATCACAGTTTTTGAATTATTTTTAAAGTTTCAAATAAACCTAATACATAATACACCTCATAAATTTAGAACTCACTTTCAAAATCGATTTGTAAGATTTAAAATATTGCAAACTCATAAATGATTTTCTTATGCACACAATCAATGTAATGCACCAGTCTCAGGAAGGTAAAACCAGTAATGGCAAAGTTTCTCGCTTTTTCTCCACACAAATACATGTAAGTAACAAATCACATTCCTTCCAACACTATTTCAAATTATAAAATGCATTTCTATTGGTTAGACATATTAACCCTTCCTAACTGTCTTCTAAAAGTGCCCAAACTGATTCTGGAATGTTTTGGAGTCGAGACCCCACCGTGCACCACCGCGATGGAGCCGCAAATTCATACGCAAGTTAAAAAATATATTACAACTAATAATTCCATTCTTTTTTAAGAACACGCCTCTTTTAAAGATACTACTTACTTGGGACATCTTACTTTAATAAAATTTTCACTTTTTTACAAAATACAATTTCACATTTTAAATTCACGGTTAAGTTTCAACCCTTCCCTCATTCTGCTTAATGGCAGTTTCCATAGTAACACTTTATGGAACGTTCAACTTGAATGATCGGTCACAAGTTCACCATATTTTTAAGTTCATCACACAATGTAACAAATGCAAACAGCAGGTGTGGTTGACTTTGCAAAATATGAGCTTATCCTATCTACTGTACCTTTAAAAAATTGTTTACTAACCAAAAAGAACCATGCTTTTTAAAGACGGCTGGTAGTGTGTGACGGCTGGTAGTGGGTGCCTGGTGAAAGTGTGCACTGA
Organism: Lissotriton vulgaris; assembly: GCF_964263255.1. Classification (NCBI taxonomy): domain Eukaryota; kingdom Metazoa; phylum Chordata; class Amphibia; order Caudata; family Salamandridae; genus Lissotriton; species Lissotriton vulgaris. Next base: position 973,420,474 of record NC_141694.1, read on the forward strand.
CAGCTGGTGGTGTGTGTGTCTGGTGGAAGCATGCACTGACGGCTGGTGGTGTATGTGCCTGGTGGAAGCGTGCACTGACAGCTGGTGGTGTGTGTGCCTGGTGGAAGCGTGCACTGACAGCTGGTGGTATGTGTGCCTGGTGGAAGTGTGTACCGACGGCTGGTAGTGTGTGATGGCTGGTAGTGTGTGTGCCTGGTGAAAGCGTGCACTGACGGCTGGTAGTGTGTGTGCTTGGTGGAAGCGTGCACTGATGGCTGGTGGTGTGTGTGGCTGGTGGAAGTGTGCACTGATGGCTGGTGGTGTGTGTGCCTGGTGGAAGCGTGCACTGACGGCTGGTGGTGTGTGTGCCTGGCGGAAGCATGCACAGACGGCTGGTGGTGTGTGCGCCTGGTGAAAGCGTGCACTGTTGACTGATGGTGTGTGTGCCTGGTGGAAGCAGGAGCATTCACAGTGATAGAAGACACATATGAAACTGACGAAGAGGAGGGGGAGAAGGGAGGGGGAAGTGTGAGCAGAGGAGCATGATTCACAGCTAGAAGACACAAATGAAGCTGACCAGGAGGGAGTGGGTAGTGCATGCAGAGGAGCCTTGATTACAGCAATAAAAACACAGATGGCAGTTGTGCATGTGCCCAAGCTCCTGAACGCAAGCTGTAAGCTGGCAAAGGCCTCTAGTGGCACTTTTAAAAGCCACTTACTAAATGTCTCGAAGAGACAGGCGGGACCTAAAAAGTACGAGCACGCTTTCTAGACGAAGACCTACCTTCATGCCAAATTTGGTGTAATTCCATTCAGCAGTTCAGGCTGTAACCTGTTTCAAAATTCCTATGGAAATTAACATGTAAAAACATGTTTAGGGACCCTCCTTTTTTCTCAGCTCCCGCTTTACGAATCGCCCCCAAACTTTCAAGACAGGAGTTGACCTGAGTGAACCATTAGTTTAGAAATTCTCGCCAAGATTGGTCAAATGGCGCCAAAGATATTGGCAAATTAAAAATCGCTTTTCCTATGGATAATAGGTCCTAACTATAACTACCTACTGGCGACCGCCAGTAGGTAATATATATATATATTACATATTACATATATTATCATCAGGAAACCATTGAGCTGTAATTCTATGTATTGTGTTTATGTGCTCAAATGTCCATGCAATAAATGGTACGTGGGAAGTACTACACATTGTGCCAAAAAGAAAGTACAGGAACATGTTCGGGCGATTATACACAACAACCGAACATATCCAGTGGCACATCAATTCCATTTTCAAAATGAAAAGCTATTGGAGATGGTAGTGATTGATTGTGCAAAGTTCGATAGTCTAGCCCCGAATGAGTTAAATTCTAGAGAGGAATTGGCAGTGCATTTATTGGAATGAACAAATTGTGTGTAGTAGCTTATGGCTGAACCTTATTGATTTTATTATTTTATTATTTTAATGTTTTCAGATAAGTTTGCATGTTTGACTTTGGCCAGAAGAATCGGTCTATTCCAACCTGGGGCTCCAATGTTGGAATATGAGTTACAATGGCATTATATTGCATTTTATGATGTACAGGTTAATTTGTGGAATGGCCCACTGGGGCGAGACCATAGTTACTTACATTAGCCCACTTGGGCGTGACCGTAGCAAATTGGAATAACCCTCATAGTTATTATTGAACACATTAAGTATGTGATCTTTGTGAGTGTAAAATCCTCATGGGCAATACTAGCGGAATCTGTCATTTGTCAGTAACACTGCGTGTAGAATAAAGATACGCAGTTTTGTATCCGTTCCAATGCCGGCTGGAAAGTGGAGGTAAACACCTACGGCGGAGTCATTGACTACAATTACGTGGGGTAATGAACGTCCATTGGGGACGAGCTCAGTTTCACAATAATGTACAAATATACCATGTACAATAGTAACCAGTAATGAAATGGAAAACTGGTTATTCTGTTTGTAAATCACTGGGACAATGTACCTAGAATTAATATGTGTTTTCAAGCATTTTGTATAAACATCAAATTATTGATATAAATGTATTTTCAAGGTGGCATACTTAAAGCACTAATACAAATCTAGATGTATTGCAGTTATTGCAAAGGTAAAAACACTTGTTTGGGGGCTAAATGTGCAATATAATGTGGACACATATAAAGAATTGTCACTTTTAAGATGGCGGCCAAAGTTGCACTGGGAATTTGATGCACTTAGGGGGATTAGTCCTCTTTTAATAACAAACAAGGGATATATAATAGGAATGGTAATACTTTTTGGCATACGTGATCAAGTCGCAACCCGAAATGCATTGTGTTGTGTTGGATATCTACCAACAGAGATGTTCAGAGGCCAAGCCCCTTTTTACAACAATCTGCAACACAGCTCCGTGGCGCTTACTGGAGGTACCTGGTGGGCTAGTTGGCCCCTAGGTGACCTCTGAATTGAAGAGGAATTAATTCCCTAACTTAAAACGTGCCACAGGGCGCGTTTGAACACATATCACCTCAAGCCCGCCCCCTTCCTTCACCACTGTGCAAACGCGCCCTGTGGCGCGTTCTAAGTTGGGGGATTAAGTCCCCTTGAATACTGGCGGTCCCTGGGGGCCAAGTAGCCCACCAGGAACCTCCAGTATGTGCCAGGGGGCATGTTGCAGAAAAATTTAATGAGGCCACGTCCCTTTTTACACCTCTCTGCAACGCGGCCCCCTGGCGCATAGTCGAGGATCCTTAGTCTTCACCCAAAACATGTTTTCCCCATGCAATTTTCCATAGGGACCTCTAAGACGGGCTACAGCCCAAACTGCTGAATGGAATTACACCAAATTTCGCAGAGAGGTAGGGTTTTTGGTTCCGCAGATGTCGCTTTTTGTTAAATGGTGTAAATCTAGGCAGTAGTTCCTGAGAAAATCAGTAAAATCATAGATATATCTATAGACGAAGTACCGTCCGAGGATTATACGCGTACCCTTATGAGCACGAGCTGCATGCTAATTGGCTGTCAACACTTCCTGGTTTGGAGTTGTCAACACTCCAAACCAGGAAGTGTTGGCAGTCATCTTGTGTCTCTGTAGAACCGAGGCACAAGAAAACTGAAAAACAAGTGTGCAAAAGACGCAAAGGGGGCAGGGTAGAAACACTCTGACCCCCCTAGGCCTGCTCAGGGGGTTCCACAAGGACCCCCAAGACCTAAAAATATATTTTTTTTAAATCGCTTGATGCGCGTATGATACACGTATGGCGTGGGAAAAAAAAGAAAACCTGAAGCCCGCTTTAGTGCTAATTAGCCCCTGGGGGCAATGTAGTTTATTATAATGGGGGCCCAGAGGGGCCCCCCAGCCCCGGGGACCGCTACCCCCGGGGACCGCTACCCCCGGGGCTTTTTTTAGTATATGTGCGGCAGGGGCTCATGGCCCCCCACAGTAAATGTAAATGTATATGTGTGGGGGGTCTTAGGTTCCCACAGCCCCGGGGACATCTAGTCCCCGGGGCTTCAAAATAATAATTGAGGTGGGCTCTGAGGCCCCCCAGCCCTGGCAACCGCCACTCCCAGCTCCAGGGACCGCCACCCCGGGGCTTCTTGAAAGTGTTGGAGGTGAGCCGCATGGCCCCCTCCTTGAGTCCAAGATGGACCTGGAGATCGCCGCCACCCAGGGCCGGCTCCTGCAGTGTCCCGGGGTGCACAGCAGCCCCGGGACACTGCCTTTTTTCAATGTCATTGGAAACTGCTTTCCTATTAGGAAGAGAGAGCAGGTTAAACTGCTCTCTCTTCCAAAAAGGAAAGCAGATTGCTTTTTCCCAGGGGGAGCAGCATGTTAGCTGTTCTCCCTGAGGAAAAGCAATGCCGGCTCCCGAAGAACGCGGGGAGCCGGCTGGGACCGTGTGGGCATTGGGACATTGGGACTCCCTCTATGGTCCCCAACGTTTCATGTAAGTCCCTGGGGATGGGGTCCCCGGGGATAATAAAAATTTGTGATAGGGCCTATTTCTATTTTTTTTTACGGTTTGCTCTTAAAAGCCCCGGGGGCCACCACTGCCACCCTGGGACACTGCAGGAACCGGCTCTGGGCTTGGCAGTCTCCAGGGCTCTGGAGGACACCAGGCACAGGGCTACGCTGCCCCCCTCACACAATACAGAAATCTCTGGGGGGTGGTTGTTCCCGGGGTTTGAGGAGTGTCATTGAGGCCCACACACTTTTAATTTTGTAGGGGGCGAGGGTCTTGGGCGCGAAAGTGGTGCAAGGGGGTTGTAAATCTGGTATAGTGTTTTGTTTTACTTTGCTTTCCTTTTTGTCTTGTAGAGGATCCAGGGTAAATATAATGGTTTTTGTACAGCCAGTACCTTTCAACCCTAATCCCAAACGGCTTTCTGCCTGTTACCATAGTAACAGTTCATGGAATACTTACGTGAGCACAGAGGTTAGAAGTTCACCAACTATGTTGCTAATGGCGTAGTACTTTTTTTATTTTTATTTCAAAAACCTTTATTTGCAAGACAAGTTATTGCAGTACAGCCTCAATCAGCATAATCTGCCCATCACAGGCTGCTTAAGATACAACCTCGTATACAAGTATGCTAGCCTGTTTGGGGCAAATCCATGCTAAGTGCAGGAAATCCACCTTCTCCTGTCCACAGCGTGAGCACCTGTTGTCGTCCCTTAGGTAGATTCTATGCAGGCGCGCCGGGGTGTGATAAAGCCGGTGAAAGAACTTATAGTGGACAAGCCGTAGTCTACAGCTACTCGATATGGCCTCCGTCTGTAGACAGGCCCTCTCCCATTGTTCATCTGTCATAGGACACTCCAAGTTTGCATCCCATTCTCGGCGTGCTCTGACAGGGTGAAGGGGGTGTGTGCTGCGTACCTGTTTATATAACATGGAGATAACATGTGTGGGGGCTTCAGCCTGTAGCATTAAATGTAATGATGTGTAAACATCCGGTTCCTGTGGGAATTCCGGGGTCAGGGCCCTAATATTCTGTCGTTGCCTTGTGTATAGGAACAAATCCATGAAGGTGTGCGTATTTGCGCCGAAAAACTGTTCCTTCGTTCTAAACTTCCCACCAACATACAGATCTCCCCATGTGACCAACTTCAGCCTCTCCAAAAGTCGTTGACAGATCCTTTCACTCGTAACCTGCAGCAGCGGGCAATGGTGCAATGATACCCTGGGGGAGTATGGCAGATGTATACCTTCAGTTTCCGTCAGCCAGTTCCATGCACGGACCGTACAGTCCACTGTGGAGGGGTCAGCGTTCCGCTCCCTGAAAGGAGTGAAGATGTATTCGGGCGTCTGTGTCGGGCCATGTAGCCGTCCTCCACTGCGAGATGTGGCATGTACCTGGGCGGGTGAAACCAGTACACAACATAGTGAGCCTGTGCGCAATGATAGTACTGTTCGAAATTAGGGACATCGAACCCGCCCTCGCGGTATGGCAACATGAGTGTGGATAATTTCAGCCATGCTTGTTTGCCCCTCCAAATAGGCCGAACCACCTGCGAATTATGGGGGTCATTAGGATGGCGGACGTACCTGCGTCCGTCCGCCACCCCCGAGGTAAAGGGACCGTCCGCATGGGCAGCGGCGGTCCCTCCATGCAAATTAGGATGTAACCGCCACCCTGGTGGTCACATCCTGTATCTTTAACCTTGAGCTTGAAGCAGCACCCGCCACAAGGTTAAAAATGCATGTATTGCATTTACATGCACAAAGCGGCAGGCACCGCGCGTTGCCTGCCACTTTGTCATGTAAAGGCAGGTGGGTACCATAGGTACCCCCCGTGTGCACCCCCCACCCCCTGACACCCTGGGGGCCTGCAACGGGCTCCCAAACTGAAAAGACCACATGCTTTTCCATGGCGGAAAACCCGCCGTGGAAAAGCATGTTTCCTGCCCCATCCTAATATGACTGGCATTGTCTGATAGACACCGCCACCATATCAGAGCTTTTCCGCCACGGTCGGAAGGCGACCGCGGCGGAAAAGTGGCGGACGGTTTTCCCGTCGGCCGATGACCCCCCAGCCATCCTAATCTGGCGGGGGGTCTTTGGAGGCACTGCTGCGGTGATTCCGCATCCTACGGGCCGGAGGTGGCTTCCGCCGGCCCGGAGGATGCGGAATCACCGCAATCCTAATCGACCCCTAAGTGTGTGAAAAAAGAAGGCTCCGGGATGATAAGGGATATTAATAAATAGGTATAGAAATTTCGGCAAGAGGTTCATCTTAATCAATGATATCCTCCCTGCCATTGATAAAGGCAGTTTGATCCATTTGGAGATGTTATCTGTGACCTTGTCAATGGCCTGCCCGTAAGTCAGGCGCATCAAGGCATCTCGGTCCCGGGAAATCAGGATGCCCAGATATTTAAGTTCCTCAGATACCCACACCAGTGGATAATCCAACGTGTGTGGTAGCATGCTGTCAGTCAAGGGGAACACCGCTGATTTGATCCAGTTTATTTGCACTCCAGACACCCCCCCCCCCCGAATTTGGTAATTTCCCTCAATACTGGGTTTAGGTTGTCACGCGGTTTGTGGATGTACAGCGACACATCGTCAGCGTATAATGACACCAATAGCTGCCTGGCTGGGTACAAAAGGCTTCTGTGATTGTGATGCTGTCGTAGCTTGGCTGCCAGGGGCTCTATTGCCAGAGCGAACAGTACCGGGGAGAGGGGGCACCCCTGCCTCGTACCTCTAGAGACTGAAAAGCTTGCCGATCTAGAACCATTAACTAGAACCCTTGCGCTCGGTTGGGTGTACAAAAGCAGGATCCAATGGACAAAGGAGATGGGCATCCCCATGCGGTGGAGCACTCCTATCAAATAATCCCATTCGACAGAGTCGAATGCCTTGGTGGCGTCCAAAAAGACAGCCACCGCGGCACTTTTAGGGTCAATGTTCTGTAACACCGCAAATAACGTTTGCAAGTTATGGGCAGTTGCGCGATGCTGCACGAAGCCAGCCTGATCAGGCAAGATTAGTTTGTCCAGGAGTAAGTTGAGCCGCATTGCCAACACTTTAGGTAGAATCTTTGTGTCGCTATTAAGGTGCAAAAGAGGGTGGTAGGAGTCGCAGAGCGATGGCGATCTCCAGGTCGAGCGCTAAGAACTTTTGCTGCGTGCCACCAAGCCACGCCAGCGCTACATCATCCAGGTAGCCATGCAAATCCAGTGGGGTGCCTCTCTGTGCCATGTATAGTTTGGAATAGAACTTTATCAGCACCTCCATCTGGTTAGGTATGTTCCGGCATTCAGCCCCCTCTTCGTCCTGCAGCTCAGCAATGTAGTTTTGGAACCGCGGGGCGTGAATTGCACCTGCAAGGGCTTTACCCGGTCTGTCACCTTCTCCGTACACCCGGGCTAAGTGGTGTTTTCCCCGGAATATGCACTCCCTGTCAGCCGCTGCCTCGTATTCGGACAGCTTCTCTCTGAAAGTAGCCTGCAGTGTAGCAGTATCCCCCCCCCCCCCGGCGCTAATGTCCCTCTCCAGTTTTTTCAGGTCCCGTTTTAATGTCTGGAGCTCCCGACGTATGTCACAAAGTATTCCCCCCCCCCTTGGCTATGCACCAACCCCTCACCGTCACCTTGAACGCCTCCCACACCGTCGTGAGGCTGGCTACCGAGTCAATATTTCTGGCGAAGAAATCCTGGATGTCCTGCTCCATTTCCAATTTAAAAACCATATCCTGCAAGTGCCTAGGGTTAAGTCGCCATCCAAGGAAAGGGGAGAGGTCAACTGGCGGGTTAATCACCGTCAATACTGGGGAGTAGTCCGAATATGTGCGTGCCATGTGTGTTGCCTTACTTATCCAGTGCGCCATCCCTCGAGATACCAGGATATAATCCAATCTGGCCCACATATTGTGTACTGCTGAATAGTGTGTTCCTTCTTTCTGAGATGGGTGAAAATGACGCCAGGAGTCTAACAGATAATCTGCCTCTAAAATATCCTTAAACGTGCGTTGCATAGTGGTGTAGTGTGCCGGTGTCGCATGAGAGCAGTCAAATGCGGGGTCATGCACCATATTAAAGTTCCCTCCCCATAGAACATAGGTTGAACCCAATGTGGTGATCTTGCCACGGAGCATTAGGAGAGAGTGGTCGTCATCCACATTAGGCCCATAAAAGTTAGCAATTGCAACGTCTTGAGAGTTCAATCCCCCCCATAGCAGGCAGTATCTCCCCTTAGGGTCAACCTCCATACCTCCCTGAATAAATCTCACCCCCCTCTTGATAAGGATAGCTACCCCTCTGGAGTAGCTAGAGTAGGAAGCGAGGCAGCAGTGAGAGGCCCAACGTGCTGCAAATGAGTTACTCCCCCATGTGGAATGTGTGTTTCCTGCAATAGGGCAACATGGATGTGGTGGCGGTCTAAGTACCCCAGAACCTGCTGGCGCTTCCTTGGGACATTATTTTCAGTTCGCCATGTCCGCCAATACTATTAGCCATGGATCGTGTCCGGTGTAGCTAGCCTTCTGCCACTCTCTGCTCCATCTAAAGTAGTCTCTACATGTTCCTGTGCCTTCCCCGCAACCTCCCTCCCACCTCCCACACCGGCTACCCAAACTCACCAGGAATGTCACCCCCATCCCTCTCACTCTTCCCTAACAACAATAGTCGTACTCAGAATTCACACTCAACTCCCAAACTCCTAATCTGGGGAATGCCCTCAAAGGTGGTCCGCTAGGGGCTCCCGCACTAACGCTCTTCCGTTCTATTTCACCCATCCTTTCCCCCAGTAGCCTGGAGTACTCTATGACAGGACAACGGTGAGCGCCCAGGCATTGCAACTAACTTGGCATATAATTGTCAATAAGTATACATCACCAAACCATATCAGCGGGCAAGGGTCTCGTCAGTCCAAAGTTCCATGTGCGTATCTCAACAGCGCTGCCTCCTCAGCCGACATCGGATAGTGGGGAGTGGGATCTGGACCGCCTGCGGGAAGCCTCCTCTCTGAGCTCCTCATCGCGTTCTTTTTTTAGGAAGTCTTCTGCTTGCTGAGGGGTAGTGATGAAATGTTAGCGGCCTCAATGATTGATTTTTAGCCTTGCTGGGTACAGCATAGCATATGCGATGTTCTTAGCTTGCAGTTTTTTCTTGACCGCAGTGAACTTTTGGCGTGCCTCCTGCACTGCTTGAGTGAGGTCAGGGTAAAATGACAGGACAGTGTTTTCATAGCACACTTCTCCTTTCTCCCGCGCTAGCCGTAAAACAGTATCGCGGTCCCGGTAGTTCAAAGATTTCATTATCACCAGCCGGGGTGGCGCTCCTGGAGGTGGTCTCGCTGCCAGGGACCTGTGGGCCCTCTCGATGGTCATGTGGGCGGAGAAGGAGTTTTTGTCAAACAGTTCTTCCAGCAGGCGCTTCATGAAGTCTTCAAGCCTGCCTGTATTCGTCGATTCTGCCAGGCCCAGCACCCTCACGTTGTTCCTTCGGGAACGCGCCTCCAATTCCTCATTTTTCTCTGCGATAACCTTTAGTAGCCTTTCCATCTGCAGCATGTGCTGTTGTGCCCGCACCGTCTTCTAGAGAAGACACCCGTTGTTCAGCCTCCTTGATCCGTTCCTCTTGCTGATTTAGCTTCTCCACCATCCTGTCCAACCTGTTATTCATAGCATCCATTTTGGAGTCTATGGAGGAGAGGCTCTGTTGCATACCTATGAGGAGGGTTTTCCAATCCTCGTTGTGGTGTTCTGGCGGGTCCTGGCCGGTCTTGTCCCTAGAACTGGGGGCCCAAGACTTCTTGGCATCAAAGGAGAGCTTAGCTTGCTTGGGTTCAATAGGCCCCATGGTGCGCCGCCTTCCGGACAAGCTCGTCCGCTACTGGCGGGGGACCCCAGCGTCCAGAGGAGGTGATCTGCCGTGCTGTCTGCTGCACTCTGTTAGTGATTGGCTCACCCGTATAATGCCAGAATCTTCCCGAGAGCGGGGCCCATGTCTAGGCTATTCAGCTTGCAGCGTGTTCTCGAATTCCACAAACTGGGTAGTAGCGCCGTGGTCACTAGCGCTCTTTGGGTGCAGGAACCAGGCAGATTGCAATGGCCAAAATGGCGCCTCGTGGCCTGTCCCAGGCTGCAGTCTTCCAGACCATGGGTCCGGTCTGTGTACCTTCAATGCAGTGGCCTTCCTTTTGAGGGGGCAGCGTTGCAGGCTCCCAGCTAGCACCCCTACCACACAAGTGCGCCCCTGGGAGGGTGTGCCAAGCGTGCCGTAATGTGCAAAGAGTGTGGGTGGGCCCCTGCGCCACTTGCGGAGAAGCGTGGCTCAATGGTTAGAGCGGCAGACCCTGATGCAGAGGTCTGGCCTGGGACCAGGGTTCAATTCCCGACTCAATCTCCTCGGACCTGATAATTCTCGCCTCGGTGCCTAGTCCCACTCTTTGACTCTGGGCAATAGCTTGCTTAATCTCCACAACGGCCCCAGCAGCGCTTGGATGCCTGGCTTCACCTTGGGGGTGCCCAGGAGTGGATATCTCACAGGAAAGCCAGGAAGGGTTCCACAGCGGTATGAATACAGCGCTACGAGACCTCTGGGTAGAAGGAGCTATATAAATACAAATATATAAATACAAACACATTTACTTGCGTATGTCCTGGGACTCCGAGGTCCACTCGCATGCAGCTTCAATCGTCGGCGATAATGCTCCTCTGGCCTAGCCAATATGACCAACAAGGTTCCCTGTCCTTGGCCTCAGACTCCACAGCATCTTAAAGAATCTGGCCCACCTGCATGCAGTCTCGGCTCCTTCGCGGCTGGGCCCACAAATCCCCAGTCTTGCGTGGCAGCAGGGTGCCGACGGGTGCTCCTGCCGGTCTAGCACTCTACACTGCCGCGACCCACCCCTCCTCACTGCAACAGTCCCGAGTGCTCCACCACACGGGTCCAGTGATTCCCAGCACAGAGGAAGCGAGGCCCGTTCTCAGCTGGTGTTGGCCCCCGCAGCGTCTCTGAGGGTCCAGCTCCTCCGCAAGCAGTCCCGGCGCCCTCGTGGTCGGGCCCACAAATTCCCAGTCTGGCTCAGCAGCGGGGTGCCGATGGGTACTCAGGCCGCCTTTTCACTTCGCTCCGTCACCGCTCTGCTCCGCCTTGCAGCAGCGCCAATCAACGTTGCAGGGACTGCGGAATCGATCCCACGGTAGGAGTAGACGTTCCGCTACTCAGGTTCAGCGATTCCGACCATGAAAGATGCCCAGGATGGGGGTAATGTTTGTTTGCCCGGGTCGGCTGGAGCCCGCCTACAGCGCGGCCATAACAGTCAAGCGCCACCTAGCACCCCCAATGGCGTTGCACTTTTAAAGTTTTGGATTGGAACTATTAGTTGTAGCTATAGATTCTGGTACAGATCTGGTAAAGAGTTAGTCTCAGAATTATACTTCAAATTATAAATATAATTTCTATTGGGGATCGCTACCTCCCCCCAAAAAAAAGACGTATATTTTTTTTAAAATTAACTTTAATTAAAACAACAATAAAAAGCTGGAAACGTAACTTAAAGAGAACAATACAATAAAGAACTATAAACATAACTTTAATAAAACAATATAATAAACAAAATGTGATTTGGACTCCAATAGACGTATGGTAAGTAATCTGCAAAACAAAAAAGAAAATTAGTGTTTAAAATTAGATTGATGTGACTAAATAAGGTCAAACATTACAAGTCAAGGTAACACTAGGATTTTACGTGTGCAGTGTGCCTGGTACATTTCACTTGTGTTATAAGCCTGCATTGAAGCGGTGTCTGTATGGAAGTGCCTACTGCGTCAGATTTAAATTACAGATCAACAGGTCTTTAAAATGATTCAGAGATGAGACAGAATTAGATTAGAGATCAAGTCATTATGCAGGACAATATTCTTTAGGGCTTATTTACAAGAGTCTTGCGCCACTTTTGTGTTACTTTTTTTATGTTGAAAGTGATGCAAAAGTGGCGCAAGGGGCTTGTAAATAAGCTCTTTTATTTGTAATGTAATTAATCGGAGGTATTGTATATCTACGCCGCTGTGCTTACCTTGTGTAAATACTTTGGCCAGCAGAATTCACAACTTCAACTTAGCTTTGGATCTACACGTCAGAGTAGACAGCAGCGTCCATAACTTTAAAAGAGGAAGAGAAATGATGTGAGAGAGAGTGAGAAAGAGAAAGAGAGAAAAAACGACATTAAAACGTGGGAGAGAGAAAGTTATAAATGGAGCTGGTAATACTGGAGAAAATATTCGTAGCTCATCTTCTGCCTTTGTTGTGTGTCTAAGCACGTGCTGGTTCATAGTGCACCCTCCAATTTAGTCATCTGAAAGATAGTATAAAGAACATTGAGTTTTAGAAGTGTCTGGGGGGAGGGACGCCAATTTGTGAAACACAACCTGTACGATAAAAAGGAAGTTAACATTGTGTGTAATTTTTTTATCAAAGGAGAGAGGAAGTTACAGAGTGACTGCAAAGAATATTCGCAGCTAAACTTTCTGTCACCAGTGTGTTTTTCACCACGTGCTGGGACGTAATGCACACTGAAGCTTTACATCTAAAAGATAGTAAAAGAAAGATGTTATGATTGGTAATTGTTACTATCTTAATGTGGAGTTGGATAACATTGCCCTTTAACACACGTTCCTTCTCACATTTATACAAGTTCTTCACTTGCTCAGTGCTTCGGGTACCACTAACTCAGTGACCAAAGAGGCCATGCACGTGGTAGTGGGCCCCTTTGTTCGGTAGTTTGGGCCTACATGAAGCGTGTGAACCACCAGGACGGGCCACCATATCGCTTGCGATGGGAGCAACTCTAAAATGGCGTACAGCACGTGCACCCTGTCTTTTTTATAGGTAGGCTCACATGTGTAGTGACGTATGTGCTGGATGGGTGTGGTGTGGGTGTATACCAGCCACGAGGGAGTGTGTGTGCCAATCTGACAACTAGACCTGGAACTAAGAAATCACTACAATGGAAATCTGGGCCCTCGTATGAAATGTGGCGAGCGAAATTTAATAATATTTTTCACATGGAATTTAATCTTTATCGTCTTAAGGCATTGAAGAAAAAGCAACTGGGGATTCAAATTTGGCAGCCTATGACATGCATATGGAATGAGTTTGATCTGACAAATGTTCTCCTTTTGTCTGGTTTAATAACCATGTCTTTATTTTGTACTATTTTTTCTTAAGCCAATCAATTCTCAGTATGGTATTGTTTTTGTTTTGTTTCTCCTACAGCACATTGAATATTGTATATTGATTTATTTTTGCAAGTCTTTAAATTTCCTTGTATATGCTATGAACTGAACAATAAAAAGCAAAAAAACAACAAAAAAAGGACATCTGGGCCATGTAGTGTTTTCCTGGTAGCGTAAGCGGAGTGTGCAGTACTAACGTATTCAGCCTCAATTAATTTACCACCACCCCCGGGGTTTTTAAATGTTGGGAGGGGGGGGCGCGCGGCTCCGGGATACTGCAGGAGCTGGCCCTGGGGCGTGGCAGTTTCCAGGGCCTTCAAGGGCTCTAGGCATAGGGACACGCAGTCTGCCTCACACAATACCCTAAAAAAGAATAGAAAGTGATGAGAGATGATTTGTGACGTGTTTAGGCTTGAGAGCCTGGATAATCATTAAATGGGGTCTGGCAGTGAAGTGCGTAGTTATTCAGGAAGAAATCTTTCGGGGTCTTGCGAAAGTAAGTCATCTTTAATAATTGCCTCTCGCTGTGTGTACTCGCCAGGTTATCTGATTTGCTCGTATGTTAACAAAAGATACTTTCAACACCTCTTTTTGATTGGTTGTGAAGCATTGTAAGAAGATGTGTTAGCGACTAATCCCTTTCCTTGCGCAGATTTTGAAAAATATTTGATTGGCTGTTGTGTGGTTAAGTGCACCTTTCTCGTGGTAATTTTTATTGGCTTTTTTTTCTATGTGACGTTACGATACACTCACCATGTATGTAGCCCATTTTGTCATGCACTTTATTTTACAAAGGTTTTCAAAAACTTGTTTTGGTAGGGTGTTTTTAACTTAAAGTGTGTAGTCTGCTTACGAGTTTGTTGACTGCAAAGGTATTTAAAAATATGCACAAGTTTTCAAAATATTTTTATTGAGTCTTTTATATTCATATGGGTGAAATGCAAATTTGTATTTTTCATTCATTGGTATCACGCGTTGGACCACATTCCTTTTATTTTATCATAAGCAGTCATTTCTAAAGTTTACATTATATAAGTGTTGCCTCAATATTTATTTTTTAAATGTTTGGGCTTTTTTTGGTTTCAGATAAAGTAGAATAGAAGTGCTACAACAAACACTCCCTCACTCTTTCCACTTTTAAGTCAAGTTTTTCAGTTGGCAGGAGTTCTCATTTTCACTGTTTTAGTGTGTCACATGTTTATGTAAATGTGCCTCTTTCTATACTTTTTAACTTTCGTATAATTTCTAAAATGCTTTATTTAAAATCGTTTTTTTTTTTAAAGCATTTTGTAGGGTTGGGGGTCTTGGACGCGAAAGTGGCGCAAGGGGGTTGTAAATCTGGAACACAGTGTTTTGTTTTACTTTGCTTTCCTTTCTGTCTTGAGGAGGATCCAGGGTAAATATAACGGTTTTTGTACAGATAGTACCTTTCAACTCTACCACCAAACGGATTTCTGCCTGTTACCATAGTAACAGTTTAGTGAGCACAGAGGTTAGAAGTTCACCACACTATGTTGCTAATAGAAATAGTTACTTGGTGGAGTTTACTTTTTTTTCCACAGGAACCGTTAGTCATAGAAGTCAGTGGAAAATATAATAAATATAATAGCAGGGGTTCGCTGGTGCCCTCACAGTCCCGGGGCTTCACTCATGTTGGAAGGAGGGTGCAGTAGGCTGTGGAAATTATATCGGGAAAACAACAATGCAGCTTATTGCGTCTTTTCCTTAATATAATGTGGAATAATGTTTAATTATTAGGCAGTATTCACTTTTGTTACAGATATGGTCACTTTGTTATAGGCAATTTATTAATATGTAGGACGGCGTGTTCTGTATGCGTGCATGATACAAATTTAACATTTAATTGGCTAAGGTGTTCTAACAACAATCTTAATGTTCATTAGGGTGTGAACTATTGAAAGTAGAAGTATTTTCTGTAATTCACTTGTGCTCCGGAGAGTTGCAAGGACATGTAATTGGCTTTCATGTTGTATGGAGGACTTTCCTGAGCTTTATGTTGGTTGGTTGCGAACTATTGAAAGTAGAAGTGTTGTCAGCCATTCATTTCCGCTCTGCCAAGTAGGAGCTACGTCTGATTGGCTGACGTGTTTTAAGAAGGACTTTCCTAAGCTTAATGTTTATTGGCTGTAAACTGTTGAAAGGGAAAGTGTTGGTAGCGATTTCTGTTCGCGGAGTATTAGGGTAACGTGCTCCAAACGGGACCTTAAGAAGCTTAATGTTCATTGGCTGTGAAGTATTAAAAGTAGAGGTTTTGGCAGTCATTCCCTCCTCCTCTGCGGAACAACATGGACATTTTATTGGCTAAAGTGTTCCGAGCACAAGTTTGCTCCTTATTGGGCGGGAACGGTTGACTGTTGTCAGTGATTTTGTGATGCACTTCCAAAGGAGTATGGGAAAAGAAAGTAGTAGAGGGCAGGTTAAGAACACTATTAACTCTGTACAGTGCTCATAAGGTGGTGGAGAGGGATTATGAGGGAAAAAATTGTTTTTATATGTTTCAAGGGTCATTTATATAATTGCCGTGTGCGGTATAAATCATGGCGGATAATCAAGTTTGCAGGTGACATACTTCTTAGGAGTACTATTTACTTATAATGTGGTGTTTATTTTTCTGATGGGAGGTGTGGTTGTGCAGCAAAAAATTCAATCTAGGTTTGAAACAGTTTTTATTAAGCAAATACAAATACACTTGCGTCAGAAACTGTCACTGTATATATGAAAGGGGTGAGAATTAATAATTGAATTTCATAAAATATCAGTTAAGCGTGGCCACATCCTCCTTTTTTCAGCTACAGTTTGTAAAAGTGTTGCCCCATATTGTTGATAATGTAAGAGGGCATCAGTTACTTTTAGATAAAGTAGAATAGAAGTGCCACAGCAAACACTCCCGCACTACATTATCTGAGGTCAAGAGAACAAGTAAAAAACAGTTAAATACAAGTGACTTCATATTACATAGAAATGTATGCATTATTATTTTTCAAATTTGTATTCTGTAGAATTCAGGAACGTTCTGTCATAGTGCTTAGAGGTTGCACAATGTCCGCTAACAAATCACATACTCACTTAAGAATGTATAGAATGGTACTCTTATAATATACAGTACTGGTCCTATATATTCTTTACCGAGAAGGTGAATAGGAACCCCAAATAAGAATAGAAATTAGAAAATAACAGTCAGAAATGTAGGGTTTATCAAATATTTAAAGTAACAAAGTAGGCATGATAGCTATATTTTTTATTGTGCAATTTCTTAAAATATGTTTCTTGAAAAAAAATATATACAGATATATATTACAGATGGCGCTGAAAAATCTCCTATTCCTCTTCTGTAACAATAGGACAATCTATTACAATATAACGATTGATACCATTGTTGCAGTAAAAAGAAAAGGAAAATAGAGTTATTTATCTATCAGAACATCAATAATGAAATACTTTCGAGCGGTACTTATTTACTGAACTTCTTTTCTCCGGAAGTGAAAAAGTTTGATCTTCGTGGCGACGGGTCATAAACTCCTCTGAGATCATAACTGTGAGAACTGTAATATATATATATTTTCACAGCATCTGATCACAAGGGGGGAACAGACTAAAAACCAAAAGCCGCTGACGTTGCTTATATATCTTTACTCTTTGTGCCGACGTATCATGAACTCCACTGAGATCAGCATAACTGTTAATGTTATAATATACATATTAACAGTATATGATCTCCAGGGGAAAACACAATAACAAGTGTAAGATTGTGATGTTGATTGTAAATGTTTAGGGTTTGCACTGACGGGTCACCACCACCTCTCAAGCGAAGTACAGTGTCAACATTATAATATAGAAAGTCACAATATATAATCTGAAAGGAGCCAGAAAAGGAGCAATGTTTGTTGTAATATATCTGTTTCTGAAAACAAGCTGCTGACGTTACAGAGAAAAAGCGGAAAACATGCAATAACATTTTTTTTTAGATACAAATGTTTAAATATTGACACATAGCCACAAATTATAACTAAGTACTATGCCTATGCCATATTAAAACAACTTACAACTCCGGAATATGTTTGTTGACGCAAAAGAAGAATCCGATGACAGAAAAGGGAACCTGCATCACAGATTGGCGACTCAGAAATAACTAGCGAAAACGAAACTAAATGTAAATGTAAATGTACATGTATTTATATAGCGCAAATCACCCACATCGCAGGTATCTAAGCGCTTGCTTAGGGAACCCGTCCTGGTATTCCCCTGTGAGATAACCCCGGCAGGGTATCCACAAGGTGAAAGCCAGGCATCCCGCCGCGAGGGGCCGTTGTGGAGATTAAGCAAGCTATTGCCCAGAGTCGCAGAGTGTGAACCCGTGAGTCGAGTAGGCACCGGAGCGAGAATTATCGAGTCCGTGGAATTATTGAGCCCAAGACACAGTAGGTGTGGTTTATATAGCTTTTGGTTCTTAAGTAGTCTATGGATGGAAGATTTGCATATGTAGATGTCACGTTTAACAGTTTACACGTGCTGAGTTGTTAACTGTTTTACTTCAGCACGTGTTGGGAAAAGTTACAAACTGTGAAGCTGTAAAGGTTTCGATTTCCAAAGTAACAAGTATAAGGTTATTTTTATCTACATATGTTGGAGAGTTTAAAAACTGTTACTTGGTAAACTGCGTTTTTTGCATTCTCATGATTAAAAACATCTAAATAGAAGACAAAAAAAAATATCGTTTACAATAGAAGAAAAAAACTGATTAATATTTGTTATTACTATGCTTCTTAATTAAAAAAAATGCTAGCATTTGTAAATCATAAAGCTACCCTCGGAAAGGTATGCTGGGGCTTGGGGCGTTGGGAAGATTAAGCAAGGTATTACTTACAGTGAGATAGTGGTAGGCTAAGATGTCATAGTGTATAAAATGGGACATGGCTTGAGAACAGGTTTATGCAACGCACCTGTATGGTATTGAATTTAAAGACATGCTTGGCTAGTAGAGACCAGGGACTTTTAGGATAAAAGAGACCAAATTGCTCAACATAAAATACGTCACAGAGTGTGTTTTCAAATACTCTTTCATATTTAGAAGGATAGGATAAGTTACCGTGTGTAGCTTTTATTCTCTATGTAAATATGTCCTTATTATAAACAATACTTTGTGTTGAAGGTGCGTTCTATAGCTGTTGCTGTGAGTATTTTTGACTTATATAAGCAATGACTAATTTCTAATTATGTTAAAAGGTGAATACTGGATAGGTCTTTAAGGATTGATGTGTGTGAAAACACATGAAGTATTCAAAAACTAGTGTGAGAATGGTACCTAAATGCACACAGATTCACAGTGTTATTCTAGTCAAGCACCAGTATACTTTGCATTTTACTAAAACACATTTACTAGTTTGGAAGGGGTAAGGTGAATAGACATATTCTACATTTTTAGTACTGCATTTTAGTATAAGAGGCTGAGTCATTTTCCATAGCTAATAAGCAGTGACTGGTTTAGAATTTTACGAAAACTTAATTACAGGATATGTTTATATACAATTATATTTATATAACCTTATGAAGTACTAAAACTCTACTGTTGGAATGTTATTAGACAATGGTATTTACATCATTTGTTTTGGGGCCAAAATAGTTGATAAACCTACTTTTTTATACTAAGAAAACTTTTAAAGTGAAGTGTTTATGTTTTAGTGCAAGGACCTAGAACATAACAGATTTGTTATGGATTAAGAGCAGAATATTACCGAAGACACATTGAAAATGAGCAACAGTTTAATTGAAGTACAAAATCTACCTATTGCAGTCAGCGAGACTGAATTAGAGGACATCAGTACTGCAGATATCACCTGTGATTTTGAAAATGAAAGCAATGATGCTGATTTTTTGGATATACCTAACAAAAGGTTCAGGAAAAGAGATCAGATGTATTATCCAACTTCATACTACAATTAAAATCCAGGGGGGAAAAGGGAGAAATTAGGAGAAAAAGAGAAGCCTGTATGAAAATTGAAGAGGAGATGTTTCAAATTTTAGAAAACAGTACAATTTATTTAAGGATTAAAAATGAACAATCGCGCTCAAGACAAAAATGTTGGTAAACAAAGAAACATATATCACAAACCAAACACGTGGCTTAGCAAAGAAACATTACATGTATAAAGGAACAACACAAACAGAAGTAAATGTGTCCTTAAAGAATTATGGCCACAAAAAGCGTCGACAGCGTTTCGACCGCTAAGTTACTGCATGGTCATCATCAGGACTTGAAGTTGCTTGAGCGTTACACAACTTGCTAAAAAAGAGGACAGAGCAATCATAAATTGATGGCTGTCAAAACAGTTCCAACTTGTGAAAATTAATTATTCGGAAAAGACGAACCAAGTCTACAGATCGCGGTTCAGTCAATGAATGGTGTAAGTAATCCACCATTAAGTATGCCTAGTGAATCGGCCGTGTGTATCTACGTCACACGCCTGAGGATCCGAAGCTCGCCTCAACAGAAAGCTAACCCGGCGAAATCTATTTGTGAGTGTAGGTGTGTAACAGGAGCTATAGGTGTATGAGTACATATGATGAGTGAATACATGTATGAGTGACTGTATAGAACTGTTGGTGAATGAGTGGATGTGGAGGTAGATTTTGAAATCACTGAATAGGTTGTTCTAACTGGTATTGGTATCTCCATTGTTTTGAAAATTTTAGATTCTATTTTTCAATCTGTGGATCAAAGGTTATATTGGGGTGAGAGAAACTCTGCCACTCTTTCACAAGGATGATGTCATCAGTGATGTCATTTGAGATGTCATCAGTGATGTCATGAGTGATGTCACTGAGCATGTCATGAGTGATGTAATATGTGATGTCATCAGCAGTGGATTGCGGGTGCGCGAGTTATAGTTAGCTGAACTAACTATACCGGGGTAATTTCAATGGTTTTGTATGAGTGAAATGTCCAGCGAACTATAACATGTGTGATGATGGCATCCCAGGTAGTAAGTTACCTGATATTCCAACGATAACATATAGAAGAGCATTGAGTATGCATAATAAACTAGTTAAAGCCAACCCAGAACTAGGTAGTGGCAGTACCTAGTTAACACTAAAAAATGTTTTTTTCAAATGTTCTACCTGTCGAGCATGTAAATTCAGAACAAACACAACACATTTCAACTCCCCTTTCTCCAAAGAGTCAGATGCAGCGATAGGCGGCTGCCTCAGGACTCTCAAAATGGCGGCCGGCTCTTCAGATTTGGGCGTGGTCCACTAAAATGGCCCTGGGACACCTTGGAACTCAGACGCTTGTCTGCTAGGGCTTGGGTCCCATTCTCGAAAGCGTCCCCTCAGCCTTGAAGATTCTACAAAAGTCTTGGGGGCCCCCGACTCCCGTAGGCTTCTGGTGGGGAGCGGCTGCCATGATTGCTCGTGGAATGGCCACGACTGAGCTACGAGATGGTGGTGCTCTCATGCTGACGCCAGCTTCAGTCTGAAACATCCAGAAACACTGTAGACTACCAATTCGATCAGTTCCGGTAGCGCCCCAACGTGACCCGGTAGAGAAGAACTTGCCCTCCCCTCTTTGACTGATGGTTCTTGTTGCCTGTCCCTTCTGTTGTCATTTAACAGAACTTTTTAGACTGCTGAAAGGGGTTGTGTTCCGAACGCTGGTTGGTGGAGACATTTTGACTATATTCTGGACCTACGTTGTCGCGTAATGCGTTATATGACACGCCGCATTAGCGCACCCGGAAGTGCTCCGGTGCGCGAAGCGCAGCTTCCCGGAAGCAATCCGGGGCGCGGCGCGCAGCGCGTAACGTAAGCATAACAGGTCATGTGACTTGTTAATAAAACTTTTCATTGGTTCATTTTACTTTTGTTATTTTAATGTTGAAAGGCTTGGTCATATGACCTAAAAATTACGCTTTTTATTGGTTTCGAACATTATTTTTTCTTAAACATATATGTTATAATGTTTCAAGCTAATGTACTTTCCCAGAAAATTTACAACTGTCCTGCAAGCAAAATATATTCCTTTTTCGAGAAAAAGGGCGTTTCTTCGTCCCATGACGGAGCCGTTGAGTAAAAGAGGCTCGGCCTGCTGGCTTAGTCGCCGATACGCCTGATTATCAGATTCTTATCGATCACTTTATGTTGCAGGAGTGGAAAACACAACTGCCCTTGACCATTTATCTTTACTGCGCTCCTGCGTATTATACCTTTTATCCGTCATGTAATTGGACTGCTTTATTTCACTTGCCTTTTACTGATTCGAAAACAGTGACTAAAATTTAAAACTTTACCAATGTAAATACTACTACCATGTTTTGTTTTAAAAACCTTTATTGTGAAAATGTCAGTATACAAATACGGGCCTATAACCACGTGGGCCGGCCACGTAGCAAACTGGAATCGTATATGATGAAGAGACATTTACATTGTAGAGGAACGTAACGAGCGGGCCATTAGGTTGCAAGAACTAAGGTGTCTAACAGTTGCGGAATCGGTGGACGTACATTTTGTAATTAAAATACGACAGGACCACTTTCAATAAAATTATCTAGATATACATTTGCGGGCAAGTACCATGGGTGACGTTAATTCGAACTTTCAATAGTACAGTAATCAATAACACATCAGAACTTAATATCAATAGGGATGTCGAAATATTCAATCAATTCTCGTCCCCGCCCCCCATGTGCTTCAAAACTGCATTCGTATCTCGTGATATCAAGGTTGTTCAACCAGTACACAACAAGGAGTTACGAGTCCCATTTATACCGGCGCCATTTTGGGCGAGGCCGGGCAGGTCCAGGATATAGTCAAAATGTCTCCACCAACCAGCGGCCGGACCAGAACCCCTTTTGGCCCTTTATGCTACAAGATGGTGTCTTCCATTCAGAAAATATTGTTGGCAGCATTTTGAAAGGAAAGATAAACAGCTGTTCTCCTAGTGAGTCTCACATTGTTACATTTAGGAAGAATGTTGAAGAGTAGTATGTTGAAAATCTGAAGCCATTGTTCTACAAACTCTAAACCAGCCTTGGATGGAAAAATCCTGAAGAATGTACAAACTGAAAAACAATTTTTGTCTGTATAGCATCAACAGCAACGCTTGACCCAGCTTTGTGTGAAGCCGCCATTTTGATTCAATCAATAGCGTCCCCCTGCACACATTCAGGGACCTGGTCGTGTCTTCAGGTCAAACGGATTGTGGGACAAGATGCAGAAAGGAAAAGGAAAAAAGTTCCGCCAGACCCCGGGAGCCGGCCGCCTATGTCATGGGTGATCTTTGGCCACACCAGGGCGATAGTGAAGCTGCAGCAGGTGCAAATAAGCTTCAGACAGTGTTACAAGCACTGCTCAGAACTCTCAACTATGACACCACCTCGGTGCCATCCGGATCTTGGCGCCTTGTGCTGGTTCCGGCCTATTCACACATCGGTCCGCTACTGACACCACCTCACAGGGCAACGGGGCACCCCACGCCGACTTTCGGCGCAGCATTGTAGGATGGCCACACCAGAGCAGCAACTTGCTAAACACCACCTCGGTGCCATCCAGATCTCGGCGCGTTGTGCTGCCTTCGGCCTACTGTAGCCGCAAGTGCGGACGCAACTCAACTGGATAGCGAGTGAAACACCAAGGGGCGCCCCACTGCAGCCGAGGAGCCTCCATCTTGGAGGCGACGCACAGCATCACATTGCTTTCCAATGCAGTCAGATCCTCAAACAGCCCCCACTGACTGACGCGACCTCACAGGCCAACGGGGCGCCCCACGCCGACTTTCGGCGCAGCATTGTAGGATAGCCATACCAGTGCAGCAACTTGCTGGACACCACCTCGGTGCCATCCGGATCTCGGCGCGTTGTGCTGCCTTCGGCCTATTCGCACATCGGTCCGCTACTGACGCCGCCTCACGTGCCAACGGATTTTCTACGCTTTTTATAGCCCTATGCCGCATAACAGGTCATGTGACTTGTTTATAAAACTTTTCATTGGTTCATTTTACTTTTGGTTTCCTACTGATGGAAGGCTTGGTCATATGACCTAAAAATAACACTTTTCATTGGTTTAGAACATTTTATTTTCCCAAACGATGAAAGCCCCACCTTGTTTCTGGATGTTTCAGACTGAAGCTGGCGTCAGCATGAAAGCACCACCATCTCGTGGCTCCGTCGTGGTCATTCCGCGAGCAATCATGGCAGCCGCTCCCCACCGGAAGCCTGCAGGAGTCGAGGGCCCCCAAGACTTTTGTAGAATCTTCACGGCTGAGGGGACGCTTTCGAGAATGGGGTCCAAGACCTAGCAGACAAGCGTCCGAGTTCCAAGGTGTCCCAGGGCCATTTTAGTGGACCAGGCCCAAAAAGGAAAGAGCCTGCCGCCATTTTGAGAGTCCTGTGGCAGCCGCCTATCGCTGAACCGCAAGAGTGGGCGCAACTCAGCTGAATGGCGGATTTTGGCAAAGTGTACCAAAAGCGGGCGGAATGGCAACTGAAACGGTAAAGGGCGCCCCACTACAGCACACGAGCCGCCACCTGGGGAGGCCCGTTCACGCCGCCTCCCCCCCCCCCCCCGGGGCGCCCCACGCCGTTTTTCGGAGCAGCATTATAGGATACAAAAACCAGTGCGGCAGTTTACTGGACATCACCTGGGTGCCATCCACATCTCAGCGCGTTCTGCTGCCTTGGAACTATTCGCACAACAGACCGCTACTGACAAGGCCTCCCCAGGGACGCCCCACGCCATTTTTCGGAGCTGCATTGTAGGATACCAAAAACCAGTGCGGCACACAGGTGACATCACCTGGGTGCCGTCCAGAACTCAGCTCGTTGTGCTGCCTTGGGACTATTCGCACAAAACACAGCTACTGACCATTGTTGCTTCTTTTTTCAAAAAAATGTTTAAATGTGTTTACTGTTTTTGTTGCATTGTATATATTTATAAGTTATTAAAGTTTTATAATCCTACTACTTTGTTGGAGTGCTATATATTTTTAATGTGACACATAATTGTAAAAACTTTGATGTACAAAGAGGCATCCCTGGAATCTTCCGCTTCAGGCTCGGTCCCACACACCCTCACAGTGAGAATCCCCTCCCCAAGCACAATACAGGATGGTTATCAGATAGTAGGAACGAGTATGGTGTGACGGATCTCATGGGGTGGGGGCCTTGATCTACTGTAACTCCTTTGAAGAGGGGTGATTCTCTACAGCTGGGGCCATAAACTACATCCGCAGGGCTAGGTGATAGCCTGGGACCGGCCTGGACAATCGGACACAGAGGAAGAGGAGTGTCAGAGGGTGCGGTAGTGAATAGGGTGAAAGGGAGGTGTCGGGCGGGCACGGGGTGTGATTCTCAGGGAAGAGCAGCGCAGATGGGGGGAGGTTTATGGCCCATGCATGAGAGAGAGAGCGGGGGTGACCAGTGCGTGGGGGAGATGCTTGCGAGGGTGGGGAGCCGTGCTGAGGATCGACGGCGTGCAGAGTGGGTCTGGTCAAGGCATCTAAAATGGCTGCCGTGCACGACAAAATTGTGGCATTGGAAAAAAGGCAAGATGGCGCAGACAATGTTTATCAATAAGGATTAATTTATAACAAAATATTTTATCGCAGTGACAAAATGGCGGTCAACAGTTCCTGATTTCCATCGAATCAAACGTTAACAGACGTCACGCAGCAAAAAAAAAAAAACGCTCACGCACAGCCGCTGGAAGACATGTATCAACATATATGAGCCTCCTCAGCCACCCTCAGAAAACATAAGGGGTCAGGATACGTCTCCCGTCCCCCCTTATACCCTGTAATTTAATTAAAACGAAACACAAAATGGCGAATTCCCGTTTCGCTACCAGTTTGCGGCCCAGTTCGCGGCCCGGAAAGCGCTTCTACCGTGAAAAATCAATTTTTTTTATTTTCCCCACAGGACCCTTTAATAACCCCAACATCATTCCTAGGGGGTCAAGAGGGGTCTACCTTGCCCCCTTTCATTAAATTCCCCCTTCGTTTTTCTCCTCCTCTTGTCTCTCGATCCTACCGAGAGACAAAATGGCGGCCGCTCCGGACTGTTTAGAATGTTAACAGACACCGGAGAGCCAATCAGCTTCGCTTCGCAAAGCTCCGTTACGCGAAAAGTACGCGATCTGGAGCGCTATCTGGGACGCTGTCACAGATATATAAATTTTTTAAAACATTAATTTCTCAAAATCCACTGGAGCACATATATTGAGACCCAGCAAAGACACATCGGGCTAACAGTCCCTACAATTTTGCCAAGTTTCGTGTAAATCCATTCAGCCGTTCGAGCTAAAAGTGAGGCCAAACGCCCTATGGAAAAATGAATGGGAAAAACCCTAAAAAAAGGGGTCAGGATACGTCTCCCGTCCCCCCTTATACCCTGTAATTTAATTAAAACGAAACAAAAAATGGCGAATTCCCGTTTCGCTACCAGTTTGCGGCCCGGGAAGCGCTTCTACTGTGAAAAATCAATTTTTTTTTATTTTCCCCACGGGACCCTTTAATAACCCCAACATCATTCCTAGGGGGTCAAGAGGGGTCTACTTGCCCCCTTTCATTAAATTCCCCCTTCGTTTTTCTCCTCCTCTTGTCTCTCGATCCTACCGAGAGACAAGATGGCGGCCGCTCCGGACTGTTTAGAATGTTGACAGACACCGGAGAGCCAATCAGCTTCGCTTCGCAAAGCTCCGTTACGCGAAAAGTACGCGATCTGGAGCGCTATCTGGGACGCTGTCACAGATATATAAATTTTTTAAAACGCTAATTTCTCAAAATCCACTGGAGCACATATATTGAGACCCAGCAAAGGCACATCGGGCTACCAGTCCCTACAATTTTGCCAAGTTTCGTGCAAATCCATTCAGCCGTTCGAGCTAAAAGTGAGGCCAAACGCCCTATGGAAATTAACATGGGAAAAACGCGTTTTGGGACCCCCCTTTTTTCTCGGCCCCCCCTTGACGAAACCCCCCCAAATTTTCAAGGGCTGCTCAGAAACAAAATGTGCCATTTTCCTGAAAATTTCAGCCGATTCCGTCCACAAACGCCAAAGTTATTAGACATAGAATTTCCAAAAGTCCCATAGGAAAAAAATCCTAACTATATATACCTACTGGCTATCGCCAGTAGGTAATATATATAGATAGATAGATAGATAGATAGATAGATAGATAGATAGATAGATAGATAGATAGATAGATAGATAGATAGATAGATAGATAGATAGATAGATAGATAGATAGATAGATAGATAGATAGATAGATAGATAGATAGATAAATGTAACCTACTGGCGGTCGCCAGTAGGTAGTTATAGTTAGGACATCATTTCTATTCAAAAACCGTTTTTTCTTTTGCCAATAACTTCGGCGCTGGTTGACAAATCTTCGCGAACTTATCAAAACTAGTGGCCCGCTCCGGTCAGCTCCTGTCTTGAGAGTTTCAGGGTGATTGAACATGCGGGGACCAAGAAAAATTGAGGTCCCAAAATGCATTTCCCTCATGTTAATTTCCATAGGAATCTTTAGACAAAGCTACAGCCCGAACTGCTGAACGGAATTACACCAAATTTGACAAATAGGTAGCCCTTGGTTCAGAAAGAGACCTTTTTTAAGTGGTGTAAATCCGTTCAGTAGTTGCTGAGAAATGAAAGAAAGAAAAAATGTATACATCTGTGGGCGCGGTGGGTTCGCGAACCCTCGGGCACGAGCTTCACTCTGATTGACTGCCAACACTCCAAACCAGGAATGGTTGGCAGCCATCTTGTGACTCAGTAGAAGAGAGTCACAAGAAAACAGTGAAACAAAGATAAAGAACAAGAAAAGGGGGCAGGGTAGAAACACCCTGAACCCCTAGGCCTGCTCAGGGGGTCCCTGAAGGACCCCCTGGACCAAAAAAAGGCATTTTTTAAAATATTTTTGGTGGAAATCACATTGGGGTCGCGAATCTCAGCGAAATTAAAATAAAATGAAGCGCTGGCTCCCGCGCTTCATTTTAATGAGGCTCCCGGGTGGGCCAGGTCCCTCAGGCATTGTTAATAAATAATTGCGGGGGCCCACAGGCTCTCACAGCCCTGGGGACTGCCACCTACCGGGGCTTTTTAAAAAAATAATGCGTAAGGGGACTGCCAATTCCCCAGGGCTTCATTAAATATGTTTTGGGGGGCCTTGCGGGCCCCCCAAGCCCTGGGAACCACCACCTCCCCAGGGCTGTGATAATTAATGAGTGTGGGGAGGCTCAAGATCCCCCACACTGCCCCAATGACCACCACCTCCCTGGGGCACTTTGTATTTAAATATGGGGGTCCGTTAAGGATCCCTGGGCCCCTGGGACCACCACCTCACCGGGGCTTTAAACATTGGGAGAGGGGCCATGCAGCCCCCTCCTGGAGCCCTTAATGGTCCTGGGGACCACTATCCCTCAGGCCGGCTTCTGCTGTGTCCTGGGGTGCCTACCCCGCAACACTGCTGTTTGCTATGGCAGGGCGGGAGCAATGCGTCTTCCGCCCTGCCCTAGCAAACTCTGCTTTGCTTCATTGAAGCGAGAGCAGGAAAACCTGCTCTCGCTTCAATGAAGTAAAGCAGGTTAGCTTTTTCACAAAGGGGAGCTGCATGTCAGCAGCTCCCCTTGTGGAAAAGAAATGCCAACTCCCTCAGGAGGCGGGGTGCAAGCAGGGACCGTGGGGGCATTGGGGCTCCCCCCACGGTACCCAATGGAAAGGTCTGGCCCCGGGGATGGGGTCCTCAGGGCCAGAAGTGCCCCGAGAGAGGACCACGCCCCCTTCCCTCAATAAAAAAATTAATAAAAAAAAGAGGCAGAGTCCCGCGGGATGGGGTCCCCGGGCTAATAGAGGCCTCAGGAGGGGTACTACACCGATCCTCCTTAAAAAATATATTTTAAAAATATATATATATGGCCATGCCCCGGGGGATGGGGTTCCCAGGGCCGAAATTGGCCTTGGAAGGGGGTGCCAGACGGACCCCTTCCTGTTTTTTTGTTTTTTTTTAAAATAGGGGTCAGACCCTGGAGGATGGGGTCCCCAGGGCCCCATAAGTGGGAAAAGAAGGGGGCCACAAACCCCCTGAAGGAAAAAAAGCCGGCATTGTGCCGGAGGCCCCGCCCCCTTCCTGCAGTACTATGCACACTCACCCCCTGGCGCTTTGTAAGTTGGGTCATTAATTCCCCTTAAATACTGATGGTCCCTGAGGGCCAACTAGCCCACCAGGTACCTCCAGTATGCGCCTGGGAGCTGCATTGCAGAGAGGTGGTCCAAGGCCACGCCCCTTTTTTACAGCACTCTGCAATGCAGCTCCTGTGGCACGTACTGGAGGTAGCTCATTGGCTAGTTGGCCCCAGGGACCCTCAGGACTCAAGGGGACTTAATCCCCTAATTTACAACACGCCAGGGGGTGCATTTGCACAATGGTGCAGGGAGGGGACGGCGCCACAGGGCTGTGTTCCAGAGAGGTGGTCTAAGGCCATGCCCCTTTATACACCTCTCTGCAACGCAGCTCTGTGGTGCTTACTGGAGGTACCTGGTGGGCTAGTTGAACCCCAGGGAGCCTCAGGATTCAAGGGGACTTAATTCCACAACTTAAAATGTGCCACGGGCGCATTTGCACACTTGTCACATCAGGCCCGCCCCTCCCTTCACCACTCTGCAAACGGGCCCTCTGGTGCATTGTAAGTTGAGGGATTAAGCCCCCGAGAATCCTGAGGGTCCCTGGTGTCCAACTAGCCCACCAGGTACCTTCAGTAAGCACCATAGAGCTACGTTGCAGAGAGATGTAAAAAAGGGCTTGGCCTCTGACAACCTCTCTGCAACTCAGCTGTGTGGTGCTTACTGGGGGTACCTGGTGGGCTAGTTGGCACCCAGGGACCCTCAGTATTCAAGGAGACTTAACCCCCAAATTAGAACGCACCATGGGGGCGTGGCCTTTGTCCACCTCTCAGAAATCCCACTGTGTGGGGCTTACTGGAGTTAAGAGGTAGGCTAGTTGGCACCTAAAGGACCCTCAGCAGCGAAAGGGACATCAATCCCCATCCAATAGTGTACCGGGGAGCATGTTTGTAGAGTGGTGAGCAAAGGGGGCGTGGCCTGCTCTTCGAACTTAGCAATCCTGCTGTGTGGGGCTTACTGGTGGAAATAGGATGGTAGTTGACCCCCAAGGATGTCCTTGGGGGCCAACTACCCCTCTTGTTACCTCCAGTAAGTCCTCCACAGTGGGATTGCTAAAACATCTTCGGCGGCCATGCCCCCCTTTTTCCACCACTCTGAACGTGCCTCCTGGCAGACTACAGGATAGGGGATGAAGTCCAATTTACTCCTGAGGACCTTTGGGGGCCAAGAAGCCCTACTGGTACCTCCTGTAAGCCCTATGCACTGGAATTCCTGAGTGCTAGTCGAAGGCCCAGCACCCTTTCTCCACCACTCTGCAAACGTGACTACTAGTTAAAGAAATGTTTGCAATGTAATAGGTTTCGCATTTGCGAGAATTAGAGCTATGGGTGTTGTAAAAGCCTACGTTTTTTACTAATATTTTTGGGAGTGGAGTGGATGTACGTTGTGTGCAGTGGAATTATGTGGTAAATTGTGCAGTGAAATTATGTGTATAGAAAGTGTGTGGTATTTAGTGTATAGGAATTAAGTAGAGTGGGATTATGTGTTATGGAGAGTAAGTATGTGGTATGGTAGTCTGTGTTGTGGAGTGGTAACCTCAGGTTTAGTCTTCCTCATTTCCATAGAAGCTCAACTATGAACTCAGTGAGACAAAAAAAGATGGAATCACTGAGGAACACTTTTTGACCTAGTCAGAGGTATGAGCAGGGCCACTAGAATTACGTGACTGTTTGGCTGCACCAACTTTTGCACAATTATCCATTTTCTGCATTAGCCACATAATTCATCATCTGCACCTTAATTTGCAAATTTGAACAAAAAGGCCTTGTTTCAAACTGAAACGGGTCAAACGTTCCCAAAAATGCAGCGACAAGTGTTAAAGCCCTTTGCAAACCTAGAATGGTCATGTTTTACTTATTGATAAATGTGGGTGTTACATTGGTACTAATGGTGTGCAAGCCACTCTTGCTTCCCTCTGTGCATCTCTTGCCTCTTTCTGCATTTCTGTTGCTTCTTTATCCACGTTTCTTTCTTTTACTGCACTTCTCTTGACCTCATTCTGCAAATCTCACTTGCTGCACCTCTCTCCCCACTTTCCGCACGTCTGTTGCCTCTTTCTGCACCTCATTTGCTTCTTTCCGCACATCTGTTGTCTCATTCTGCACTCGTCTTCCCTCTTTCTGTACCTTTCCTGCCTGTTTTTGCATCTCACTTGCTTCTTTATGCACTTTTCTTGCTTCTTCCTACAACTTCTGTTGCTTCTTTCAGCAATTCTCTTGCCTCTTTGTGCACTTCTCTTGCCTCTTGCCTCTTTCTGCACCCCTGTTGCTTTACTCTGCACTTTCCATGCTTCCTTCTGCACCTGTGTTGCTTCTTTCTGCACCCCTGTTGTCTCTTTATGTACCTCTTTTGCCTCTTTCTGCACTTTTCCTGCCTTTTCTGCACCTCTCTTCTATCATTCTGCACATTTGTTGCCTCTTTCTGCACCTCATGTGCTTCTTTCTGCACCACTGTTGATTCTTTCTGCACTTGTCTTCCCTCTTTCTGTATGTTCCATGCCTGTTTATGCATCTCACTTGCCTCTACCTGGACTTTTCTTGCTTCTTTCTACACCTCCGTTGCTTCTTTCAGCAATTCTATTTTTGCACCTATTTTACCTCTTTTTTTGCACCTCACTTGCTCATTTCTACACTACTCTTGCCTCTTTCTGCAGCCCTGTTGCTTCATTCTGCACTTTCCATGCTTCTTCTGCACCTGTCCTGCTACTTTCTGTATCCCTGTTGTCGATTTGTGTACCTTTTTTGCCTCTTTCTGCACTTTCCTTGCCTTTTTCTGCAGTTCTCTTCCCTCTTTCTGCACACCTGTTGCCTCTTTCTACACCTAATTTGCTTCATTCTGCAACCCTGTTGTCTCTTTATGCACTCGTCTTCCCTCTTTTGTACCATTCTTGTCTATTTTTGCATCTCACTTGCTTCGTTCTGCACTTTTCTTGCTTCTTCCTACAACTCTGTTGCCTCTTTGTGCACTTCTCCTGCCTCTTTCTGCACTTCTCTTGCCTCTTTCTGTACCCCTGTCGCTTTATTCTGCACTTTCCATGCTTCTTTCTGCACCTGTTTTGCTTCTTTCTGCATCCCTGTTGTCTCTTTATGTACCTCTTTTGCCTCTTTCTGTACTTTTCTTGCCTTTTTCTGCACCTCTCTTCTCTCTTTCTGCATGTCTGTTGCCTCTTTCTGCGCCTCATGTGCTTCTTTCTACACCACTGTTGTCTCTTTCTGCACTCGTCTTTCCCTCTTTCTGTACCTTCCCTGACTGTTTTTGCATCTCACTTGCCTCTTTCTGCACTTTTCTTGCTTCTTTCTACACCTCCGTTGCTTCTTTCAGCAATTCTCTTGCCTTTATCTGCACCTTTAGCACTATTTTTGTACCTATGGTGCCTCTTTTTGCACCTCACTTGCTCCTTTCTACACTTCTCTTGCCTCTTTCTGCACTACTGTTGCTTCATTCTGCACTTTCCATGCTTCTTCTGCACCTATCCTGCTTCTTTCTGTAACCCTGTTGTCGCTTTGTGTACCTCTTTTGCCTCTTTCTGCACTTTCTTTACCTTTTTCTGCAGCTCTCTTCCCTCTTTCTGCACGCCTGTTGCCTCTTTTTGCACCTCATTTGCTTCATTCTGCATCCCTGTTGTCTCTTTCTGCACTCGTCATCCCTCTTTCTGTACCTTTACTGTCTGTTTTTGCATCTCACTTGCCTCGTTATGCGCTTTTCTTGTTTCTTTCTACACCTCTGTTGCTTCTTTCAGCATTTCTCTTGCCTCTTTGTGCACATCTCTTACCTGTTTCTACATTTCTCTTGCCTCTTTCTGGACCCCTATTGCTTCAATCTTCACTTTCCACGCTTCTTTCTGCACCTGTCTTGCTTCTTTCTGCACCGCTGTTGTCTCTTTCTGTACCTCTTTTGCCTGTTTCTGTAGTTCTCTTGCCTCTTTCTGAACCCCTATTGCTTCATTCTACACTTTCCATGCTTCTTCTGCACCTGTCTAGCTTCTTTCTGCATACCTGTTGTCTCTTTGTGTACCTCTTTTGCCTCTTTCTGTACTTTTCTTGGCTTTGTCTGCACCTTGCTTCCCTCTTTCTGCACATCCGATGCCTCTTCCTGCCCCTCATTTGCTTCTTTATGCCCCCCTGTTGTCTCTTTCTGCACTTGTCCTCCCTCTCTCTGTACCTTTCCTGACGGTTTTTGCATCTCACTTGCCTCTTTCTGCACTTTTCTTGCTTCTTTGTACACCTCTGTTGCTTCTTTCAGCAATTGTCTTGCTTCTTTGTGCACTTCCCTCGCCTATTTCGGCACCTCTCTTGCCTCTTTGTGCACCTCTGTTGGCTCTTTCTGCACCTCACTTGCTCCTTTCTACACTTCTCTTGCCTCTTTCTGCACCCTAGTTGCTTCATTCTGCACGTTCCATTCTTTTTTCTGCACCTGTCTTGCTTTTTTCTGCACTCCTGATGTCTCTTTATGTACCTCTTTTAACTCTTTCTGTACTTTTGTTGCCTTTTCCTGCACCTCTCTTCCCTCTTTCTGCACATCTGTTGCCTCCTTCTGTACCTCATTTCCTTCTTTCTGCACTCGTCTTCCCTCTTTCTGTAAGTTTGGTGTTTTTACATCTCACTTGCACCTTTCTGCACTTTTCTTGCTTCTTTCTATACCTCTGTTACTTCTTTCAGCAAGTCTCATGCCTCTGTGCACTTCTCTTGCCTGTTTCTGCACATCTCTTACCTCTTTCTGCACCCCTGTTGCTTCCGTCTGCACTTTTCTTGGCTTTTTCTGCAGCTCTCTTCCCTCTTTCTGCACATCTGTTGCCTCTTTCTGCACCTCGTTTGTTTCTTTCTGCACACCTGTTGTCACTTTTTGCACTCATCTTCCCCCTTTATGTACCTTTCCTGCCTGTTATTGCATCTCACTTGCCTCTTTCTGCACTTGTATTGCTTCTTTCTACACCTCTGTTGCTTCTTTCAGCAATTCTCATGCCTCTATATGCACTTCTCCTGCCTGTTTCGGCACGTCTCTTGCTTCTTTTTGCACGTCTGCTGGCTCTTTCTGCACCTAACTAGCTCCTTTCCAAATTTCTCATGCTTCTTTCTGCACCCCAGTTGCTTCATTCTACACCTTCCATGCTTCTTTCTGCACCTGTCTTGCTTCTTTCTGTATTCCTGTTGTCTCTTTATGTACCTCTTTTGCCTCTTTCTGCACTTTTCCTGACTTTTCTGCACCTCTCTTCCCACTTTCTGCACATTTGTTGCCTCTTTCTACGCCTCATGTGCTTCTTTCTGCACCACTGTTGTCTCTTTCTGCACTTGTCTTCCCTCTTTCTGTATGTTCCATGCCTGTTTATGCATCTCACTTGCCTCTACCTGGACTTTTCTTGCTTCTTTCTACACCTCCGTTTCTTCTTTCAGCAATTCTATTTTTGCACCTATTGTACCTCTTTTTTTGCACCTCACTTGCTCATTTCTACACTACTCTTGCCTCTTTCTGCAACCCTGTTGCTTCATTCTGCACTTTCCATGCTTCTTCTTCACCTGTCCTGCTACTTTCTGTATCCCTGTTGTCGATTTGTGTACCTTTTTTGCCTCTTTCTGCACTTTCCTTGCCTTTTTCTGCAGTTCTCTTCCCTCTTTCTGCACACCTGTTGCCTCTTTCTATACCTAATTTGCTTCATTCTGCACCCCTGTTGTCTCTTTATGCACTCGTCTTCCCTCTTTTGTACCTTTCTTGTATATTTTTGCATTTCACTTGCCTCGTTCTGCACTTTTCTTGCTTCTTCCTACAACTCTGTTGCCTCTTTGTGCACTTCTCCTGCCTCTTTCTGCACTTCTCTTGCCTCTTTCTGTACCCCTGTCGCTTTATTCTGCACTTTCCATGCTTCTTTCTGCACCTGATTTGCTTCTTTCTGCGTCCCTGTTGTCTCTTTATGTACCTCTTTTGCCTCTTTCTGCACTTTTCTTGCCTTTTCTACACCTCTATTCCCTCTTTCTGCATGTCTGTTGCCTCTCTCTGCGCCTCATGTGCTTCTTTCTGCACCAGTGTTGTCTCTTTCTGCACTCGTCTTCCCTCTTTCTGTACCTTCCCTGCCTGTTTTTGCATCTCACTTGCCTCTTTCTGCACTTTTCTTGCTTCTTTCTACACCTCTGTTGCTTCTTTCAGCAATTCTCTTGCCTTTATCTGCACCTTTAGCACTATTTTTGCACCTATTGTGCCTCTTTTTGCACCTCACTTGCTCCTTTCTACACTTCTCTTGCCTCTTTCTGCACTACTGTTGCTTCATTCTGCACTTTCCATGCTTCTTCTGTACCTATCCTGCTTCTTTCTGTACCCCTGTTGTCGCTTTGTGTACCTCTTTTGCCTCTTTCTGCACTTTCTTTACCTTTTTCTGCAGCTCTCTTCCCTCTTTCTGCACGCCTGTTGCCTCTTTCTGCACCTCATTTGCTTCATTCTGCACCCCTGTTGTCTCTTTCTGCACTCGTCTTCCCTCTTTCTGTACCTTTACTGTCTGTTTTTGCATCTCACTTGCCTCGTTATGCGCTTTTCTTGTTTCTTTCTATACCTCTGTTGCTTCTTTCAGCATTTCTCTTGCCTCTTTGTGCACATCTCTTGCCTGTTTCTACATTTCTCTTGTCTCTTTCTGGACCCCTATTGCTTCAATCTGCACTTTCCACGCTTCTTTCTGCACCTGTCTTGCTTCTTTCTGCACCGCTGTTGTCTCTTTATGTACCTCTTTTGCCTGTTTCTGTACTTCTCTTGCCTCTTTCTGCACCCCTATTGCTTCATTCTACACTTTCCATGCTTCTTCTGCACCTGTCTTGCTTCTTTCTGCACACCTGCTGTCTCTGTGTGTACCTCTTTTGCCGCTTTCTTTACTTTTCTTGGCTTTGTCTGCACCTTGCTTCCCTCTTTCTGCACATCTGATGCCTCTTCCTGCCCCTCATTTGCTTCTTTCTGCACTCCTGTTGTCTCTTTCTGCACTTGTCCTCCCTCTTTCTGTACCTTTCCTGCCTGTTTTTGCATCTCACTTGCCTCTTTCTGCACTTTTCTTGCTTCTTTCTACACCTCTGTTGCTTCTTTCAGCAATTGTCTTGCTTCTTTGTGTACTTCCCTCGCCTATTTCGGCACCTCTCTTGCCTCTTTGTGCACCTCTGTTGGCTCTTTCTGCACCTCAATTGCTCCTTTCTACACTTCTCTTGCCTCTTTCTGCACCCTACTTGCTTCATTCTGCTCGTTCCATGCTTCTTTCTGCACCTGTCTTGCTTCTTTCTGCACTCCTGATGTCTCTTTATGTACCTCTTTTAACTCTTTCTGCACTTTTGTTGCCTTTTGCTGCACCTCTCTTCCCTCTTTCTGCACGTCTGTTGCCTCCTTCTGTACCTCATTTCCTTCTTTCTGCACTCGTCTTCCCTCTTTCTGTAAGTTTGGTGTTTTTACATCTCACTTGCACCTTTCTGCACTTTTCTTGCTTCTTTCTATACCTCTGTTACTTCTTTCAGCAAGTCTCATGCCTCTGTGCACTTCTCTTGCCTGTTTCTGCACATCTCTTACCTCTTTCTACACCCCTGTTGCTTTCGTCTGCACTTTTCTTGGCTTTTTCTGCAGCTCTCTTCCCTCTTTCTGCACATCTGTTGCCTCTTTCTGCACCTCATTTGTTTCTTTCTGCACACCTGTTGTCACTTTTTGCACTCATCTTCCCCCTTTATGTACCTTTCCTGCCTGTTATTGCATCTCACTTGCCTCTTTCTGCACTTGTATTGCTTCTTTCTACACCTCTGTTGCTTCTTTCAGCCATTCTCATGCCTCTATATGCACTTTTTCTTGCCTGTTTCGGCACGTCTCTTGCTTCTTTTTGCACGCCTGCTGGCTCTTTCTGCACCTAACTAGCTCCTTTCCACATTTCTCATGCTTCTTTCTGCACCCCAGTTGCTTCATTCTAAACTTTCCATGCTTCTTTCTGCACCTGTCTTGCTTCTTTCTGCATTCCTGTTGTTTCTTTATGTAAACTCGTTTGCCTCTTTCTGCACTTTTCTTTCCATTTTCTGCACCTCTCTTCCCTCTGTCTGTCCGTCTGTTGCCTCTTTCTGCACCTCATGTGCTTCTTTCTTGCACCCCTGTTGTCTCTTTATGCACTCATCTTCCCTCTTTCTGTACCTTTCCTGCCTGTTTTTGCATCTCACTTACCTCTTTCTGCTCTTTTCTTGATTCTTTCTACACCTCTGTTGCTTCTTTCAGTAAGTATTTTGCCTCTTTCTGCAGTTCTCTTGCCTTTTTCGCACTTCTCTTGCCTCTTTCTGCACCCCTGTTGCTTCATTTTGCACTTTTCACGCTTCTTTCTGCACCTGTCTTGTTTATTTCTGCACCACTGTCATCTCTTTATGTACCTCTTTTGACTCTTTCTGCACTTTTATTGCCTTTTGCTGCACCTCTGTTCCCTCTTTCTGCACCTCATTTGCGTTTTTCAGCACCCCAGTTGTCTCTTTCTGCACTTGTCTTCCCTCTTTCTCTACTTTCCTGCCTGTTTTTGCATCTCACTTGCCTCTTTCTGCACTTTTCTTGCTTCTTTCTGGAGCCATGTTACTTCTTTCATCAATTCTATTGTGTCTTTGTGCACTTCTCTAACAAGTTTCTGAAATTATGTTGCCTCTTTTTGCACCTCTGTTGGCTCTTTCTGCACCTCACTTGCTCCTTTCTACACTTTTCATGCCTCTTTCTTCACCCCTGTTGCTTCATTCTGCACTTTCCATGCTTCTTTCTGCATCTGTCTTGCTTCTTTTTGCACCCCTTTTGTCTCTTTATGTACCTATTTTGCCTCTTTCTACACATCTCTTCTTTTTTTCTGCACCTCTCTTCCCTCTTTCGGCACGTCTGTTGCCTCTTTCTGTACCTCATTTGCTTCCTTTTGTACCCGTTCTCTCTTTCTGCACTCGTCTTCCCTCTTTCTGTACCTTTCCTTCCTATTTTTGCATCTCACTTGCCTCTTTCTGCACTTTTCTAGCTTCTTTCTACACCTCTGTTGCTACTTTCAGCAAGTCTCTTGCCTCTTTGTGCACTTCTCTCGCCTGTTGCTGCACTTCTCTTTCCTCTTTCTGCACCCCTGTTGCTTCATACCTGCACTTTCCATGCTTCTTTCTGCACATGTCTTGCGTCTTTCTGCATCCCTGTTGTCTCTTTATGTACCTCTTTTGCCTCTTTCTGCACTTTCTTGCCTTTTTCTGCACCTCTCATCCCTCTTTCTGCACTCATCTTCCCTCTTTGTGTACCTTTGCTGCCTGTTTTTGCATCTCACTTGCCTCTTTCTGCACTTTTCTGGCTTCTTTCTACACCTCTGATGCTTCTTTCAGCAATTCTCTTGCTTCTTTGTGCACTTCTCTTGCCTGTTTGTGCACCTCTCTTGCCTCTATTGGCTCTTTTTTTACCTCACTTGCTCCTTTCTACACTTCTCTTGCCTCTTTCTGCACCCATGTTGTTTCATTCTGCGCTTTTCATTCTTCTTTCTGCACCTGTCCTACTTCTTTCTGTACCTCTGTTGTTTCGTTCTGTACCTCTTTTACCTCTTTCTGCACTTTTCTTGACTTTGTCTGCACCTCTCTTCCCTTTTTCTGCACCTCTGTTGCCTCCTTCTGCACCTCATGGGCTTCTTTCTGCAACCCTGTTGTCTCTTTCTGCACTCGTCTATCCTCTGTACCTTTCCAGCCTGTTTTTGCATCTCACTTGCCTCTTTCTGCACTTGTCTTGCTCCTTTTGCACATCTGTTGGCTCTTTCTGCACCCCTGTTGCTTCATCCTGCACTTTCCATGCTCTTCTCTGCACCTGTCTTGCTTCTTTCTGCACCCCTGTTGTCTCTTTATGTACCTATTTTGCCTCTTTCTGCACTTGTCTTGCTCAGTTGTACACCTGAGTTGCTTCTTGCAACAATTCTCTTGCCTCTTTATTCACTTCTCTTGCCTATTTCAGCACCTCTCTTCCCTTTTTTTGAACGTCTGTCGGCTCTTTCAGCACCTCACTTGCTTCTTTCTACACTTTTCTTGCCTCTTTCTACACCCCTGTTGCTTTATTCTGCACTTTCCATGCTTCTTTCTACACCTGTCTTGCTTCTTTCTGCACCCCTGTTGTCTCTTGATGTACCTCTTTTACCTCTTTCTGCACTTTTCTTACCTTGTTCTGCACCTCTCTTCCCTCTTTCTGCACGCCTGTTGCCTCTTTCTGCACCTCTTGTGCTTCTTTCTTGCACCCCTGTTGTCTCTTTATGAACTCATCTTCCCTCTTTCTGTACCTTTCCTGCCTGTTTTTGCATCTCACTTACCTCTTTCTGCTCTTTTCTTGATTCTTTCTACACCTCTGTTGCTTCTTTCAGTAAGTCTTTTGCCTCTTTCTGCAGTTCTCTTGCCTTTTTCGCACTTCTCTTGCCTCTTTCTGCACCCCTGTTGCTTCATTTTGCACTTTTCACGCTTCTTTCTACACCTGTCTTGTTTATTTCTGCACCACTGTCATCTCTTTAAGTACCTCTTTTGACTCTTTCTGCACTTTTATTGCCTTTTGCTGCACCTCTGTTCCCTCTTTCTGCACCTCATTTGCGTTTTTCAGCACCCCAGTTGTCTCTTTCTGCACTTGTCTTCCCTCTTTCTCTACTTTCCTGCCTGTTTTTGCATCTCACTTGCCTCTTTCTGCAATTTTCTTGCTTCTTTCTGGAACCATGTTACTTCTTTCATCAATTCTATTGTGTCTTTGTGCACTTCTCAAACAAGTTTCTGAAATTATCTTGCCTCTTTTTGCACCTCTGTTGGCTCTTTCTGCACCTCACTTGCTCCTTTCTACACTTCTCATGCCTCTTTCTTCACCCCTGTTGCTTCATTCTGCACTTTCCATGCTTCTTTCTGCATCTGTCTTGCTTCTTTTTGCACCCCTTTTGTCTCTTTATGTACCTATTTTGCCTTCTACACATCTCTTCTTTTTTTCTGCACCTCTCTTCCCTCTTTCGGCACGTCTGTTGCCTCTTTCTGTACCTCATTTGCTTCCTTTTGTACCCGTTCTCTCTTTCAGCACTCGTCTTCCCTCTTTCTGTACCTTTCCTTCCTATTTTTGCCTCTCACTTGCCTCTTTCTGCACTTTTCTAGCTTCTTTCTACACCTCTGTTGCTACTTTCAGCAAGTCTCTTGCCTCTTTGTGCACTTCTCTCGCCTGTTGCTGCACTTCTCTTTCCTCTTTCTGCACCCCTGTTGCTTCATACCTGCACATTCCATGCTTCTTTCTGCACATGTCTTGCGTCTTTCTGCATCCCTGTTGTCTCTTTATGTACCTCTTTTGCCTCTTTCTGCACTTTCTTGCCTTTTTCTGCACCTCTCATCCCTCTTTCTGCACTCATCTTCCCTCTTTCTGTACCTTTGCTGCCTGTTTTTGCATCTCACTTGCCTCTTTCTGCACTTTTCTGGCTTCTTTCTACACCTCTGATGCTTCTTTCAGCAATTCTCTTGCTTCTTTGTGCACTTCTCTTGCCTCTTTCTGCACCCATGTTGTTTCATTCTGCACTTTCCATTCTTCTTTCTGCACCTGTCTTACTTCTTTCTGTACCTCTGTTGTTTCTTTCTGTACCTCTTTTACCTCTTTCTGCACTTTTCTTGACTTTGTCTGCACCTCTCTTCCCTTTTTCTGCACCTCTGTTGCCTCCTTCTGCACCTCATGGGCTTCTTTCTGCAACCCTGTTGTCTCTTTCTGCACTCGTCTATCCTCTGTACCTTTCCAGCCTGTTTTTGCATCTCACTTGCCTCTTTCTGCACTAGTCTTGCTCCTTTTGCACGTCTGTTGGCTCTTCCTGCACCCCTGTTGCTTCATTCTGCACTTTCCATGCTCTTCTCTGCACCTGTCTTGCTTCTTTCTGCACCCCTGTTGTCTCTTTATGTACCTATTTTGCCTCTTTCTGCACTTGTCTTGCTCAGTTGTACACCTGAGTTGCTTCTTGCAACAATTCTCTTGCCTCTTTATTCACTTCTCTTGCCTATTTCAGCACCTCTCTTCCCTTTTTTTGAACGTCTGTCGGCTCTTTCAGCACCTCACTTGCTTCTTTCTATACTTTTCTTGCCTCTTTCTACACCCCTGTTGCTTTATTCTGCACTTTCCATGCTTCTTTCTACACCTGTCTTGCTTCTTTCTGCACCCCTGTTGTCTCTTGATGTACCTCTTTTACCTCTTTCTGCACTTTTCTTACCTTGTTCTGCACCTCTCTTCCCTCTTTCTGCACGTCTGTTGCCTCTTTCTGCACATCATTTGATTCTTTCTGCACCCATGTTGTCTCTTTCTGCACTTGTCTTCCTTCTTTCTGTACCTTTGCTGCCTGTTTTGGCATCTCAATTACCTCTTTCTGCACTTTTTGTGCTTCCTTCTACACCTCTGTTGTTTTTTTCAGCAAGTCTCTTGCCTCTTTCTGCACTTCTCTTGCCTCTTATTGCACGTCTGTTGGCTCTTTCTACACCTCACTTGCTCCTTTCTACACTTCTCTTGCCTCTTTCTGCACCCCTGTTGCTTCATTCAGCACTTTTCATGCTTTTTTCTGCACCTGTCCTGCTTCTTTCTGCACTCATGATGTCTCTTTATTTACCTATCTTGCCTCTTTGTGTACTTTTCTTGCCTTTTTCTGCACCTCTCTTCCCTCTTTCTACACGTCTGTCACCTCTTTCTGCACCTCATTTGCTTCTTTCTGTACCTATGTTGTCTCTTTCTTCACTTGTCTTCCTTCTTTCTGTACCTTTCCTGCCTGTTTTGGCACCTCACTTGCCTCTTTCTGCACTTTTCGTGCTTCTTTCTACACCTCTGTTGCTTTTTTCAGCAAGTCTCTTGCCTCTTTCTGCACTTCTCTTGCCTCTTATTGCACGTCTGTTGGCTCTTTCTACACCTCACTTGCTCCTTTCTACACTTCTCTTGCCTCTTTCTGCACCCCTGTTGCTTCATTCAGCACTTTTCATGCTTTTTTCTGCACCTGTCTTGCTTCTTTCTGCACTCATGATGTCTCTTTATTTACCTATCTTGCCTCTTTGTGTACTTTTCTTGCCTTTTTCTGCACCTCTCTTCCCTCTTTCTACACGTCTGTCATCTCTTTCTGCACCTCATTTGCTTCTTTCTGTACCTATGTTGTCTCTTTCTTCACTTGTCTTCCTTCTTTCTGTACCTTTCCTGCCTGTTTTGGCACCTCACTTGCCTCTTTCTGCACTTTTCGTGCTTCTTTCTACACCTCTGTTGCTTTTTTCAGCAAGTCTCTTGCCTCTTTGTGCACTTCTCTTGCCTGCTTCTGCACTTCTCATGCCTCTTTCTGCACCCCTGTTGCTTAATTCTGCACTTTCCATGCTTCTCTCTGCACTTGTATTGCTTCCTTCTCCACCCCTGTTGTCTTTTTATGTACCTCTTTTGCCTCTTTCTGCACTTTTCATGCCTTTTTCTGCACCTCTCTTCCCTCTTTCAGCACGTCTGTTGCCTCTTTCTGCAGCTCATTTGCTTCTTTCTGCACCCATGTTGTCTCTTTCTGCACTCGTCTTCCTTCTTTCTGTACCTTTCCTGCCTGTTTTGACCTCTCACTTGCCTCTTCCTGCACTTTTCTTGCTTCTTTCTACACCTCTGTTGCTTATTTTAGCAATTCTCTTGCCTCTTTAAGCACTTCTCTTACCTGTTTCTGCACCTCTCTTGCCTCTTGTTATACCTCTGTTGGCTCTTTCTGCGCCTAACTTGCTCCTTTCTATACTTCTCTTTCGGCTTTCTGCACTCCTGATGCTTCAATCTGCACTTCCTATGCTTCTTTTTGCACCTGTCTTGCTTCTTTCTGTACCCATGTTGTCTCTTTATGTACCTCTTTTTCCTCTTTCTGCACTTTTCTTGCCATTTTCTGCACCTCTCTTCCCTCTTCTACACCTCTGTTGCCTCTTTCTGCACCTCATGTACTTCTTTCTGCACCCCTGTTGTCTCTCTCTGCACTAGTCTTCCCTCTTTCTGTACCTTTTCTGCCTATTTTTACATCTCACTTGCCTCTTTCTGTACTTTTCTTGCTTCTTTCTATACCCCTGTTGCTTCTTTCATCAGTTCTCTTGCCTCTTTGTGCACTTCTCTTGCCTGTCTCTACACCTCTCTTATCTCTTTTGCACCTCTATTGGCTCTTTCTGCACCTCACTTGCTCCTTTCTACACTTCTCTTGCCTCTTTCTACACTTTTCATTCCTTTTTCTGCACCTCTCTTCCCTCTTTCAGCACGTCTGTTGCCTCTTTCTGCAGCTCATTTGCTTCTTTCTGCACCCATGTTGTCTCTTTCTGCACTTGTCTTCCTTCTTTCTGTACCTTTCCTGCCTGTTTTGACCTCTCACTTGCCTCTTTCTGCACTTTTCTTGCTTCTTTCTACACTTCTGTTGCTTATTTTAGCAATTCTCTTGCCTCTTTAAGCACTTCTCTTACCTGTTTCTGCACCTCTCTTGCCTCTTGGTATACCCCTGTTGGCTTTTTCTGCACCTAACTTGCTCCTTTCTACACTTCTCTTTCGGCTTTCTGCACTCCTGGTGCTTCAATCTGCATTTCCCATGCTTCTTTTTGCACCTGTCTTGCTTCTTTCTGTACCCCTGTTGTCTCTTTATGTATCTCTTTTTCCTCTTTCTGCACTTTTCTTGCCATTTTCTGCACCTCTCTTCCCTCTTCTACACCTCTGTTGCCTCTTTCTGCACCTCATGTACTTCTTTCTGCATCCCTGTTGTCTCTCTCTGCACTAGTCTTCCCTCTTTTTGTACCTTTTCTGCCTATTTTTACATCTCACTTGCCTCTTTCTGTACTTTTCTTGCTTCTTTCTATACCCCTGTTGCTTCTTTCATCAGTTCTCTTGCCTCTTTGTGCACTTCTCTTGCCTGTCTCTACACCTCTCTTATCTCTTTTGCACCTCTGTTGGCTCTTTCTGCACCTCACTTGCTCCTTTCTACACTTCTCTTGCCTCTTTCTGCACTTTTCATTCCTTTTTCTGCACCTCTCTTCCCTCTTTCAGCACGTCTGTTGCCTCTTTCTGCAGCTCATTTGCTTCTTTCTGCACCCATGTTGTCTCTTTCTGCACTCGTCTTCCTTCTTTCTGTACCTTTCCTGCCTGTTTTGACCTCTCACTTGCCTCTTTCTGCACTTTTCTTGCTTCTTTCTACACCTCTGTTGCTTATTTTAGCAATTCTCTTGCCTCTTTAAGCACTTCTCTTACCTGTTTCTGCACCTCTCTTGCCTCTTTGTGCACCTCTGTTGGCTCTTTCTGCACCTCACTTGCTCCTTTCTACACTTCTCTTGCCTCTTTCTGCACCCTAGTTGCTTCATTCTGCACGTTCCATGCTTCTTTCTGCACCTGTCTTGCTTCTTTCTGCACTCCTGATGTCTCTTTATGTACCTCTTTTTCCTCTTTCTGCACTTTTCTTGCCATTTTCTGCACCTCTCTTCCCTCTTCTACACCTCTGTTGCCTCTTTCTGCACCTCATGTACTTCTTTTTGCACCCCTGTTGTCTCTCTCTGCACTAGTCTTCCCTCTTTCTGTACCTTTTCTGCCTATTTTTACATCTCACTTGCCTCTTTCTGTACTTTTCTTGCTTCTTTCTATACCCCTGTTGCTTCTTTCAGCAGTTCTCTTGCCTCTTTGTGCACTTCTCTTGCCTGTCTCTACACCTCTCTTATCTCTTTTGCACCTCTGTTGGCTCTTTCTGCACCTCACTTGCTCCTTTCTACACTTCTCTTGCCTCTTTATGCACCCCTGTTGCTTCATTCTGCACTTTCTATGCGTCTTCCTGCACCCCTATTGCTTCATTTTGCACTTTCAATGCTTCTTCCTGCACCTGAATTGCTTTTACATGCACCCCTTTTGTCTCTTCATGTACCTCTTTTCCTCTATCTGCACTTTTCTTGCCATTTTCTGCACCTCTCTTCCCTCTTTTTGCACCTCTGTTGCCTCTTTCTGTATCTCATTTGCTTCTTTCTGCACCCCTGTTGTCTCTTTCTGCACTCATCTTCCTTCTTTCTGTACCGTTCATGTCTTTTTTTGCATCTCACTTGCCTCTTTCTGCACTTTTCTTTCTTTTTTCT
This sequence comes from Lissotriton vulgaris, assembly GCF_964263255.1. NCBI lineage: Eukaryota > Metazoa > Chordata > Amphibia > Caudata > Salamandridae > Lissotriton > Lissotriton vulgaris. The sequence goes on from NC_141694.1 coordinate 973,464,869, forward strand.
ACACCTTCTTTGCTTCTTTCAGCAATTCCTAAGCCTCTTTTTGCACTTCTCTTTCCTGTTTCTGCACTTCTCTTGCCTCTTTTTGCATCTATTTTGGCTCTTTCTGCACCTCACTTGCTCCTTTCCACACTTCTCTTACCTCTTTCTGCACCTCTGTTGCTTCATTCTGCACTTCCCATGCTTCTTTCTGCTCCTGTTTTGCTTATTTATGTACCCCTGTTGTCTCTTTATGTACCTCTTTTATCTCTTTCTGCATTTTGTTTGCCTTTTTCTGCACCTCTCTTCCCTCTTTCTGCATGCCTGTTGCCACTTCCTGCACCTCATTGGCTTCTTTCAGCAATTCTCTTGCCTTTTTGTGCGCTTTCCTTGCCTGTTTCTGCACATCTCTTGCCCCTTTCTGTATCCCTGTTGCTTCATTCTGTACTTTCTAGGCGTCTTTCTGCACCTGTCTTGCTTCTTTCTGTACCCCTCTTGCCTTTTTCTGTACATCTCTAGCCTCTTTGTGCACCCATCCTACTTTTCTCTGCACCCCTCTTGCCTCACTCTCCATCCCTCTTCCCACTTTCTGGACCTCTGTTGGTTCTTTTTGCGCTGTTCTTGCTTCTATCTGTACCTTACTTGCTCTTTCCGCACTTCTCTTGCTTCTTTCTACAACTCTGTTGCTTCTTTCAGCAATTCTCTTGCCTTTTCTGTACTTCTCTTCCTTCTTTCTGCACCCCTCCTGCCTCTTTCTGTACCTCACTTGCCTCTTTGTGTACCTCGCCTACCCTTTCTGCACCCCTTTTGTCTCTTATTATACCTCTGTTGGTTATTTCTCCTCTGCTCTTGCCTCTTTCTGCATCTCACTTGCCTTTCGGAATTTCACTTGCTTTTTTCTGTACCTCTCTTGTCTCTCTCCTCACCTGTGTTGCTTCTTTCTGCGCTTCTCTTGCCTCCTTCTGCACCTCTTAGTTAGAGGTAGTTTTATTCCTCCTACCCTAATATGTACTAGGGCCATACAGGGGAATTCTTGCCAATCACAGGAGTACCCCAACCCATAGTGTACCCTAGTGTATGTAGGTGTTTTCACTGTATTCTAAATGTCTTTCAGCATAGCACTGGCTCTGGACCTGGTTTGTCAGAGTCAGTTACCACCAGTAGCCGTCAGCAAAAAGTTGGGAGCACAGAATGACTTTGCAAGAAGGCCTCTTTCTGCTCCTCTATTGGTTCTTTGTGCACATCTCTTGCTTCTTTCTGTACCTTTCTTCATCTTTCTAGACTTATGTTGCCTATTTCTGCATTTCTCTTGCTTCCTTCTGTGCATGTCCTTCCTTTGTAGGCATGGTTTGAAATTTGCATTTAAAAAACCTTTGAAATTCACTGGCAAAACCACAGGTTTCATGGACGTTATAGTTAGAAATGATCATTTTAAAAAACTTTGGAATTCACTGAAAAAAACACAGGTGTCAGGGACGTTATAGTTAGTTGGACATTTCACTCGTACAAAACCAGAGAAATACGTCTGTTATAGTTAGTTCAGCTAACTATAACTCGCACCCCCGCAATGCACTGATGACGTCACATATTACATAATTCATGACCTGGTCAGTGACATCACTGATGACATCACTGATGACATCTCAAAGGACATCACTGATGACATCAGCCAGTGAGTGTTTATTTCTGTAAAGTTTTTCAGGAAAATGGCAAATTTTGTTTCTGAGCAGCCCATGAAAATTTGGGGGGGGTTTCGTGAAGTGGGGGCCGAGAAAAAAGGGGGGTCCTAAAACGTGTTTTTAACATTGAGTTTTCCATAGGGCGGTTGGACTCACTTTTAGCTCGAACGGCTGAATGGATTTCTATGAAACTTGACAAAATTGTAGGGACTGGTAGCCCGATGTGCCTTTGCTAGGTCTCAAGATATGTGCTCCAGTGGATTTTGAGAAATTAACGTTCAAAAAAATATATATATCTGTGACAGCGTCCCGGTAAGCGCCCCGGTTCGCGTACCTGACGCGTAACGGAACTTCGCGAGAAGAAGCGGATTGGCTCCCCGGTGACTGTGAACATTCTAAACAGTCTGGAGTGGCCGCCATCTTGTGTCTCGGTAGGATCGAGACACAAGAGGTGGCAGAAACAAAGGGGGAAATGAGCATAAGGGGGCAGAGTACATCCTCCCTGACCCCCTAGGTTTGATGAGGGGGCTTTAAAAGGGCCGCGCGGGGCAAAAAATAATAATTTTTATTATCGTTTTTTTGCGGGGGGAGCGCCCGGTACGTGCACCGGGAAGCGGTCCGGGGAGCGTAATATAGGGAAAAAAGAATGAAAGAATGTTCAAATATTGTATGTTTATTGATTGTTCTTTTTGTTGTATTTTTTTTGTTTGTTTTTATTTAAGTACCAACATGTAGGTACCAATGCAGAGTCTAAAAATAAATATACACCGGCTCCTTTTTAGATATCTTGCATGTTGTTTCAGAAGTTATTGTGGTATATGGAATTCATAGCATAGTCTGTGAGGAAAGCAGAAAGAACATGGAGGCAGGAGATGATAAAGAGATGTTAAATACACATTGGAGATAATATAGTGGGAGAAAGGAAGTAACTATGAGCAAACTTAGTATGTAACACAAAAAAGTTGCACAGTATATTTTATGTCTCACTTTATATTTTATCTTTTTGGGTACTATTTCATAATTTTCATATTAGAAAGAATAATGTCCCAAACAATTTTAACTTTTAAAATTTAAATTTATTGTTCTGATTTTTCAAAATCTAAGAGAATTTGTAACATTAAATCATCAGGTATGTCCTCCTTTTCATTCCAAGAATCACATTCTTCAGCACATTTTAATAATTCTTGGTCTACTGTTTCATCCATAAAGTCTAGTTCTTCTTTTTCTTCGTTTGGATTGTTTTCAATCTTAATTTGAAATGAAATCGTATTTTCTCTTTGCTGTGCTTCCATTTTCTTGCTGTAAATTGCATAAAAAATAAATATATCAGTGGAGATAGGGCACTGTTGGGTTTAAGTTCAGACAGGTACTTGTGAGTTGTTAACAGTGAAGTAATCATTGGGCAGTGCATGGTTTCAGGCAGGAAGTAGAACTATTAAAAAGTGCCTGTGATGTAGCCTAAGTAAATTCATATTTATACCACAGAAGCCTAACTCAATCAATAATTTAAATAATTAAGTCTTTCTCAATGACTAACTGTTATAGAGGGACAGTATGTAACTATCTGAAAACGTTTTCCTAAATTAATTTAAAGTGCATAACATAGTTCTCCTTTCAAATTTTTTAAATTATATCTTACCTTTGAAAAAGAAGTTAAAGTTGACAGTGAAAATGCTCTTGAAATGTACTTCAGGAAGTAGTAGTCAAAATGGCTGTGTTTCTCTCTCTTTCTTTATATATATTCAGGTACATAACCAATCAAATGTCTTGAAATAATAGTAGAAAATGAAAGTAACATTTTAATTGGTTGTCAATTCTAACACTTCATATGTGTTTTTGTCATGTCATTTACCTCAGGATATTTAGTCAGGCCTACAGCATAATTTTCTCAATGGAATTCCATCAAATTTGGGTAAATGGTAGGGACTGCTATGTAGTAGGGCCTATTCTATATTTGATGAAAGTGTCTCCAGTGATTTTTCTGTAAATTACTTTCCCACCTTTTTTTAGCGAACGCTCACCGGTGCGCGCCCCGGTACGCGTACCGGCAGCGTTACGGGAGTCCTCCATTTTGTGTATCGGTAGAATTGAGACACAAGATGGAGGGGAAACAATGTTCGGAATGGGTAGAAGGGGGCACGGTAGACACTTTCTGACCCTCTAGGTTTTCTGAGGGGGGCTTAGGACGCTCATATAGGCAAAAAAAAATAAAAAATTGCGTGGGGAGCACCCGGTACGCGCACCGGTAAGCGAACCGGGGAGCGTACTTTGGTGAAAAATAGTGAAAAAAGTTAGAAAAAGATAAACGTTTTGAATGATCAGAGGTAGGGTAGCTCTGAAAAGAGCTATTGGGTTCTGTGGCTAATTTAGGTACTTACAAGTAGGTTCCAATGCACAGTTTTAAATTCAGGAGGAATATTCTATTCCCCTCATCGGAGAAGTGCACACCATCTCCTCTGTAGATGTCTTGCATGTTGTAACGCAAGTTATTGTTGTATATTAAACCCATTCTAAAGTCTCTCATGTAAGCAGAAACAGATTTATTCACATGTTTCCGTGCTTTCTCAAATAGTGGAAAAAATTGGAAGGACCACTTCCATTTCTGTCTTTGGCATATATTGGAATATACCAAGGCAGTTTGGGGAAAAAGTGTCATCAATTGATGAAAGGTGTCCTTTAAAAGCATTTCCAGACCAACCCCAGTCATAGTCCCAAAATCATTTCCACCACAGTGCACTATTAAGAGGTCAGGGTTTGGCAGATGCATAAACAAATTATATTAAAAACATATAAAATATATTTTTCCTTTAAAAGAATAATACATTTTACAGCTTTTGATATTTCCTATATAAAAAACATTGAAATTCACTGAAAAAAACATAGGTTATAGACCATATATAGTTAGGAATTAGCATTTACAAAACCTTGAAAATTCACTGAAAAAAACATAGGTTATAGACCATATATAGTTAGGGAATAGCATTTACAAAACCTTATTTTACTCACACAAAACCATTGAAATTCGCATATATAGTTAGTTGCACTAACTATATATCGCGCACCCGCAATCCACTGCTGATGATGTCACATATTACATCATTCATGACATGGTCAGTGACATCACTGATGACATCACTGATGACATCTCAAATGACATCACTGATGACATCACTGATGACAACATCCAGTGACTCTATGTTTCTGTAAAGTTAAAATATGTCTTACATATTGAAGAATGAGTGGATGTATAAATGTCTGGATGAAGGATTTAGTAGGTGCATGACTGACTGTATGAGTGAGTGATTAAATGTGTCTCACTGAGTGCATGGGTAGGTGACTAAACTGTCTTAATTTGTGCATCATTATGTCTGTTGTTATGTAAACTGCTGCATGTGTTGATCAGTAGCTATATGAGTAACTATATGGGTTATTGATTGGTTGCCCAAGTATTTGTATGGGAGACTGAGTGTGTGTGTGGGTGGCTGGGAGGTGTATGACTCTGTGCATAGATGTGTGAGCAGTTGATTCACTAGATGTATGGGTTCAAAAGTACATGTGGAAACAGCTGTATGGGCGGTTGACTGTGTGCATGAGTGTATTGGTGAGTGAATGGATATCTCAGTGCTACATGTCAAAGTAAGTACATATGTAAAACACAGTACATGTGAGAGTTGACATATATAAATAACTGTGCATAAGAGCCAGTAAATGTGTGAGTGGCTGTATGGATCATTGTGAACTTGTATCAGGGATTGTATAAGAGAGTAAATATGTGTTAGTATATGTTTGAATAAGTAAGTTGTGTATAACTGTATAGTTGAGGAAATGGAGGTGTGATTGATTCTTTGCATGACTGACTAGGTGTGTGAGTAACTCCATGGATGAGTGACAGTCTGTGAGTGTCTGTTTACACTGATTGTATCTAAGGTTATATTAGAGTCTGAAGAGGTTCATTGTATTATCACATAAATGATATCATCAGTGATGTGATCAGTAATGTCAAATGAAATGTCATCAGTGATGTCATTTGAGATGTCATCAGTGATGTCATCAGTGATGTCATTTGAGATGTCATCAGTGATGTCATCAGTGATGTCATTTGAGATGTCATCAGTGATGTCATCAGTGATGTCACTGACCATGTCATGAATGATGTAATATGTGACATCATCAGCAGTGGATTGCGGGTGCGCGATATATAGTTAGTGCAACTAACTATATATGCGAATTTCAATGGTTTTGTGTGAGTAAAATAAGGTTTTGTAAATACTAATCCCTAACTATATATGGTCTATAACCTATGGTTTTTTCAGTGAATATATATATATATATATATATATCAAGCAGAAATCCTGAAACCTAGGACCTCCTTCTCCAAGAACTCAGGTACAGACCTCCAAAGAAAGTGCTCCAACCAAAAAATAGTTCAGTGCATAATCTTTTATTTCAGTTTAGCCAGCATGACGCGTTTCGGCTGCAGGACAGCAGCCTTGATCACATGACACCCCGGACATAGTGCTCAACTTAAATAGAAACACTTCCTGGTCAGGCTGGATTGCTTGGCATGTAGACACAGAGAACATACTGTCAGTGATGACATCAGTATCCTGGATCCAGATATACAAAGTACAAGGTAAATCGTAAACACTAGCAATAAAAACATAAATATGTTTTAAAACCAGGTAATATATTTTACGATAAAAATAATGGAATACAAGGAATAAATATTGATAAAACCCTATAAAAAATCAGAGTCAATCAGTATTATTATAGTCCTTGATACAAGTAAAGGTCAAGTGGCCAAATGAAACCCTTGGATAATTTTAGGATCCTCATCGATAGTTTATGTTTTTGTGTCACTTGTGAATACAATCAACTCCTTAGATAAAGTGCTAGTGCAAAATTTAATAAATTCCAATGTGCAAAATAGTGCAAGATATCTAGGAAAGACATGATATTACATTTCATATCAAAAATAGATTCCAGTATAAAACATTAAAAGTTCAAATTAAGAGTAAGAGAAATCAGAGTCGCATGAAGTTTAACTTCATAAAAAAGTGAACGTCATAAAGTGCCTGTACAGAAAGTGGAAAAGTTTCCTTGCAGTATATCATTCATTAAAAATCAAGTCATGATGATACCTACAATATGGTTACTAGTGTAATAATGAGACAACAAGAGGTTAGCAGCAGTAGTAATGATGAAACTAAAGGTTCAGAAGTTTCAGAAGTTAATACTACAGAAAATTTCTTAACTCCTCCCCCATATTGAGCCCATTGGGGATTCTAGTATCTAACATTAGGATATATTTAGACTCCAGTTGTCTGAGCTGTTTCTCTCTGTTACCTCCCCTGATGTTTTTGGGTACAGAATCTATAACATAGTAGCTCAGATCATTCAAGTTTTTAGCATGAACGAGTTTAAAATGTCGGGCAACTGGGTAGTTGTCGTCGGAATTTACTATAGCTCTCAAATGCTGCAAAATGCAAACATAAGCTTGTAACTTTGTACTTCCCACATATTTTAATTTTCAGGTACAATCAAGAATATATACAACATGGTCTGTGCGACATGTGTATAAGCCTCGAATTTTGGTGGGAGTTGACTGAACAATAGATTGATATTCGGTGGTGTTAACACTGAGCTTACAAGCTCTGCATGAGATGCACTTATAGAATCCCTTTCTGTTAGATAACCAGTTCCTTTTGATTGCTACTTCTGGGCTAGATTTAACTAGTGCATCTCTCATAGAGGGTCCCCGTCGGAACGTAATGCATGGTTGTGCAGGGAGCATTACTGATAAAGTGATATCTGTCTTTAGGATGGGCCAATGCTTTTTAATTATAGCCCTTACCTTTCTCTCTTCTGTGTTGTAAGTTGTTATAAGTCTAGTAGGTTCCAGGGCTAGAGGGTCACCTCCAACATCTTTGCCTCTTTTCAAACTACCAGAATTCACATTATTGAGAAATTCATCTCTAGATTGGCAGTTGGCTTTATCTATATATCCCACTCCAAGTTGCATCAAGTGCGGGACACTCCAGGGACGGGTGCCGGTATTGCGGTGACGCGCCGCAAAATTATCACGCTTCTAATCCTTTCGCTTCCGTACAAAGGAAAACGGCACTCACAGTGCTTGTATTACAGCAGCAATTTTATTCTGCGAACAGACGCGTTTTAGAAAGCTTCCTTAGTCAGTGTTGTTGCAACTCACTGACGGACACCATTTTCAAAAGTATCGATTAGCCGAACATGGAAACAAACAAGGGCTTGCGCGAAGTCGCTGTATAGCGTTCACCATCTTAAAGGAGTAAATCTCATAATATTTAAGGCAAACAAATATTTGTAACAAAATGAACGTCAAGAAAAATATATAAAAATCTGACATTGAATAATTCATTTGTTGCATTGTACAAGTTGTTTAGCAAGAATCTTGGCGTGGATCGATACTTGCAACCTTTGAAGCCAGTTGCAGACATAAACCCTAGGTTCCATGTGATAAAGCCGTATATCGGCTCATTGTTTTTTCTTCAAGAAAAAGGTGATGGTAATGTTCAGAAGTAACATTCCCAGTTAAATTATTACATATTGTATCAACATACATAGTTAGCAGTTTCTAATTAATTACCCAAATGTACTGTCAATTCCTCCCCACTGTTCAATCCATTCCGGAATTTTGTTTGTAGGTTTATGATATAACGTGACTCTAACATCCTCAATTTCAACACTCTGTCCCCTCCTCTGACATTAACCCCTTCCGTGCGGCCGCGATTTTTCCCGTGTGCGGCCGCCGGACGAACACGGGCGGGGCATGACGAACCCCAGCCGTCATCAGCACACGAGCACCGTAGTGCATGACGGCTGGGGTTCGTCACCAGCATGGAAGGGGTTAAGGGGTACACAATCAATGCTGAAGTATTGTAACAGATCCTGGTTACTGTTGTGTTTAATGGAAAAATGGCGCGATACGGGATAATTAAAATCCTTTTTTGTTATAGCACGCATATGTTCTAACACTCTTAGTTTTACCATGTGTATAGTGCTCCCTATGTATCTAAGTCCACAGGTGTATTTTAGACAATAAACGGCATGTGTGGTCTGGCATGTCATGAATTTGTTGATCTTTTTGTCTGATTTCAAGCCCTTGATTTGGTATGTTAAAACCCTTTCATTGAAGGCGCAAGCCTTGCACCTCCCGCAAGGATAAAAACCTTTAATATCATTAATAGTTCCCTGTCTAGGCGGAATACTATCAAAGTGGCTATGTACCAGACTGTCTTTCCAGGAACGTGCCTTCCGGTAAGTGATTAATGGCCCTACTGGAATGTCAGCCCGATGATAATATCAGTTTTTAATATATGCCAATTTTTCTTCATCATGTTCTTGAGTGTATCAGCATCTTCCGAATAGGTAGTAACCATTCTGAACTTCCCATTGTCGTCTCTAGATTTTTTTTGTTTCGACAGATCCTTTCTAGATTGTGTTTTTACTTTTCAGAGACTGCTTTCTAGGAGTCCTGCATTGTAATCCCTAGCTAGGAATCGGTCTATGCTCCCTTTTACTGCTGAGTCGAATTCACATTCCCTAGAGCAGTTCCGCTTCAATCTTAGAAATTCCCCATAGGGGATGCTGTTTTTCAGTTTCTACGGTTGACTGCTCTACGCATGAAGTGTGCTATTTCCAGCAGTAGGCTTCCTGAACAAGGCTGTAGTGATTTTACCATCTATTATCTCCACCTTCAGGTCGAGATAGTTTGCTGCCACCAAACTGATTTACCCTGAGAATCGAAGATTGACCTCATTGTTGTTTAGGAACATTATATACTCTTCTGCTTCGCTGACAGAGCCCCTCCACACCAAAAACAGGTCATCGATATATATCTATACCATGACACTATCTTGGTGGTCCATTCTTCATTATCAGGGGACCGAGCCTCCTGCTCCTCCCACAAGCCCACGAATAAATTTGCATAGCTGGGGGCGAAGCAGGTGCCCATCGCTGTCCCTGAGACCTGCATAAACAGATCTCCCTGAAAAATGAAAATGTTATTAAATAGGCAGAATTCAATGAGTTCAAGTAGCATGATGTTATGGGTAGCAAATTTCAATGGTCTTTTATGTAAGAAGTTATTAACAGCATGCAGACCCTGTGCGTGGTTAATACAGGTGTATAGACTTGTGATGTCTAAAACTATCAAGCAATAAGATGGCTGCCATTCTATTGCTTCTATATGACCAATGAAGTCTGTAGTGTCTTTAATCTATGACTTTAATTCAAGTACAGCATTAAATAAGAAGTGATCCAAAAATGTGGACACATTTTCAGTAAGGTTCTAAGAAACAGGTGTTCATCAGTGTCCAACATTTATTTAAGCTCTTCGTCAATTAAAGAATCCAGAATATTATGAACTGACCACCATGACCATATATAAGGAGGGCACCTTAAGGACTACATTTCTCTAAATGCTTTGCACATGAACATAAGCCACGCCCACGGAGGGCGTTTTTCACCGAATTAATAAATGGAGTGAGCAACAGGTGAGCCTGTCTGTGCCTTTGTCAAAGCCCATGAGTAAGAGGCAGTGTAGCCTTGAAACGTGGTAGGCATGCTAATACATGTGGAATTGGGGACAGCAGGATGCAGAAGGCGTAGTTTCCGATAGGCACAGAACCAAGTTGTGTGCCCTCCCAAGCGTAGTGAAAGTTGGTGATATATGTATTTGCACGGCGCCAGGGCCATGGAAGAGGAGCACCATTCTCACACCCCATGAGAAGGCTGTGGAGGGGGACTTTCACCCTCCGGGCGGCACAATGTTCTATGCAGAGTCAAGCTTGCTTTCAGCAACTCCGTCTTACTAAAGGATTTCAATAAAGAAAGATATGACGGGGCATGGAGCCTACTAAAGGTAATGAAACTCACCTGAAGGACTGCATTTCCCAAAATGCTTTGCACACGAACATAAGCCATGCCCCCTTAGGGCTTTTTTCACCGAATTAATAAATGGAGTGAATAACAGGTGAGCGTGTCTGTGCCTTTCTCAAAGCCCATGAGTAAGAGGCAGTGTAGCCTTGAAACGCGTTGAGCATACTAATACATGTGGAATTGAGGAAAGCAGGCTGCAGAAGGCGTAATTTCCGATAGGAGCAGAACACTATTGTGTGCCCTCTCAAGTACAGTGGAAGTTGGGGATTTATGTATTTGCACGGCGGCCAGGGCCGTGGGAGAGGAGCACCATTCTCACACCCCATGAGAAGGCTGTGGAGGGGGACTTTGACCTTCCGGGCGGCACGATGTTCTATGTAGAATCAAGCCTGCTTTCAGCAACTCCGTCCTACTAAAGGATTCCAATAAAGAAATATATGATGGGGGCATGGAGCCTACTAAAGGGAATGAAACTCACCTGAAGGACTGCATTTCCCAAAATGCTTTGCACATGAACAGAAGCCTCGCCCACTGAGGGCGTTTTTCATCGAATTAATAAATGGAGTGAACCACAGGTGACCGTGTCTGTGCCTTTGTCAAAGCCCATGAGTAAGAGGCAGTGTAGCCTTGAAACGCTTCAGGCATGCTAATACTTGTGGAATTGGGGAAAGCAGGCTGCCGAAGGCGTAGTTTCCGATAGGAACAGAACACTGTCGTGTGCCCTCTCAAGTGCAGTGGAGGTTGGCGATTTATGTATTTGCACAGCGGCCAGGGCCGTGGGAGAGGAGCACCATTCTCGCACCCCATGAGAAAGCTGTGGAGGGGGACTTTCACCTTCCGGGCGACACAATTTTCTATGCAGAATCAAGCCTGCTTTCAGCAACTCCGTCCTACTAAAGAATTCTAATAAAGAAATATATGACGGGGGCATGGAGACTACTAAAGGGAATGAAACTCACCAGAAGGACTGCATTTCCCAAAATGTTTTGCACACGAACATAAGCCACGCCCACTGAGGTTGTTTTTCACTTCATCGAATTAATAAATGGAGTGAACAACAGGTGAGTGTGTCTGTGCCTTTGTCAAAGCCCATGAGTAAGAGGCAGTGTAGCCTTGAAACGCGTCAGGCATGCTAATACATGTGGAATTGGGGAAAGCAGGCTGCAGAAGGCGTAATTTCTGATAGGAACAGAACACCATTGTGTGCCCTCTCAAGCGCAGTGGAGGTTGGTGATTTATATATATATGTTATATCAACAGGTGTTCCTCTTTATTGCTTTGCCTTCGCTCTTTTTTCGTGCCCGTGAACAAGGACACTCTGTATTTGAAACGCGTTGGGCTGTTGATGGTGATTTGGAGGGAGATACGGCTACACTGCAGTCCTCAATTAAAGGTGTTTACCTCCTGTGAGCGGTGTCTTCTCTTGGGGCAACCTAACTGTTTGGATTTTAGCGGCCTGCTCGGTCGCGAAGACGCCCCCTGCTATCAGTGCAGATCCGGCGCACTGATTGACTATGCGCATACCGAACAGGAGGGTCCGTGTTGGACAATGAAACAACAGTGTTTGCAGGGTCTTGGGCTCCTATCAACCCACTGGGGTAAGATATGGAATAATGTCACGGGCATGGCGGCACCCACTGGGGAAAACTATGAGGAACTACAAGTACAAGCAACAAGCATGCAAAGCTGCATACGCCCACTGGGGCGGGACTTGGTTTTATATCAACAGGTGTTTCTCTTGATTGCTTTGCTTTCGCTCTTTTTTCCTGTGCCCGTGAACAAGGACACTCTGTGTTTGAAACGCGTTGGGCTGTTGATGGTGATTTGGAGGGAGATACTGCTACACTGCAGTCCTCAATAAAAGGTGTTTACCTCCCATGAGTGGCGTCTTCTCTTGGGGCAACCTAACTGTTTGGCTATATATATATATATATATATATATATATATATATATATATATATATATATATATATATATATATATATATATATATATATATATATATATATATCCAAGGTTCCCACCTGTTGGAGTCGCACTCTGACATCCACTGCAGGAACCTTCATGAGGTAAAAGCCGGATTGGCGGGCGGATCCAGTTTACAGCATGCCTGTCGATTCACGCCCGGCGCAATTCGTGCTCATTGCACTCTTCAGCGGCGCGACAGTCATTTTGGCATAGAGGACATACCTCCCACTTAAAAATATGAGCCCTCCAATGAGCGACTCGAATGAGTCCGCGTTGGTTTGTGGGTCTTGTGGTGTGTGCTTCAGTTTTGTGCCGATGTCTGAGATGTTTCAAGCCCACCAATGGGCCTCCACTCGCACATCCAGCTTGTCAATCCTCCATGGATGCCTCCACATTGAGACTCCGTGATTCTGAGCTCCGTGGCCCCAAATTTCTGGGTGGTGCATCTCCCGCAGCTGGGAGGCCACGTATAAATCAAAGCTCCAAGGTTCCCACCTGTTGGAGACGCACTCTGACATCCACTGCAGCAACCTTCATGAGGTAAAAGCCGGATCAGCGGGTGGATCCAGTTTACAGCAACCCTGTCGATTCACGCCGGATGCGTTTCGTGCTCATTGCACTCTTCAGCGGCGCAACAGTCATTTTGGCATAGAGGCCCCACCTCCCACATAAAAATATGAGCCCTCCAATGGGCGACTCAAATGAGTCTGCGTTGGTTTGTGGGTCTTGTGGTGTGTGCTTCAGTTATGTGCCGCTGTCTGAGATGTTTCAAGCCCACCAATGGGCCTCCACTCGCACATCCGGCTTGTCAATCCACCATGGATGCCTCCACATTGAGACTCTGTGATTCGGAGCTCCGTGGCCCCAAATGTCCGGGTGGTGCATCTCCCGAGGCTGGGAGGCCGCGTATAATTCAAAGCTCCAAGGTTCCCACCTGTTGGAGACGCACTCTGACATCCACTGCCGCAACCTTCATGAGGTAAAAGCTGGATTGGCGGGCGGATCCAGTTTACAACATGCCTGTCGATTCACGATGGACGCTTTTTGTGCTCATTGCACTCTTCAGCGGTGCGACAGTCATTTTGGCATAGAGGCCACACCTCCCACTTAAAAATATGAGCCCTCCAAAGGGCGACTCGAATGAGTCCGCATTGGTTTGTGGGTCCTGTGGTGTGTGCTTCAGTTATGTGCCGCTGTCTGAGATGTTTCAAGCCCACCAATGGGCCTCCACTCGCACATTCGGCTTGTCAATCGTCCATGGATGCCTCCACATTGAGACTCCGTGATTCGGAGCTCCGTGGCCCCAAATTTCTGGGTGGTGCATCTCCCGCGGCTGGGAGGCCACGTATAAATCAAAGCTCCAAGGTTCCCACCTGTTGGAGACACACTCTGACATCCACTGCAGCAACCTTCATGAGGTAAAAGCCGGATTGGCGGGCGGATCCAGTTTACAGCATGCCTGCCGATTCACGCCAGACACGTTTCGTACTCATTGCACTCTTCAGCGGCACGACAGTCATTTTGGCATAGAGGCCACACCTCCCACTTAAACATATGAGGTCTCCAATGGGCGACTCGAATGAGTCTGCGTTGGTTTGTGGGTCTTGTGGTGTGTGCTTCAGTTATGTGCTGCTGTCTGAGATGTTTCAAGCCCACCAATGGGCCTCCACTCGCTCATCCAGCTTGTCAATCCTCCATGGATGACTCCACATTGAGACTCCGGCGTGAATCGACAGGTGGGAACCTTGTAGCTATGATATATATATATATATGTATATATATATATATATATATATATATATATATATATATATTACCTACTGGCGATAGCCAGTAGGTATATATAGTTAGGATTTTTTTCCTATGGGACTTTTGAAAATTCTATGTCTAATAACTTTGGCGTTTGTGGACGGAATCGGCTGAAATTTTCAGGAAAATGGCACATTTTGTTTCTGAGCAGCCCTCGAAAATTTGGGGGGGTTTCGTCAAGGGGGGGCCGAGAAAAAAGGGGGGTCCCAGAACACGTTTTTCCCATGTTAATTTCCATAGGGCGTTTGGCCTCACTTTTAGCTCGAACGGCTGAATGGATTTGCACGAAACTTGGCAAAATTGTAGGGACTGTTAGCCCGATGTGCCTTTGCTGGGTCTCAATATATGTGCTCCAGTGGATTTTGAGAAATTAACGTTTTAAAAAAATTATATATCTGTGACAGCGTCCTTTTCGCGTAACGGAGCTTTGCGAAGCGAAGCTGATTGGCTCTCCGGTGTCTGTCAACATTCTAAACAGTCCGTAGCGGTCGCCATCTTGTCTCTCGGTAGGATCGAGAGTCAAGAGGAGGCCAAAACGAAGGGGGAAATGAAGGAAAGGGGGCAAGGTAGACCCCGTCTGACCCCCTAGGATTGATGAGGGGGATATTAAAGTGCCTCGCGGGGCAAAAAAAAAAAAAATGTGATTTTTTGCCGTAGAGGCGCGTCCCAGTACGCGAACCGGGCAGCTAACTGGGCAGCTAACCGGCAGCGTAACGGGAGTCTGAGGAGAAGCTGATTGGTTGTCAACTTTGTAAACAGTCCGGAGCGGCCGCCATCTTGTCTCTCTGTAGGATCGAGAGACAAGAGGTGGTGAAAAACGAAGGGGGAAATGAAAGAAAGGGGGCAGGGTAGACCCCTCCTGACCCCCTAGGATTGATGAGGGGGATATTAAAGTGCCCCGCAGGGCAAAAGGAAAAAAGAAAAAGAAATTGTGATTTTTCGCGGTAGAGGCGCTTCCCGGTACGCCAACCGGGCAGCTAAACGGTAGCGTAACGGGAGTCCGACATCTTGTGTTTTTGGAGCGTCCGGTTTGCATACCGGGTAGCGTTCCGGTAAGCGTAACAAGGGGAAAACCAAGAGAAACAGTAAAATAAAATTTAAAGGAATAGATTTCCACCAAACTTGGCAAAATTGTAGGGACTGTTTGTTTAATGTGCCTTTGCAAGGCCTCAAGATATGTGCACGTGTGGATTTTGTCTAATTAAGGTTAAAAAAATATATATGTATATCTGTAAGCGTGCTCTGGCGCGCTTACGTTACGGGTTTTGTTTGCGCTGCAGAGACGATATGTCACGTTTATGTGACGCATCATGAGGCGTCTCACGTGGCTACGTGGTACGTCACGTAATAAAGAATATATTTTACAGCTATAGATATTAGCTTTTAAAAAACCAATGAAATTCACTGAAAAAACCATAGGTTATAGACTATATATAGTTAGGAATTTGCATTTACAAAACCTTGAAAATTCACTGAAAAAACCATTGGTTATAGACCATATATAGTTAGGGATTAGCATTTACAAAACCTTATTTTACTCGCATAAAACCATTGAAATTCGCATATATAGTTAGTTGCGCTAACTATATATCGCGCACCCGCAATCCACTGCTGATGATGTCACATATTACATCATTCATGACATGGTCAGTGACATCACTGATGACATCACTGATGGCATCTCAAATGACATCACTGATGACATCTCAAATGACATCACTGATGACATCAATGATGACATCTTAAATGACATCACTGATGACATCACTGATGACATCTCATTTGACATTACTGATCACATCACTGATGACATCATTCATGTGATTATACGATGAACCTCTTCAGACTCTGATATAACCTTAGATACACTCAGTGTAAACAGACACTCACAGACTGTCACTCATCCATGGAGTTACTCACACACCTAGTCAGTCATGCAAAGAATCAATCACACCTCCATTTCCTCAACTATACAGTTATACACACCTTACTTATTCAAACATATACTAACACATATTTACTCTCTTATACAATCCCTGATACAAGTTCACAATGATCCACACAGCCACTCACACATTCACTGGCTCTTATGCACAGTTATTTATATATGTCAACTCTCACATGTACTGTGTTTTACATATGTACTTACTTTGACATGGTAGCACTGAGATATCCATTCACTCACCAATACACTCATGCACACAGTTAACCGCCCATACAGCTGTTTCCACATGCACTTTTGAACCCATACATCTAGTGAATCAACTGCTCACACATCTATGCACAAAGTCATACACCTCCCAGCCACCCACACAAACACTCAGTCTCCCATACAAATACTTGGGCAACCAATCAATAACCCATATAGTTACTCATATAGCTACTGATCAACACATGCAGCAGTTTACAGAACAACAGACATAATGATGCACAAATTAAGACAGTTTAGTCAGTAACCCATGCACTCAGTGAGACACATCTAATCACTCTCTCATACAGTCAGTCATGCACCTACTAAATCCTTCATCCAGACACTTATACATCCACTCATTCTTCAATATGTAAGACATATTTTTACTTTACAGAAACATACAGTCACTGGATGTTGTCATCAGTGATGTCATCAGTGATGTCATTTGAGATGTCATCAGTGATGTCATCAGTGATGTCACTGACCATGTCATGAATGATGTAATATGTGACATCATCAGCAGTGGATTGCGGGTGCGCGATATATAGTTAGCGCAACTAACTATATATGCGAATTTCAATGGTTTTATGCGAGTAAAATAAGCTTTTGTAAATGCTAATCCCTAACTATATATGGTCTATAACCAATGGTTTTTTCAGTGAATATATATATATATATATATATATAGTCCCATAATACATTTCAAACAGGAAGTGATTCCACAAATAAATGCCATTGGAGGCAAATGAAATGAGTAAAAACATCGGACTGGGGAGTGACGCAGAGCGAGGCTTACCTTTTGAAAAAGTTCCAGGAGGAATGAAACATGTCAAGGACTGAGCCGCAAGCCGCTTGTTTCATCTCAATAAAGACATTTTAAACGGAGTTTCCTGGTGTGGCCAAAGGTTTTTTTCCCCGTGGAAACAAACATTTCTGGAGAATATATATATATTTATATATATATATTCGTCCACAGTTTCTCTGCTCCGAGAGAGAAGTCGAGGAGCACACACCACAGGTCAGGAAAATATTTCATTTATTAACACGTTTATTTTCACCGGCTCCAATTATCCTAATGCATTTCGGCCTGCATCGGCCTTCTTCGGAGGAGAGGAGGGGAGCCTCTGACATCTCGTGGCCTCCCAGGCGCACACTGACCTTTAATTTGCTGCATCAATTATTGTCCTCAGGTGGGTGTATGATATCGTGCATTCTGGTCCATGTAGTGCGTCTTTAGGCCTGCAATGTTAAACCTTCGGTCGTTGATGTCACATTTAATTTTTTGGGCAATCTGGTAATGCCTGTGTTCCCGTCGATGCTGTTATGGAGCATTTCGGGGCCCATTCCAAAGTCTGGTCTCTGGTGGCGCCGCTGCCGGAGCTTGGTTTTCACCGTCTTCCGTTGATGGTCCCATTGAGGCAGAGTCCGGCGCGCTTTCTTTGGGGGTACATCGCTCATCAGCCAGGACCCAGGCTGTGTTAAATTCATCCACAGTTTCTCTGCTCCGAGAGAGAAGTCGAGGAGCACACACCACAGGTCAGGAAAATATTTCATTTATTAACACGTTTATTTTCACCGGCTCCAATTATCCTAATGCATTTCGGCCTGCATCGGCCTTCTTCGGAGGAGAGGAGGGGAGCCTCTGACATCTCGTGGCCTCCCAGGCGCACACTGACCTTTAATTTGCTGCATCAATTATTGTCCTCAGGTGGGTGTATGATATCGTGCATTCTGGTCTATGTAGTGCGTCTTTAGGCCTGCAATGTTAAACCTTCGGTGGTTGATGTCACATTTAATTTTTTGGGCAATCTGGTAATGCCTGTGTCCCCGTCGATGCTGTTATGGAGCATTTCGGGGCCCATTCCAAAGTCTGGTCTCTGGTGGCGCCGCTGCCGGAGCTTGGTTTTCACCGTCTTCCGTTGATGGTCCCATTGAGGCAGAGTCCGGCGCGCTTTCTTTGGGGTTGCATCGCTCATCAGCCAGGACCCAGGCTGTGTTAAATTCGTCCACAGTTTCTCTGCTCCGAGAGAGAAGTCGAGGAGCACACACCACAGGTCAGGAAAATATTTCATTTATTAACACGTTTATTTTCACCGGCTCCAATTATCCTAATGCATTTCGGCCTGCATCGGCCTTCTTCGGAGGAGAGGAGGGGAGCCTCTGACATCTCGTGGCCTCCCAGGCGCACACTGACCTTTAATTTGCTGCATCAATTATTGTCCTCAGGTGGGTGTATGATATCGTGCATTCTGGTCCATGTAGTGCGTCTTTAGGCCTGCAATGTTAAACCTTCGGTGGTTGATGTATATATATATATATATATATAAATATATGCATCAAATTCCTGGCGTAATCCTTTTATGCAAAGACACCAGAGTCGAGGCCCAAATCGATTTTGCAGTGCTCAGGTTTATTGGCAAAAACAACCCCTACGCGTTTCGAGGACCTCGAAACGCCTAGGGGTTGTTTTTGCCACGGGATCACGGGAGGCAGTCTCTGTGTTTTGAATTACACCCATGTGGTTTACTTTTAAACAGCACAGGCCGTATTCTCTTCCAGAGTGCGCAAAGGAAATATTTTGAGGCTTTAAAGGAAAAAGAGCATTGTTTGCTCCAAACTTTCTTATTTTTATGCCATTCTCCAATGCGCAAAATTAATGTCAGCTTCATTGCACAGTTCGTAATTTTTAATGTTCCACTCACTTGATTGAAAGCAGCACCAGCCTGCAATCTTGGATTTGCATCCTTCTGCTCCCAAACTCGCCACGCATCTCAACAGAGGGGGCAAGCAGGTCAGGTTCAACTTCAAATAATTAAGTCCAAAATGCCACGCAAATCCAGCAGGTTGATTTGCGTGGCATTTTGGACTTAAATATATATATACAAACAATCCTTTGTCGATAGACCAAAGAAGCCGAGCCCAATTCCTTAGAAGCGTGTAAATTGAATTACACATGTGGAAAACAAGGCCTGACGTGATTTGGTGCAGCCGCATCTTGGTTACGGGTCAAAGACTGTTTGTATCAATCAATTACATATAATGCACACCAAACATAAAGGTAGGACTACATATCACATTGCGTGCTTAGCAAACTGGCATCCATTTTGAAGTGGTGACTTCTTATACATGGACAATATAGAGTTACAAAATTACTCACACTGGCAATATGCTGAATTGCACGTATAACCAGTGTTAAAATTACCAAGATTTTTCAAACAATCGTAGTGCACGATCAACAAAAAACTAGAATGTAGTTACAATTTCACCTAAGTGGGCCAATAGTCATCAGGCACAATAATGCCAAATGGGCTGATGTATCATACAATGCATGAAACAACAGAATATCATTCTTATACTTGTCAACAAATATGTATATCCTAAACTATGCCACTGTGGGCTTACAACACCAACATGTATGCCAATTGTACTTTCACGTCAGTATGATGTTACATTCAATTTCGCCCAATTGGGCCTACCTACACTACACGTGACCTCAGTCAGCTAATTCTCAGTAACAAATTGAGAAAGATTTGGTATTGTAGCTCTTTTGCTTTCCTCCGCATTGAATGCTGATATCTGCGTCTCCTACAAAATAAAAACAAGTGCAAGCTCAATGATAATCCTACCACCAATAAAAATACAAACATATAATAGAGGCATACAATAGACAAAATTCTATCAGGATTAATGTGCAATGTAACATGGTTACAAAATTAGCCTAAATGAACAGACACTTCTTTGTCTTTATTTAAACCAATCGGAAGTACTGTCTCAAATTTAATAATCATCTTGGATTCTAAACATCTGAGTTCTCTGACTCTGTTACCTCCTCTTTCTGACACAGGAATTCTGTCAAGAGCATAAAATCTCATTCTTATTATGAAAATTCTTAAAGTGTCTTGCAATAGGATATTGCTTGTCTTCATTGACAATTGCCCTCATGTGCTCCAAAATGTGTTTTTTTACCTGATGGATAGTACTTCCAATGTATATCAATGAGCATGAACAGCTCAATGCATACACGCAAAAATCTGATTTGCATGTAAGATGTTTTTTAATTACAAAAGGTTTTTGATCTTTGGATAACTCAATCTGTTCGCAGTTCACGCTGTTCTTACATGCAACTGGTGCGGATCTGTCTCAGTTTGTAAAGTACTGCTGCAAAGAATGTCATTTAAGGAAGTATATTTTCCAAAGGTGATTCTCGGATTGTCCCCAACATATTTTTTCAAGGTGTCATCAGTACCTAGGACATGCCAATATTTCTTAAGACATCTTTTAACCTCCCACGCTTGGTTGCTAAAAGCGGTTATAAACCGTGTAGGTTCTTCACTGTTGTCATCTCTGGTTTTAACTTGCAATAAATCTCTCTTCACTGTGATACCTTTCTCACATGCCTGTCTTATTATGTTGCTAGAATAGTCTCTTTCACTGAATTTTACTTCCATATTCATCATTTCCTCATTAAAAGCTTTGTCTGAACTACAATTCCTTCTGGCTCTTAATAATTCCCATAAGGAATGCTGCTTATAAGGCTTTTTTGCCAAATAATTTGCTTTACAATCTGTTAGCATGCACCCTGACTTCCACATCAAAAAATTCAAGGTCAGTCCCCCTCCAAATGCAGAAAACGTCATCTATATACCTAGCCAAGAGGACGACATGTTGGTGGAATGCTTCGAAGTTACCCGCCACCTGCTTCTCCCACCAGCCTAGGTACGAACCCTCATAGCTGAGGGCAAAGCAGATCCCCATTGCCGTTCCCTGGGATGGCGATAGATCACATAGTCAAAGATTAAAAAGTTATTGGTTAAACATGTATACATCATAGTTAAAAGCATTTTAGTGTGCAAAAAATAAGACAGATCTTGTGTTTTCAAAAAATGACAGCTAGCATCTATACCCATTTTGTGGGGCATGCAAGTATATAAAGTATTTGTTCACATCTAATGTCATTAGCATCATGTCTGTTTCCCATGTAATATTCTCTATCAATCTGAGAAAATCCCCAGTATCTTTCAAATATTATGGAAGTGATTGTACATTGGGTCGTAAAAAATAATCGATGTATTTAGATGTGTTTCATAAAGACTTCCCATGGATGACACAATAGGTCGCCCTGGTGGATTCTGGTTGTCCTTGTGGATTTTCGGCAACAAATACATCGCCGAATGTTTGGGCTATTCACAATTTAGGTATTTGTTTTCATCATCAGTTATCAAGTTGTTATTTTTCCATTTGACCAAGTCTGCCCTGTACTTGTCATTGCTATTATCATAACTTACTCTATTGGTTATTGTGTAGTTATTTGCATCCCCCAGTTGTTTCCTCCGCTCAGTGAGGTACATCGGTTTAGGCCAAATTTGGGTGGAATTGAATGTAACATCATTACCAACGTGAAAGTACAATTGGCATACATGTTGTGTTGTAAGCACACAGTGGCGGAATTTAAGATATACATATTTTTGACAAGTAAAAGAATGATATTCTGTTGTTTCATGCATTGCCCAATACATCAGCCCATTTAGCATTATTGTGCCTGATGACTATTGACTCCCTTGGGAGGAATTGTAACTACATTCTAGTTTTGGTTGATCATGCACTACGATTGTTTTAAAAATCTTGGTAATTTTAACACTGGTTATACGTGCAATCCAACATATTGTCAGTATGAGTAATTTTGTAGCTCTATATTGTCCATGTATAAGAAGTCACCACTTCAAAATGCAGAAAGAGGCAAGAGAGGTGCAGAAAGAAGGAAGAACTGTGCAGAAAGAGGCAATAGAGGTGCAGAAAGAGGCAATAGAAGTACAGAAAGAGGCAAGAGAGGTGCAGAAAGAGGGAAGATGGTCGCTGAAGGAGGCAAGAAGGGTGCTGAAAGAAGCAAGAGAGGTACAGAAAGAAGCAAGAGAAGTGCATGAAGAAGTAACAGGGGTGCAGAAAGAGGCTCGAGAGGTGCAGAAAGAGGCAAGAGAAGTGTACAAAGAGGCAGCAGGGGTGCAGAATGAGGCAAGAGAACTGCAGAAAGAGGCAAGAGAGTTACAGAAACAGGCTAAAGAGGTATGGAAAGAAGGAACAGGGGTGCAGACAGAGGCATGAAAAGTGCAGAAAGATGCAAAAGGGATGCAGAAATTTGCAAGAGAGGAGCAGAAAGAAGCAAGAGCAGTGCAGAAAGAACCAACAGAGATTCAGAAAGACGCAAGAGGGGTTCAGAAAAGAGGCAATACAGGTACACAAAGAGGGAAGAACGGTGTACAAAGAGGCAAGAGGGATGTAGAAACAGGCAACAGAAGTGCATAAAGAAGCAACAGAGGTGCTGAATGAGACAAGAGAGGTGCAGAAAGAGGCAGGAGAAGTGCAGAGAGGCAACAGGGTGCAGAAAGAGGCAAGAGGGGTACAGAAAGAAGCAAGTGAGCTGCAGAAAGAGCGAACAGAGGTTCATAAAGAGGCAAGAGGGGTGCAAAAATAGGCAAGAAAAGTACAGAAAGAGGCAGGAGAGTGTTGAAAGAAGCAACAGAGGCGTGGAAAGAAACAAGAGTAGTGCAGAAAGAAGCAGGAGAGGTGCAGAAAGAGGGAAGTGATTTGCAGAAAGAGGCAAGAGAGGTGCATTAAGAGGGAAGAGGGGTGCAGAAAGAGGCAATATAAGTGTAGAAAGAAGCAACAGAGGTACAGAATGAGGCACGAGGACTACAGAAAGAAGAAACAGAGGTGCAAAAGGAGGCAAGAGGGCTACAGAAAGAGGCAAAAGTTGCATAAACACGAAGAGATGTGCAAAAACAGGGAAGAGGGGTACAGAAAGAGGCAAGAGAGGTACAGAAAGAAGGAAGAGGGGTGCAGAAAGGGGCAAGAGGGGTGCAGAAAGAAGCAAGTGAGCTATAGAAAGAGGCAACAGTGGCACAGAAAGAGGTAAGAGGGGTGCAGAAAGAGGCATGAGAAGTGCTGAAATATCAACACAGGTGTAGAAATAGGAGAAGTGTGGAAAAAGCAATAGAGGTACAGAAAAAGCAAGTGAGGTAAAGAAAGAGGGAAGAGAGGTACAGAAAGGTAAGAGGGGTGCTGAAAGAGGCAAGAGAAGTATAGAAAGAAGCAACAGATGTGCAGAAGGAGGCAAGAGGACTACAGAAAGAAGCAGCAGAGGTGCAGAAGGAGGCATGAGGCCTACAGAAAGAGGCAATAGAGTTGCATAAACAGGCAGGAGAGGTAAAGAAAGGAAAGAAGAATGCAGAAATAGGCAAGAGGGGTGCAGAAACAAGCAAGAGAGCTGTAGAAAAAAGCAAGAGAAGTGCAGAAAGAAGCATTAGAGGGGCAGAAAGAGGCAAGAGAGGTGCAGAAAGAGGGAAGAAGGGTCCAGAAAGAGCCAAAAGGGGTGCGGAAAGAAGCAACAGATGTGCACAAAGAGGCAATAGGGGTACACAAACAGGCAAGAGCAGTAGAGAAAGAAGAAACTGATGTGTAGAATGAGGCAAGAGAGGAGTAGAAACAGGCAGCAAAGGTGCAGAAAGAGGGAACAGGGGTACAGAAAGAGGCAAGAGAGGTACAGAAAGAGGGGGAAATGGTACAGAAAGGCGTGAGGGGTGCAGAAAGAAGCAAGAGAAGTGCAGAAAGAAGCAACAGAGGTGCAGAACGAGGCCAGAGAGGTGTAGAAACAGGCAGGGGAGGTGTAGAAAGAGGGAACAAGGTGTGTAAAAAGAGGCAAGAGAGGTGCAGAAAGAGGGAAGTGGGGTGCATAAAGAAGCAGGTGACCTGCAGAAAGAGGCAACAGAGGTGCAGAAAGAAGCATGAGAGGGGCAGAAACAGGCAAGAGAAGTACAGAAAGAGACAAGATAAGTGCTGAAAGAAGCAACAGAGGTGTAGAAAGAAGCAAGGGAAGTGCAGAAAGAAGCAACAGCGGTGCGGAAAGAGGCAAGTGAAGTACAGAAAGAGGCAAGAGAGGTACAGAAAGAGGTAAGAGGGATGCAGAAAGAGTCAAGAGAAGTGTAGAAAGAAGCAACAGAGGTGCAGAATGAGGTAAGAGGACTACAGAAAGAAGCAACAGAGGTGCAGAAGGAGGCAAGATGACTACAGAAACAGGCAAGAGAGTTGTATAAACAGGCAAGAGAGGTGCTAAAAAGAGGGATGAGAGGTCCAGAAAGAGGCAAGAGATGTACTGAAAGAGGGATGAGGGGTGCAGAAAGAGGCTAGAGGGGTAAATAATGAAGAAAGTGGGCTGCAGAAGGAGACAACAGAGGTACAGAAAGAGGCAGGAGAGATGTAGAAACAGGCAAATGAAGTGCAGAAAGAGGCAAGAGAAGTACTAAAAGAAGCAACAGAGGTGCAGAAAGCAGCAATAGAAGTGTAGAAAGAAGCAACAGAGGTGCAGAAAGAGGCAAGTGAGGTGCATAAAGAGGCAAGAGAGGTACAGAAAGAGGTACGAGGGGTTCAGAAAGAGGCAAGAGAAGTGTAGAAAGAAGCAACAGAGGTGCAGAAGGAGGCAAGAGGACCACATAAAGAGGCAAGAGAGTTGCATAAACAGGCAAGAGAGGTGCAGAAAGAGGAATGCAGAAAGAAGCAATAGAGGTGCAGAAAGAGGCAAGAGAAGTGCAGAAAAAGGCATGAGAGGTGCAGCAAGAGGGACAGGGTGCAGAAAGATAGAAGAAGGGTACAGAAAGAAGCAAGAGAGGTGCAGAAAGAAGCAAGGGTGGTACAGAAAGAAGCAAGCAAGGGACAGATAGAGGCACGAGAAGTACAAAAATAGGCAAGAGAGGCGCAAAATTAGACAAGGGAGGTGCAAAAAGATGTAAAAGAGGTACAGAAAGAGGGAAGAAGATGCAAAAAGAGGCAAAATAAATACAGAAAAAAACAAACAGAGGTGCAGAAGGAGGCAAGAGAGGTGCAGAAGAAAGAAGCAAGCGAGGTGCAGAAAGAAGCAAGAGAGGTCTAGAAAGAAGCAAGAGAGGTGCAGAAAGAAGGAAGGTGCAGAAAGTAGAAGAGATGTGTAGAAAGAGGCAAGAGAAGTGCAGAAAAAGAAGAAAGGTGCAGAAAGAAGCAAGAGAAATGTAGAAAGAGGTGAGATGTGCAGAAAGAAGCAAGAGTGGTTTGCCCACCATTAGTACTTAGCTTAGCTCTAACTTTGTCAGCAAATGAGAGCCATAAGAGCCCACTGCTCTTGATGGACCCTCTTCACTTTATGGACCCTCTCTAAAGCAGTTATCCATTTGTGAATGTCATCCCCAACATGGTAGGGAGGGACAATCTTACTCAGGTCAAAGTCAAAGGAAAGTTCCTTAACTCTAGGGACACTGTTACTGCCATCATGGGACTCTATTCCCAATTTCTTCCTAGCCTTCTGGACTTCCTGGGTCTCTCTGTCAAGGGACAACTGTTCTTTCCTGAGCATAACCCCTCTGCACTTTACGGGCCTTCTCTAAAGCAGTTATCCGTTTGTGAATGTGATCCCCAACATGGTAGGGAGGGACAATCCTACTCAGGTCAAAGTCAAAGGAAAGTTCCTTAATTCTAGGGACACTGTTACTGCCATCATGGGACTCTAGTCCCAATATCCTCCTAGCCTTCTGGACTTCCAGGAAATCTCTGTCAAGGCACAACTGTTCTTTCCTGAGCCTAGCTTTCTCAAGTTCAAGTAGTTAGTACTCCCAATAAAATGTGTTCCCTCCTTTACTAGAAATAGAGGTCCCTACTGATTGTCTAGAAGTATTGGATTCTGCAGAGCAGGATCTAGACCTCCTAGGTCTACTTTTCACCTTCCCAGGAGGGTCAAAGGGTGCATCCTCTTGACCCCCTGCATTACCCTCTGGGAGGTCTGAATTGTCCAAGTGGAATTCATCAGGCTCCACCTGGTCAGGGTTTGATTGTAGGTCAAAGAGGGGTACCCGTCCTGCCCTATCTTCATTCCTGGCCTACCCAATTTGTCCTGGTCATCTAACCCGAAGCTTTCCTCAGGTCATCCAACTGTAACACCTCTACTTGGCGTTGAGTGTTAGCACCTCTCCCTGTCTTCAGCTTCCTAGATGCAGACAGTGCTTTCAGTTCTTGGAACGAAGGTTCACTGTATCTAGCAGGCAGAGAGCCACTTGCTTTGCCTTTAATAGACATACTAAGTCAGGTGTGGTATTGCACTTACCTAACCTAGTGTGGTCTAAACTCTCTAAGGTTGAAGAAAGGGTGTGCTATACCCTTGACATATCCAACCCTAAGTTCAGTAGAACTTACTTATTCCAAGCTTGTATTTATATGTGCCTAGTACTAGTGATGATTTGTCAGTTAATCAAGACAAAGATTTATCTGGCAAAACAATGCAGGCTTGAATCCCAACTGCTGCACACCAGCAGTGAGAAGCTTGCCTGGTATATGATACCCCCCTTGCATCAGTCCAGACAACCCTGATGGTGATTTAAGAAGTCTTAGACAACATTAGAAGCTCATTAAGTGGTAGCTGCGGAGAGCAGCTTTCAGGCTTAGTCTTGAAGGAGTGTAAAGCAGCTTGTTTTACCAGAATGCAATCTTTTAGCAAAGATTAAATTAAAGAGAACCATACAAAGTATTTATAAAGATATGTATGTATTATATAACACTATTTAGTATGTTACAGTATCTCCTATGTGGAGCTAGACACAAAGCACACAATACTTCAGCAAAGAACTCACAGTAAATAGCACTAATACACTGTGGGCCCTGAGGGGGACCAAACCATATACTAAGAAAGTTGTATAAGTACCACTTCTTGAGTCAGGACAATATCGAGAGGATGTAGAATCACTGGAACCCTGAGGAACCAGTTCAGTAGATATGGACGCCACGGAGAGCCCATGCATTGTGGGAACATGACCGCTGGCTCCGTACAACTCTTCGTGGTTAAAGTTTTAAAGATTAAGGACGCTTCCCAGTGGACCCTGAAGAAGCTCCATGGAAGACAGAAGGTTGGAGAAGCAGCCCACCCGAGGATACCCTGGTACCCATGTTACCTACACCAGGGAAGCTGGATGCATGGGGTGAAGTGGTGTCAGAAACCGCCTTCAAACCCAATGGAGGTCTTTAGGAAAGTGCAGCTGCTGGAAGAGGAGAAAGAGTCTGTGGGAATCCAAACATGGATTCTTGATGAAGAGTACCTGAAAGCAGAGGGGACAGAGTTTATGTTACTCAGGAGTAACCAGTAGACTTGAAAAACAAATGCCCTCCGATATCGGGTGTTTCAGGGATGATGTTGATGACCTTGACTCTGCAGATGCAGGGACCAGTCGATGATGAGGATGACTAGGAGCTGAATACGAGCTCTCCCATAAAGGATGTTGAGTGCTGAGGGGTCGGTGTCCAGTTGGGGCACCAACAAGCCTTGGCAAATGCAACCCATGCAGGAGGCAAGAAAGTACAAAGGTGGGACCAGCGAGGTCCAGGGAACTCACCACAAGCAGGGGAGTCAGGGCAGGCCTAAGCAATCAGAGGAGCCCAAGGAAACAAATGTGACCCACCGGCCTGAGGCACTGGAGTTGCAAGTGGACCTCAAGCAGCTCACCAAATGATGCAGGCCACGATGCACACAATGAGGTGTGGCTGAAGATTATGGTCGTGGAGGTGCTCGAGGGTGGGGCTACTTGGAGCCTGAAGAACTTTTTGCAAAGATGATAACATGGCTTTGCAACTGAAAAGGAGTTGTGGAACCCAGGGGTTCGGTTATTCCAACCCACACAAGGACTACTGGCTCAAACTTGGTGAGAGGGTAGAGCATGCCTCGGGAGCAGGCTCAGGATCTGCAGATTGGTAAATTTAGTTGTGGTGCCTGCGAATGCAGGGGAGTGACTCCTTCACTCCAAGGGATGTTGCTTTGGTTGTCCTTGATGTCTTACAGGTCTTGGAAGGTTCCTGTATGATGCACAGGCACGGACGTTGCAGCAGACTGGAAGGGAGACGAAGTCCAGAGAAGTCCAGAGTGCCCAGACAGTAGAAGTGCAGTGGTGTCTGATCTGAATTTGATCCTACGATGAATCTAAGGACCTACACCCAGGTAAGCCCTTAAGTCCCCTAATGAAAGGGTTGGGAAGATTCAGTGGATCCCACCAGGGGAGGTTCTGGACAGGGGGGCAGTTACTCCCATGTCCTTTGTCCAGTTTCGCGCCAGAGCATTTTGAACTGGACTATGCACAGGGACACAGAATGTGCCCCTCATGCAGGCTTTCTGGCGCTAGAATGCGCACCCACACAGCCCTAATACACTAAATCCTGTCTGGGAGGTGGTCACACCTCCCTGTGACCGGATGACCATTGTTCCACCTTCCTCTGCTCGAGCTTCACTCAGCAGCAGGAGGGTAGGCATGTGTCTCGGGTCAGCAGCAAGCATTTTGTGCAGTCCAGTTCAAGAAGGCTGGTACCGGGAACACTGAGAGCCTAACGGACGGCTCTTTCAGTGCTTGGAATCATACCTCCCACACCGTTTAAGACATGCTCCAAATCCCTCAGGTGGTGGACAGGATAAATAAAGCTTGGAAAGACATATCCAAGAAGAGAAACAACATTGTTTCCATCTATAGGGAAGAGAGTGCAAGACACCATGCTTTACCCATGAAGGTGATGCAGGACATGCTGAAAATGATCCAATGCATGGAGAGGAGCTTTCACATCTGT
This sequence comes from Lissotriton vulgaris, assembly GCF_964263255.1. Taxonomy (NCBI): domain Eukaryota; kingdom Metazoa; phylum Chordata; class Amphibia; order Caudata; family Salamandridae; genus Lissotriton; species Lissotriton vulgaris. Next base: position 973,494,027 of record NC_141694.1, read on the forward strand.
CTGCAGAATATCACATCCACAAGCTGACAGGCTTGCTGCAAAAGTTTACAGCCACCACCACCCTTCAACGTGCCCCCACTGCACATCCACCATCAACCCCTGTCCAGGCACTCCCCCACCTGTATAGACACCTTCAGTCTCTGTCCAGGCACTCCCCCCAACTGTACAGACACCACCAGCCCCTGTCCAGGCACTCCCCCCAACTGTACAGACACCATCAGCCCCTTTCCAGGCACCCCCTAACAGTACAGGTAGATGCACCAATCCAACCTGTACTTCTGCAATAGCACAACAAGCACACATACTCACCGTGATCATCACCCCCAAATTTGCGAAGTTGCAAGCAAAATGTAACACCATCAGCGGAACAAGCTATCGAGTGCAGGGCTAATAACTACTCCCAGGGTATATGTCCATATTTTGAACACTACATTTACAATGAAGTAAACAAGATAGAGATAGTTTGATTCAAAATTTAACTTTATGTATTATGGAATGGATGAAAAAAGATAAGCAAAAAACAGTCCTTTTGGAAGAGAGAAAGTAAAGCAAATAATGTTCTTTGCACAGAATGGACATGGGGACTTGGAGGGGGTTGGGCAACATAAATAAAGTACATCAGGAAGTGTCAGGGGAGCCAGTCTATATGTCAGGGTCAAAGCAAATGTCCAAAAGAAAGTCATAGTTTAGTAAGTCACTGTCCTTCTGGACATCCTCAATTTGCACAATGTTCAGATCCTCAGAATCAGATGCAGGCTCCTGACTAGCAGGTGCAGGACCAGACACTACACAGGGTTGGAACACACAATTGGTAAGGGGGAAAACAGTGTGGGACAACGTACAGGGTGACACATCGAGAGTGCTTTGGGAGGGACATTGGGCAAGGGCAGACAACATGGTTGCAACCAAGGAAGTAATAGAGGCAGTGAGGTTGGCCATGGATCTTGCATATTCCTATTGGAACAAATGCAGCTTATCACAGAGCTACAGTATGATCTGAGGGGACATGACTGGCTGCCCCTCATGTACCCCTATCACTTCCTGGGATGCAGCCACAGGAATAACAATACAGATAGGGGTTTGGGTCTGACATGAGGATGCGGTGTGTCGGGGTGAGAGCCTTTGCTTGGGTCTTTCTGGCAGTCACTTGGAGGGGGACTAGTGGCAGGGGATGCAGCTGGAGACCCCAATGGACTGCTGGCCGCTAGAGTCAGCAGTTGCAGTGTGACCTGACCTGGGAAAACCTCAGCAAATGAAGGTGTTGAATGTCAGGGGGAGAGTTAATCTCCTCCCCCCATTGGCTGGAGGTTTCCAGTTCTTCATCTCCCTACAATGTCCTCAGCCTCCATCCTGTCTGTAGCACTTGAGGTGTGTTCTGGCTCTGTCTGGGTGGGCGCATTTCCCCTTCCTTCAGATGTTGACAGTCCTGCCTTCTCATCTTCAGATGTGGAGAGAAGTTGTGGCCACTAGTACCCCTAATATGTCCCGCTCTGCCCCTGTTCCTCGTCCTGTTGGTGTTGGCCAGCTCGGCCCACTGAAATGGAAGACAAGTCATTATGTAGTGGTTGTACATGTCAGAATGACACACTTAACTACATGAAGCAAGTGCAGACTTTGTTGTTCTTTGATCACAGTATCGAAATAAAAGAAGTGACTTGGAGCCTAAAGTATGTGTACGTTCACTGTGATGTCCTGATTTGACATCTTACTTAACTTTAGATGGCATACACTCCTATACTGACCAACCCTCCCCCACAGCATTCTTGTAATCTGTTTTTCCTATCATTGCTACATAGACATCTTTCAATGCCAGTCTGCAAAAGGAGATGGACAGTCCGGATGGTTTTGGGATGATCCTATGATATGGAGTCTCAGCACTCTTACTTTTGCATTTACTAACAAATGTCATCTGCTGTGTGGCATTGTATGACACAACGCAAATGCAGATTTGGGTGTACATATCCAAATCGGGGCTTGGATATCAGCTTTGCTAAGAGATGAGTCTAATAATTTGGTATTCCCTAGCAACAGCAGACAGTCTAGTGTCGCATTTTGCCTCCAAAGACTGATTAGTTGGTGCTGTATCCTGGTGAACAGTTGTGGCTAGTTGTTGCAGAGAATAGGACATGTTACAACGCGGTCATTACAACCACTGTGTTGTTACGACGCATACCATTACAACGCAAGTCATTACAACAAGTTGCTGTGGGGGGGCACTGGGGTTTGGAATAGTATAATTTACTATTCCAACTCCAGTCTGTGCAACAGTAGGGAAGGTTGTGGATTTAAAATCCAACACCTTCTGCCCCCTACTGCAAGTCATTGTAACAACTTGCATTGTAATGGTGTGCGATGTAACAAAGTGGTCGTTGTAATGACCGCGTTGTAATGGCGTGCGTTGTTTACCTTTTATTGCTTCCTTAAAATGGCTGATGCCAAATGAGCCACTGTTGGAAAGACGTGTGTATGTGGACCCCCTTGGAATGGTTGGTATCACTTTAGAGTGAGCCAAGGATCTCAGTCTGTCTTTACTAAATGGCACATGATTATCTATCTTACTTTGAACCCAAACTCACAAAAGGCATGCACGTTACAGCATCCAGCACCCAAAGGTCTCTCATCCACACAATGGACAGTTTCTGTATCATTTCTAACCCAATGCACACAGCAGTTAAAAGGCCCTTGGTTCACCAGTAATGGTGCTACCAGTGCAGTTTTACATAAAAATGACGCTCATTTTCATCTACCCTGCCGTGAGGGCAACGGCTTACCTGACCTTGGTTCCAGCGAGCAATGGAAGACCCCGTGAGGGGAACGGCCGTGCCGGACATCACCTGCAGCTACCGCGGGGGGCCCAAAAACTCCAACACCAAGGTGCGGCTAAGTCGCGTCCCTGACGCCAGCACTGCGCCCGGAGGCGCCTGAAAAGAAAGGAGCGCCGAGCGCTCTTTGGGACGCTCATTTTCATCTACCCTGCCGTGAGGGCAACAGCTTACCTGACCTTGGTGCCAGCGGGCAACGGAAGATGCCGTGAGGGGAACGGCCGTGCCGGACATCGCCTGCAGCTACCGCGGGGGGCCCAAAAACTCCAACACCCAGGTGCCCTGGTGGCTAAGTCGCGTCCCTGATGCCAGCACTGCGCCCGGAGGCGCCTGAAAAGAGAGGAGCGCTGAGCGCTCTTTGGGACGCTCATTTTCATCTACCCTGCCGTGAGGGCAACGGCTTACCTGACCTTGGTGCCAGCGGGCAACGGAAGACGCCGTGAGGGGAACGGCCGTGCTGGACATCGCCTGCAGCTACCCTGGGGGGCCCAAAAACTCCAACACCCAGGTGCCCCGGCGGCTAAGTCACGTCCCTGATGCCAGCACTGCGCCCGGAGGCGCCTGAAAAGAGAGGAGCGCCTCTCGCCCCGCGAGTCGCGCGTGGGAGAAGCCCGGGACATCTGTGGCCATCAGGGGCCAGAAGAGGCTGGGCTGGGCCACCCCCATGGTTCATCCACCAGTTACTTTTTGAACTGGATAGTATCACTTGCCAACGATTAACCACCCCTATAGACTTTGGACATTGTAAGAAACAGGGTGGGGAAGACTGTATACTATTTATGAAGGGTGTGATTGAATTGAGCACCTGAATAGTGGTGGGGCTTCTTGTTGTTGTCACTTCTCCGTTGTTAGTGCATTAAGACAATTGAGAGCTAGAATTCAGTGCTGCTTACTACAAGAGCAGTATGGCCACTAAACCAAAAACTCGCTCTACTAAGAGCAAATCCCGTACCCCAATTATACCCCCTAAATCACGCCCAACCCCTATTAATACAGTGGGTCAAATAACAACTCCAACGGCAATTGATTTAATGCTGAGGAAGGTCATAGGTGCAGTAAATGGGGAGATTGAGCACACGCAGAGGCGCTTATTCATGACACCTACAATTGTACCCCTTACACCAACATAAACTCTAGATTCTAACTTGTGTGTAGCCTTACTCGATGATAGTCAGGACAAATCTTTAGAACTTATCCCAAATGCCCAACGGGTAAGAGTTAAGGGGGGTCAATCAGATAGCGTTAGTAAGGGTATTTCCCAAAGCAGAGGGAAGAAAAAAGATCCCAAAAATTCACGTACCAGGAAACAGAAACAAACTAAACAGACAACAGGGCAAAAGATACAGGGGTCGAGGCAGAATTAATAGAAGCCCCATACCCTGTAACACCCCCAGGGTGGTTGGATCCTGTAATTTCAGAACTTCAAAAAAATCTTGAGGCTTTCATAGTGAGCCAAATAAAACCACTAGTGAGTAAACTAGACAAGATAGTAAATGAGCTCCACAAACAGGGAAAGACAAGGGAGGCCTTAAATACTAGTCCAACGGGGACCTCCACTGCAGTAGGGTCGTCTTCAACCAGGCAATCCCCTCCTAAGAATAACTGTGTGAGCAACGAGCAGTGTACCATTGTACAAGTTCACGCACCGCGAAAAAAAAGTCCAAGCCCAGCTGGGGGAAACTAGCACACAAAAATGCGGGAATAAGGACAGAGTTAATACCCTGGGACACATAAACGCGACACAAAACCAAATAGGGAACCCCGTATCTAATAATCTGGCACATAACTACCAAACAGGCCCTGAGCATAATGATAGAATGTATTGTCCCCTACCATGTATAAATTTGCCCCCGCAGTAAGTCCATATGTTTTTGTTTTCACAGGAGTACCTGAATTAAGGGTGGGCCAGAAGGAGACACATATGGAACTTAAAAATAAGATTGTCCATTGGTTGAATATCCACAGGCCATTGCAAGGGGAATAGCCGGGAGAAATTCTACATGTAAGAAGGTCAAGTTGGATCGGTAGCAGGAGGAAAGACATTGAAGGGAATTGTATTATAGCACATTTTAGGAACCCAAACCTAGTGGACTACATATTGGGTAACCGCAATAGGAATGCCACAAGCACTATACAAACTATACCACTAGGGTATTTTTATCCCAGAAAACGTGACAACTTCCCTCCGAGTCAGGTTCAGGGTAGGAATGGCAGATTAACAGATGGGTACTGGGCAAGGAATTATGAATACCGTGGTTTCCCTACAGTAAATCAGGCCAGTGCTCAGTGGTCAAATAGATTCAGGCCTTTGAAATCCCTGGATAAAAATGAATGACTACTCCATTTAAGTCACAGTTATGATGGGACGGTCAGTCAGATGTCCAACGATCGCACTGAACAAAGGGGTCAGGGAACTCAACATGTGAAAGGGCCCCCAACTCCATTATTTACACAGGATGGGGTGAACAGGGGGTCAGACTTATGAGGAATGACAAATTTAGTTTAAACACGCAGGGCAGTAAAGTAGTGAAGGTTCCAGGGGGAAGAATGAACATTTTGTTCTGGAATGTTGATGGTTTGACGGGAAAATTCGAAAACATTGAGTGGAGGAATTACATAGGTGGCTTTCACATTCTAGCTTTCCAAGAAACGTGGGCAGTCAATTCCTCTCCCTATCAGATAGAGGGCTACAAATGCTTCTTTGTTCCAGCCCAAGAAAGTAGTGCAGATAGGGCCAAGGGTGGGTTAGCTATTTACGTTGACCTTAACGTAGAGGGGAAATGGAGAACACCAGTCTGGACATCACATACCCTCCAAGCAATAACATTTCAAGGGCAAGGGTTAAAATTGCAGCTGTTTAATATCTATAATTCAGGACCTATAAATGGGAATAAAGAAATCCTGCAAGAATTAGATGGTAGACTCACTTATGAAGCCGAACACAGGAAGGAGGGGGGAGAACCAATTGTGGTACTTCTGGGAGATTTAAATTGTTTCCTTTGTCCAAACCTGATCCCTGTTACAGTTGACTGGGATGCGTGCCCAATTAAGAAGGGGCCACACCTGGAGCACAGTAAGGAGGGAATGATAATAACTAAGGTACTAGACTCCCACTCGTTGGCACACACGATCGACCTGATTGCCCCTGGTCCTGAGGGCACGCTTATTCCAACATTTAAAGGAAGGGGATGCTCCTCTATTATAGACTTTATAATGATATCCGTCTTTGCCAAAAACTGGATTTTAGAAGCTAGAACTGAGTGGAGTTCCTTTAGCGATCATAACCCCCTAATGCTGGAATTAATTTATATGGGTCGCCTGGATAGGAATAAGCATGAAGATATAGTTCTGAGGCCCACGGACCAAGGGAGGCCATTAAGATGGGTGAAAATCAACTCGCATGATTTTTACAGCAAACTACTAGAAAAAGGCAAAAAATATGTTGAGGACTGCTTAGATCCTTCAATAGAGGGTACCGAGCTAGTGGCGACTTTTGGGTCGGTAACCAAACTGGCAGACTCCTTATTGATAGCAAAGGGCCCAAGAAAGATCAGTATAGAGCCAAGATGGTTTGATACCAATTGTTCTAGAGCTTTAAGGAATTTAAAAGCAAGCCTGAAAGCTAAACCCAGGGACAAGGCCGAGGTAGCTAAATGCAGACAACTGTATAAACTAAAGGTAAAAGAGAGGAAGACTACTCTTCAAGCAGAAGTCTGGGCTGATTTAAGAGAGGCAGGAGAAAATAGGGACTTCACTGAATTTTGGAGGATTGTAAATAGGCCCTGTTTTCAGGACTGTAATGCTCCGGTCATTAGCACTAATATCCTCCCTGAGCAATGGGTCACCCACTTTGAAGGTCTCTATAACAATAGCAAGGAAACTGTTGAAGAAGGGGGCTGGGATGGTACACGGTGCTCAGAAGTAGAGCTCTCATTAACAGAGGTAACTAAGGCAATTCAAGGCCTGACCCCGAATAAAGCCCCAGGGCCCGATGGGACCCCCCCAGACCTATACAGAAGTAACACTGACCTGTGGGCGCAAATTCTGACGAGGGTTTTAAATGCGGCTATTAAATTAGGCCTCCCCCGATCTTGGTCTACAGCATTAATTGTCCCTATCTTCAAGAAAGGGAGTAGGGATGATCCGAAATGCTATAGACCTATATCGCTAATTGACATCTCAGCTAAGATATTAGGCCGGGTGGTACAGAACCGTCTTATGGCCTGGATGGAAGAGAAACACGCTATAGCTGATACACAGTATGGGTTTAGAATTGGTAAATCAACCAGTGACCAGTGCCTTAATTTGTACTTGTTAGCCACTAAGTATACTAAAGCTAGCAATGGCACTGTCTATATGGGGTTTATGGACTTGGCAGCGGCCTTTGACAATGTGAATAGGAATAAGTTGTGGGCCATGATGTTTGATTTGGGAATTGACCCGGGTCTTATAAACATTTTAAAAGAATTGCACTGGAACACCACTGCTAGGGTCCGCTTTAGCAGGGAGGGGGGACTGACTGACCCTTTTCCGTGCACAAGTGGAGTAAGGGAAGGGTGCGTCCTTGCACCCTTTTTATTCTTGTTGTACATCAATGAGCTCGAAAATACCCTCAGTGCAATGGAAGTAGACTGCTCCAAAGTAGGAACGCGTCAAATTCCGGTACTGTTGTACGCAGATGACGCGGTCCTACTTGCACGAACAGCCAGGAGTCTCCAATATCTTGTGGACGGTTTTGTTAAGTTCATGGAAAATCTAGACCTATCGGTGAACCTAAGCAAGTCCTTTGTCATGGTGGCAGGTAAAAAGCCCTCTAAGAAATTTCCGTTTAAAATAGGGAATCACAGATTGAACTCTGTAAGCACTTTTCCCTACTTGGGTCTTTTGTTCGATGGTGAGATTCAGTTTAGCTCCCTAATTGAGGAACGTTGTATGAAGTTGGTTTCTGAAATGGCGTCATTTTTAATTTTGCACGTAGGCTGGGCCGCTGGTCTCCCGAACAAGTGATGTGTTTATACGGCTCGATAAGCACGGCAAAGGCTATATACTGTGCCGAGGTTTGGGGCTTTAGGGACTCTAAAAAATTACAGCTGGAGGAAGATAAATTTCTCCGGAGAATCCTAAAGATCTCTCAGGCGACTCCTCCCGAGATTGCCCATAGGGAACTTGGTACCCCATACATCACAGATTTGATTAAAATGAGGCCAATTATGGCATGGCTCAGAATCTGGATCAATCCAGAGGTGGGGCTGAGTAGAGAAATTGTTTCAGATTGTCTGCAAAGGGATAAGGGCCTGCATATTCCATGGCTAAACTTTGTGAAAAGTACATTAGAGTCCATTGGCCAGCATACCTTTTTTAGTAATTCCTCCACGATAACCTCCAATTGTAAACCACCAGTCAGGAAACTGCTGATGGAAAATTATAACATGAGTAGAGCAGGTACTGAGTCATTAAAGCGTTCAGTAGTGGCCCATTCCTTAATTGACAACGGGGTGGGTATGGAACCCTATTTATGGCTGATTCACAATCAGCAGGACAGGTTTCTAATGTGTCGTTTTAGGCTCAATCTGTTATATAATATATTATCTTATCCCTCTGGTTTTACCGTAACAATTGAGCAGAAGGGTGCCTGTGGCTGCGACAGTAGGTCTCCACAGGACACCCTTCATTTTGTACTTCTTTGTCCTTTTTATCAGGCCCCTAGGCGCAATTTCCTAGTTGATATTGTAAGAGAGAAAAAATTGCGTCATGCTAAATCTGCATTACTCTTTTTACAAAGAGCAAGTGATACTCGCACTTTATGTTCTGTGATAAGTTTTCTAAAAATTGCTGTTAGGCTAAGGAACACACGGGATTAAGCTATGATGATATATAAAATGTGTATTCTCTATATGAATTTTACTAGTTATGTATCTGTTTTTATTTATTCTTTTTTAAACTCACATATAGTTCAGTATTGTAATGTAATGAATTTTTATAACCTGTATTTTTATGATGGTTTTTATCATCGAAATAAAGATTTACTGAACATAAAAATGCACATGTGAGGCTCTTTTCCCCCAGTGGCTTCCAAAAACTGCAGGTCCCAGAATGCACTCTGCTCAGTGGATTCTCTGTGTTACAGTGAGCCTTTGGCCTTATAATTGCTGCATTTTTCACAGATTAGGTAAATGGAGACAGGGGACACCCAATGGAACAGCTGTGTCATCCGTCACATCATACTTTCATACACATATTGCAGTTAATGCACTTACCAGCTTTCTGTTAATCATACTCCTCCAGCTGAGCATGGAGGGCCAGCCGGGCTTCACTCAGGAGTGGCAAGAGTTGGGGCTGATGCACATGGTGCTGGGAGAATTGACCCAAGATTTTCTCGGCCTTCAACTGGGACCAGAGTTTTAGATCCACTTAGTGCTTGAGGCGTGCCCTGCCCCGCTGGTCAAATATGCCCACTGCACTGCAGTGCTCCACATTGGTGGTCCAGATTCTGGCTCACGCTGCATTACTCAGCTGTTCCTCTGGCCCCTCATACAGCTGAGGGTACTTCTGGAGCATCCCCTCTGATAACTGGTCCAATTCCCTTTCGCATGAAAAGGGGTGCTGCTCCTCAAGTCCCTCCACCATGTTGGGGGTAGTTTAGGTGTACAGAGCAGCCGGATGGCAGAGGATCTGATCTGGTATAGAGGATGATTCAGAATGAACAAGAAATGGCTGCCAGCAACTTCCTTTGATGTTTTTCCTGCCTAACATTTCCTGTATTTCCTTTTCTATATGTAGATCTTGGGTCCGAGACCATTTTTGGAATCTCTGGCCCGAGTGCGTACTCTCTGCATGCAGTGGGGAGACTCCGCATATAGAGTGGAGATTCCAAATATTGGTCGGAAAACAATATTTGCAAAAATCAACATTAGAAATATGAGACAAAGGGTAGAGCAGATCATGAAAATCAGTTTTGACAGGGAAAAGTGTTTGGCCAGAAACAACATCACATCCCAGAAAAGTTTGCTCCATTGCATCATGGTACAAGCAGTCAACACTTTGCGCTCCCCTCAGTGTTGACTGTAGTGTTACACCAAAGTTGGGGAAAGCAGTGCTGTATATCCCCAGACACATTGGGCCTGATTCACAAAGTGACTCATCACTCAAGGTGGAGGCCGCTCAGTTATGGGGGAGTTATTGCAGTTGGGGGCAAATCCTCCACAATGCAATAGTTAAGTCCCTTTTTGAATCAGGCCCCCATTGTCAAAAGGTCCTGGGAGGTCACACATGCATAGACTTTTAATTATTTGAGGCAATAGATTCTTTAGAGACATTGTCAACCCTATTTGCTGACATCTGCACATGACATTTTGTATGGCCAATCTTTTCACTCCTATCAACAGCTGTTGTTTACATACATTGAGGGTGCCTTGCAAAGTAGTCTCAGGATGGAATTTTTGGACAGAGTGCTAAATATTGAACTGTTATCATTGACAACAGACTGCAAACCACACGTTGTCCATAAAATAACAGGTTGCTCAGGTGAAAAAAGTGCCAAAAAGCTGATCACGGACTTGCATACCCTGCCCTCTGTTCTGAGAGATGGTCCGGTTGCCCGGATTCAGATCTGGCTGACAGGTCAGAGGTATGTGTAAGCCATGACTTAAAGCTATGTTGTATAAGACATAACAGGCTACTATGATCTTGCGCACAACTTCATGGGAGTATAGCAGAACCTCCCTGTATGGTCAATACATTTGAATAGTGAATTCAGGAGACAAAAAGGGAGCTCAATGATGGTTCAAGTACGTTTGTGTGCCCTATTGTACCTATGCTGAGGTACAGTGGCTGCACGCCTATATGGTATGACAGGTTGAGGGGAGAGTACTTACCCAGCATCAACTGAGGAGGGAAATTAGAGAACTTGATTACATTTCCCTCTGTGTATGTGGCATGATGAAATTTGTTGTAAAATGGATGTTTATTTGGGTTCTATGTTTAAATATCGATTAAAAAAATATAGTTTACAAAAATATAGATGTAAAAATATCGATTACAAAAATATCGACTCCCTATACTTAAACAGGTAAGTACAATAATATTGACTCAAAAATATAGATGTAAAAAATATAGATGTAAAAATATCGACTTTAAAAAATATTATAACTTAAATGAAATATTTAAATATTATTAATATTATTAACAAAATAAATGACATTACATTTATATTTTAACTATTTATAACAAATAAACTTAATTTAATCATTATAAACTTAATAAATGTGTACATATACATATATTTTCTTAAATATATTTTATTATTATCTTTATTTAATTTATAAACTTTAATAATTATATAAAAATAATATAAAAACATATATAAACATTTTGAATAAAATGTAATTTTCTATATTTAATTAACACATAAAAGTATTTAAAAATAATATTACATACATTTAATAACAAAATTAAAACATTAGTAGTTAAAACATTTGATAGCGAAGGGGTAAAAATTACTATTCCTATTCCAAAAGGTGCAATAGTAGGGAAAGCGCTGGATAGCGTAGGGGTAAAAGATACTATTCCCGCTCCAGAGGGTGCAACAGTAGGGAAAGCTTTGGATAGCGTAGGGGTAAAAATGAATATTCCCACTCCAGAGGGTGAAACAGTAGGGAAAGCGTTGGATAGCGTAGGGGTAAAAATTACTATTCCCACTCCAAAGGGTGCAACAGTAGGGAAAGCACTGGATAGCATAGGGGTAAAAATTACTATTCCCACTCCAGAGGGTGAAACAGTAGGGAAAGCGTTGGATAGCGTAGGGGTAAAAATTACTATTCCCACTCCAGAGGGAGCAACAGTAGGGAAAACGTTGGATAGCGTAGCAGTAAAAATTACTATTCCCACTCCAGAGGGTGCAACAGTAGGGAAAGCGTTGGATAGCGTAGGGGTAAAAATTAATATTCCCACTCCAGAGGGTGAACCAGTAGGGAAAGCGTTGGATAGCGTAGGGGTAAAAATTACTATTCCCACTCCAGTGAGTGCAACAGTAGGGAAAGCGTTGGATAGCGTAGGGGTAAAAATTACTATTCCGACTCCAGTGAGTGCAACAGTAGGGAAAGCGTTGGATAGAGTAGGGGTAAAAATTACTATTCCCACTCCAAAGGGTGCAACAGTAGAGAAAGCGCTGGATAGTGTAGGGGTAAAAATTACTATTCCCACTCAAGAGGGTGAAACAGTAGGGAAAGCGTTGGATAGCGTAGGAGTAAAAATTACTATTCCCACTCCAGAGGGTGCAACAGTAGGGAAAACGTTGGATAGCGTAGGAGTAAAAATTACTATTCCCACTCCAGAGGGTGCAACAGTAGGGAAAGCATTGGATAGCGTAGGGGTAAAAATTACTAGTCCCACTCCAAAGGGTGCAACAGTAGGGAAAGCGTTGGATATCGTAGGGGTAAAAATTACTATTCCCACTCCAGTGAGTGAAACAGTAGGGAAAGCGTTGGATAGCGTAGGGGTAAAAATTACTATTCCCACTCCAGAAAGTTCAACAGTAGGGAAAGCGTTGGATAGCGTAGGGGTGAAAATTACTATTCCCACTCCACAGGGTACAACAGTAGGGAAAGCGCTGGAACCCAAAACAATAAAAAAAACTATCACATTTTTTATTAAATTTAATTTCCAATATAAACATAATTAATATATACATTTAAATATATTATTATTAACAAAGATAATAAAAAATATATATTTACACATTATTTAACACTATAATATCCACCACCCACCTAAAATAATTACACAATTACATTTAATATTTACTAATTAATTAATTAAAATTAAAGTATTTTTTAATTAATTAATTAATTATTTAATTGACAGATTTCACACCATATACACTTATAAACACCACAACACAAACCTAAAATTAATTACACATTTACAATTAATAATTACTAATTAATTAATGGTAATTAATTTATAAAGTATTTAATAATTAATCAACAACAATTTAATTACTTCACGCCATTTACACATATAAACTCCACTACACACACCTAAAATTAATTAAACAATTAACATAATTAATTAACATAATTAATTAATGAACATAATTAATGAATAATTGACTAATTGAAATTAATTAACAAATAATTAGTAAATAAACACATTAATTAATCAATTAATTTTATATATTTAAATTACTTCCCACCCTATTCCCCTATAAACCCACAACCCGCTACGGAGCTAATAACACAAAATTCAACATAATATACATTAATAACTATTAAAATTCTACAACATATATTAAAATGACAAAAAATTCTCATTAAAAACACTAAAATACATAACATTATTAAAAAATCGATATTTTTGTAAACTATATTTTTGTAAACTATATTTATTACAACTATGTTATTGTTATCGATATTACTTACCTGTCAGTCGATATTCTGGTCAAACTATATTTTTGTTATCGATATTTCTTCAATTCGATATTGCTGCAGGGATATTTATGTCAGACGATATTTCTCCGTCGATATTCCTGCTCTGCACCGTTTATTTGAGATAGCATTTATACAGTACATTTAAACATTTCACAAGTTTGTGCTTGGTACTTACCCAGTAGCCACGTGTTGCCAAATTCTCTCACAGCCAACCGCTGGACGAGAGGTGACCTGCGAAATATGTAGCAGACATGGGTACTGTCTGGAAACACTGCAAACACATCAATGAGGCTACCACTGGCATCACAGACATCCTGCACATTGATGGAATGCCTTCGGTGTCTGTTGCAAAAGATGTGTGCAATGTGGTGAGGTGGCTGAAGAGCCACATTTGTACAATCAATTGTACCGAGCACATGTGGGAATTGGGAAATGAGGTAGAAATCAATAGCTACCCTTTGCCTCCTGGCCAGTGTGGGGGGCTTTCTTATGTGGCGAAGGGCTCTCTTATTGCTGCAGCTCAGTACCTGATGCAAGCATCAGGATTGGTTTACCTGAGAAATACCCACAAGGTCACTGGAGACCACATAGCAAAATAATGGCCAGCAACAAGTATCTTGACAGAGGCAGGAATGGCATTGGAAGAACAGGTCACAGAGTCAAGTTCCTGCTCCCACTCACAAAACAGATCCAAGATGACATCTGGGAGGAAACAGTATCTGGTCCTGACATCTTGGCTGGACATCCCAAATAGGTTTATCCTTTGCCTGAAAATCCTCTCTACTCTCCTCCTCAAATCTTCTTGATGCATGGCAAGGGACAGAGCAAAAAATACATTCAGCGACATGTTGAAAAGTCTGAAAGGGTTTGTATGTGGTAGCACTGCTTTTATGTTTGCTGCAGGGCTAGGATTGGCTGTTAGGCTGCAGTATGTAAGATGGAGCGGTGGGATAGTAAGCACTTCCACAGTTGTTTAGGATTGAAAGCAATGTCCATTGGGCCCGAGACGGAGATTCTGCCCAATTACGGAGATTCTGCCCTGACTGCGGAGATTACGGCCCGGATGTGGAGATTCTGTCCAAAGTGCAGAGATTCAGGCCCGACTGCAGATGTAAAGATACAACTTGTAAATGACCTCTGTGAATATTAAAAATTGCGAAGTTAGACTTTTGCCTCAGATAACCTTTGTGAATTGGGCCAAATTTCTATATTCTGACTTAATACTGTGAGTGAGCAGAGTCACATCAAACTCAAATCTCCTGAATGTTGGTGGGATTCCAGTTTGAAAATGTTCCTTCCTAATTTGCATGCAGCAAATATGATGTTTTTGGTTAGAGGCACATTTCTAAGGTGAATTTAGAGATTTTAGCACATTGAACCACCAAGATTGAATTGTGTTAGTATTGTATACACTATTATCTAACTAGAACTTCTAAGCAGCAGCCATCTTTCCAACCCCCAAACAAAAGGAATATTTGCCCGTGACTGCTTTCAGGATCAGGTGATCAAGTTGGCAACTTACAAAACCCACACTGTCACATCTGCTATCACAGCAAGCACACAGCAGGAAATCAAACTCATATCTAAACATTTAGTGGAGCTTTAAATTGCCAGAAATCTGAATGAACACCTGAAAATCCACAAACTTGTAACTTTGATCTACAACTACAGCTATGTTCTGTAACTATGAAACCGAGGCAAATTAATTCATGACAAAGAGATGTTGTGAGACAAAATTAGGCCGACCAGCTGCGTAGCTTTGACGACCCCAGGAACTTTAAAATTGCCTTCCAATTACAGATCCGGCATCAACAGTGCTTGTTCAGGATGAAACAGTTTCAACAGGTTAGTCACTAAGGGTTACTGTGCAAATGACGACATTGATAATGCATGAGTGACCGTTTTCGAGGTAAGAGAAGCCTGTTTTATTATTCAGAAAGCAATTCTCTTTTTCTAAGCCTCAGTGAGAACGAAAATTCAATTGTAACAATTTCTAAAAACAAAAACTAGTGTACGCAGTAAAGTGGCTAGTGCGGACGTGTGAGGGATGATCTGTTTAAAAAAGGCTAAAACCACCTGGCAATTCAAAGGTAAAACACTGGCAAGAACACCAAGAATATATGACATTTGTTGACAGTATGTCTCTAATTCCAATTGCATAAACTGTTGAAACAATTATATTAGGAACACTGTCTGCATCTATATGTATGCCAAGCTCCCTTCTGATTTGCCAATCCTCTATGTATAGATTCTAAGATATAATGTGGTACAAAAAATGAGTGGCCTTTTTTTTTGCTTTCGAAGTAGAGAATGAACTAAACAGATTTAGCTTCCGTCCACATCACGCATTCACTTTCGAATCCAGGAGAAAACAAAAACCACAGCGGTAAACCTGTGCAAAAATATATGGCACACATTTTGCTTATGAATGTGGTTGGGTATAATATTATGCTAATAATAATTAATATTATTATTATTGTTGTTATTATCAGTACTATTATTATCAATAAAGGTATTATTAGTATTAGCAGTACATTTTGTAATATTATAGTGGTAGTAGTAGTAGTAATAATATTACGTCATGATAACTAAGTAAGTAAGTAAATAGTTTATTGTTTGGTTAATACAAACCTTGACAATTTTCACATAAAAAAGCATAGCACAGCAAAATTCATGATTACAACTTTGAAGAGCATGTCACAAAACATTCATTCAGTGTGTCAAAGCAGTCGGAACAGTAACCAGTAGTTGTTAGCAAATACAGTAAGTAGACAAAGTCTTCAATCAAAAGATCGGACATAAATTATTTGTCTCAAGCTTGTTGGATGTATACAATTCCAACCAATTAACTAAATGTGTAAGGTTTTGGAAGTACATTCAAAATACAAGATGAGAAACTTGGTTCCTGGGATAATAGACTGAAGCCCTAGATGCTTGCTAGCTTCACATGTCCAGCAATATTTAGTCTTGCATATTTACTTAGCAAATACGTCCTCTAAGGAACAGTTCAGTGTACAAATGATAGCAATGGATGTACAGGGTCCATTCTTTCCTCTAAACGTTTTCCTAAGAGCTTACTATTTCTGGCACGTAAGTGCCTAGTGCATCTTTAAATAAAAATATATAACTTTGATCACAAGATTTGATCAATAACTATCACAATGAATGATAAAAGTTTAAAATTGTGTGTTCACCGAAAAAAGAATAGAGAAGGGGATAGCGTTTAAGGGAACATATTCCAATAGGTAAGAAGTCAATGTTTGGGGCACTGTAGAAAAAGGCGACTGTGCATTGCTCGATTGATTTATAAAAGGCGGGGATGGTGTATTACTGTTAGGTGTTGTGCTCCAGCTTATGACGTCTAAATAGAAGTTGGCCTAAGTGCTTGTAGTTCACTGAGAAGCGACACAAAATTTCTTTTGGTTGCAATGATAAAGATTGCTGGTCGCTTAATGTGAGACTGCTGCTTTCATAAATCGTACAAAGTAACACAATAACTGTACATCGCCACCTCCGAGGCATGCCTTCAGTGCTTGCCTGCAGGATCTTATCCTCTTGTTTATAAAGATGGGCTTCAGAAGCAGTCGTCGTTCAACTTGTAGTGCTCTGCAGATGCATAGTAGGTGTAAGACACTCTCCGCGACTTTCCCACATAAGCGACATGTAGTCTGAGTCAGTGATCGTTTCCGGGGGGAGGTGGGAATGCAACAGGGTTGGTAAGATGCCTATTCGGAAATGCAGGTATTTGTCTTTCGTTCTCCTGTTGAATCCCGCGCTTAGATAAGATTGTAGAGAGGACCTGGAGTAGGTCTGCACAACAAACCATCCATGGGCCCTTTCTTTGAGCACTGCCTTCTCTTCCACTATAGACAGCCTTTTCACTGTCTTGTTTACAAGTTGTTTGAAGCAGTTATGAGTCCCTGAGGCCGCCCAGAAATCATCAAGGCCTAGACGGTTCATTGATGTTGTCAAATAACCCATGAATGCACATTCCTTCCTTAAGTGTACTTCATTTCATAGATGGGTATTCAGTGTTCCTAGTTCAGCCTTTTTAATCCTGTGCCAGCCCTTGACATAGGCACCTCTGCGAGCGATTTCTTGGTACTGCAGGCCAAATTCCAATTTGATTTGAAAAGTCCCAAATAGCCGGGTCTCTTCCCCTCAGGCACTCGCTCCCATAAGTAAAAACTGGAATGAGCTTTGCTTGCCAAACTTGTAGCAGTGGGATAATGTGTTTGATGGATTTTAAAGCCACCACAATTGAGTTGCCTCTTCTCTTGATGGTTTCTTTTTGTGTTTTAAATGTGCTTTTGCTGTCTATTATCACTCCCAAGAACTTATATTCTTCAACTGCTTCTATTGTTGTACTGGCCAGGTGCCAACGGTACCTGGATGTTATCTTTTTTAGAATTCATCGCATTACTTCGATTTGTCAAGGTTGATGGTTCGACTGTTGATAGCTGAGTATGTGCTGGTTGTATCTAGCAGTTGTTGGAGACCTATGGGGGTTCGGCTGATCAACACATGGTCTCCTGCCTACAGCAGATTAGAGAGTAGGAACCCTCCCGTCCTTGGCGCATGTGATGTACAGATATTCAATTCCGTCAATAGATGTGCCATATACATATTGAAGAGCATCAGTGCCAACACACTCTTCTGTTTCAACCCCTTTGTTGTTGGGATTTTTCAGGACAGGAATTTACCATCACCTAGCTTTATTTGAACCTATGTATTAGTGTGTAGGAGTATTAACTGATTTAAAGAACAGATGGCATTTTCTTTCATCAAGTTTGGACCAGAGTTGTTTCCTGTCAATGCTATCGAAAGCTGATGAATAGTCGATAAAACACAGAAAGAGAGGGAGTTGTGCTGCTCTGGCGCCACCTATTATTAGAAACGAGGTGAGTATTTTCGTTGTTGTTCCCATGCCCTTGCAAAAGCCCGTCTGGTTAATGGGGATAAGCAATTTTACGTTTAACCAAGCAAGTAAGGTCGTCCAGGAGGAGGCCAGCATAGTATTTGGCCTCAATATCAATTAAAGCTACAAGCCTGTAGCTATTTGGTTTGGTCTTGTCCTCTTTCTTGCATATTGGGTATATGATAGACCCCCTCCAGGGTTCAGGGATACTATCTCCTCCTGAGATTTGTTCATACAGCGGTAGTAGTGCGGAAACCAAATAAGCAGAATCTGTTTTGAACAGCGTCGGAGGAATCTCATTTGGGCCCTCCAGATTGTCTTTAGCTATCCTGTTCTTTATCTGCGGGGTTGTGAATGAACAATACAAAAAATACATTGACAGCAATGAAATATAATAAAAGAGGAATAACAGAACAGGAATGCATACTTTCCAATATTTTCCAATATTGTAGGAGGCGAGTGGCCCAAGCTTCTTCTGTCAGATGTGAGTTAATTCTTTGTACATTCGGATTATGTAAGCTGTTTATTGTGCGCCAGAATCTTGCGCTGCTGTTAGACTTTGAATCTACCCGCACCAGCACCCGCATGCAGCCGCATGCAGCCGCATGCACCAGCCTGCCCAGGAGCAGCCGGGATGACGGAGGGTCATGTCCTCTGCTGTTTGGAGGAATGGTCACTGCTGCCCTGACACTGCAAAGTCAGTGCCAGCAGTTAAAAAAATAAATACCATAAAATCAGGAGCCCTAATAATAATGGACTCTCACACTATTATTATAGGTTTGTGCGGCCCGAAATAGTCTGAATTGTCACAGTTGAACAAGTGTGAAGGTTAGATGTTGTGTTGGTACTGTTATTGGCAATGCTTTCAGGGGC
Organism: Lissotriton vulgaris; assembly: GCF_964263255.1. Taxonomy (NCBI): domain Eukaryota; kingdom Metazoa; phylum Chordata; class Amphibia; order Caudata; family Salamandridae; genus Lissotriton; species Lissotriton vulgaris. Next base: position 973,513,067 of record NC_141694.1, read on the forward strand.
AGTACGTGGCATAGGCTGCAGTGGCTTCCCGAGAAGGGCCCAGTCACTTAATTTTTTACACATGAAGAACTGACTTTCTGCTGTGCCTGATCATGACTGGCCAGGTGTTCCCACACACAGTTCTCTTGGGTGCTAGAACAAGGATTCCAATTTTACAGGCCGCTTAGTGCCCACACCGCCAGCGCTCGCTCCACCTTGAGCCCCATACCACTTTCATACCAAGGAGACTCATGAGACATAAATGTGGAAAACGGTGGTGCAGGTTTATTTTGCATAACAAGTAGCAGATAAGGTGGGTCATCTTATAGGCGATCCAATGCGGCAGCCCCTCGCTGACCCGCATGCCTAATTAGCCATCTTGCACGGTAAGTCAATGCTCTTGACGGTGCAATACGTTAATACTTTATTTCGTTCTACTCCCGGCCCCCCTGTCAGGGAGGAGCGATGAGGCACACCCCCGGTCGGTTCAGGCCCCCCGACCGCCCGAAGGACTAACGGGGCGCCGACGCTGTTTCCTGGAACCCCCTCGGCTCCAGGTTCTTGGCTCAGGCACCCCTACTGTGCCAGGCAGAGGTATTGACTGTATCCTTCTGCCGCAGAGGTACCCTTACTGTCCATCTGCTTCCAGATTGCCCTGTGACTCCGCCTGCAACACAAAACAGACCATTAGTTGTTCACAATTCGCCTGCCGCTCTGCTGCTGGGTCAGGGCCGGGGTGGGAACAGCGCAGAGCAGCCCAGGAAACGCGGCAGGAAAAGACCGAGCAATGCTAGCTCTGCTAGTTATAGGTCCCGTGAGTCCGCCTCCCGCTCGCTCAGTCTCGCCACTCATTGGCCGTTTGAAAAGGGGGGGGCTCCCGGGCCGGCGCGCTATTGTTCTGCTCGCGCGGCATGAGGCACTAAGACGCTGTCTCGCTTTATCTCCCCTTCGCGTCGCGCGGCCAGCGGCATAGTGCCCACACCGCCAGCGCTCGCTCCACCTTGAGCCCCATACCACTTTCATACCAAGGAGACTCATGAGACATAAATGTGGAAAACGGTGGTGCAGGTTTATTTTGCATAACAAGTAGCAGATAAGGTGGGTCATCTTACAGGCGATCCAATGCGGCAGCCCCTCGCTGACCCGCATGCCTAATTAGCCATCTTGCACGGTAAGTCGATGCTCTTGACGGTGCAATACGTTAATACTTTATTTCGTTCTACTCCCGCCCCCCCTGTCAGGGCGGAGCGATGAGGCACACCCCCGGTCGGTTCAGGCCCCCCGACCGCCCGAAGGACTAACGGGGCGCCGACGCTGTTTCCTGGAACCCCCTCGGCTCCAGGTTCTTGGCTCAGGCACCCCTACTGTGCCAGGCAGAGGTATTGACTGTATCCTTCTGCCGCAGAGGTACCCTTACTGTCCATCTGCTTCCAGATCGCCCTGTACTCCGCCACAGCTCTGGAGGAGGCCCCCGTCGATGACAGAGCCCCCCCACCACCTAGTTACCTTGTTACCTAGTGCCCTCAAGATCATTGGCACCCTGCTGCTGCCAGAGCTTCCTGTAAGTCAAGGAGGAAAATATCCATCCCAATCCCAGACAAGTGAACCCCATCTCTTTCATAGTAGCCCACAGTCCTGTCCTGTATCAGCGCATGCCTAATAAACCCCAGGCCCCTCTTCTCCATGAATTTTTGCATAGCCCTGTTCACCCTCCTCCTGCCTTGCTCGATGGCAAGGGGTGACCGCGCTCCTCTCCAGGCCCTGCGGGGGACAATCTCCGACCATATAAATTCAGTGGCCCCCAGTTCGTTCGTTATTGCGGTTACATCCCGCTGCATGGCATCCACTAATGCTCTCCTCCCCATTGTCACCAGATCATTCCCTCCCAGGTGTATCACGAGGATGTTGGGAGGCCCCCCCGTGCTGACAAACATTGGTCCAGTCTGCGCCTCAGCTGACCCCATCTCATTCCCGGGGAGCCCATCCACACTATTCGTGTCCTTGCAAAGGCCAAATCCCACTTCCTGTATGACGCCCACTGTTCCAGTCTGGTAACATACGAATGGCCCATCACCCACACGCAACAGTCAACTGCAAGAAAAGACACAGTTGGCATTATTGTTTTATTTATAATGACCTGCACAGCAAACGAAAAATTCAAACAGTATCAGCCATCCAGAATAGTGGCATTACATAAAACAACCCAGGGGTCAGGGATACTATCTCCTCCTGAGATTTGTTCATACAGCGGTAGTAGTGCGGAAACCAAATAAGCAGAATCTGTTTTGAACAGCGTCGGAGGAATCTCATTTGGGCCCTCCAGATTGTCTTTAGCTATCCTGTTCTTTATCTGCGGGGTTGTGAATGAACGATACAAAAAATACATTGACAGCAATGAAATATAATAAAAGAGGAATAACAGAACAGGAATGCATACTTTCCAATATTTTCCAATATTGTAGGAGGCGAGTGGCCCAAGCTTCTTCTGTCAAATGTGAGTTAATTCTTTGTACATTCAGATTATGTAAGCTGTTTATTGTGCGCCAGAATCTTGCGCTGCTGTTAGACTTTGAATCTACCCGCACCAGCACCAGCACCCGCATACAGCCGCATGCAGCCGCATGCACCAGCCTGCCCAGGAGCAGCCGGGATGACGGAGGGTCATGTCCTCTGCTGTTTGGAGGAATGGTCACTGCTGCCCTGACACTGCAAAGTCAGTGCCAGCAGTTGAAAAAATAAATACCATAAAATCAGGAGCCCTAATAATAATGGACTCTCACACTATTATTATAGGTTTGTGCGGCCCGAAATAGTCTGAATTGTCACAGTTGAACAAGTGTGAAGGTTAGATGTTGTGTTGGTACTGTTATTGGCAATGCTTTCAGGGGCAGTACGTGGCATAGGCTGCAGTGGCTTCCCGAGAAGGGCCCAGTCACTTAATTTTTTACACATGAAGAACTGACTTTCTGCTGTGCCTGATCACGACTGGCCAGGTGTTCCCACACACAGTTCTCTTGGGTGCTAGAACAAGAATTCCAATTTTACAGGCCGCTGATTCTGGCTAGTAAATCTGCATGAGGCTTTGGCTGCAAAAGCAGCCAAGCCTATTCCCCCAGTCCTTCACAAAGGTTTTATTTGATAAAACTATTCTACCCTTTCCCTCCCATATCCTCCCAACCTCTTTCTCATCAACCCTGACTCACAGGGAAGCCACTGCTCCCATTTACCACATGCCCAATGCATTAAAACTCTTGGAATAGGGCAGCGGCGGCTGGTGACATTTGAAAGTTAAAACAGTAATGTAGAATACATTATATAGATTGACATTTAAACAGTCAAGTATGGTAAAATCCTTTCAAAAAGTATTATTTAGAGCAGGAAGATGACCAAAATCTTTGTGTAGAGAACGTATAATAGTACAAGAAGTATGTTTTATACACTTTAAATTTAAATACTTTGTTCATCACTGATAAAGAGTCTGGCTAACCAGTACTTTAGAAAATGTGTATAAATAATTACATGAAATATGTATTGGTGCAAAGAAGAAACAGAACATTTTGTAAAATTAGCTGGCAAATGGTTCATTTTCAAGCCAGTGCCTACGTGAGATAAAGTGGCATTCAATATGTCCCAACAGAGTCATATGCCTACTTTTTCCACATAGAACATCATATTGGTTAGTGTTCATTTTTTGAAACTCAATATCATGCATAAAGGCAACTCACATAAACTAAAAACACATACGCATAAAGCGATAAAATATATACATGCAACACATAAAATGTTTTCCCTACCTGTGCATGTCTAATTCCTTAATGAATCATTTGTTCAAAGCCAAGTACACAGGAGGTGAATGAAATCTTCAAATGATATATTTGTCTACAGATAGAAATATTAATTTGAAGAAAAAAATGTATTCAATCTTATAGGAAGTCAACCAATCTTTGAGCCGGATAGCTTTAGAGTTGAAAAACGAAACGTAAATATCCATCACCCCAAAGCCAATTGTTCAAACAGTATTGTAGAATACTTTATATAGATTGACATTTAAACAATCAAGTATGGTAAAATCCTTAAAAAAATTATTTAGAGCCGGAAGATGACCAAAATCTTTATGTAGAGACGGTTTAATAGTACAAGAAGTATGTTTTATATACTTTAAATTTAAATACTTTGTACATAACTGATAAAGAGTCTGGTTAACCAGTACTTTAGAAAGGTTGTATAAATAATTACATGAAATATGTATTGGTGCAAAGAAGAAACATAACTTTCTTAAAGTTGTATGGGTTTAAACATTTATATTATCTAACACCTTTGAGGCTGATAGAGCGCGCAGGTTACCCGACTAAAATTTTACCATACACACCTGGGCCCATAAATCAATAACTTATAACTTAATTAGGTAACCTTTGCTCTACTACCAGTCTATTGTACCTACTAGGTCCTATACCATTGACTTACCAATCCTTGTCGCTGGTACCTATAACCTATTGGATCAGGGAGTTAGCATAATAGGAAAAATAAACATTTGCACTCATATAATAACCACTGACTCGGGAAAGTTTGAAACTCTTTATCTAAATTTCTTAAATGGTCATGATCCAAAGATTAAACACCAAAAGACTCTCAATAATGAAAATCAGAACCAGAATGTAACTATGCAAAAGATGTATTAAACTGATTTCGATCATTTAGCAATAAGGGAAGATAAGAAAAAGGAACATGCAATATAATCAAAACGATTTGAGCATTTATCAAAGGAATGTAAGAAAAAGGAACACATAATCAAGATTTTCTAAAGATTTTAACCATAGGGCGGGTAAGAAAAGGGAACATATATATATATGTAATCAAAGCTTCATGTTAGGGAGGGTAAAGAGAAGGAACAAAATACAATGACAAACCCACACAGATTTATATTTACCTAGAATGGTGTGAAGACCAACCCTGGTCATGGGTCAGTTAAAGGACAGAAAACCGCAAAAGTTGCAGTTGCCAGTAGGCCAGCAGGTGCAGATCAGAAATCAGGACAGGGTAAACCAGATTTGGATCAGAATAGGACCACCAAAGGTTAAGACCAGCACCCGCAGTTCAGTTGCAATGCCTGCGCTACTCCCTCTCTGCAGCTATCAGTCAGAACCCCTATTAGGTTATCAATTTCACCGACAAAGTGCTTCGCCAGCACCTCAGCTTCCCGGACCCCGATTGGGTCAGCGAATCTTCTGACAGAGTGCTTCGCAGCACCTCTGCTCTCGATCACCTATTGAGTGCGTTGGGTCAGTGACAGGTCAGCTATACGGATAAGTCGGACAAATTAACTAACTAAGCCTACCCTAGTTATACTATTTTCCAGGTCTGTGTACCAGCCCCCAATGTTGGAAGTGTAAGAATCCCCAATTTTGATTGGAAAAAAGAGGAGGAGAGGTCATCACACCACACCAAAAATGAAACCTTTACAGTCTCACATTTAAATTTATGTTCACGCCCATTATTTCAGGTTCTCATGACATCTTTATTCCACCCAACAATGAAGAATTTAATATTGAATACAATGTATTTAACATTAGTACAGTTGGTCTTCCTCTCATGGGGTCATTAGTTGATCTTCCCAGGCGCATCTTGGCTGAGACTGTTCTTGGCTGAGTTTCAATGACAAATGACTTCAGTTCCCTCTGGAGTTTGACATGTGTAGTATTTGTTTCAAGATGGAGTATTAACATCTCCCAGGCCCAAAGATTACGATGCATGAAAAGTAGAAAAGAAACACTTTTAGAACACAGAATAAATGAATGTACTGTATACCACTTATTTCTACTCTATTCCCATTACTTTATTTTTAACTATTGAGTTATGGTTAAGCAGTACGAACAGCTTAGCAAAAGAAGCAGTGCAAGCTTCATGCATGCGGTTACACAAAGAAGCCATTTTAATTCTAGTGTGCAGAAGCGAAAGTTTCCCCCAAGCGAAAGATACGTCATGTCACGTGAGTATGACAGACGCATGCGCAGTAGAAAATCCCGTGTAGCAGTAGCCATTTTAGTGCAAGCAGATTATCGTTAGTAAAACACATTTACAAGCTTCTTCTAGATACCCAATGTTTATGTAAAATGCGATATTAATAGAACAAACATGTTGGTTAATTTATTATCGTTATGGTGAGAGGACTGAGTACAAGCAAGTCGCGTTACGTGCAAATCCTTGCTCCATCAATCCCCTCTTTGATGATATTTTATATCATCACTAATAATGAAACAGATGCCAACTTGTTTCACAATTCACCCAACTCAATCTCTTCAAACTTTCTATTTTGTTTCTTTTCATTATTGTTGTGAAAATGTTTCATTTTCTTGTATATTTTCCCATTTATCTCTTCTAAATCAAGCTCATCAATATTTCTCTTTACTCCTCGCCTATATATGTCCTTTTACGTATTATTTCTAAAACTAGTAAGCCTATTCCCACCATTGGCATCAGTATTCTACCTACAAAACTTTTCCTACATTAGAAAGCCAACTACCTGGCGAGAGTAAGGGGCAAGATGGCCGCTATGCTGCTGTAGAGTACAGTCGCATTTACTCCTTCTCCTGACCCACGGGACATGCGACTGGAAGTTTGAATAGGTATGCCGATTTTCCAAAGTTCAAACAAGACCGATAACGAAGGAAGCACTAGGGCAATACAGAAGACCCTGGCGACGCTTTTCATCCTTCTTGGCAGACGCTGGAGGAAAGTGTACATACGAGGTGTCAGCGTAATCACAGAGATGGCACAGCGCACTGGTGCAGTCTCGAAACTCGCAAGCGCGAACAAACGAACGATCTGCCCCGGCGAATAGTACTTCCCAAAAGAATCAGCAGCTCAAGAAAGGGGAGAAGTCAGAAAAAGCGGGCAAAGAAAAGGCGGAATTGAAGGCAGGGGTACAAGCGGGCACTCCCGGTATCAAAGGACAGCAACAGCAGAGACGCTCGCAGTCGGACAGCGGAACTTTGAAGCACCCGATCACCGTACCCAGCAAAGATCCAAGACAACCCACCGTCTCAGAGGCTTTCGCAGGTAAAGCTCAGCCGGCGATTCTGGTTTCCGAGACTTCTGCGGAGAAAAACATGGAGACAAACGCTGATGCAGCATTCGCCGGCCTCGAGGACGCAAGCACGGCAGTTGCTAAGCAACAGGAGCTCCAATCATGCACGCCTCATGCGGGAGCCGTGCTGAGAGGGGAAAACGCCGATAACGCAGACACAGACACAGCCACGGCGAGCGGAACCGACAAGGTGAGCAGTGGGAAGCTGGAGGAGACGGGGTCAGGATTGGGAGACCCGGTAAATTACAATAATGCCCAAATGTTAGAAGCCCTGATGCAGGTAAATCTCGCTCCCACCCCTGGAGACAAAAATACTTTAATGCAATCTTCTACTTGGGGGAGCATGAGAAGTGTTGAAAGTCGCGCATCAAGGGGGCTTAAAGGGGACAAAGGAAGGAGAGTCCGTTCCCCTGAAGGGGAGAAATTCGATTCAGTAACAGAAGGCTCTGACTCCTCCCTACTGGGCACAGAAGATGAGGGCAATACCACAGATTTATCGTCAGAAACAGAATCAGAGGGGTCCCACTCTAGTACTTCCAGATGCAAAGAGACACAGAAGAAGAAAAGAAGATCCGTGATAAGACGGGACAGAGACATAGACAGATCAGCATCAAGTACAAATAGGAAATTGCTCTGGGACTATGGTAATACTTCTAAAATGTATCAGGAACACTGTCTAGAAGAAGGAGCTGATAATCATGCCATGAATGCCTCTCAAGACACCGCCGAACCACCACCACAAGCAACCCTAGATGGAATGTTCGCTATGCTAAAGCAAATGCATGCAGAGGCTAGAATAGAAAGTAGGAGAGCCAGACAAGACACTAAAAAAATACAAGCGAGCATTAGGAAAAAGAATAAAAGATATGAAGAGGTGGAAGAGAGAGTTGTACAGGTTGAAGAAAGAACTGGCAGACTGGAGGACGAAGTAACAGACTGGCAGTCCTTTAGAATGGAGCAAGGGAAGGTGGTCGAGGACCTCCAATGGAAGCTGGAGGATTTCGAGAATCGCCAGCGGCGGAACAATCTGAGACTCCTTGGCCTGGAGGAGGGAGTGGAAGGGAAGGACCCAAGGGGGTTTGTGGTTAAGTTGCTGAAAGGTGCATACCCAGAGGCGCAGTGGCAATGGGAATTAGAAGTTCAGAGAGCACACAGATTCCCACTTACGCAGAAAAAACCAAGAGGCGCTAGTCAGGATGCTCTACCAAGGGCTATGCTAGTTTTTTTTGGGAACTTCTTGGCTAGGCAGGAAGTCATGGAGTCCGCCAGACCAGATAAAAAGCGGTCATTTGAAGGGGTTACATTTTTTGCAAGGCCAGATTTCTGCCACACGACCGTCGAAAGGAGATGGAAACTCAGGCAGCTAATTACTCCTTTTCAGCGTCAGGGCTCGGAAGCATACCTGATGTTTCCAGCGAAGTTGAAAGTCATTACAGGGGGTCGTGTCAGAATGTTCTTCTCAGAAATAAAGGCAGGCGAGTATCTTGCAGAAATTACGGAGAATCAAAGAGGCAGGAAGGGTAGGGACACCGAGCCAGAATAAGATGCATATTACAATACTGAGAAGAGTATTGAATATACTAGCAGTTTGGGTAGATTGGGTGAGAGAAGGAGGCGACACTGCAGCAGTGAGCAGCCACACATAGGTCATGACTGACCTATTTGCCTGTAGCAGGGGGGGGGGTAAGCAAAGGGAGGGGGGTTGACGGGGGCTGGGGGGGGGGTTGGGGAGGTGGAGAAGAATTAAGGACATGTACAGCACAAGGCAAGAAGATGTATAGGAATAAGCAAGTGGTTGTAATCTTTAGGAGGATGGCGTCTGGTAGCTCAACCTTTAAGATCAGATAGCGTTAAGGATTGCTACTATTAATATCTGCGGGCTAAACGAGGGTGGGAAAAGGCAGAAAGTTGCGGCTATGCTTAGATTATTGAAATTGGATGTTATATGCCTTCAGGAGACACATGTGAGGGGAAAGGATAAATACCTTATGGATCAACTCGGTTATGAAGTATTAGCATATACACAGCAAGATTCAAAAACAAAAGGAGTGGCTATACTTGTGAAAAAGGGAGTTATGCAGGTAAAGAAAAAGAAGGAAGATGATGGAGGGAGATGGGTTATGGTAGAAGGGGAAACAGCTGGGGGCGGTATACCATTGTCTCAGTATATGGCTCTAATGAGGATGAACCTGAGTTATTTGACTTTCTAGATATTGAATTGGCATTATGGGCAGAACCGGTGATATTTTGCGGGGACTTTAATGTTAATGGACTGTCAGGGTTGGGCCTGTCGGGTCGGGGGATGCAGGGCGATCGCAAAAAGAGAACAAGAAGGGCTATTGGTAATTTAATGTTTCACAATGCATTGGTAGATGTCTGGACAGCCAACAATCCCACTGGGACGGGCAGTACTTTTTATTCCGCTCCTCACAGGGTTATTGCTAGATTGGATTACTTTTTGGTTTCTAGCTCCTTAGCACCAGACTTAAAAATAGAAAGGCTCCCTCGGGTCTTCTCAGATCATAACCCCCTAGTGTTAACTATCCCTCAGAACCTTAGTGCTGTCTTTAAAGAATATAACTGGACGTTTGAAAGAGGGCTACTTAGGGAAGAAGATTATGTAACTAGAATGAAGTTATGGATTAGACAGTTCTGGGAAGTAAATAGAGGCATGGCGTCCGCAGGGGTGGTATGGGATACCTTTAAAGCAGGGATAAGAGGGGAAACACTGGCATATACCCTCCACAGGAGTAAAAATGAGAAACTAGAATTAACTAATAGACTGCATGACTTAATGGAATTAGAACAACAGCTTATTCAAGCGGTCATTAGCCAAGAACCTCTCGAGGAGATACTATTGGAGATGGAGTTAAAAAGAGCAGAGGCCAGCGAAAATTTGGCAAAGAAAGCGGCAAGTAACTATTTAATGAAAAAAGAAAAATGTTACGAATTCAATGAGAGGGTAGGTCATATGCTAGCAGTCCGCATCAGACAAAATATGGCAGTGGGAGAAATAAAAGAAATTAAGGATAAAGGGGGAAAAGTTGTGACTAAGGTAGAGGATGTGAGGGAAGTGTTTAGAGAGTTCTACTCTGATCTATATGATCAAGATCTGGGGAATGTTGACATTGAGATAGAGGACTACTTGTCAGGAATCCTACATGAGGAACTGAGCGAGGAGAATAAAGAGGCATTGGAGTTAACATTGACATTGGGGGAAGTCCAAAACGCAGTAACCAAACTCCCTTCAGGGAAGGCAGCGGGGCCCGACCAAATTCCGGCGGAATTCTACAGAATCTTCTGGGACACCCTGGGGATTGATATGTTGGAAACCTTAAGACAAGCACAGAGGGGGGAAAATACTCCACAATCATGGGCCGGAGAAAACATCATAGTAATTCTGAAAAAAAATAAATCACACTTGGATCCCGGCTCATATAGGCCAATAACACTCATGAATGCCGATGCAAAAATCTATTCCAAGGCGCTCTCACAAAGACTAAGCAAGGTAATTGAGGGACTGGTCTGTACAACACAACACAGGTTTATACCCGGGAAAGGGACTACACAACATACAAGACAGATGGTTACCATACTGGATGCAGCAGGTGCCACGGGGGACCCTGCCTCGGCTATCTTCTTGGATGCAGAGAAGGCCTTTGACAGGGTATCCTGGAGGTATTTATGGAAGGTCCTGGACTGGTTTGGTATAGGAGCAGGATATGTAAAGGCTATACAGGCACTGTATGTAGAACCTATGGCTAAAGTGAGGATAAACAAAGGGTATACTGCTGAAATACGTATAAGACGTGGTACACGACAGGGCTGCCCGGCCTCACCACTTCTATTCGCGTTATATCTTGACCCCCTCCTGCGCAAACTGGAAGGGAATCCTAACATCCCTCCGATAAAATTGCATGGTTATGAGCACAAAATATTTGCTTATGCAGACGACGTGGCGGTGGTTACCCCTGAGCCGGAGTCGGCTATTGCAGAAATAGAACAGGAGGCTGCAGCATTTGGGGTAGTGTTGGGTTACTCACTGAATAAAGGAAAGACACAAGTTATACAAAATAACTGGGTTAATTACCAGGACATAAGAGTAGCTCCAGAAGTTACGTATTTAGGTGTCAAAATCACAGCCGACCTAGATAGGTTAGTGGAAATAAATATGAGCCCGTTGTTGGCAAAAGTAAAAGCAAATACGGAAAGAATTAACAATCTGCATCTGACTTTGATGGGTCGGATCAATGTAATAAAAATGGTAACATTCCCAAAAATTCTCTATTTGTTTAGGTCCATCCCGTTATTTTTTGACAATACATGGTTCAATAAACTAGAAGCGATTTTGAACAAATTTATTTGGGTCAAAGGGAAGACAAGGAGAGCCTATAGACACCTAACAGTATCCAGAGAAAAAGGCGGTTGGGGGGCACAAGACTTTAGGCTCTATTATTGGGCTACCGTACTGCAGTATTGTCAGGGGTTGTTAGGTGGGGGAGGCACAGATCATACAGCGGAAGCTAACTCAGGATTCACTAACGTTTATACTACATTATTGGGAGAGGGGGCAGAGAATGGGTTTCTAAACACAACTGACTTTAGCTATTTTAAACACACACGGTTTAAGACATTAAAGGCGGCCTACAGGGTCTGGAAAGGGATCTCAAAAAAACTTGGTATAGGAAGGTACAATAACTACACACGACTGTACACAAATTGCTCATTACCGAGGGACATTTTTAGGGACACTACTATGAGGGACTGGTATAGCAAGGGTATAGTGAAAATAGGAAATCTGCTAGATAGCCAGGGGAATATGCTACAGTTTGGGGAGTTACAAACAAAGTTTGGGTTAGAACACCATAGTTTTTACAAATATCTCCAAACCAGAAGTTTCCTAATGCAAAAACAGGGCGGTCTGGCAGGGTTGGGTCAACGTAGAGGTATGGAGTACATAGAAGGAGATAATAAGTGTACGATAAGACAGTTGTACGCGGAACTGAAAGACAGTAAAACTGATGAAAGGGGGAAATATGCATCAAAATGGGCAGAAAAACTGGGGTCAGGGCTAGAAAACTTTCAGCTATCTCTGCATTTGGGCAGAACGGTGCTATGCTCAGCTACCCTGCAATCACAACATTTTAAGACCGTGTTTTCATTATATCATACCCCGGCCAGAATCGCCCAGTGGGGCGGCACAACTGGAGTAACATGCCCCCGCTGTGATTCAACTGAGGCAGACATTGTACATATGTTTTCACAATGTCCTCAATTGTACACCTTGAAAAAGGCTATTGAAGAGTTTTTGGATAAATCACTTAAGATCAAGATAAAGCTCACAGACGAACTAATTATTCTGGGGGTGGGGGATATGCCAGATGTTTTGTCAGTAGAATGTATCTTTGTCTCACTTGCGGTGTTTCGCATATGCATAGCAAGAACTTGGTTGGACAAGGCTCCCCCCCGTTTCAAGCTTGGATTGCAAGCCTTCTTGCTATGTATAACCTAGAAAAGGCAATCTATGATAGGAAAGGTAGGAAAGCTAAGTTATTAGGTAAAAGGATATGGCAGCCTATCACAAGTTGGAAAAATAGTAGGTTAAATCCAGGACAGACGATGGAAGGCTGACACAACAAAAATTTACAGAAAGTGGGATAGGCCAATATGTAAGATTCATACATCTCTCTTAATTCTATAGACGCTTATCCTCTTGTTCTGTTTTATTCATTTATCTTTCTTTCTCTCTTTTTCCTTTTTGCAATGTTTAGTTCATATTGTACACATGTTTGGTGGATTTCTTATGACACAATGTACTAGAATAATGTTGTAATGTGTACAATCACTTGTGAAATTATTGTGTGCTGTAACATATATAGGAATATGCGGAAAAATTCTTCCTAAAAATGTTTAATAAAAATATAAAAAAAAGAAAAAAAAAAAAAAAGAAAGCCAACTACCTATTGAGGAGAGACCATCAGTAAGTCTCTTCCATGCACTATCAACCTCCAGTGGTTTAAGCTATTTTTCCAAATTAGTAATATTTCCTACATACCTCTTAATTTCAACACTTTTGTCAGGTATGTAAGTGCAACAATGTTGCGCTTTCAACATTCTACAGACTCCGCCCTCTTTTGCCAATAATGTATCAAGAGCAAGTCGATTTTGTAAAACCATTGATCTGATCGCAACCAATTCGGTATTGACCATCAAGAACCCTCCAGCAGTGTCAGTTGATAACCGATCCACTACTGTTGACAATTTTCAGATTCTGTGTGTATTCAGAGCCACTCCCACTGTAGGTATTAATGCACTAAATATATCACCTACTATTTCACCAAAACGAGCTCTTTTACTATGTATTAATCTGTTAGTTTCTTCATTGTTTCCATTGATTTTATTTACATGATATACTTTTCGGAACACTATTCCAAAATAACAACTCCCTTACCAATGATCTGGTAATTTGTAATAAGCCTTGTTTCCACATATATAATAGACTCCAGGAAACACAGGTTCAGTTCCATCTTTGAAACCCCAACCACCAATTACCTTATAATTATGTTCACATTCACTGGAACCAATGAATATATTGTTATAGTAACTAGTACTTTCCCTGTGGAGACAGAGTTTCCCCTTCTTTTCGAAATCCAGCAACATAGCAGCACAGGTTTTGCCATTTGGCGTGTACCCCATACTTTCAGCCCATTTAGGAATCTTATGATTTTGATCATCTGCCTTTCTTTGGAAATTCTCTCTCCTTTTCTCGACCATATTCAAAAATATTTTCTCCTTTTCTTGTAACAAACATGTTAAATTATTCTTGTGTGCTTCAGCTATATCTATGGTACCTATAGTTTGAAAATATTCTCCCATATAACGTGTTACATCACTAGTAGTATGAACAGGATTCAGGTTACTACGTATAGGAAGTTCTGAAAATATCACATCTGAGTTAGAATAGTAATACTGTAAAGGTCCTTTCTTATATAATAAGCTAGCTAAAATACTACATGAAATTCCATAAGTTAGTGGCAAATGGTGGTAAGTCACCCCTTTGGCTACCGAAGTAGGCAATTTCATACACACATAGCAATCTTCTATTTCCATAGCTTCTACATAGTGTACTAATAGGTTTGCAAATACATTTAAATGAGTTCTGTTTTTAATCCAGTATAATGTAGTCCTTCATTATCTGATGCTTCTAGATCTATCTTCTGTTGTCTAATGCTAAGTGCTTTTTCTTGTGTATCTATTATTATAGGTGTATCTTTTGTATGTAGCTCGTCTATATCTATTGTTTGATGCTTATTAGTATCATTCTTCATGTCTCTACTCATTATGTAAGGAATAGCTATTGTCAGTCCTAACCATACTATGAGTACTATTGCTATACTACATGCGCATATTCTACAGCATGTTTTTAAACAATTTCTTTTCGGTCTTCCATTAACAGTACGATCAGCCATTTCTGACTAAGGAGATTTAGCCCCTCTTTATAAATTTCACACAGCCTTTTTACCCTGTGAAGTTTTCAAGTTGGTCTCACTTCTTCGTCAGTCTGATCAGCAATCAATTCATCATCACTTTTGTCACTTATTTCCAAGTTTTCAAAATCTTCCAACACTATGTATGTCCATTCAAGGCCTTTATATTTATTATTCAGCCTTTTCAATCGTGGACTTCTCCTTTTCAATTGTATTACAGGTTGATTAGTTTGACTTGTTATTTCATTCACTTGTTCAGGTTCCTCATCAATTATCTTTAAACGTAATTTCAGTCTTTTGACAAACCTAGGCCACTTTCGAAGAGCTTGAGCAGGACCACACAGGAGTAGTAAAAAGTGTTCATGAAGAAGAAGGTAAATCAAACCAAAGTCAAATTCAACAGATACCTGAACAAGGTCAGATTAGTAACCAGGCAGAAGAAAAAGAAATAAGACCTGGACCTAGTCAGGTTTTGCTAGTTGTCCTGTTTAAAGAAAGTCTCCTTTCTGGTAGCTTTATTGGGCCTGGGTTAGCCCGAGTCACTTAGGTCGATTATTGTGATTAGTATTTTCTGGTTGTTTATTTTAATTTTTATACGCTGTAACAATACCTAGGTCCTGCTGTACTTAATATAATTTCACATTATGGGGAAAAGGAAACATATAAGCCCCAAACGACCAAAAACCCAACGGGTAACTACTACTAATTCTCAACAGACCCTACTGAACTTTTTGTCTGGGGCGGTCGGTGTACTTGGCAAACAAATCCTCTCAGTTGAGGAATCTATTGAAAGTACATCCACCAGATTAAGTCACCTGCATCCTGAACAACGGATAATCCTATAAATCCCACATTACCTAGTACATTGTGCAAGCTTTCGGGAAAACCAGAGGAAGTACCTTCCAGAAGAACGCAAGAGATTGGTCTTAGCCTTGCTAATAAAATTACGCTAGACCTAGGCTCAGACCGTCTCCATCCTTCAGTTCCTCCAAGAGCACGCATTTCAGCCTTAAGCGAAGAGCACTTAGATCTTCCACCTGAAGCCACGCCTTACACAATAATATTGGCCAACGTTCCTCAGCTAGTGAACCCTGCTGCCGAAAATTGGTCTTCTTTAAAAAACAAGTCTCTACATTGGCTGGACTCGAGGGTTGGCCTGAACAAGTATCTGTTTCAGGAGTTTAAGATGGTGAGGCGCGTAAAATGGGTGGGCTCTAGGGCAACACCATTTACTGGTGAGTGTATAGTCTTGACATTTGCCTCCCCCTCTTGGTCAGTGAAATCTTGAGAGCAGGGATGAATGATTTTCTGGATCATTCCGGGGTTAATATCTTGCCATTGGGTTATTTCTACCCCCCGGCGTGGCAAAAAGTAAACACCCATGACCGAAGACCTAATTCAAGAATCACCCCCATCCCCTTTTGATTCCCACCCAGAATAGATACGATATTCTGTCGGGTTGGATGATATTGAAAGACTAACTGATAACTCGATTCAACTGGGGGTTTCCACCCCTCCCCTAACAACTAAGGTGAATGTGCAACATAAAGAGCTCCTAACCGAGGTTCCCAGCCCCAATACTCTTCCAATTAGCAATAGTCTAACCCTGAAATCAGATGGTTACCTGGCGTCTGAGGGGTGTTTGAACTCACTGTCAGATTTCTCCTGATGTCTTCTTTGGGGTCGTTTTTCAATGAATTTCGATCTCCCACACTACTGTTAAAAAGCGATGATCAGCTTAGAACGCGGTTCGTGGCTGTATTTCAATGCCCTCGTTCTATTCCTCAAGGCTTTTTTTCTTCCGCTATGTCCTTGGTGGTCCCTTATGTTCCTTATCGACCGTAATGGTTCCGCCCTCTTATTCTGTTAGGGGGGACCCTTGTTCTGTTGTGAACTTGTTACATCCGGGTATCTAACGCTCATGGCTTGTATAGTTGCCTGGCAGATTTTCCCGGGGTGTTTCTCTAGCGTCTAAACGATCGCCATTAGGATTGGATTTGGTTTATCAAATCCTAACCGCGTTCTAAGCTGATCATCGCTTTTTAACAGTAGTGTAGGAGATCGAAATTCATTGAAAAACGACCCCAAATAAGACAAAGTCTGGACAAATCCTAGTTACCCAGATGCATTTGCATAGGTGAAACACTGATTGTGGAGAAATTTATAGACATTGTCCTGAGGAAGGAGGCCATAATCATCAAAAGCTTCCGAAACGCGTCGACGCATTACAGAAGGGTTAAATTTGGAGTTGTCAGCAAATAGTTGGGTATAAGGAATGAAATCTTCCCAATGTTGTCAACAAAGTGTCCAAATTAACAACATTAGGACAAAGTCCATTGTCTTGTCCCATATTTCTCCTATTCTATACTAGGTGGTTTTAACGTGTATTTTTGTAGCGTTTTAATGAAATTTTATACTGATGTATGTTTTTAATAGAAAATAAAAGTATATATATATAAACTATGTTTTTTCCTTTGCTGAGTATTTCCCAAACAACAAGTTGATAGCTTCTAATTGAGTGAGAGATCTTGACTGAATGAAGTGACTGTTTGAACTTGAGACCATTTGACCTCCCAAAAGGAACATTTTTTTTTTTACTTAACAGTATATTGGAGCTCTATTTCCCTTTGGGTTAGATTGAGCCCCTCTCTTTGGTTTAAGATGATTACAAAAATGTCAACTGTGGTATCCTAGATGAAGGTGGGTGCCCTTTAACCCACTTTACTCACTCCACTAATGGGAATTGTCTCACTGAACTCCTTTTTTCCTTAGAGTTGGGGTTTGTGAATGAATTGCTAGATCCACCTATTGATTTCACTCCAACATTTTACGGAAGGGGTTGCTCAAGTGTTAATCGATTATATCCTGATATCAAATAACATGAAGGACCAGCTGTCTAAATTTAAAACGGGAAACGACTTAGGTAGTGATCATTTCCCCAACAGTTTCAGTGTTACAGTCCAGACTGCAACTAGGAAATTTGGTACTGTCAGCTTATTAACTCAACAAGCCTTGACTATAGATAAGCTGAACGGTTACTCTGTTAAATGGTCCAAAATAGACCCCGATGTAATAACAGCTAAGGTAATAAAAAGAGCTCTCCTCTTACTGGAAATCTGCCTGAACCTGGAATCTCCTAAGGAGCTTATCTTAACTAGTTTTATTAACATCACTAAAATAATCCGAGAGGAGTTATTCTGTAAGCAAAAGCGTAATGGTACTCTCGATAAAGGTTGGTTTAACCCCGATTTTCGGAAGGCCCTCTCATCCTTAAAAGCGGCTTTACGTAAATCTACCAGAGACCCGGCAGAAGTGAGAATATTGAGAAAGGTCTATAACTTGGCTATAAAGAATTGTAGAAAGGAAATTTAAAAAAGGCTGTGGGAACAGCTCCATGAGAACTGTCGTAAGAATGATAGCTCCGCCTTCTGGCGAGTGGTAAAAACTCCCTTTCTTTCGGATTCGAACATAACCCCCCGTCTTGAGGTAGCAGTTACCGCAGAGAGCGGAGAGAGCGCACTCCAGACTGGCACTGGGAATGTCGGGGAGGGTGTACCTCCCAACCCTCAAATTTACCCCATCCAATTAACATTTGACCATAATGAAGTGATTAACGCTTTGTCAACCTCTAAGACTGGCAAGGCGTCTGACCCGGACGGGGTCCCGCTGGATATTTTTACTCACAATCAGGAACTATAGTCACCGATTTTAACCTGTGTTCTTGACGCTGCTACATCAACTGGGCTTATTAAATCATGGTCAACATCCACCTTGCTTCCCATTTTCAAAAAGGAAGATCGTAATAATCCAGCTTGCTACAGGCTCATATCCCTCATGGATTCCTTTGGAAAAGTTGCGGGTCGGTTAGTACTCGATCGCCTACAGGAATGGGCTGAAGCAAACAACATAGTGACCGATTTGCAATATGGATTACGGGAGGGTTTGGGAACTCTTGAGCAGGCGTTAAATCTCTCCCTTTTAATTGGTAAATACGCTGGGGCAAAGAATGGTAACTTGTACTTAGTGTACGTGGACCTGACCGCAGCGTTCAACTATGTCTCACACTCTAAGCTGTGGTCAATTCTCACGGAAATGCGTATTGACCCCCCTCTGGTAACATTTCTCCGGGAACTATACTCAGATGCATCAGCCAGGGTCAGATACGGGGTGAATGGGGAACTCACAACTCCATTTGCTGTCACCAAGGGAGTCAGACAGGGATGTGTCTTGGCTCCCTTTCTTTTTAACCTTTATACCAACGGTCTTGAATTGGCCATGCTGAAAGGGAGCCAAGACCTACCAACCATAGACCACCGCCCCATTCCCGCACCCCTTTATGCGTATGACGCGGTGATCATGGCAAGAACTCCCATCCAACTACAGTACCTCCTCAATAGATACTATAAATTCATGGTAACCCTGGATCTTATGGTTAACATCAAAAAGACCTTTGTTATGCATCTAGGTAAAAGATCAAAGAAGCCAAACCCTATTTTTATTACAGAAACCAAGCTGAAATGTACAAGTACGTACCCATATTTAGGCATTTTATTTGACAATAAAACATGTTGGAAACAGGCCATCAATAGCAGGAAACTACTATTTTTAAAAGCTACGACTGCCCTAGTTGTTTTTGCACAAAACTAGGGAAGCCCCCACCCCTAGAACTGATGAAAATATACTACGCAAAATGTCATAGTGTAACAGTATATGGTGCTGGGGTTTGGGGCTACGTCCCCGTAGAAGCTCTTCAGAGAGTAGAGAATGGATTTATCAGATACCTGTTGGCAGTTCCACAGAGTTCTCCGACATACGGTTGCCACAGCGAATTGGGCATGGATTATATAACAGATAACATCAGAACCCAGCCCATTCTCTTGTGGCACCGTGTTTGGACGATGGAACAATGTAGACTGACCCGTTCTCTCATCATGAATTGCATGAGCCTTGCAAACTGGACAAAAATACCTTGGTTGACATATGTGAGCAACTTCCTTAAGGATCTTGATCTTATTTCCTATTTCATAGAGCCCTTAACTATGACATCTATCTCAAGGAAAAAGCTACAAATCTTATGTCTATCACACCTTAGGGAGTTGCGCCTATCTCAAGAAATTAATAAAGTCACAAACCGTCAGATTCTATCTGTCCAAACCACAACAGGTATTCAACCATATCTTGCTTACCATCTGAACTCTTATGAAAAATATCTGTTGACCCGGTTTCGTCTTAATATATTTTTTCGTATTATTACTTTTCCCACGAAGCAAGACTGGTCAAAAACGCCACTAGATGTCCTTGTGATAACATTTCGGAACAGTCCACAATCCATGTATTGTTATTCTGCAGATTTTATGAGTCACCACGTAAGAGATGGATAGTCCCATTATTGAAATCCATGGGCTTGAGAAACAGTTGTCCAGCTTACCTTGCCTTTCAACGTCTAGATTCTGAATTTAGTGCCAAATGTATTGCCTGTTTCCTTAAAATGTGTATAAAATATCGGTGTAATTATGTCCAGACTGTCTTGTAAAACTGTTTTTATACTGCGTCATGTATAGGCTGCTTTTTAATATATGAATGTTTTATTGTGTTATTAGGATTCTATAATTAACTCTGTTTGCTTTTACAACTGTATGTTGATTGTTATATGTACTTTTTATGGTTCCTAAAAAATGTTGGCAACCGAATAAAAGATATATGATGATGATAGTCAGCCGACTAGGTGTGAGATACTGTGTCTTGGTCCTTGTTAACAAAATTACAACTGCATGTGGAACATACACTGTTACAGGATGTCCCATAGTAATGGACTCATTCTGCTCGAGGCTCATGCAAGTTGCAGCCACTGCTTTCAGACATCCGGGCAATGCAGATGCCACTGGGTCTAATGTGGAAGAAAAGTATACCACAGGACGTCTCATCAGACCGTAAATTTGAGTCAAAACTGAAAGTGCACAATTATCTTGTGTGTCACAGAAAAGTGCAGAATCTTTTGAATAGTCAGGCATTCCTAATGATGGAGCTGTGCACAGGCATTTTCTTAATTTTAAGAAAGCAGTTATGCTTTCGTCATCCCATTCTACTGGGTCTTTTGCTCTCTTCTTTGTCATTTGTATCAATGGCTTTGCTAAGACTGAAAAAACCACAATCCATTGCCTGCAGTATCCTACAACTCCAAGAAACATTCTGATTTCTTTCTGAGTTTGAGGCAAATTCATGTTTTTGATTATTCTGATTCTTTCTGATGTAACCCTTCTAATGCCTCTTTCTATGTGGTGTCCAGATATTTTACTGATGTGGTGCAAAATTGTAATTTCTCTGGTGACACTTTATGTCCTCCTTCACCTAAATGATTCAGTAAAGCAATGGTATCAACAACACAGTCATTTCGTGTTTTAGACGCTACCAATAGGTCGTCTATATACTGGACCAGAACTGATTGTCCAGACAGTACCAAGGATTCAAGGCACCTGTTCAAAATCTAATTAAAAATCGATGGACTCTCTGTATACCCTTGAGGAACACGATTCCAAACATAAACATGACTGTCGAATTCAAATGAAAAAAGAAATTTGCTATCTGGGTGCAATGGAATCGAGAAAAATGGGTGACATAAGTCTATTACAGTAAACCATCCAGCCTCCCACGGTATCTGATACAGAATTACTGCAGGATTTGGCACGACTGGCAGCATGGGACAACAATCTTATTAATCTTGCGGAGGTCTTGTATGACCCTATACTTGCCACTTGGTTTCTTTATTCCAATTATGGGCGAGCTACATGGACTGCTCATTATTTCTTGTAAAATGTTTGCTTCAACCAAACGTTTTATTTCTGCTGCAACACCTGCTTTTATTTCTGAGCTTATTTTGTACTGTCGAGTATTTGGATAAACTGCACCTTCCTTTACTGTCACTTTTATTGGATCGACATTTGCCATTAATCCTACATCTTTTCCAGTAAGATCCCATACATTAGGTTTTACAGTCTGTTGTAATTCTTCTGGTAAGTCCTCTATAGTTAACTTTTTAGTCTCTGTTTCTTGTTTTGCTAACATTAGTTTATAAATTCCATCTTCATCTGGGGTTTGAATTTCAACACCACTTGGGATGCAGAAAATGGTGCAATTCATTTTGCACAACAAGTCTCGACCTAACAGGTTTACTGGACTTGAATCACATACAACAAATCTATGCATTTCTTTAAAATTGCCTATTCTAACTTCCATTGGTTCTGTAACTGGGGTACTAATTTGTTTATTAGAAATGCCCACTACTTGGATCGCTTCTCCGGAGAGGGGTAGGTTTGGAACGTCTGCTGTTCTCACAGTAGAATAGGTAGCACCAGTATTCAATAGAAAGGTGACATCATTTCCCTCAACCTTTCCTTCAATATATGGACCTGACTGATCTACCGGCAAGGAGGCGCCAAGCACGCATTCCTCGTCCTCCCCTCTCAGGCACCGTCAATAGGTGTCTTCACTTAAAAACGTATCACTCAAAAGAAATTGTGAGGTTGCTGTATCTCTCTTTTCACTTCCCTCCCGATTTGTGGTATCCACACTCTGTTGTGCTTTGCTCCTGTAATTTGGCATAGTTGGAAGGGGTAATTAGTTTTGTATTACCTGCTGCTGTGGCTTCCGTGGCACCTTATTCTGCGTCTGTGGATTCAAATCATTATTTTGCATATTACCATTTTGCACAGCCTTACACTTGTTCTTCCAGTGCCCCAAATTGCCACACCCATGACAAGGGAAATTTTTCTTTGCTTCCTCTCTATTGAACTTTCCCCTTGGCTTTCCTCCATTACCATCACCCTGATTCTGGTTATTATTTAATTGGCTTAACTGAAGCTCTTGTTGCTCTGCTAATTTTACTTGTGCCCACATTACTTTTTCTTTTAACACTTTCCGTTTATTATCGAGCTCATCTGCACAATATTTAGCATATTTAAGGATTTCATCAATCGGCTTGGCCTGCCAACAAATGTTATGGTCCTTAATCCATTGTGAAATTTCTGGTCTCAATCCTGATACAAATCGATAAATGAAATTTGTCATATCTTTCATATCTATGTTACTGTATGTATGTACTATACTGTTTGAATACTTGTAATAAGCCTTCATAATATGCATGCACAAATTCGTCTTTATTCTGAGTGGTTCTATCTATTTTCGTCCAATCTGTCTCCTTTGCGGGCAACTTCCCCTTGAGGTAGAGTATAACCTGGTTGTACTTTTTCATAACTTCTTCCGAAGGAGCCCCTGTCTTTGGGTCTCTAGGGTACTCATCACTAGGCCAATCAATAGCAATTTTACATTCTGTCCACAAATCTACAGGGACCACAATGTCAAATAATTCATCTAAATCTTTTAAAAGACATTTTGAAACTTTTACAAATCTCTCGACATATCTGTACCATTCTACAGGTTTCTCACGAAGTTTTGGGAAATCATTTGTAAAGGATAAAATATCCTGTCGGGACCATGAGACATGCACATAACCTTCACCTGGTACCTCTCTCATAGGACATAATTTTTCCACCTTTTCTGTTTCTTTTAAAACATATTCAGAAGCAATTTGTTTAGATCGAACCTCTTCTTTTTTCTTTGCCCATCTAGTTTTCCATTTTTCTAATTCACCCCATTTTTGCAATAATGTCATCAGTTCCCTGATTTGTACCTTTTTCCCTGACACATTCATGTTTTCTAGATCTTTGTCAGAAAATTCAACTCGATATAGTTTCAGTAATACTTTAGATTTGCCAATGTGAATTCCCATGCTAGCTGCTGTGTCCATTAATTTTTCATGAAACACTTTTGTATTTCTAGTAATGCTTTTACATATAAATAATAATTAATCTTCACTAAATGTATTGAATCTGTCCAATCCCACATTTACAGACATCATTTCCTCCAATTCAACTCTTAATTTATATATATCCAATGGCTTTGGCTGTGCTTTTGGTTTCTTTATTTCTCGTGTCCATCTCTCTATTTCTTCTGGGGTTACTACTGTGGCACTTATCGTACCTGAGGATGTCTCCATTTGTACTTCTCTCGAATTTTCAGGTTTTTCTAATCGAACTACTCTCTGGTTCTCTTATTGGTAAATCCATTAAGGAGATTACTGATTCACATTCACTTGCCTGATCATCTACTATCAAAGGTTCTTTTCGTGGCTGTACTAGCGGTGTAGTCAAAACTGGATTTTTAGGACTAGCTTGTTTGTCTCCGTACAAAGGAACATCTGGGCCAATAGTTACTGGTATTGTCAGGGCTTCAGGACTTGTATTTAATTGGGAAATCTTCTGAATCAACTCATTTTTGATGTTTATTTAATGCTTCTCTTTCTCTATCTTGTAATACCTTTTCTATTGAAGTCTCATGTACCACTTGCAATATCAGAGGTGGTTTCAGAAATGGAGCATTTGGATTTACAGTGCTTGGTTCCTCATTATAAGGTGGTAGATTTTTCATTACTAAATCCTCCAAATAATCATCATCTGAATCACCACTAGTCATTAAATGTTTTGTTTTCTCAGTCTTTTTACTTCCAGTAGGCTCTTCTAAAGTTAATACAGGATATAGTCCTTCCACTATCGTGTTCTGTCTCCATTGTTTCATTTTTTTTATCTCTTGTTCCTTTTGGAAATCTGGGATAGCACTTACTCCAATTTCTGTTACTTCTCGGTCTATCTCTCTCATAGGCCTCAATCTCCCATTCCTCTAATGCCTCATTCTGCGTTAATCTAGGTCTAGGATCTAATTCATTCATACAAGTTCTCAAATTGTACAAAACTCTGCCATTTTACGTACCATTTTCAGGAAAAGTTAGAACTCCATCATCTTTTGTATATTCCATCCAATTTTCTATCCACACAGTGTTATAGCCTCTTTCAAGCATCATGTATGATGCGGGCGTATTTGGTGGCTGAATAGTAATCCCTTCTCTTGTTTTAATTACTTTATCCTTCTTAAAATAATTCTTTACTCTTTGTATAAATGACATTTTTCTTTTTTGTCCGTACATGATATAAGGTTTTCCTCTTATAATCTGTTCTTGTGCAAACCCCAAATATTTCCTATTGGGTCTCTTTCCGTCAAGTGGACTTATATGCCACATATATTTTTACCGGGTTTTAAATTTTTTAATTATACTTGGTTGTTTACCTAAAGTGCTTCCAATACCAGTGTGTTTCTTATTTTTCTTTAGCCAATCAACAATGTAGTTTCAAATAACAATAGCCAATGATTGCGCGTCTTTTCTCGAGAGACGAGTTCCCACGCTCCTGGGTCCACCCCTCCTTTACAATTACTACCTCAGCTACACACCCGCTGTCTTAACCAATACCAGCGCGGCTCTGAGTGACGTCAGCGCAGCTCCTTGACTGACTCCCTCCTTTGCAAGGTAATAAGAAACCTAATTTCTTTCACCTTTAATGCAAGAATTTTATTATTCAACAACGTAAAAACATTTGCCACTGTACCCGAGTGCCTAATTCAAAGGATAGATAAATTTCAGCCATTACGAGTAAATCCCTTCTGCTTACTCTTCATATACTACCAGCCAACCGCTTTGCTATCAATCAAGCTCAGATGAACCTGCTACTCCTTCTGTGTGACCCTTTCTAGGTGATATCACACTAAATGTTTTGCTAGCGAACTCTTTGCTATCATTTATTCGCACATTCATACAGAAAACTCTAAATAGTGCTCCGGTTCTACCTAACCATGCACTAATTTCCTCTAGGTAAGTGACCCCACTGCAGTGTGGCTTCCATTTACCACCCGCTATTCTGCCCCCAGGGATTCCAGACAAAACATAAAACAGGTACGAACAATTTTGGTTAATACGTAAATTCAATATAGCATCAATATAATTAACGTAAAATCAGATTTTTATCGATCAATAATCAGTACATAACTAACTAACTACCTATTTTAACTAAACCCTAACCATACTACTGCTACCAAAAGAAATAGACTGATAAAGCGCGCAGGTCACCCGACTATAATTTTACCATACACACCTGGGCCCATAAATCAATAACCCATAACTTAATTAGGTAACCTTTGCTCTACTACCAGTCTATTTTACCTACTAGGTCCTATACCATTGACTGTCCAATCCTTGTCACTGGTACCTATAACCTATTGAATCAGGGAGTTAGCATGATAGGAAAAATAAGCATTTGCACTCATATAATAACCACAGACTCGGGAAAGTTTTAAACTCTTTATCTAAATTTCTTAAATGGTCATAATCCAAAGATTAAATACCAAAAGACTCTCACTAATGAAAATCTGAACCAGAATGTAACTATGCAAAAGATGTATTAAACTGATTTCGATCATTTAGTAATAAGGGAAGGTAAGAAAAAGGAACATGCTATATAATCAAAACGATTTGAGCATTTATCAAAGGGAGGGTAAGAAAAAGGAGCACGTAATCAAGATTTATAAAGATTTGAACCAAAGGGCGGGTAAGAAAAAGGAACACATATATATATATAATCAAAGCTTCACGTTAGGGAGGGTAAAGAGAAGGAACAAAATACAATGACAAACCCACACAGATTTATATTTACCTAGAATGGTGTGAAGACCAACCCTGGCCACGGGTCAGTTAAAGGACAGAAAACCCCAAAAGTTGCAGTCGCCAGTAGACCAGCAGGTGCAGATCAGAAATCAGGACAGGGTAAACCAGATTTAGATCAGAACAGGACCACCAAAGGTTAAGACCAGCACCCGCAGTTCAGTTGCAACACCTGCGCTACTCCCTCTCTGCAGCTATCAGTCAGAACCCCGATTGGGTTATCGATTTCACCGACAAAGTGCTTCGCCAGCACCTCAGCTTCCCGGACCCCGATTGGGTCAGCGAATCTTCTGACAGAGTGCTTCACAGAACCTCTGCTCTCGATCACCTATTGAGTACGTTGGGTCAGTGACAGGTCAGCTTTTCGGACAAGTCGGACAAATTAACTAACTAAGCCTACCCTAGGTATACTATTTTCCAGGTCTGTGTACCAACCCCCAATGTTGCAAGTATAAGAATCCCCAATTTTGATTGGACAAAAGAGGAAGAGAGGTCATCACACCACAACAAAAATGAAACCTTTAACGTCTCACATTTAAATTTATGTTCATGCCCTTTAATTCCGGTTCTCTTGACATCTTTATTCCACCCAACAATGAAGAATTTAATATTGAATACAATGCATTTAACATTAGTACAGTTGGTCTTCCTCTCATGGGGTCATTATTTGATCTTCCCAGGCGCATCTTGGCTGAGACTTGTCTTGGCTGAGTTTCAATGACAAATGACTTCAGTTCCCTCTGGAGTTTGACGTTTGCAGTATTTGTTTCAAGATGGAGTATTAACATCTCCCAGGCCCAAAGATTACGATGCATGAAAAGCAGAAAAGAAACACTTTTAGAACACAGAATAAATGAATGTACTGTATACCACTTATTTCTACTCTATTCCCATTACTTTATTTTTAACTATTGCGTTATGGTTAAGCAGTATGAACAGCTTCGCAAAAGCAGCAGTGCAAGCTTCATGCATGAGGTTGCACAAAGAAGCCATTTTAATTCTAGTGCGCAGAAGCGAAAGTTTCCCCCCAAGCGAAAGATACATCATGTCACGTGAGTCTGACAGACGCATTCGCAGTTGAAAATCCTGCGTAGCAGCAGCCATTTTAGTGCAAGCAGATTATCGTTAGTAAAACGCATATGCAAGCTTCTTCTAGATACCCAATGTTTATGTAAAATGCGATATTAATAGAACAAACATGTTGATTAATTTATTATCGTTATGATGAGAGGACTAAGTACAAGCAAGTCGCGTTACGTGCGAATCCTTGCTCCATCAAGGCCATCAACAAAATATTACGAGTAGATCATTCTATATGTTCCAACAAGCAAACAAAGATTGTTATATCATTTATCAAACTGAAATGAGCCAACATTCAGACCCCTTGCATGAAAATGTAAATGCATCCTTATAGATGTTGCATCACCAAAGATGGCAATTTGCATGAGATTCTGCTAAAGTAATGGACTTGATCAACATAAAGTGCAGCCACCTTTATATAATTATTTGAACCTTTTTATGATGTTTTGAGTATTACGTTTGTGTTAATGCGTCATGTGTAGATCTAAAGAAATGCAATGGTGTCAAATCTAGTATGTTCTTCAGTTGACAAGGATATTAAACCATATCCATTTAGAAATGAATCCCATCATTATAAATTAAGTAATATTATTAACAAATCCATTCAGTATCAGTCCATATGATGCTCAGTGATAGATATGGTTAAAAAAACTAAGCCCAGGATTCTACAGGACTCTACCACACAGCAAACACTACAGTGTATCAGTTTGCAATTAGAAAAAGAACAAACAAACTACAGCTTCATCAAATGGATAGCCAGAAGAAAATGGCTTCTCCTAAAGGACACTGCTGTACAGCAAAAGTTTGCAAAACAAGACTAAAATCAGCACTGACTATAATACCCTCAGTAAAGATGAGACCAATAAACAATATCCTGCAATTCTTACAAGACTGACTGTAGCCCAATATGCACCATCTTTAAATATGTCATGGAATGTACATGGTCTCAGTCTGTCTGGTATGGCTATAGTTTGTAAGTTAGTCCAAAGCTTGCCAGAGTGTAGGATATTTACATAACTGGGTCATATTTGCTGGTGAACTTTGAAAAAAGGTTAAGAGGTACATTAACGAATACCCAAACAAACACCA
The DNA here is from genome assembly GCF_964263255.1 of Lissotriton vulgaris. NCBI lineage: Eukaryota > Metazoa > Chordata > Amphibia > Caudata > Salamandridae > Lissotriton > Lissotriton vulgaris. The sequence continues at coordinate 973,541,388 of NC_141694.1, forward strand.
AGCATATGTGGCTTTTTAATGCTAAGTCTGAATTCCTCTCAAGTCATGCAAGATACTGAAACATACATTGAATACATGGTGCATTTATGTTCATAGGTTCATGCAGTATACTTGAATGTTACTTGCAATACAAAGTAAACCAAAACTATATTTGTTAGCACCAATGATTCACAGCACCACATGTATTTCCATGGTTTCTATTAATACAGGAACTTTGCACGCTGTTCTTTAATGTGAGCAAACTTTTCAATAGTTCTCTTGTTGAAATCTGGAATCTGATTTATTAGTTCCTTTTCCATTGACAGCATGGCCAATGCATTTAGTCGAGCTTGGATCACTGTGTTCCTTAAAAATGGTTTATCCTCTTCAGTGTGTGTTGGACTTGGCCATTTTTGTGTAAAGTTCCCTAAACCTTTTGCCTTCCTCCTAGGCCTTTTTCTGACATTATGTTGCCAACTTAGATGCTTTGGGCTCTTTGCCATTGCTGATCAGTGTCAAAGTGCAAGTGCTCCCTGTATAAAGTGTTATGGTGATTGGTTGTCCATAATTGGTATGTTTGCCTTACTAGTAAAGTGCACTATGTGTGCCAGGGCTGGTAATGCAAATGCTACTAGTGGGCCTACAGCACTAACTGTGCCAAACACACAAGTAGCCCTAAAAAGAGATCTCAGGCCTGTCACTGCAGTGCCTGTTAGCAGTCTGTTAACTGCACACACTTGCCAGGCCTTATCCTTCCCTTTTTATGCACATCAGCCACCCCTATAGTAGGCCCAAGGTACCCCCCTGGCTAGGGTACAGTTTATGTGAAAGGTAAGATATGTACTGAGGAGTGTACCATGTCCTGACAGTAAAATACTGCCAAATTTGGTATTCACTGTTGCTAGGCCATCCTGCCCATAGGAGAGAATGGGGAATGTTGTGTCACATGTTTCAAGCATATCTTCCCATAGGCATAAGATGGAGAGATGGAGTTTAGTGTGCTTGAACTCAGAATTCAATAACACATCTTTTTGTGAATATGGTTTTTGAATTGTGTGTTTAGAAATCACATTTTTAGAAGTGGCTGGTTTCTTTTCCTAACCATCCTGCGTGCCTCTGCCTGGTTGTGTATTGACTGTCTGGGTTGGATGTGACAGGGTCTGGGAAGTGTCCTGATACCATGGAGGAGGAGGTGGGACAGCAACAGCCTGGCCTGCCTTTGGTATAGTGGGAGGAGTAGCCCCTTTGATGCAAAGAGGGCTGTGCTGCTGCCACAAAAGAATGGCTCCACCTCCTGCGGAGTGTCTGGGGCCCAGACCCTCATTATCAAAGAAAGAAGCTGTGCACTGGCAGGAAGACACCCAGGTCTGGTTTGGACCAGGCTCAGAGCCTCCCTCAACACAAACACTTCAAAGATATTTAGGGGTATAAATGTGAGAGCTGAAAACTCTGAACTCAAGACTGAAACAGGATTGAAACTACTTCATGATCAAGAGGAACCTCTGCCAAAGAAAAACAGCTGAGGAGACTGAATAGAAGGACTGCCCTGGCTGTGTGTTCTGGGGCTGACCTGCAGTTTGCTGATTTGACTAAGGAGAGGACAAGGGACTTTGCTGTGTGCTGTGTCCCCCCGATTGAAAGGACTTTGCTGTGTGCTGTGTCCTGAAGTAACTTGCCTCCAAGGGCCCGAGGTGAGCTTGTCCCCTGTTGTGGAAAGTCAGGAACATCAAAGTTTCCAACCGTGTCTCAGCGACGCTTGGTGTATGTGCTGTTGCACGTCTGAGACTGCTGTGTGGTCTGTGGTGCTGTTTACGTGGTGCCCCGTGACCACAGGGCCCCTGCAGCGTGAAACATTGTCCACGCTGCTGCATTGCTGTTTGTGGCCCGAGCTGTCATCGTAACTGAGGCTATGAGTAAGGATCACCGTCTCTGGCCCGAGCCGCAACGTGCTAAAGGATTTCTTGAAGCTAAAGAAGCTGCAAGCTGAAAGGGATCGTGATCGTCATTCGCCAAGAGGAATCTGCTCAAGATTGTCAGTGAAGGAGAAGGCAGTGCCTTAACCCGTCCGGCTACAGCGTCGCCTAGCAACGGAGCTGCAACGTCATCGGGACACCCGAGCAGGACGTCTGACGAGCAGGGAGAGAGAGAGAGCGAGAGAGAGAGAGCAAGGCAGCGCACCCCCCAGGTTAGGTTTGGACTTCGGTCAAGAGCTGCAAGCGTGTGGCCTGGGTAGGCATGCAGGAGGAGTACTGGAGTGCTCCAATCTCTCTCCCGCTCTACAGCGTTAGACGTGCTGAGTCCCCAGTGACCCGTACCTGCCCAGCAGTACCTGGACCACCCCGTTAAGTTTATGACCGTTGTCTCTGTTGTTGGGGCCTAGTGGTGCCCGAGCCGATCGCGCAGATTGGCTTATAGCGTGACTTCCTGCATTATGAACTGGATTATTCTTGCATTACGAACTGCATTATCTTTGCCTTAAGAACTGCATTATCCTTGCATTAAGAACTGCATTATTCCTGCGTTACGAACTGCATTATTCTTGCATTAAGAACTTCATTATTTTTGGATTAAGAACTGCATTATTCTTGCATTAAGAATTGCATTATTCTTGCATTACAAACTGCATTATTCCTGTGTTACGAACGAACTGCATTAGTACGTGCATGAAGGACAGTCTTATTTCTACATTACAAACTGCATAGCATTGCATTAGGACTGCATTTGATCATCGTGAACGGCTCGTTAATACGGCAAGAACCTACAAGTGATTGTTGGCCTAATAACCGGCAAAGTGAAATATTACGAATACGCATATGTTGGAATTCTATTGTTTGGTCTCATCATATTTCTTTTGATAAAGATACTGCACTTTTTATAGAATCTGTATGGTGTCAATTTGTGGTATTATCACTGCGTCACTGGGAGTGTGGTTGAAAATACTTTACACATTGCCTTGAAATAAGCCTGGCTGCTCGTGCCAAGCTATCGGGGTTAGCAGAGGTTGTCTAAGAGTGTGTCCCTCCTTTACCTGACTAGACGCATGGGTCCCTATTTGGACTAAGGTGCCTACCTCAGCCAACTAGAGACCCCCAGTTCTAACAGAGTGGAAAAGCATCTTTCAGCTTCAGATGTGGCCATAGGTGTTGTGATGACAATTCTCAATAACTTAAGAGTCTCAGAAAAATAATTCTGCAAGTTGTTTTGACATAAAAATATATATAAAGACATGGCACCACATGTAGCCTGCTGAAAGTCCTGTCTTCCATACAGGATTGATAGTTCAATGCGAAATCTTGACTTGTTTAGCATTGGATATGCTTTCACTGTTTCACTAAAAGCTGCAGTAGGAACACATTTGCTATGTTTTTGAAAAAGGTCATTATGCAGTAGTGTTGCACTGACTAAATGGCTTGTAAATGCAAAGCACTCCTTGGCATGCACCACAATAATGTCACATACTTCTTTTCCTTCCTGAATCGAGGTATTTATCCGCAGTTTGCGGTTTGTAAATCGAGAATCATGTGGCAGTTCAGAGTCCAAATTATCAATGGATTTTCATACCTTGTTGTTGTTGATCATAAAGGCTGAAGTGTCCTTTTGTACAGATACAGTATCAATGTCTCGTTATTGTCTTTGATTGTACGAAATATTGACATGGGGCATTATGCTGTGGAACAAAAAAAGAAAAAAAAGAAACTCCCTGTCTTCCAGAGTTCTAGTAAAGCCCTTTGCTTCACATACAGAAGTGGAATCAAATATACTGTCTTCTGTAGTAGATTTCATGCATTCTACAATGTCATTCCTGTGATCCTGAATTATATTTATAGCTCGGATTTTGACGTTCCAGTGAGTTGCAGACCCTCTTGGAATTCTTTTTACCCCTATCTGTTCAAGCACTTCAGTCCGTTTTGACGAACAGGAAAACAAAGCAGTAGTACCACACAACTGTTTAAAGAAAATTCTGACTCTGGATATTATTGAAGTAGCCTGTTCCATGATTAGATTTAGTTGGTGGGCATAGCAATGGACATGGTGTGCATTTGGATATATGTCTCTGATGTTTTTGTGAACCCCACCGGAGGCACCACGCATGACACTGGCACCATCATAGCTCTGAGCAATTAACTTCTGTTTACCACTGTGCTCTGGGAAAATAAGGTCAAAATCATTAAGAATACATGCTAAAATTGTATCTGCAGTTGAATCTTTAAGATTTGAAAAGCAGGAAAATCTTTCCACTACCTTGGAATCGCCATCAATGTAGCAGAAAACAAGTACTGACCACGTCTTGGTAGAGACATCAGTTGAATCATCGGCCTGGATAGCTAGGTAATCAGTGCGCCTTACTTGATCTACAATTGTTTATTTTGTTACTTCCAGCCTACCGTCAAGCAACTCATTCTGGATTGTCTTAGAAGTGCCTTTAAATACAGTTGCACTTTTCAAGTGTGCTTCCATTGCACTGCCTATATTAGACACAAAATCAACCAGCCCTCTGAAGACTCCGGGATTTAGGGAATCTTCAGTTTCATCGTGGCCGTGCAATGCCATTTCAAAAGCTACACAACATTTTTACACAGTCAATCAATTTGGATAATAATATAACTGTTCTTATCAACCTCCTCATTGTGTTTGATTAGCCCCTTGCGGTAGGCTTCATTTAACTGCAGTGCAGTATATGGTTTTATAAACAAAGATAACTTTAATGCATTGCACTAGTGGGATTTACTGAAATCATGCCTCTTTATTTTTTCTGCCAGATGTTTAAGGTCAGAAACTCCTGTTTTAATCCAGCTAACTTCACCCCCAAAGAGCAAGCAGGGGAAAAAGAACAAGGCATTCTTAGAAGATCTGGCAGTTAATCACTCCATTTTATCAAACCAGGTTTGTGTAAACCTATGTGTATAACCCTTCCCCCAGTCTTTTGTAGACTGTTCAATGTTTATTTGAGGTTTATCAGGTCCTAGTCCTTCCACCCAAAGTTTATCTTAGTGTGTCATTCCCAAAAATGGTTTTGTGGGTAAACTGTTAACTGTGTTCATTTTGACAAATAATAAAATGAACAGTATAAAGAAAACAAACGATATACTAACAAGAAATGTCAATAAGTACACAACTAAAAGTAGTTAGTTGTTATTTGTCTATCACTTGTGATATGGTTTTGCAACTGTACTTCAAGTTCCTTTTTAGCGATGGGTGATGAACTTTCAGCTGATTTAGTAACTGGTCCCTTCTGTTAAACTGTCTGCTGAGTGATCTGTAACCTGGAGACAACCTTCCTGCTGAGCTCCTGTTGATAAGCTATCTGCTAATATTTCTTCCTGGTGTTTGTCAAACTATTTGTTGATTTCCTCTGGTGCCTGTCCTTTCTGTTGGTTACCTCTCTGCTGCCTGCCATTCCTGTTGATAAACTATCGGTTGATTTCCTCCCTGGTGCTTGTCAAACTACCTGTTGATTTCCTCTGGTGCCTATAGAAAACCTTTCTTCTGGTTTCCTCCCTGCAGCCTGTTGTTCCTCTTGATAAACTATTGGTTGAATTCCTCCCTGGTGCTTGTCAAACTCTCTGTTGATTTTCTCTGGTGCCTGTAGAAATGCTTTCTGCTGGTTCCTCTCTGCTGCCTGTCGTTCCTCATGATAAACTATTGGTTGAATTCCTCCCTGGTGCTTGTCAAACTATCTGTTGATTTTCTCTGGTGCCTGTAGAAAACCTTTCTGCTGGTTTCCTCTCTGCTGTCTGTCGTTAATCTATCTGCTGATTTCCTCACTGGTGCCTGTGAAAAATTAAAATAGGACGTAAGCTTTGAGACTTGTGTCCATTGGAAAGCTTGAACAATTTTAAAGCAGCTGTTAATTCCACATTTTCAGCAAAACCATATGCCCACAGTAAAGCCAGAAGGGACTGCAGTGTGGAGGTTTCTCAGTAATATAACTTCACCGCCATCCCTATGTGGAAAATGTTTCCAATACAAATTGATTCATAACTTCACTAATACACTTTTGTCATGGCACAAAGCCAATTTACTGCAAGAGCCTTAGTGATATGTCAGATTGCGAATGCTCAACCCCAATGAATCCCCATATATGTAATTTTCCTTACTGCAGTGAACAATGTGAGTGTTGCACCTGATCTAGAACGTGCCAAGGAAAACATGCTGCATTTGAAAAACAAACTGCTTTATTTAAAAGCAGTCCCAGACTTGAAGGTCTACTGAGCCCAGCAGGCCAACATACCTGGGAGAGTCAGCCATTCCTAATGGGGTCGCAAATTACAAGTGTCTTATTAATATGCATGAGGCATGCAATTTGCAACCCCATTAGTAATTGCTAACAGTGTCTCGGACACTGTTGTACATGCATTTAGCGACTTGCAAATTGTGACTCACAATTGAGCGCAATCTGCGAGTCGCTAAATTCCATGGTCGTACATCTGGCCCAAAATCTGTTTAGGGTGACTCACAGTTTTAATAGCCATTGTAGACTACCAGCACAGTCCACTTCATAAAAGCAGTACAACTCTATGGAACCTGAGGGAGAAACACAAAAATACTACATCTAATGCCTGGCATTTGCCAGAGCTAAGATATGTGCGCATAGCAATCAACAGCTAAACAGGCAATCCCGAAAAGGCGTACCAAGCTCCGATACTCAAATACATATTCAACATTGAACAAGAACCTATGCCTGAAAGGCATTTTAGAGCCTAATTCACAATATAATTTAATTAGAGAATCCAACATATTCAATGGATGAACAAACCTGTGAGGTTTACTTATTAAACCTCTACCATGAGCGTTCATTAACACATAATAGAGAAAGTTTGCCCGCCATCACCAAACCAGGCTCTTTCCACAAATGTTTTTATTAACTTTATTTATTATACTGCTAACCTAGCATCTGTGAATGAGAATGAGCCCCAAATGAAAGGAGTGAATGAGGAGTATAGCGCGTTATGTAATTCTGTATACTCGGCATTAGCATGCAGTGTGCATTTAGGTAGCACAATCTCAGTGAGCTAAGTGTCTCCAGCTGCTAAGTATGAGGTGAAATAAACACTGACGGGTTAGTTTGATAAATCTAACAGATCAGTGTGCGATCCATTTTTTAGCAGTTTGTGTGCCTGTTTTTTTCATGTTTATTTCCCTGATATTAACAAAAGTACGGCCTGCAGCAAGCTCAAATCCATGCAGTCTTCTATGCCTTGCAGCGCATCTATGTGAGTTCAAAACTGATCTTATTTCTGATCTGGTTTGTTAAAGGGGTGGGCAGGGGGCACTTATGTTGATGCTTGCCTTGCTTGTGCAGAGAGAAAGTGCAAACATAGCGATAGAAGCAGAGAGAAAAAACACACAGAAGAAGTGTGGGTCAATGTCCAGTTAGGGTAGTGTGTGTGGGATGGCTATAGAGAGAAAAGGGGAGATAGGAGGTGCAAGAAGAAGAATGGGATGTAGGCCATGTGGTGAGGACGGAGTGGGGATAGAAGGGGAAAGTGAGTCCCGGTAAGAGAGAAAAGCATGTAACGAAATACCGCAGTGGAAATGCCAGGGGAGAAAAAATAGAGAAGACACAAGTAAAAGAATACAGTACATAATGTATACGTCGACATGATTACATCACAGATATTGACAAACAGTACAAAGCCAGAAACAGCCGGTAGTGAAATGGCATAGGTACGTAGAGAGAAAGGAAGAGGGAGACAAAGAAAGGAAAAGAAAAAGAGAGAGCACATATCATACCTCAAAGATAGCAGGGAACTTCTCTGTAAATTAGAGGACCTGTCTTGGGAAGACAATATCTTATTATTTATTATAAGGTATGCTTCCTTTTGAATAAACGTAGTGTCTATGTCAAGTTCTGATAGATGGAGTTGTTCCTCCCTTCTCCATCTTGTGTTCAATCTCTTGATATGGTCTGGGTCCCAAATATGTAATTTTGTAATAATAATGAAATCGGACAATATAAAAATGGATAATTCCAGATAATAATATACTGATGTGCGTATAAGAAATAACTTTATATCCTAAAAAGTCGATGTTTGGAATATTGTTTTAAATATATTTGTATAAATTGTAAATAGTTTTTTTTCATGTCTACTTTTGTAGCCCTGAAGAAGTCCCTGGATGGGACGAAACGCGTTGGTGGTATCAAAAGGTTTTAACAATGAAAAATAAAGAATGAATTGGAACATAACATCGACTCGTCTTTGAAACAACTTTGCACTTCTTGACTGTATACTTGTTACATTTGTGTACAAAGTGTGCTGGGCTATTGTGTGCATTTACATTTGGGTAAGCTGGTTTTGTTGGACCAGCCTCCTAATCTTTGGGGGTATAGGGAATAGAGCCTCTAGCCCGTGTTTTTGAACCTTTTTATTTCTACGCTACTGAAAAAGGAATTTAGGTCTTGTGTGGGCTTCTGTGCTTTGATTCCCAATTTTGTATATTATGTATATTCGTGAGCCACCAAGCACAGTCTGTACCCGTAACTTTTTCCACTTATTTTGATATACTTGTGTGACCCTTACCATGAATTTTGAAGACAATAGGGAGGAACTATTGGATAATTTATTTAATAAAAATGATGGAAGCAGTGTTCAGGCTCCAGCTCCAAATATGGCTTGAAAAATAAATTTACACGATTGGAAAAATTAAAAAAACAAGAACTCACGAAATGGTGGGATGGCGCAACTTTAAAAAAATATCTAGAAAATAGACGCATCCCTAGAGGCCTTTGCATACTTATTTTCCCAAATTATGAAGATTTAGATCCCGAGTTGGAGTGGGAGGATGGCCTACATACTGCCTCCTACAAAATGATGGACATACTAATTCGAAACTCTGAACATAGAGTAAAAAAGATCAGAGAAGAGATTTTGATTCATGAAAAAGAAATAAATGAGATGAATCTGCCAGATGCGACACAAAAGAACTATGTGATTCTTAAGAAAGAACTGGCAGCATATGAACTATACTTAAAAGGCAAAAAACAACTAATAAATAGAAAGGGATCAAAAAGCCTATGAACGCGGCCATATTTTTACATTTGCGCGTAAATATGACGATGTAGGTACTAAGAATACTGTTGTTCCCACAGCAGAAAAGAAGCCTGCCAGTATCTCCTCCAGTAGTACTTCGATTTCTTCTGTCTCTTCCATTGACAGTAACCCAGGGGAGGGCACTAGTACGACAAGTCCCAATTTAAACCAAGTGTCTGATTTTTTACGGGAGGTCCAGAGATATCGTCTGGGAAACAAAAAGAAAATGTAGGCAAAACCAGATGGGGTGGCAAGAAACACCAGATCAGGACCAACAATGAGATGTGTGGACAGAGCTGTGGAAGGTGTAGAGATTAACACTGTAAATGTTATCAATCTTTCATCTAAACAATTTGATGCTGATGAATTGATGATTTTGAGCAAAGGTTTGAACTATTGTTTAACAGGGAATCAGTCATTGGATAATGTATATGTAGATCTGTTTCGCTTTGTACGAAAGTTGAAATTAAAAGAATATTTCTCTGAACATCCAGATGTCCGTCCTCCTATTATGAATATGCCATGTGTGTCTGAGTTTAAAATATCTGAAATTGCTACTTCACATGTTATTGCTACTTTGGAAGAAGAAAATATGTGTGATTTAGTTGAACATGCAAGGAACCTTGATATTGTTGAGGATACTAGTATAGACAGTGGATTAAGAAAAACATCTAAATTCATTCCACCAGTCCATGCAAGGTCAGCCATAGATAACTTCTCTATGAAGGTTACACAAGACCTTTATAATTTGGGGGATAGACATGGAATTAACTCAAAATATGTCCATCAAAATAACATCACGTAAAGTGAAACAGCCTTTTTTCAGTCCTTACGTGATGACAGAGATCTAGTTATCTGTGAGGCTGACAAAGGCGGTAATATCCTGATAACGAATTTTGTAGATTATGTAACTGAGATTGAAAGACAACTAAACAATACAGAGTGTTACATGAAACTTCAATCCAACCCGACTAAGACAATTGAGAGAAACATTAATGGAAGACTCACAGAATGGCATGAATCATGCCTCATAATGGGTCTAGAGTATAAATATCTTCTAGCTAATAACTCAAGGCATCCATGTATTTATACTCTGCCCAAAATTCATAAAGGGGGAGCTTTTCCCCAGGGCCGACCAATAATATCAGGTAACGGCGGCCCCACTGAACATCTGGCAGAGTATGTCGATACCTTTTTACAACCAATTGTACATAATCTTCCATCAGACCTCAAAGATAGCAGGGAACTTCTCTGTAAATTAGAGGAACTGTCTTGGGAAGACAATATCTTTACGTTCGTTACAATGGACGTGGAGAGTCTTTATTCTTGTATAGGGTTGGAAGATGGACTAAGAGCTTTAAAATATTTCTTGTACAAACGCAACGCGTGTTATTTAGAACACACGCATATGTTATTGACAATGGCAGAAATGATTCTGTTTTAGGATGCCTTCATACATGGAGAGGACTGGTATCTACAGAAGCAAGGGACGGCTATGGGCTCTAGGTTTGCTCCATCTTATGCTAACCTGTTTATGGGAATGTATGAGATAGAGCATGCCTGGGGCCCAGGCGCTAAAAACTGGATGGATAGTATCTTTTTCTACACTAGATACATTGATGATATCTTCCTGATTTGGAAGGGGAGTTCTGAAGAACTAAACAAATATTTCCTCTATCTGAACAACAATAGAAGGAATGTAAAGTTGACAAATAGTTCTAGACAGGAGATTGTGTTTTTAGATCTAAGACTATATGTAAAAAATCAGAAAATTCAAAGTGATCTTTACAAAAAACCCACTGCGTGTAAAAGTGTGTTACATGCATCAAGTTGTCACCCAAAGTCTACTCTTACAACTATACCATAAGGCGAAATAGTGAGAATTCGCCGCAATTGTAGCGAGGACAATAATTTCGAACTGAATATATGCAGACTTAAGAGTGACTTTAAGATAGAGGATATGACGAAACATGTCTGAAAAAAGCAGAAAGTAAAATCAGGAATCGGAAAAGAAAGGACACTTTGGTACAAAAGAAAGGTACTAAGGATACAAATACCCATGGACAGTGCACCTTCATTACAGAGTAGGGTACTTACAGTAACCATATCTATAATATTTTGAGAAACAATTGGCATTTTTTAAAATCTGAAACCCTTCCACTGGATTTGGTATCTGAAAACCCCAAAGTTGTCTATCGCAAGGGATGTACTGTGGAGAAGTGTGGTTCAATGGTTAGAGCGGCAGACCCTGATGCAGAAGTCTGGCCTGGGACCAGGGTTCAATTCCCGCCTCAGCAGGTCTTGGGCTCAATTTCCTCGGATCGGTTAATTCTCACCTCGGTGCCTATTCTAATCATGGGTCCCACTCTGCAAATCTGGGCAATAGCTTGTTTAATCTCCACAATGGCCCCAACAACGCTAGGATGCCTGGCTTCACCTTCGGGGTGCTCAGGAGTGGGCACTTCACAGGGAAAGGCCAGGAAGGGTTCCTCAGCGGTATTCGTACAAGCGCCGAGAGGCCTCCGGGTTGTTGTGCGCTATACAAGTACCTCTACATCTACATTTACATACATTACTGTAAAAAAGGTATTATGCCCAAGCCATGTAAAGAGACCAAGCCTGACAATATCAACATGGCTTCCAGAGAAACCACTAGGTTTCTATACTTGAGGGGGTTGTTCGGTATGCAAATTCGGTCTGAACAAAAAGAAAGCCTTCAAATACAATGGCCCCAGAGAATTCCAGATAAGATCATTTATTAATTGTAATACAACATATACAGTGTATGTTATCATCTGTGCCTGTAACAAAATCTATGTGGGAAGCAGCGTTAGATGTCTTAAAGTTCGGATACAGGAACATATAAGGAACATAAGACATGGGGACGCGACTAACCCAATAGCACAGCATATATTAGAAAACCATCCGGGAGAAAAGGATATCACTTTTCATGCAATTGATTGTACCAAGAATAATGTAAGAGGCGGAGACAGGACCTTACATTTAAGACAGATGGAATCCCGATGGATTTGTAGGCTTAGATGTGTGACACTTGGTCTTAACATCAATAATGAATTTCATTATTTCCTATAAGTAAACTGTATGTTTTCGTTAAAATCCATGATTAATAGATGAAAGTATAAACTCGTAGAATTAAACCTAGTAGGGTTCTTGACAATCATGTGCCCATCAGGGTTAGGGTCCCTGTATTGGTAATTCCAAATACCAAAAGATTGTCAATTGAAGCATATAATTTAGTAGTTCATTTGACCTGTTAAGCAAGATAGAATTAAATTTGGGTGGTTCTATCGACCACATGAGTCCTTTTGAAATAAACACTTAGATACAAGCCTATTAGTCAGCATGATTAAGAAGGGGACCATTTTCTGTATATCATGGCCAGAAAGAAACTGAAGTATACTTATATAAATGAAACACTTGTCAAATTACTTTATTTAATGCACATCTCATAAATATAAACAATGATTGAAACAATAAATATTGGGTCTTGACATATCTCTTTGAATTGTGTTACGATCATGCTTTATACCCTCAGTATGGCGCTCATGTGCGTCGACACATGAGATAATGAATGCTAGGCTAGTCTGTTTACTAAACTTGTACTTTGAGGAACACCGTTGCAAAACTCAAGGTGCTCGTAGCGATTGAATTAATGCACATTATTCAATTATGGTCTATATTAAGCACTATTTAAGCATGATGTATAAATTAAAAACGGAATTGTAATTTCGTTTCAAAGTCCCTGATCAAAAATTATGGTTTTAATTGTTTACAAAATCTAAATAGCATATATGCACATTTTTCAAAACACTTCCTTTTTATTTTGGCCTTCCATGTAAATATTTTGCTCCATTCCCAGAAAATGACACCCACTCAATACAAACTATTATGTGTCAATTCCTCTTTATATGGACACTAGTGGCCCATCCCGACGTTGTCTGGGTATGACAGACATGTCTGCAATCAGAATGCACCCCAGCGATATGTGCAGGGGCAGACGCGTGTGTACCTGCTCTGAAGTTCTGGCCTCACAGTCTGCCCCAGCGATATGTGCCTCTTGCCATCCTGCCGTGCATATCATGCCCGGGCTCTGCATCCACAACATGGCGTGATGCACTGAGACACCACACGCCGCGTCTACGTCACCTGACGGCGTACTCAGCCACCGCGATAGAACGTTGTTCACACGCTCCAAACTTCACTCGACGGCGTACTCAGCTGCCGCAATAGAACGCTATTCACACGCTCCAAACGTACGCACATGCACACCTCAGAGCCGGTGCTACTTCCAACTGACTACTTTGTCACACAACGTGCTTTGTCCCCTCCAACGTATATGTTGCACCGGTGTATAGCCTATGTCCATCTGCTTTGCCTCACCTTTCCAGCGCTGCATGCGGTGCTCCGGTTGGCGCTGTGGTTTTGAAGCTTACCCGCCTCAAAAGTTTGGTCTCTCTCTTCATTAAATTAGTATGTATTATTGCAATTGGAAAGGTTTTGAAAAAAATTACAAATATTTACCAATTTCGCTGCCTTTGTGCTTCTGGGATGGAAATTACTGAACACTGTATATGTATATGCCCAAATCTGCTTGCAGCTTGTAAAATGTACCTAAAACCTATCTTCGTTTTCACTCTATTACTACTTTATACATGATCTAGCAGCCCGTCCCGACGTTGTCCGGGTATGAATTGCTGCCGGACAGTAGTATATTGTTTTGCAGGATTTCGTTTTGATAGCATTTCTTATCTGTGACAGGCCTGTGAAAGGCTCCGATTCACAGTGCACTGCTGATGCACTTAAGAGTGCGAGTTCAGTAGTGTGTAAACTCGAGTTTCTCTACTTTATTTTTCCTTGCAATATTATATAGCGCAAACTCGACAACATGGCATGAGCACAATTTACATTACAGAAGAACACATTAATTTGTGGTAGGCACGGGGAGACAAAGCGATTTGCCTGGAATCACAGTATGTTGAGCTGATGCCGAGATTCGAACGTAGCTCCCCAGCTTTAAAGTTTGCAATTCTAGAACTTGTGCCGGGAGGTGTGTCTAAAAGTGTATGTCGGTGCTGGCCATCAATGAGAGAGACCTGTGCATTTTTCAAAAGGGTGGTGAAAAAATATGAGTATGTTGCTGGAGATATGGGCCGCCGTGCCACCAATGTACTTACAGGGGGAGGGTAAACACCCATTATTCCGCAACTTTCTTTCCGCATACCATCACTCCGCATACTTTCATTACGAAAGTACCATGACTCCACAATGCCATTATAACGCATGGCTTTACATTTTATATGCTTTTACCACGCATACATTTACAACGAAATTCGTTGTAAATGCATGAATGGTAAAAGCATGTTTTTTTTAATGTTTGGATAAGGTAAGTATGGGTATAGGGGTATATGTTTTGGGGTACTGAGGTATATGTTTTGGGGTGTTTGGGTATTTTAAGGGTTCAGATATAGTTTTGGGTTATGGAGTACAGGGGTAGTTTTAGGGTTTAGGGATAGGTATGGGTTTTGGGGTGCAGGGGTATTTTTAGGGTTCAGGGCTAGGTTTGGGTTTTGGGGTATAGGGGTATTTTTAGGGTTCAAGAGTAGGTTTGGGTTTTGGGGTACAGAGATATTTTAAGGGTTCAGGGCTAGGTTTGGGTTTGGGGTTAAGGGGTATTTTTAGGGTTCAGGGCTAGGTTTGGGTTTTGGGGTACAGAGGTATTTTAGGGTTCAGGGGTAGGTTTGGGTTTTGGGGTACAGGGTTGTTTTTAGGGTTCAGGGCTAGGTTTGGGTGTTTGGGTACAGGGGTATTTTTAGGGTTCAGGGGTAGGTTTGGGTTTTGGGGCACAGGGGTATTTTTAGGGTTTAGGGATAGGTTTGGGTTTTGGGGTCCAGGGTATATTTATAGGGTTAAGATGGGTTAGTGTTTAAGGGTGTTGGGGTATTTTAAGGAGTAAGGGTGGGTTATGATTATGGGGTGCAGGGGTATTTAAAGGGAGCAGGGTGGGATTAGTTTTCAGGGTGTAAAGGGTACTAAAATAAAATAATAAATAAAAATAATATAAATAATACAATTTAAACGAATAAATGTTTTAATTAAATTTAACAAATGTGTGTATATATATATATATATATATATATATATATTCACTGAAAAAACCATAGGTTTTACACACGTTATAGTTAGGAAGTAGCATTTAAAAAACCTATGAAATTCACTGAAAAAACCATAGGTTTGACACATGTTATAGTTAGCTGGACATTTTACTCATATAAAACCAATGAAATTCCCCGTTATAGTTACTTCAGCTAACTATAACTCGCGCGCCCGCAATGCACTGCTGATGACTTCACATATTACATCACTCATGACATGGTCAGTGACGTCACTCATGACATCACTAATGACATCTCAAATGACATCACTGATGTCCATAGACAAAAACTACAGGGCCAGCATTATACACATGCACAGAACCACAAAACCACAAGAGCCACCATGTTAATATATATCCTTAATATAATAAACCTCTGAGAATGGATACATATTTCCGTAGCACCCCATAACAGAAATTTGGCGTCCTCTGACTCTGCTCCATTACCAAACACCCTAACCCCCCGCCCCCCACACTCTTCACTAAACTCCGCACTCCACCCCACCCGGACCCCCTATTACAAACCCCCAACCTACCCTCCCTGCCCAAGCCCACCTTGAACCTCAAACCGCCCCTGGAAAACTTATAAGACACAGGATTACTAAAACTCAAAGAATAGGCAACAGGCAGATAATCTAAATAGTACATAAAGGCACATATTTTTTCCATAATACTATTGAAAAACATGTTCTATTTTTTTTAAATCTATCATGCATCTGACCCTCTAGCACCACTTTCAAAACGTGAACTATAAACCTCTACATTTCATTTTCAAACCATACACTTTCAATTACATTATTTTTTTTTTTACAATTCATGTAATGTTACACACCTTTTCTAAAATACACCAGTCCCTGTTATTTATAAGGATTTATTTTCAGTCTTCATCAGTGACACTTTCTTAACATATAATGAAAATCACTGTAACTTTTTAAACGACAATGCTAACGCGGTAAAAATAACCCTCCATTTGCTTTCCTTTAAGAATGCAGACTATCTACCCCACGCATGCGTTTCTTCATATTTGCATTTGGCAGCGAATACCGACCTTGAATCGGAAGACATGAACAAGAGCTCCATTGTCACATTTAAAAATGAACGTAGCATCTGCTCACACACATATCTTTCACTTAGCTAACATTCACAGAAAACAGCATTGATGTAAAAAAAAATTGACCTTGCTTTACAACTTGCTCAAATGACTCCCTTATTTTTTAACGCATCCTCCACTTCAAGAAAAGCTACTTTTTTGATAACTACTAAGCAATATTTAAGTGACTAGACTCCTATAAAATGTATCAAGTCATTCTGCTCCTCTCCACTGCATAGCCGGCGACCTAATTCTGTGGAGTTGCTATACAACCGGCAGTGCTGCGCCGTTTCCTTTACCATCTTGGGAAATTCAAAATGGATGTCCCTCCTGCCTTCGCAAACGAGCCGGACCACTTAGAACTATTTCGACAGAGAATGCTTCTGTACTACGGCACCTTACCACTCTCAACTTTGAATACTTCATATCGATTATCATTTCGATATTCGTATTTCACCTGTGTGCAGCCTGTATTTCATTGCCTGAGCTGTGATTTCACGTGGGCCCTGGATTTATGTCTCTGCAACTTGGTACCTCCTGAAGTGAATTACAATCACCTCATGAATCCGTTACTTGATCATGAACAGCTTTGTTACAACGGAGGGTTTATGGCCTTTGCAGCGATACAAGGAGTTCTGGGTCATTGGAATATATTCGCAGCGGCGCAAGATTTCCTAACAGAGAGCTACATCGAAAACCCACTGAGCTGCCCTATGATGGTAAAAGACGCTCCAATAATGACAGATCATGAATGCTCCTTTCATCTTCTCAATTGGATGGCTGACATGTTTTCAGATGATAACAGTGATTTCCTGTTAGAAGCACTTCCTGCCTACTTTGCCTACACAATGGACGGTTAACTCTTTCCTAACAGAGAACTACATCGAAAACCCACCGAGTTGCCCTCTGATAATAAAAGAGGCTCCGATTTTAACAGATCATGAGTACTGCTTTACTTTTTTCCATTGGATAGCTGACATACTTTCAAATGATAAAAGTGATTTCCTGTTAGAAGCAGAAGCTACCTATTTTGCCTAAACAATGCTTCAATAACTCTTATACAAGCCATTGACGTCCTCATTTCCTTTTGCTTCCCAATATTCTTCACGTTCTTTTCCATATTTTCTTTTGAAGAACAGACCTATTGGCTTTACTAACAGTGGACATTATGATTTCGTGCTGGTTACATTTTGGTCTTTTATGTGGACTACATTTGTTTCTTCAGCTACTCGATTTTCAACTTTATGTTTTTTACAGTCTAATCTCAACAATTCTATTGCATATCTTATCTAAGGTTATTTCAAACGTACTCAATGCAAAACTCGCTAATATATGCTACATGTGCCCTAATTAATGTGTAAATTTTAAACGAGTTTTTTATAACTGTAAACGCCATTTCGCATCTCAACTGCTTATTTCCGCCTCACACGCCTCTACTCCTTTAATTTCCTATAAAATTATGTTTTAAAATACTTTACAGAAAAATATGTTCTTTCAACAATATTTCCAATATTACTTGTGCTGTATTTCAAATGCAATACTGCAACCTTCAAAAGATATCTCAGTACAGTAGTTCTCCTCAATAGTGATTTGCGCAGCATCCAACAGATTACATACATGCACCTCTCACCATTTTATCGCTTTTGGCGCCTTTTTTTTCCCCTCACACACTGACATAACACAAACTTGATAGTGCTTCGCATGTAGACAGCTGATTGATAAAGTAATGATGTATAACCACTTGCATTTTGATATATCGTTCCCTAACTGAAAGGCCAGAGACCTTCTTCCATTTATTAAAATATGATATACTTCCTTATAAGAGTGTACAATGTTTTTTTTCCAACTATTTTCATTTTTCTTCAACTATAGCGTTTGTATTCCATGTACTACTGACAATACCAATTACTGTGTTTTTTGCAATTTCTGTACTCATATTACATAATGATTTGCCTTTAAAACAGTACATTTCTAAATAAACATTTCAAATATTCACGGTTTCTCTTTTAATCCATAATCTCAACTGAAATGATTTCATATTGAAAAACTATTCATGGGTTCCACATAACCTTAACTGTAGTCACTGAGGACCTTATTTATGAAGACCTTCCGCCGCCGGTGCCTCATTTTTTAAAATGAGAAAAAGTGACGCACCGGTGGCGCAAGGCCTTCATAAATAAAGTCCTGAATGTTTTCTTTTCTCGACCTCACTTACTGATACTAGAACCTGCAAGCCAATTACGGCCCGTGAACTCTTTCTTAGTAGGTCGCGCACCGTACAGACAGTTATACCACAGTTAAAAAATTTTTTTTACTGTTACCAAGCACCGCCACAGTTCCGCTTCACTCAGAGTTAATCACTGCTCCCACGCTTCTACAGACCAGACGCTATGTCGTATTTCTCTCCTTATCACCCTTTCATCTCCACAATAACAAACAGTTCTCCGCCTGCCACCACAGAACAGAGTCAGATGCAGAGGCACCAAAGAGTGAACCCATCACCAACTGCCATCTTCGGCTGTTTCCATGGTTACACCTCATTCTGCACCTTGCTGAAGGCACAGGTCAAAAGTTCATGTCTCAACGTTCTACAGCAAACTAAGAAGACTGTTTTCCCCCAGAAACACCTGCCAATCCACAGCTCTGTTACATGTCTTTTTTTTTCACACCCAATAGTACTTTTCGTTTAACATAAACATTAACATGCAACGTACTGTTCAATCTCCACTTATTACAATCAACCAATCATTTTTATTTTTTTAACCACACCCAGCCTCTTCCTTTTTTTTATTTAGAATTTCAACTTCTAACTACCATTCCACTTCCAGAACCGATCGGAGGACGACTACAAATCCCTTGAAAATGAAGGTCTGGCTAATAGGACACAGTTATATTCACTGGAGTGAAAAATATGCAGTAAGCAGACGAATTTGCAACCTCGGCTTACCAAATGTACACATAACATGGATTGCCAAAAGAGGATTGAAATGTCACCAATTGATTCCATTGGTGAAAACTTTTATGCATCTCCCAGAACCAGACCTTATAATTGTGCACTGTGGTGGGAACGATCTAGGCACAATCACTGGGGTAGGTCTGGAAATGCTTCTAAAAGACACCTTTCGACAATTGATGACACTTTTTCCTCGATCTGCCTTGGTATATTCCAATATATGCCAAAGACAGAAATGGAATTGGTCCAATCAACATTGTGCACAATTTGAGAAAGCAAGTAGACATGTAAATAAATCTGTTTCTGCGTTCCTCAGAGATTATAGCATGGGTTCTATATACCACAACAACTTGCGATACCACATGCAAGACGTCTATAGGAGAGACGGTGTTCATTTCACGAATGAGGGAAACAGAATCTTCCTCTGCAACATCAGGCTCTGCATCGGTACTTACTTATAAATGCAGAAAACACTCAATTAACACAATGGCTCTTTTCAGAGCCACCTTATATCTAAGCACTCAAACTTCTGATTTATCTCCATTTTCACACTCTTGTAAATAGGTGTGCGCGACCGGGTGCGCGCACCCCGTATTTTTTTCGGGAAAAAATTATATCTTTTCGCGTTTAAGGGCCTTACTGCACACCCCGAGAAAACCTACGCAGCAAGACAATCTCTACCTTCTTCCCTTTCCATGTTTCAACGCTTTGAAATGAATAATATATTTACTCGCAGTGACAAAATTGCAGACAAAACTTCCTGATTTCCTTCGAATCGAACGTTAACAGACGTCACGCAGCAAAAAAAAATTCCGCTCACGCGCAGCCCCTTGAGTGCGCGCACGCGTGCGCGCCTATAGATATATAATTGACTTTAACTTTAATTTTCTCAACAACTACTGAACAGATTTACACCATTCCAAAAAAAGCGTAATCTGCGAACCGGACTCTACAGTTTTGCCAAATTTCTTATAAATCCATTCAGCCGTTCGACCTGTAGCCGAGTCTAAAGGTCCTATGGAAAATAACATGCAGAAAACACGTTTTGGGACCCCCCTTATATCTCAGCCCCCACTTGACCAATCCCCCCCAAACTTTCAGGGAAGTAGCGCAGCGGACCGAGCCATCTTCTTTGAGAAATTCGCTAAGATTCTTCAACCAGAGCCAAAGTTATTCCATTCCAAATAGAATGTTGAGGATTTCCTTTGGAAAACAATCCTAACTATAACTACCTACTGGCGACCGCCAGTAGGTAATACATATATATATATATATATATATATATATATATATATATATATATATATTACCTACTGGCGGTCGCCAGTAGGTAGTTATAGTTAGGATTTTTTTCAATGTTAAATCTCAAAATTCTATTTGGAATAACTTTGGCGCCGGTTGACGAATCTGACTGAAAATTTCCTCAAAATGGCCTCGCGGCGTTCCGGTCCTTCCCTGAAAGTTTGGGGGGGATTCGTCAAGCGGGGGCCGAGATAAAAGGGAGGTCCCAAAACGCGGTTTCCCCATGTTAATTTCCATAGGGCGGTCGATTTCACTTTTAGCCCGAACGGCTGAATGGATTTCCACCAAATTTGGCAAAATTGTAGGGACTGGTAGCCCGATGTGCCTTTGCTATGTCTCAAGATATGTGCTCCAGTGGATTTTGAGTAATTTAGGTTCAAAAAAATATATATATCTATGGCAGCGCCCCAGTACGCGCCCCGGGAAGCGCTCCGGGCGCGCCACGCGAGGTGCACACGGAAAGCTGATTGGCTCTCGGGTGTCTGTAAACATTCGAAACAGTCCGGAGCGGCCGCCATCTTGTGTCTCGGTAAAATCGAGACACAAGAGGTGGCTAAAACAAAGGGGGAAATGACCATAAGGCGTCAGGGATAGACCCCCTCTGACCCCCTAGGTTTGATGTGGGGGCTATAAAAGGGCCTCGCGGGCATTTAAAATATATATTTTTTTTCGTTTTGCACGGGGGGAGCGCCCGGTACGCGCACCGGGGAGCGGACCGGGGAGCGTACTATGAGGAAAAAAGAATGACAGAGTTTTTAAAAAATGAAGCCTTTTTTTAGAAATTGGAGGTAGTTCTAAAAATAACTTTTTTTTTTCTTCTTTTTGTTGTTTTATATTTTTTTTGTGTTTTTTGAACATTTTGTACTTTTTTTGGCTTTTCAAAACAGTTTTATATTTTTTTTGTATTTTTTAGGGGGAGAAACAAAAAAAAAGGGAATTGAAACTGGCTCAACTGGAGCAAAAAAACAAAAAACCCAAAAAATTACTTCTTTTTGGGGCACTTGTGATTGTCACCTGCAAGGACGATGAGCTTTACGCTCTTTTCACCATAGGCGATAAGCTTGCCACATGCAGTACAAGTGATTTTAAAATCAGCAAATTGTGGCTGAATACAAGGCATCATCTCTGATGTTTCTGGTCCCGATGAAGTGGGTTCGTTTCTTTGGGAGGTGGTCCTTGAAGACTGGGGGAGGTTATTGGCCAGTTCCCTGAGCTCTGCACGAGAATAGTTGTTAGGGTGCTTACGGGTCATATGTCGAATCATGGTATTGTTACCAAAGGAATATTCTTTGTTTGGGTTGCCCCTTGAGAGTTCTTCCTTACAGATTAGGCAAGTTACCTTGGCCGCATTCACTTTTTTCTTGCCCTCTGGGAGTGAAAAAAACTCCCATACAATGTGTGACTTGGGCTTGTATGGGGTATTTTGTTCAGGCAGCCATCTTCTCCTCCCCTCCTCCTCTTCCTCTTCCTCCTCCTCCTCTTTTTGACCACCAATGTAATCTTGAGCTGGTCCTCTTGGTTGTTGTGTTGGTGGTGGTGGGGCAGATGCACCAGCTGCTGCTGCTACTGAAGCCATTATAAAGATCAAAAAGGTACAGAGAGGTACAAACAGGTCTTCCTCAGTCAAAGGACAAAGTCAGAATAAGGAAAAAAAGTGGGGTCTTTCATCATTTGGAAAAAAAAACTGTCCTGAACCAATGAGAAGTGTTATTTTCAGGTCACAAGACCAGGGGCTTCATCATTATGAAACCAAAACTGTTATGAACCAATGAAAAGTGTTATTTTCAGGTCACATGACCCGACGCGCTTACGCTACACGCCCCCGGGGGCGCGCCCTGGGTCGCGTCGCGTAAGCGCGTCGGATGTTTACGTTGCACGATCGTATTCGCTCGAGTACTTCCGGGTGCGCTTACGCCGTGCGTATCACGCGGACGCGGCTACGCGATACGTCACGATCATGTTTTCGTTCGCGATATTGCCGCTTACGGGACGCTCCCCGGAGCGCGTCCCGGGGCGCTTTATAGAAGTACGCTTTTCGGGGCGCTCCCCGGGGCGCGCACCGGGAGCGCTCCAAAAATAAAAACATTTTAAAAAAATGGGAAAAATTGTAGGGACTGGTAGCCCTATTCTTAAGTGGTTTTTACGAAAATTAACTTTGAAAAAATATGTATTGTGCTACATTGGGCTATATATATGTTAGAGCCAAAATGTAGCCCAAATGTAGCCCAATGTAGCCCAATGTAGCCCAAAGATGGCCACCAGAGACAAAAAAAAATATAGCTCAAATATAGCCCAACTGTAGCCCAATGACAGAATGTACCAGAGTGTTCTAAACAACTAGAGCGCTATCAATCTTACTTATAAAGTGAGAGTTATAGTTAGGAATTAGCATTAAAAAAACCTATGAAATTCACTTAAAAAACCATAGGTTTCAGACCAGTTATAGTTAGGAATTAGCATTTAAAAAACCAATGAAATTCACTGAAAAAACCATAGGTTTCACACCAGTTATAGTTAGGAATTAGCATTTAAAAAACCTATTAAATTCACTGAAAAAAACATAGGTTTCATACCAGTTATAGTTACCGGGAAATTTTACTGACATAAAACCATTGAAATTCCCACGTTATAGTTAGTTGGACTCACTATAACTTGCGCGTGCAATGCACTGCTGATGACGTCACATATTACATCACTCATGACATGGTCAGTGACATCACTCATGACATCACTGATGATACCATCCTTGTGACAGAGTGACAGACCTCCTTTCTCCTTTCACTGTAATGTAACACTTGAAACACATATTCAAAAATACTAACTAAAATTTTCAAAACAATGCAGATACCCATACCAGTTACAACAACCAAATCTATAATTCCAGCATTTATATACACATCCACTCATTCACCAACAGTTCTATATAGTCACACATACATATACTCACTCATCATATGTAGTGATACACCTATACATCCTGTTACACACCAACGGTCATTCAAAAGTTACTTACACATACTAACACATGCAAATATACTATTGAACATCCATTTATTTGCATATACAACTATATACACACTACCACCTTACTTCTAAGGAAACTTACACATACTTACTCTCTTAAACAATCACTTATAGAAACACATACATATTTAAACAGGAACTCTTACAATCTCTCACTCTCACATATACTCACTTATATACATCAATACTCACATATACTGGATTAAAACATATGTAGTTACTCATAAAGACACTAGTGAGGCAGGCTTTCACTCACTAACACACACATATACACACTCATCCAGCCATACAGTCCTGCACATATGCTGTCTTCAAAACACATACAAACAGTGAGTCAGTCATTGATGCATCTATGTGCTAAGTAATACTCCCACCAAACCATACAGGCACTCATACTGATACTAAAAAAACATCTAATAACCCATATACACACACATGTAGCTACTCACCAACCCATGCAGCCACTTATACACAAAGTGAAACTCTGATACTTATATATTTAAGTTTTTAAACATTACTCACTAATATATGTATTCACTAAGATACACTTAATTAGTCAGTTAACCAATCATTTTTTTAAAAAAAACATCCTTTTAGACACTTATTTAAATATGTATTCTTCCATCGACCTTTACATATACATATATAAAACATATTTATTTTTCAGAAAGACACACATTCACTGGATGGTGTCATCAGTGATGTCATGAGTGATGTCACTGACAATGTCATGAGTGATGTAATATGTGACGTCATCAGCAGTGCATTGCACGTGCAAGTTATAGTGAGTCCAACTAACTATAACGTGGGAATTTCAATGGTTTTATGTCAGTAAAATTTCCAGGTAACTATAACTGGTATGAAACCTATGTTTTTTTCAGTGAATTTAATAGGTTTTTTAAATGCTAATTCCTACCTATAACTGGTGTGAAACCTATGGTTTTTTCAGTGAATATATATATATATACACATATATACAAACATATATTTGATGTTTTAATAATGTACTTTTACAATGTATATGACTTTACCACACGTGCATTTGCGTTATAATGGCATGTGTGATAAAGTCATATACGTTGCAAAAGTTTTAGAAATGATGTCTTTGCGGAGTAATAGTCCTGTGTTATAAAAATTGCGGAGTGATGGTATGCGGAATGTTGGTTTGCGGAATATCATCACATTTTCCCGGGGGAGGGATAGTCCCTTTCTTGCTATTTCCGTGGAGGCGGGCCTTGTGTCCGGATGTGCGTGGCGCGAGGCCTGTGCGCAACAGAAGTGGAAAATCTCCAGTGTGCGCTTCAGGCGTCACCGGAAGCTAAGGCGAGATTACATTTCCTGCACAATGGCCCCTGTTTGCGCTCCTTCCGGCCCTTGGGAATAGCGCCATGCCTGACCTCCATACAGTAAAGCAGGTGCACGTCACTGGGAGCGCGGGGCAAGCACACCCGGAGCTGGAATGTACAGAACCTGGGAAGAAAAAACAATGAAATATTGGGCACAACGCTCGCTTTTTTTTCCATAATCACGCGCCCCGCACATGCCCACGCCCCCAGCACACGCCCATAGCACACGATATGAGACATGGCATGAAGGGCGGAATGTACCAAACGCCCCCAGCACACGCCCACAAGGGACTACTTTGCTGGCACGGTTCTTTTACCTTTTAAATGTATATGGTGGGCGTCTGCATAGCCTATGTCTTTCTGCTGCAATTGCCCTTTCCAACGCTGTATTGGGTGTTGTGATTTGTGCTGTGGTTCCTGAGATTACCCGCCTCAAAGGTTTGGGCTCTCTCTTTATTATATTAGTATAGATTTGTGCAAGTACCTCGCCTTACTCTCTTAAGATGGCGCGCATATGTATCAACGCATGATAATATGGCCATGAGGCTAGTCCGGCTCACGTAACATCCAGCATGAGATTTCGTACATACATTAGGCTCCATTCCACGAAGATCGCGCCCATATAATATAAACGATTTATACACTTGGTTAATGAACTACACTCTTTTGCACATATAACACGCTCCATTCCCTTATAATGGCTTCCATAAAATATAAATAATATATAGGTTTTTTGGAAATACATCTTTCCTTTACTTAGATATGCGTGTAAATATCAATTTTCTCTCTTCTAAGATGGCGTCTTTGTACGTCGAAGTATGGCGAATTGTTTGTGATACTAGCCCGGTTCCATGTAAGACATTTATTATAGAACTTTTTGCGCTGAAAGTAGCGTAAGCAATGCATTTTTGGGGGATGTGGGGCCATACCATGTATTATTATGTGATTTTTATACCTTAAACAGGTTTTTTTTTCCCCATATAAAACGATTGACGAAATTTGTGGGATTCTCTTAGACTTACGATACTAAAAACATACATCAGGGATAAGGTAAGGTGACTGATGAATAATGGACTATATATCGTCCATCACTCTGGAATTGCACGATAACAGCACCATTTAAAGATGGCGCTGATGTTACTAAGCTCTAAGTATATGAGCTTGTGAGAGGACAAAAGCACGAATTAACTTAAATTGGTAAACCTAAATGGACAATTTACCAATTAACCAAAGTATATAAGGACTGCCCTTTTTGTGCAGTCTTCATGCGCTATCCTGAACCTTCTGAGGACTGACATTGCCAAGGACCATTTGGACCGGAACCACGTCATCCGGGTTAGCTACAATGAGAAGTTTTGCAATTTAGTGACTGTGGGGGTCCTGCCTTTTTCGCACTAAATGGGGAGGCTGGGCCTATTCAGGGGCATTGGCTTGTGTTGAACCTAGGGGGTCTCTTATAACGATTACCGCCTAAGTGTACCATTACACTACTGACTGCACATAGCCTATCATTGTGCTGCCGTATGCATTGCTGCGGTGTTTCCAATTCGTGCGCCGCTTTTATGTACCCTATTAAATATGGCTGCCAGTGACTCTTGGCGCTCATAGCCTATCACTGTGTTGCTGTATGTATTGCTGCGGTGTTTTTGATTTGAGCGCCGCTTCTATGTACCCTATTAAATATGGCCGCCAGTGTTATCGTACTCACAGTGGCGTTTTGAAATAACCAGGACCCAAGTGCGCTATAAATAAGAGTGGGCTATCAATGGTTGTGGAAATCTACTCATGGAACTCAATTATTGATAGTCGTGTGTGCTTTATTATGAATGCCGCTCCACTGCCCCTCCGTAAAATGGCAATCTATGTGTTTATGTGCGTTTTGCCTATAGAATTCCGATCGGATCGCTGTTTTTTGTTTTTTTGGTATACTCTAAATATGGCCGCCACTGCTCTTTTCTGCACATAGCAGTATGTACAAACTTTTGTCATCAATAGCGACCGTAGAGACCTTACCATAAAATTCATGGGAGAGGTTATGTTGCATACCTAATGTTATATTGGTGGTCCCTTGAATATTTGGATCGCCACTTAAATAGGTTTATATCCAAAGTAGTCTGACACCTTTCTACGCAAATTGTAATTATATTGGTGGTCCTTTGAATATTTGGGCTGCCATGTAAATAGGTTTATATCCAAAGTAGTCTGATACCTTTCTACGCATACTGTAAAACACCATGCTTACTATTAGTCTTTCCTTAAAAAGATGACAGTTAACAAAGGTAGATAAGAAGAGATTTGATTCATGGCACATAACTTGTAAAAGCTATATGAGGATACTGGCTTGAAATAAAATGGTTGAATGTAAAATGTGGGCTGAGTAGTCCTTTTGGGATAATTTCTGCATTAAAACATCTGTATAGCAGCCAGAATGTGGCTTTCTCGTAATTGCTATGGAACAAAGTATGTATCTGTAAAACATCTCTCTAGACAGATCTAAATAAAATGGTAAGGATATTTTCAAATAAATCGAGGGATGTGGTTATAATAAGGTACTATTAGTACTATTGAATAATGTAAATATGTTTATTTATAGGATACTGTTTCTACCAAAGAAAAATCACCTGTTAAAACTACATGGAATGTAAGCCTATAGGTAAGCGCACAAACTGACTCTAAAAAGTAAGTGGCTTGAAATTAGCCTGATATGTCTTAATTTACTCAACATAGGTCTTCTATAAACTAATTAGATATACAATTTTGACCACTTTACAGAACTACCCATCTCGAACATTTGAGGGATCATCAAATCAGAACATCTTTGTTATTTATTATAAGGTATGCTTCCTTTTGAATAAACGTAGTGTCTATGTCAAGTTCCGATAGATGGAGTTGTTCCTCCCTTCTCCATCTTGTGTTGAATCTCTTGATATGGTTTGGGTCCCAAATATGTAAGTTTGTAATAATAATGAAATGGGACAATATACAAATGGATAATTCCAGATAATAATATACTGATGTGCGTATAAGAAATAACTTAATATCCTAAAAAGTCGATGTTTGGAATATTGTTTTAAATATATTTGTATAAATTGTAAATAGTTTTTTTTTATGTGTACTTTTGTAGCCCTGAAGAAGTCCCTGGATGGGACGAAATGCGTTGGCGGTATCAAAAGGTTTTAACAATGAAAAATAAAGGATGAATTGGAACATAACATCGGCTTGTCTTTGAAACAACTTTGCACTTCTTGACTGTATATTTTTTACATTTGTGTACAAAGTGTGCTGGGCTATTGTGTGTATTCACATTATGGAACACGTTAGCAAGATGTAGGGGACGTGACAAATGTCAACATATTGCACATCAAAGATGGTCACAACCAGGTTGAATGACTGTGCGAAAACATAATATAGAAACAAAAGTAGAAAAATACACAGTACAAAATGTATGCGTCGACATGATATCATCACAGACGGCGGCAGACAGAACAAAGGCAAAGACAGCCGGTAAGGAAATGGCATGAGTAGAGAGAAAAAGGAGAGAGTGCACACATTAAGGAACAAGTTAAACGTTGTAGGTGACGTAACAGTTGGCAACATAATGTGTATCAGAAACAAGCCAGGTATATTGAGTGCACAAAGGCATAATATATGGTGTACGTCGGTTCAACCAAAGCGTGGCATATAGTTTTAAACAAGTATAGCCAGGTAGAGTAAACGTGCAAAGACATAATAAATGTTATACGTAAATGTAAAGTAGAACCAAAGTGTGGCACATGATCAAACACAAGTGTAACCGATTAGAAAGTGTCGGAGGTAGAAAAAAGGAAGGAAGGTGCACAAGTAAAGTCCAGGTTCCCACACATTGGGAATCACAGAGATGGCAGGATAGTGCATTACACTTGTGGCCAAAGACCAAGTTTGATTCATGTAGGAAGCATTACGACAGGCATCAAAATACAGGTATAAAAAACAGCATGCATATGGAGTCTAATATGGGAGGTCCAATTATCGTAGGCAGATGGGCATGTCCACAGGAAACACATGGCAATAGTTAGCATGCATCAGATACCAAGACAGGAGTAGCTCGGGCCGGTAAAATAACCTTATTGGCATAGTGCAGGTGTAAACGCCTGAGAGGCTAGGGAAAAAGTTTTCGGTGTGGAACACTCCTTCATGGCCTGTGCAGGCCAGGTGCTCACTGGTAATGTAGTGAAAAAGGCCTGGAGTAGTAAGGAGGGATAGGAAAAGTGGTAGGCACAAAGCTGGTGAATGGGGGCACGCAAATAAAGAAAAAATGCGTGACAGGAAATATGTGGTAGTGGCAGCCAGCCCTCCTAGCAGAATCTTACCTTGTGGAAATGGAAGACGGATTGGAGGGTGGAGAACAATCTTAACTTAAGGGCCGCGTACGGCAAAACTGGAGTGACGGGGGGAGAGAGGAGAAGAGATGTGGGAGAAAAATAAGTTAACGTTTGGAAAGTATGGAGGGGGGAAAGGGGGACAGAGGTGGAAGGGGGAACGGTCTCGCATTGAAAGAGAGACCAGGTACCGTGCCCTGCAACCGTAAAGCAGGGCACAGAACTGGCTTGGGGGTCATCGTGAAGCCACTTACTAGTTAATGGGTGTGCAGCAACTTTAAAAAATGCCCGCCTGGGCCTTACCTGGGCTGCTGGTGAACTGCTGTGCCGACGGTGCCAACTACTGAGTTCAGTCGAGTCGGAGTCAGTGCTGCTGTGTGGTGGCACCGGCAAGTAGCAAGCAACAGTGCACAGAAATGATGGACCAGTCTCAGTCGGGATGACGCAGTCCATGTGCGACCGTGACGCAGTGGCTAAGGCTTCTTCCTTCCAGAAAGTTCCACCATAGAGTGCAGGCACGCGTGGGAAGGGTTGAGTCTGCGAAGATTCGAATCCTCGTCTTCCCGCCTGCCACACCCCTTTCCCAACTCATCACAGGGTGGGTCCCACTATGGCCTTTAATGAGTTGAGAAAGCTCTCCATTCTCTGATTGATGTGGAGAGTTAGAGATACCGGGCTTGGAATTAAAATGCTCAGGGCTAACTTTACCTCCACACCATTAGGGGCTAGAGACTGGGCCCTGAAGCTAGGTCTTTGCCGAGCTGATGGCATCACAGCCTTCAGGGCTGTGAGGTTGTCGGCCCGACAAACACTTAGGCTTCTTTGGGCCCGCAAGGGGGAGCATGCAAGGGGTGAGTCACATGACACGCCTCCAGCCACCACAACGAATGCCCACTGTCACGGCGGCAATATGTAGATTTACTATTATTTATTTAAAAGATATAAGACATTAAAAAAGTAAAAACAAAACAGATTTTTTTTTATTAAATAAAATATGATGAGCATTGAGCACGCCACTTTGGTAAAGGGGGTGGAGCCCCGATGCCCTTGGGGAGAAACCGCCACTGGAATAGGGAATACTTTATGGAATTATGCACTATGCACAGTAATTCCATGTCTGTACAGTTATTTTGCATTCCGAGGTATCTACCTCGTAATAGACGTAATTCCATGAGGACAACCCACCAGTCATGGTATTTTCAGCCACTGGGAATCTCCATATGGAATTCCTCCTAATTCAAAATCAGAACCCCAGCTTTTTGCGACTCCACCGTCATTGTGCATTACAATCATTGTTCTAATCAGTCACAGAGCAACATTTCCTTTATCATTAGTCTTATTGCAGTACCCCCTCCTTTTGAATCCTTCCACAGGTGTATGATGGACATCTCGTCATGGCTCACTTCAAACTCAGGAAAGTTCAATGGTGATAAAACAGGGATGTCCTTCTACTCCAAATTCAAGGTACCTCGGCCCTTGCCATATGATTTCTGGCTTGAACGGATGATACTCCTCCAATCTCATCCATTGCTGTAAGGAATCTATGGTTTAAGTTATATGCAGATCTGTCACTATGCTCACATGTCAAAAAAGACTCCTCAACTTGCTTTGCTGGATTCAAATGTTCATTAAGCTTCTCCTTCTATTCCATATGAGAATGCGCCTAGTGTTAGTACAGGCAACGATCCTGAGCAGGTTGGACTATGGTAATTCTCTTTTCCTGGGCACGCCATATCAGCAGCTAAGATGGCTGAATAGGATTCAGTCTCTGTATGGCTAGATCTGCCTTACTTGCGGCTCCTCAGCCATTGAAGTGCTATAAAAATTCGATTGACTGCATGTGTCCTAAAGGATCCTCTTTAAATCCTTATGTTTGGGGCTCAAGGTTGTTCATAAAGTCGGTCCACAGTACCCTCAGACAAACCTATGTCAGTATTGCCCAGTGAGGACAGTGCATTCTTCTGAAGCCAATCTTCGAATGAATCCGAAGTGCGCTCACTCTCTGCACGGCCGAAGAGCATTTTCAGTCAAGACAGCGCAACTCTTAGCAGAGAGCCTCTTCCTCGTTGCTCTAACTCTGATTTGCTAAAGGTCAGGAAAGCTCTAAAAACCTGATTTATAAACAATAAGCACTGCTCAGTGTCACACATAATACTTCTGGCATCTGTAAGGACCAGGACATCTTTCTAGGTAACAGGGTGCTTAAGAAAGGTAATGATGATGATGATAATAATTTTAAGAATAGCAATAATATTAATAATAACAATAATAATCAAAGAGTGACAAACACTCTTGCGTCATTAATATTAATGACAGGAGTACCTTCACGACAATGAGGGACAGCTGACCTCCATTCCAGCAGTCGCTTGCACTGAATGCTTTCTCTGTCAGGGATAACTCCTCCATAATGGTGGAGGAGCAGCACCTCACTCTTCAGATCAGTGACAGAAAAATGAAATGATAATAAAATAACATAATTTTATTTTTCTGTGACTGGTTTAGGCATGCGTGTATGGCTGGGTGGGCCGGGAGATGTGGTGGGCACTTAGAAGTGCACATGTAAGTTTGGCCACCCGTCTTACGCATTTTTATTTCCCCAACCCAGGTTGGAGAAAAAACACAGGTTTCTGTTGTACATAAAGAAGTTCTTGAGGAAGTCACCCTAGCTAAATATAACAGTTTCCACAGACTCTCTGAGCAGCAGAGCAGGCTGCTCAGACCAAACCTGGGGCTGGTCTCTTAGTATAAGAGCAGCGTCTGGATTGGGTAGGGAGCCTGCTTTCCAAGAGACTGCTGGGAGAGCACCGAGGTGGGCATCGGAGGCAGCAAAAGGAAAGGCAAGTTTCATTAAAATCATTATTTTACCCATCCCTTCCCTGTCCCTCACCCCACCCTGTCCATCTGTCCCCACCCCCTCACTTTCGTTTTATGACGGTAGTTACTGTACGCCAACATTCATTTTAAATTAGAATCCGGTCCATTGTTCGTTCAAAACAACAGCTGGCAATCATTGAATGGCATTGTGAGTGTAAGCAACACTTCATCAGAAGAGTCTGCTCCTTGCACTTAATAATTCTGATAAACATTGAAATTACAGACATTTACTATGAGACATTGGTGAGTTCTGTGCTCGATTTCTTTCTTCAAGAGCCTCCTTTGAAGCTATATTCTATTTCTCTCACTCAGTCCTCTGTGACAACCACCTAATTTTTTTTTTACCAATAGGCATATTTATTTTATACAACATCGAAGCGAGGAGAAAAATATCCACTCCAGTCCGGTGCACAGCCTTTAAAGTCATTCACCATATGTTTTTGCCAAAAGGTCCAAATTTAAACAAAAAGATCATTCCAGAATATTCCAAATGAATTTCATGTAGTGTTTACACTGGCTGCCAGGAGATACATCAATCACGAGACACAGGTTAGTCTGTAATGCTTCTTTTATTGTTTTATTGTTTCCTCTTGCAGCTGGTCACAGGCATGTCCGTCCTGCTTCCTGTCCTGGTTATCTATGTCCCCTTCCTGTCCCTAACCGGATGTGGTGTCCAGTGACCTGGTCACTGCCTTCATGACCCAGAGGGTCCTAGTGCCGTCCTGTCAGGTCGCCCTATCTGTCGAGTCACTACATCTCCCCCCTTGTTGCAAACAAATGTTCATGGTACATTTCCACTAGTTGTTGTCGCCCCCTCATTGACAGTACTTACTGATAGTTATAGTGAGAGAGAGAGAGAGAGAGAGAGAAAAGAGAGAGAAAAGAGAGAGAAAAGAGAGAGAGAGAGAGAGATCTTGTCACTCTACATCTCTTCAATTAGTCTTTGTGGTTTTCTGCATGTTCTTCTTGGTCTTTCGTCTCCGTCAACTCCTAGTTCTCTATCTTCCGCCTCCCATGGCAGCTCTGTTGTTGCTGATTCTTCTTCTTCCTTCTTTAGCTCCTTGAAGTGAGAACTGTTTCTCGTTATTCTTTGTTGGTCGGAAGCTGCCGTTATCATTGATCTTTTCACTTTTGTCACCATAAGTGGATCTTTGGAGAATGGGCTGTCGGATTTCCGTTGTTGTCTCTGTCTCACCACCACCAGGTCTCCTTCATTTAATTTCGATTCAGATGCGTGTCTCCGCTGATCCGCATACTCTTTCATTTTCCTTTTGGCTTCTTGATCCCTTTCCGCAATGTCGCTCCGATCTGAGCTCATCTTTGCTTCCATTTGTGGCAGTCTCGTTTTGCTCGATCGTCCCAGTACTAACTCAGCTGGGCATCGACCTGTGGAGCTGTGAGGGGTGTTTCTGTAGTCCCTCAACACCTGGCACAGTGCCTGTCCAGTCGATATTTGTGTCAGTTTTGCTCTCTGGATGGCTTTCTTTATAGTTCCCATAAATCGTTCTGCCATCCCGTTAGCCTGCGGCCACAGCGGTGTTATTTTCCGATGCTTTATCCCCAGGTAATCCATGAACCGGCGTAATTCGTCTCCTGAGAATGGAGGGCCGTTGTCTGTCTTTAATGTTTGTGGAGAGACCCATGCTGCGAAGATGTCATCTAGCACAGGTAGAGTGGCACTTGCTGATGTCGACGATATCTACCTTACAATCGGGAACCTTGAGAATTCGTCAATGGCGACCAACAGGTAATTTCCAGTCTCCAACGGTCCCTAAAAATCTGCAGCTAGCTCTGTCCATACTGCTTTTGGCAGTTCTGACATTTGTAGCGGTGCTGGTTTTGATGGCGGTCCTGTCACTTGACAGACATGACAGTGTGTTACTGCTTCTTCCCCCATGCCATCCAGTCCTGGGAACCACACCTTTTCCCTCAGCATTTTCTTTGTAGTGACAATACCTCGATGAGACTCATGGGCCAGTTCAACTGTTCTCTTCCTCAGCCTGTATGGGATGACTATTCGTGATCCTCTCATTAGAATGCCGTTTTCCGTTTCTGACAGTTCTTCATTTATTTTCTTGAAGGCCAGCATTTCTTCTTTTATTACCCCTTCCTCCGTGGGGCGGTTATTATTGATATGTCTCCATCTCTGTTATCGGACTACTTTTCCGATGGCCTGCATGGTAGGATCTCTCCTTGTTTCTTGCTCCAGTTCGGCAATCGTTATTGACGTCGGAGTGTTTTGCTTGAGGATGAAGTTTAGGTATTCTTCTGCCATGGTAGTGCCATCTTCTCTGTGGGGCAGCGGGTGTCGTGACATGTAGTCAGCGGGATTTTGTTCTTTTCCAGTTTATGAACTATTTTGAAGTTGTAGTCCATCAACCTTATTCCCCATCGCTCTATCCTTGGTGGTATCTTGGTGCTTGGGTTGCCATAGATAGTTACTAATGCCTGGTGGTCTGTTACAATCGTGAAAGGCTTCCCGTAAATGAACATGTGGTAGTGCTCACATGCCCACACCACAGCCAGACTCTCTTTTTCTGGTTGAGAGTACGCTCTTTCAACGTCTGACAAACGTTTGCTCCCATAAGCCACGACCCGTCGTGGCGAGTCCTTTCCATGCTTGTGCTGTGCCAGTATCGCACCCAGGCCCACTGGGCTGGCATCCACAGTGAGTTCGGTGCATAAGTTCGGGTCGAAGTACGCCAGGTGGTCTACTGCCGTCACTGACGTCCTTATCTCTTCGAACGCCTTGCTGCATTCTGTTGTCCATTCAAACGTTTGCCCCTGCTTCGTTAGCTCTCGCAGTGGTGTACTCACTGTCGCAAAGTCCTTGATATAACGGGCACAATAGCTGGCAAGACCGAAGAATGACCGTACTTCAGCTATGTCTTTTGGTTGTTTTGCCTTCACTAAGGTGCCTACCTTGCTGCGATCCGGCCTCATTCCTTTTTTCGAGAAGATGTGCCCGAAAAACACCAGTTCTTCTCTTCCTAGTTCACATTTCTTTTCATTTACTGTTAGACCAACTTCTTCTAGTTGTGAACATACTTCTCTCAGTGCTCTGTCATGTTCCTCATCTGACTTGCCGAACACTAGGATGTCGTCACTATAGTTGAGACTGTTCTTGATTGGTCTTATTATCTGTCTGATTGTTTCTTGTAAAATCTCAGCAGCTGACGAGATCCCAAAGCTCAACCTCTTGTAGCGAATCAAACCTAGATGTGTCGAGAACGTCGTTATGTACCTCGATTGTTGGTCCAGTTCTAATTGATGGTATCCCTTGCACAAGTCCAGTTTTGAAAATCGTCGCGCTCCCGTCAGACAGCTGATCATGTCATCCAGATGGGGGCCTGGATGTCGTTCTCTTTCAATGGCGGTGTTTGGGATTCTCATATCCACACATATTCTGATCTGTGAAGTGTCCTTCTTTGGTACTGCTACTATTGGAGATACCCATGGCGTTGGTCCTTCAGCTGGCTCGATGATGTCCTGATCCAGCAGTGACTTTATTTCTTCTTCCACTTGCGGCTGTAGATGTATCGGTACGCGTCTGTGATGCTGAGCGACAGGCCGGACTGCTTCGTTGATGTGCAACGTGATCTGTCGCCCTTTCAGTTTTCCAAGTCCTTGTGTTAGCTTCGGATACTCTCCTAGGATGCTTCCTTTGGCAGACATGTGATACGTCATTTTTAGCAGACCCATTACTTGCGCGTGACGTTGCTTAATAAGCATGGTGCTGGAATGTCTCCTCTTAGTACATGAACCTCCTCTGTGACTGTTTTGTCTTTATATGTCAAGGTATCCGTGAACTTTCCCAAATTTGTTACGGGTCTCTTTACACCCCAGGTGAATACTTGTACTCTTGACGGTTGTAGGTGCGTTTTTCTCTTCATTTTCTCATATTCTGTGGCGCACATGATGTTGCACGTGGCGCCACTGTCTAGTACAAATTCTGCTTGGTGAGGCCCTACGTCGATGGTCACCGATTCGGTTGTCTGTATTGACTGCTTGTCTACCAGTCTGATGCTTTCTTCACTGTGTCCTTCATCCGTGGACATGAGGTACAGGCGTTCTACTTTTTATTCTGCTTCTTCTTCTCCTCCTGACTCTAGCGAGGAGCTCCTTGTTGTCATGTCCATGTGTCGCACATGCCGGTTTGTCGTCATTCGTGGTCTCCCTGGTCTACCTCTTTCATTTTTTAATTGAATGCCTTGGCACATGGTAGCAAAATGATTACTTCTATTGCACTTTCGGCATGTCTGACCAAAAGCTGGGCACGCACCTCGGTGTGGCAACTCCAAACCACATCTGTAGCACTGTGAACCTTGTTGTTTCTTTGTTAGTTGTTCACCTGACCTTTTTTTCCAGTGACCCTATCTATTATTGTCTGTCATTCTGTGGGCTTGTTCAACCCGTCTGTCCATTTGTCTCGAATGAGCCATCGCTCTTGCTTCTGCTCTTTCCAGTTCCAAAATCTTTTCTAGGGTGGTTGGCTCCTTTAATATTCTCGTGCGGAAGTCAGTGTCTCGACATCCTTCTATTATTCTTAGGCGGATGGCCTGCTCATTGTCATATTTCTCGAATTCACAGTGGGTCACTAGTTTTCTTAGCCTTGTTGCGAAATCATCTAGTGACTCGTCGGG
Organism: Lissotriton vulgaris; assembly: GCF_964263255.1. Taxonomy (NCBI): domain Eukaryota; kingdom Metazoa; phylum Chordata; class Amphibia; order Caudata; family Salamandridae; genus Lissotriton; species Lissotriton vulgaris. The sequence goes on from NC_141694.1 coordinate 973,578,161, forward strand.
TTGTTGAAATGCAATGTTAAAACTGTATCTTTCAAAATCAATATTTCTCTGAGGGTCAAATTTGTTCGTTAGACACTTGATCAGTCCTGTGTACGTCTTTATCTCACTTGCTGGTAGAGTTACTAACAGGTCATCTACCTCATCTCTTACCAGGTTTAGGAACAGTCCTAGTTTTTTAGCGTCTACCACGTCAGTGGCGTCCATGTACCTTTCAAACTTAGTTATCCACTTCTCCCATCTTATTCCCACTTGTGGCTCCGATACGCTAAATGGTAGTGGCCTGTGATATTGCGCGCTTTGTTTGGTCTCAGCCATGTTTCTTTCCTTTATTTATTCTCTTTTGTTTATTCCTTCCTTTTTGGATCTTTTGTCCCTTTTATTTCTTCTTTTTCTTCCTCTGTTTGACTTTATTTAGCCTCGTCTGGGCTTTCTTAGTCCTTTTTCCCTTTATTCTGGCCCTTTTCCTTGTATTTTACTTCTTTTCTTTCTTGCCTGGCCTTAATATGGCCGTCCTGTTGGTTCCTATGATATTTCTTTGTTATGTCCTTTTCTCAAAATGGCCGCCGCTCTTCTCGCGAGATTTCGCGATCGAAATCTCGCTCGCTTGACTTAAAAATGGCCGCTCCCCCAGATCTCGCCTCTGATTGGCCCAGCCACCTGATCTTAAAATGGCCGCCGAGACTCTCGCGAGAGCTCGCGCCTCTATTTCGAGAACGCGCTTCACTTCACGCTTACCGCAGTTTGCTGGCAATTTCCTCAGAAGCGGTCGGGTGGGCTCCGATGTCGCTCGTTTCTTCTTCTTTTTCATGCACATCCAGGGTGGGCACCTGGTTATTCCTGATGGCGCGCTCGACAGATGCGCGTCGATTTACGCATCGGCTCGTTTCCCTTCGTCACCAGTTGTAGTGTTTACACTGGTTGCCAGAAGATACATCAATCACAAGAATAATATTAATATTAACAATAATAATCAAAGAGTGACAAACACTCTTGTGTCATAAATATTTATGACAGGAGTACCTTCACGACAATGAGGGACAGCTGACCTCCATTCCAACAGTCGCTTGCACTGAATGCTTACTCGGTCAGGGATAGCTCCTCCATAATGGTGGAGGAGCAGCACCTCACTCTTCAGATCAGTGACAGAAAAATGAAATGATAATAAAATATTATCATTTTATTTTTCGGTGACTGGTTTAGGCATGGCGTGTATGGATGGGTGGGCCGGGAGAAGTGGTGGGCACTTAGAAGTGCACATGTAAGTTTAGCCACCCGTCTTAAGCATTTTTATTTCCCCAACCCAGGTTGGAGAAAAAACACAGGTTTCTGTTGTACATAAAGAAGTTCTTGAGGAAGTCACCCAAGCTAAATATAACAGTTTCCACAGACTCTCTGAGCAGCAGAGCAGGCTGCTCAGACCAAACCTGGGGCTGGTCTCTTAGTATAAGAGCAGCGTCTGGATTGGGTAGGGAGCCTGCTTTCCAAGAGACTGCTGGGAGAGCACCGAGGTGGGCATCGGAGGCAGCAAAAGGAAAGGCAAGTTTCATTAAAATCATTATTTTCCCCATCCCTTCCCTGTCCCTCACCCCACCCTGTCCATCTGTCCCCGCCCCCTCACTTTCGTTTATGACGGTAGTCACTGTAAGCCGACATTCATTTTAAATTAGAATCCTGTCCATTGTGCGTTCAAAACAACAGCTGGCAATCATTGAATGGCATTGTGAGTGTAAGCAACACTTCATCAGAAGAGTCTGCTCCTTGCACTTAATAATTCTGATAAACATTGAAATTACAGTCATTTACTATGAGACATTGGTGAGTTCTGTGCTCGATTTCTTTCTTCAAGAGCCTCCTTTGAAGCTATATTCTATTTCTCTCACTCAGTCCTCAGTGACAACCACCTAATTTTTTTTTACCAATAGGCATATTTATTTTATACAACATCAAAGCGAGGAGAAAAATATCCACTCCAGTCCGATGCACAGCCTTTAAAGTCATTCACCATATGTTTTTGCCAAAAGGTCCAAATTTAAACAAAATGATTGTTCCAGAATATTCCAAATGAATTTCATACGTCGTTTTATTTCACGTTGACAATCACACGTGAGGTGCAATCGCATTTAAATTGCTTCCTATGCTGCAGATAGGCTCATCCGGGCTTTTTTCTGAGCATGTGATAAATACACAGTACTTCCTCAGTCAGAGAATTTCATGTACCCAATGCTATTCGGGCCGACTTTGGCCCTTCTTCAGGGGTTAACTGTGAGTAAAAAGAACAATGTGTTAAAATGCCATCTTATAAAAGAACTGTTTGTGCATATGCCATGTTATGTTCGGTTAACCCAATTCAGCATTCTCCCTCTAATATAATACACTCCAACAACAAAACTGTCTGTGCCATTCTTTCTGGTAATTCGTACCTAACCTCATTTCACTGTCTCATCCACATGTAACCAGCCTGGCATGTAAACCCATAATTTACCTTTTTCCCCTGTCCTTCTAATACACATTGCTAGATCGAAACAAGCCTAGAACGTCCTATTGTACCTTTGTGATTTCAAGCGATGTGGTCTGTTTCCCTGCAAGATCTTCACTGCTGATAGCAGGGTTTTAAAAGCGTTACTTGAGGAACATGGCGGCCGCAAGCTAAACGGCCGCGGTCCACTACCTGGGGGTGCTAATGACGGCAGTAATGTCCTAACCGTTCTAACTGCAGTTTCGTTTCTGTATTGACACAAGGCTCCCCCCCCCGCCAACATCCAAAGTGGGGCTATGCGTGGCGATTTTTCTTTTCTCAGCCCTGATGGGGGCCTGGACCGACTTACCTGCAGCGAGGTTGGCATGGCCGGCGGCTGGCGCTGGGAAGAGGCGGCGTTGGGGCTCCGAAGACTAGCTCTGGCCTGACTTCGGCTCTGGGTCAGCGGGGGCAGAGCCAGCACTAGAGTTGGTGTGCACTCAAGCTCCTGAATTCGTACAGAGTGTGGGTGGAGGCTAGAACACGACACCCATGTAGGGAGTTCAGATATGAGCTACTTCCCCGCTGAAAGTGCCTGTTGGAACAAAGGTGGGAGGAGGCTTTTCTTTTCTTTGTTGGGAGGTTTATTTGGAGACTTGAGTGGCAGTCTGCGTCTTCCATACAAAATGGCCATTACAATCTCTAAATTGCTGACAGAGGAGGAGGCTCATTTAAATTGCATGGAGATAAGTGGTGAAATAGAGACAGGGACAGCGGGCGCCTCACCACCTAAAATAAATAGTTATGTTTTGCGGGCAAGAGTGGCGCACTCGTCTAACAACATCGACATCACTAAACCTATTTGTCCTCCTCGAGTCTCCCCACCTGTTTCCGAAGTAAACCCTCTGTAAAACAGCATAAATAGAAAGGGGACATGAAGGGCGACAGGGCTGCTTCTAAGGGGAAGAGGCTGGCAAGAGGAAGGGCAGAGGTAAGGGTAAGAAGACATCAACCCCAAAAATTAAAATCACTCCCTCATTGAAGACATACGATAAGGCTATGTCCTCCTCAAATCCCTCAATTGCCTCCGGCTGTGACCCCTCAAAGAACGGGGGCCAAGAGAGCCCCCTGGTGGGTGAACATAGTCTCTGTCCACCGGTGGTGGCCATAAGCCATCACCAGAAGAAAACATGTGTAACACCTAGTGCTCAACAGGAAGACTCAGTGGGGAGTCTTCATGGTGCGACAGCGATATATCCAGAAGTAAGCCTTTTGAACAGGTATTCTGCTTTGGCTGCCCATGACTCTCAGGAAACATCATCGAGTGCGTTGGAAACCCAGATGACAATGTGACTATAGATCCCATGACACACTTCTTGGCAGATATCCTATTCGCATTGAAGGATGAAATGTCAAGTAGATTTACTGTCCCCGAAATGAACTAGGCTGAGATGACCAGCAGATTTCCGGTCTCAGAAGCAAATCAGGCAGCCATTCAAGCCTCTTGCGAAGTGCTGACTGAGAGACTAGACGAAGTCTCCGTAAGAACTGATGCAATCGAGCTGGAGATCCTAATATTAAAGAGACTATGTGCACTACCTCTGCAGAATTGGTTAAGCTATCAACCCAGAATAAAGAACTTAAGGACAGGCTTGAACATTTAGCAAACCACTCCAAGAAGAACAACTTAAGGCTTTTGAACGTCCCCGAAGACCTTGAAGGGTCAGACATAAAAGAGTTTGTGATTTCTTTGTTAAAGAGGACTATTTTTCAGAACTCACCTGAAGTGGATCTTGTTCGTGAGATACAAAGCGTCCATGGGGTCCATTTAAGAGGAACTTAGCTAGGCAAAAACCCAGGAAGATTCTGGTAAATTTGTTGTCATACTCTTTGAAGGAGGAGATCTTATCCTTAACCCTCAAGGAAGGCAAGATAATATCTGGGGGTCTAAGTCTTTTTTAATTTTTCATAAGATCTGACATTTCCCATATTACGGCAACAAGACAGTGGAAGTTGGGGAAAAGGCTCGAGGAGCTAAACAACATGGGGGCTAAGGCTCAGCTCAAGTTTCCCGCATTTTTGCGCATGATGTGGAATAATCATAGGCATCAGATTCGCACAACTGAGGAGGATGATGCTCTGATTGCAAAAATCAAAACAGAGCTGGGGGGAAGAGAGGGGGGCAGTTGAGGGGGTAGGATTTATGTCATCAATAGGCAGTAAGACCCTAGTAAGACTTTTGATTGAATGTATTCTCTAAGCAGACCCCCCAGGATATAGCGGCATAGATTAGCAAATTTAGCGGCACAAAAATGGAAATTTAGCGGCACAAATATGGGAATTTAGCGGCAATTTTGCGGCATTTTATTTGGCCATTTTTCCTACACGGACACAGATATCTTCATTTTTTCAGTTATTTAACAACCTGAAGCTATGTATATTGAATACAGATGTGTATATAGACGACTCTACAGGTGTACAATGCCATTAAACGTGTGCATGTTGTTCACCACTACAGCTCAGTCTGTTGATAGGGGGAAAACATTTGGGGGTAGCAACATAGGAAAAAATATTTGAATATGCAAATGTGGAATGTCGAGAGGGCATAAGAGAGTTGAAAACTTTCCATCAAGCTAACGCTGCCTATGCTTCTTGTTCACCAAATAGTATTAACACTCACTGTATTTACAGGCATGCAGGTGAGACAGGCATTTTATTCCACCCAGCATTTCCCCGGTGAGGCCTGTTTTGAAAGTCAGTGACACTCCTGGTGCCTCTGCCACTTACCTCAGCTCCCTGGTAAACACTGAGGCTTCAAGAGAGAGAGAAAGAGAAGGCTGGATGGGAAAGGTTGAGAAAAAACCATCAAGGTGGGAGAAGAGAGAGAGGAACGAAAGAGAGAGAGGATGAATGGACTGAAATAGATTGCTTGAGGAGAGGAAGGGAGCGAGAGAAAGAGAAGGAAGGAGGGGGAGGTTGAGAGGAAACCATCAGAGAGGGAGAAGAGACGGAGGGAAGAAGGAGAAAGAGAAAAAATGAATGGCCGGAAATAGATTGCTTGAGGAGATTAAGGGAGCGGGCATAGCGGAGTAATTTTGCTAGGGCTTCTTATGGTTTCCCCAATCGGCCCTACAGGCATAGGAAACAGATTTACTCATGCTCCATTATGTTTTTTCAAATGCACTTGACTTAACATGTCAGGCGCGGCCACAACGGGAGAAGCAGCTTGATGCCTGAGATGAGGTCGTAGTGACTGGTCTAACATGGGAGTTGGAGCTGTCCAAAATAAAAGTATGCAATTTTTATTCCAAAAGCAGGAAAAGGGCCCTCGGAAGTTGATTATGACTCAGGAATCACGCAACAATTGATAGAGAAACCAGCGCAAAACTAGCTGAGGCAAAAATAAATGTCTCTCTGTGTATCTTACGGTTTTGACACTGAAGCTGTACTAAAATAAGCGTTGAAAACCCATTTTATGTTTAGTCCCAAGCGTGCTGTTGAACCCCTGGCCAGGCAGGAGCAGACTGTGAAGTCATCTGGGAGCAGACAGGAAACGCCCCTGCCGATGAGTACCGGTGGGTGAGGGAGGGGTAATTGACTGGGGTTCCTCTATGTGTTAAATTAACATACACACACGCAGCTGGTACAGTAACCACTTGGGGGCTGGAGGTAACTGTGCATCACAGCCTTGGGATAGAAGGGGCAGATTCATAAAAGTCATGCAGCATGCGAGCCGGAGTGGTGTCAGAGCGGCCGGTGCAGGCAGGGCTCGGGTGAGTGCGCAGCCTGCAATGGTGCAGCCGGGGCAGGGCGAGAGCAGCCGCACGGCGAGGGGGATCTAAGCGGCCCCGGGGGACCGGGTGTGCGGTGGTACTTTAATATCCAATAGGGGTTGTAGCTTGATAAAAATGCAATACTATATGCATGTTTAGTAGCATAGCAATGTTATGTTTATTAATGTAAAATCGCGTTTTTTTACAAAAGTGCCGATTTCGCGGGCACTTTTGTAAAAATCGCGGCATTTTTTCAAAAGTGCCGATTTCGCAGCAAACCGCGAAATCGCTAAATCCTGGAGGGTCTGTCGAAGCCCCGGGGGAGCAGAGACCGAATAGGCTTCGGCTATTGGAAGGGAGGGTTCCTCATTAGAAGGGGGGTTGGGGCACAGGGGGAGGGGGAAGGGGGAGAGGGGTTCACTGGATGGGGTGCTGTGGGTAAAATAAAAAAAATGAAACCTCATCTCACTCATTTTTTAAGAAGGTCTGTCTTGTTGGTATAAAAAGTTTGCAAGCTAATGGTAGGAACCTCATTAGAAGATAATAAGGTCACCTTTACCTCTTGGAATGTGAACGGGTTAAGGTGCCCTTGCAGGCAAAGATTGGTTTTAAGTATATAGAACTCACCTCAGCTCAGATATGTATTATGAAGGAAATACATTTAGACTTTGTAAAAAGCTGTACAATTTGTTATGTTATGTTATGTTATGTTATGTTACAAAAGTTTTAATACCGCGCTCATACACCAATTGGTTTCTTGGCGCTCGATTTCCTGGATAAAATGTTATTGTACTTCACAAAAGACGATCAATAGCAGAGGTGTTGCAATTTTGATTAGGGACGGGGCTAATTGCTCAATTAAATCAGTGCACACGGACCAGTCTGTGGGGTGGGTAGTAGCGCAGCTGGACTTCAGAGGGACGGAGCTAGTATGTGCTTCGTTCTACGGCCCCAATGTCGATGACCCGACATTTATTTGTAAGCTACAATCTAAACTAATTTTGGCAACTCCTCCATTGATTATAGGTAGTGATTTTATTGTCCTTTCAGGTCCATTAAAAGATAGGTCCAATTTAAGTCACTATGTAGGGGCGGCCATGCCTGTCGTGCTTTGATAAATATGTTTCATGACTTGGACCTGGCAGATATCTGGAGGCAAAGAAGGGAGACCTTCAGGTGTTTACATTCCACAGCAAAAAACATGGTCACTCTTCCAGGATTGTCTATATTTTAACTAAGTATTGGCGAAATGTGCGAATTCGTGGTCCGCGAATTCGTGCGAAATGGCAAAAAAATCTGCGAGTTCGCGAATTTTCCAGCGAACTCGCTGATTTTTGTGCCATTTGCACAAATATGTGACCACGTGTGCCTGTAACTTTGCCAGCGCGCCAAAAGGCGCCGAGGTCCCTTGAGTGAGCTGGCCATTATAGTGGGGACGGGTGGGAAGACGTTTCATACCGCTAGTGTGTGGTGGAGGGGGCCAAACGGGCGGGCTTCTATGCGAGTTCACATGCACCTTGTTAATAAAGGGTCAGAGACCGAGCAGAGCAGCAGATGAGGAGAAAGCAGCCTTCTGGTCATAGGAGCTACACGGGGATGGCACTCGGGAAACTCATGGATGCAAAAATACTTTTGGCACAGGACCCCAGAATCCTTCAGATGTCCACGATAGCTCTGCTGTGCGTGTGGGTAAAAAGCCATTCTGATCCTGCTCAGTGGGTTCAGCGCATACAGCTGCTGCTGCTGGACAATGTCCCATCTCATACTAAACTGCCCCGTACAGGCATATGCTGGCGCTGGGCAAAAGGGTGCAGTGGCATGCGGGTGCTCCACGCCTGGTACATGCGCATACCGGTGCCAGGAGGGACACGTGTTTATTGGTGCTGTGTAGCAAGTTATGACTTTTACATTTTGACTGCACCAGACGGTGGTACCACCTACACGAATCAGGAGCATCCAGGCACCAGACTTCATGGTGCAAGAGCATAATGGTGCTGTGCGGTATGGGTATATATGTACTGGGGGCAGGGGGGCACTTAGCACAATGGGTGCTCATACCCAGAGGGCTCTCAGGCAATTGAGCACAAATTATTTTCACACTGAGAGGGCTCCGGGGCATCACTGCCACCCTCTGGTTCACCATTGCCACCCTCTGGTTCACCACTGTCACCCTCTGGTTCATCACTGTCACCCTTTGGTTCATCACTGCCACCCTCTGGTTCATCACTGTCACCCTCTGGTTCATCACTGCCACCCTCTGGTTCACCACTGCCACCCTCTGGTGCATCACTGCCACCCTCTGGTTCACCACTGCCACCCTCTGGTTCATCACTGTCACCCTCTGGTTCATCACTGCCACCCTCTGGTTCACCACTGCCACCCTCTGGTTCATCACTGTCACCCTCTGGTTCATCACTGCCACCCTCTGGTTCACCACTGCCACCCTCTGGTTCACCACTGCCACCCTCTGGTTCATCACAACACACTCTGGTTTACCACTGCTACCATCTGGTTCACCACTGCCACCCTCTGGTTCACCCCTGCCACCATCTGGTTCATCACACACCCTCTGGTTCACCACTGTCACCCTCTGGTTCACCACTGTCACCCTCTGGTTCACCACTGCCACCCTCTGGCTCATCACTGCCACCCTCTGGTTCACCACTGCCACCCTCTGGTTCACCACTGCCACCATCTGGATCATCATTGCTACCATCTGGTTCACCACTGCAACCTTCTGGTTCACCACTGCCACCCTCTGGTTCACCACTGCCACCCTCTGGTTCATCACTGTCACCCTCTGGTTCACCATTGCCACCCTCTGGTTCATCACTGCTACCCTCTGGTTCACCACTGCCACCCTCTGGTTCATCAATGTCACCCTCTGGTTCACCACTGCCACCCTCTGGTTCACCACTGCCACCCTCTGGTTCATCACTGTCACCCTCTGGTTCATCACTGTCACCCTCTGGTTCACCACTGCCACCCTTTGGTTCATCACTGCCACTTCTGGTTCACCACTGCCACCCTCTGGTTCATCAATGTCACCCTCTGGTTCATCACTTACACCCTCTGGTTCACCACTGACACCCTCTGGTTCATCACTGCCACCCTCTGGTTCACTACTGCCACCCTCTGGTTCATCACTGCCACCCTCTGGTTCATCACAGCACCCTCTGGTTCACCACTGCCACCCTCTGGTTCACCACTGCCACCCTCTGGTTCATCACAGCACCCTTTGGTTCACAACTGCACCTTCTGGTTCATCACAGCACCTCTGGTTCACCACTGTAGATTATGGGGAGATAGCACACCTGCCCAGCCTCAACCGGGGCTGGTTAATGTGTTACTGAATTTGAGCTTCAAGTCTGGCACCTGCTTCCTTATCTGTAAGTGCTTCCTGTTGTGGTTTAATTGTTATGACAGCCTGGAGCATTGTGCCATACTTGTAACTATTCTCTGACCCTGCTTCGAGGGTCAGAGCAGGGTCAGAGAATAGTTGCAAGTAGGCAACAACTCTGGAGGTACCGCTCAGGAAGCACTTACAGGGTTACAGCACATGCCCAAGTTGAAGTTAATTTCTTTGTAACCATTTTGTAAATGGTTACAAAGAAATTAGCTTCAACTTGGGCACCTGCTGTAACCCTGTTAGGGCTTCATGTACTTCAGTTTTTGAAAATCCGTCCTGCACGCGATTTCGCAGATTTTTCTGCAATTTCGCGAGATTCGCAGACCGCGAAATTGCAGAAAATCCGCAAATTCCGCGAACAGAACGGATTTTACGCCCATGCTTATTTTTAACAGATATGTCTACTTTGGTTGGCTTTACAGAGATTTCAGTTTTACCAAGTCATCATTCCGACCATGCCCCAGTTCTTTTTTCCTATCTTAGTAAAACATATAAATTACAGTCTAGATGGACGCTTAACAGAGCTATGCTCCTGGATTCTGAGCTAATGCAGGCCATCAAGCTATCCTCCTTAGAATTCTTTTCTCTGAATATGGGTTCTACCTCCATGTATTTTATCTGGGATTCCTTTAAGGCTAACCTGCGGGGTAGGCTTCTTGTACTTATAGCTTCTAAAAATAAGGCTGAGGCTCGAGAGCTTCGTACCATTGAGTAGAGAATACTTCAGTTAGAGGATGAGAGGAATAGACTTAGTCATGGAAACCCAGGAAAGCTGACCCAAGTGCAGGGTGACCTGGAATGTGAGAGGCAAGAATACAGGGGTAAATTAGATGTAAAATGTAAGGCACAATGGCTCACAAAGAGTATGCAAAATGTTGAATATGGGGAGAAGGCTGGTGCCCTTTTGGCCTGGAAAGCAAGAGTGGATCGCTCTAAAAATAACATCAGTCAATTAATGATAAAAAAGTAATAAAGATAAGTCCAGTAACATTGAGGACATGCAAGCTTGCCTGCTTTCCCTTTTTTCAGATCTCTATAAGGAAGATTTGGTCCCGTCGATTGGCTATATACAATCTTGGCTGAAGAGTAAATCTTTACCAACTCTCACCGATGAGAGCCGCAACATCCTAGATGCTCCCATCACGTTTGAAGAGATAAAAGACCAAATAAAACAATTTAAGAATAAAAAGGAAGCAGGCGTAGATGCACTTCCAAATGAAGTGTATAAACTCCTAGCAAAAGAATTTACTCCAGCCCTGGGCACCAACTTCAGTATATTGCCTTACTGGTAAAGTCCCCAAGTCCTTCCCTGGCTTCCCAAAGCCAGGGAAGGATCCTTTGAAAGCCGATTCCTATCATCCAATCTCCCTGCTGAATGTCGATTATAAGATCTTTATGGGCATATTGGCGGGGAGATTGGCTAGATTAGCCCCTAAACTGGTTCATACCGATCAGAAGGACTTCATAGCAGGGAGGTACATCCAGGAACAGACACAATTGTTAATAGGTAACATCGACCTGGCCATTGGAAGATCTGACCCTCTGGCCGTAGTGGCCTTGGATGCGGCCAAGGCCTTTGATAGGGTCTGTTGGGTGTACCTCTGGGCGGTATTAGAGGTAATGGGCTTTTGCCCCATCTTTATTCAAACCCTGAGGAATTGCTATCAAGGGGCCACCACTAGGATTCTTCTAAATGGCATGTTGACCGCCAGTTTTAATATCCAGAGAGGAACCAGACAGGGTTGCCCTATTTCTCCTCTCCTGTTTAACCTCTACATAGAGCCATTAGCGCAAGCCATTAGATTAGACGACCCAATCTATCCCTTTAAGTCTCAACAATATAGCTGTAAGTTAGCTCTATATGCTGACGACTTGATCTTATATACCAACAACCCAGAGGCGACTATCCCTCGGGTTGAAGCTCTACTAATGGAGTTCGGTTCTCTCTCAGGTTACTTAGCCAACACCTAAAAAACTGAGGTGATGTGTTGGAACATCGACCAATGGGAGGGTATAACCAGCAGTGACTTTAGGTATCTGGGAATTCACATTGTTAAAGATTTGGACAAAATTCCCTTCATCAATTTAAATACAACTATAAAGGAAATAGACCGACTCTTTAGTAATTGGAGGAATTTTCCCTTGACTATCTATGGGAAGGTAAATTTAGTAAAGATGGTCATACTCCCTAAGTTGACTTACCTGTTTAATGCGGTCCCACTAGGGTTTCCCATCAAGAGCTTAAGCAAGGTTCAGGGTAAGATCTGGAGCTTTATTTGGGGTGAGAAAGGTGCGAGGCTTTCCTGGAAAAAGCTGAGGCGTAAGCTAATAAAAGGAGGTTTGGCCCTTCCGGACATTGGTTGGTACTCGGCTGCTTTCCAATTTAAAGGCATCCGGATGTTACTTTCAAAACCAGAGGAGTCAGTGTGGGGAAGACTGTTAGGTGAAATGGCTACAACCGAAGGTGGAGGAGGCAGAGAGGGTTTTTTGTATAAGTTTGGGGTCCGAGGTATTTTAAGCAGGTACGCCTGAAAGTCCTTAAGGAAGCCTTGGAAACGAGGCACACAGTGAGATGCAGGTGGGGGATCAGTTATTACTCAGATTTTGCTCCTATCTGAGATTCCCCCGGTACTCCTCTATGCCTCAGGGATAGCTTGGCTGTACCTATCAAGAGGGCGGGCATTAACATCTGGTCGTAACTGTTAGATGCAAAGGGGATTAATCCCTGGGAATTGTTAAGGGCTAAGATTGGTATTGGGTTTTCCAGGTTTAACTATTTACAACTTGTTTCCTGGTTTGACGCAGAAAAGGAGGAGGTTAGAGGAAACTGGGAAACAGAGTTTTCTCTTCAAACACCGTATCCAATTAAGAAGGAGATATCTTTGTGGTAGAATAAGTTTTTGGATGCGGAAGACCTGGAGATCCCATCACAACAGTTAGTGTGGAATCATTCTCCCCTTGAACCTAGTATAGATGCCCTGTGTGAGCCCTCTTTGAAAGTACTATACAAATTTGTCAAACCAGCAAGCCTAAAAAAGAACCACTTTCTTGTTATTAATAGGCTTCACTATAGGCCCGCCAAAATGGCCAAGTTTTCCCCATTATCTATCCCTAAATGCCCTAGATGTATGACCCCCAAAGCCAATGATATCCACATCTTTTTTGAGTGTCTCAAACTGAGAAATGTTTGGAAAGGGGTGGGAGACGTTATATGTGGCATTTGTAAAGCTTGTATTGAAGTCAACCTGTCTCTAGTGTTTTTTAGCGATGACCGATCATTTAGAAAGAATGCATCACAGTCACAACGCGGATTGTTATTATACTTGATACTTCTCGCTTGGAGAGAGGTCTGTAAGAAATGGAAAGACTCTCTACCCTAAAGAGTGATGACTGGCTGAATGCAGCTTTTGCTATGGCGTGCCTAGATCAGGACGGAGCAGGGGAAAGCCCAATTAACACTTGGCAGCCACTTTTGAGTTGGGGTCACAATTTGAGACTAATATAATCAGCCCTATGATTACACCAAGCTCCATCTAAATCGGGCTGGTCCGGGTGACCTAAGCAAGAGCAGTCAGCAGAAGGGCGTCTAGATTGAAATATCGGCTTTGTAAGATCTGCAGAAGCTTATTGGGGAGATGAGGATAAAGAAATTTAGGGAAAAAAAGAAAAGTGTTACTTCTGCTTCCCACTGATTAAATTTAAACATCGTAACTCCACCCATCTTCAACGCCCAATCACATTAAACATGATCGTACTCTGTGGTTCTTAGAAACTTCATTACCCATATTGCACTACTTTAGCCCTGCATGAGTGTGGACCCACCTCATTCCTAACGGAAACTATTTACGGTAACAAGAGCTTCGATGCAACCTCAGTTTTAACACAGACACACGGTGATAAGCAACATCCATGTGCATATTTTTAATCTGTCCTTGACTCAGTCGCCTGTGCGCTGCCTGGATGTTTCCGAGCAGTGGCAGCAAGGGCTGTATCAATACGTCAGAGTGAAGGAATAGTTTTGTCACATAAACTGCTTGTGTTAGTACCCCATTGTGTTGATGCTTTGCTAAATCAAACGAAAACACAGCATTTGACTAGTGCTCGCTTGACAGGATATGAATTGACACTTTTGGCCCCTCATATTACGCTGAAAAGATGTCTGACCCTAAACCGTGCTACACTATTGCCATTTCTAGCTACTCAGTCTCAGTCACAAGTGTTACATGATTGTACATTCCTTACTGAAGAGCAAACAAAGGGCCGCGTTGACCTACAAGATACACCTCTCCCTAGTGTTGATGGGGAGTTATGGGTGGACGACTCGTGTCTTTAGTTCTCCTAAAGGAGTTCTTCCCTCGATTTGGCATTTGGCAGGTCTTATGGAGTGACAACAGACCTCATTTCATTGGGCAACTTGTCGAATATGTTATGAAAGGGTTAGGGATTAAACAGAAATGTCATGCCGCTTTTTACCCACAATCAGCAGGCTTGGTGGAGCTTTACAACTCCACGCTGATATTGAAATTGTTTAAAATACAGGCTTCCACGTCTTTGAAATGGCCTGATGCCCTGCCCCTAGCACTACTTTCTATCAGATCAATACCACATACACGATCTGGCCTTACGCCGTATGAGGTTGTGCTTGGCAGGCCCTCGCTGCTTACCACAAGAATTTAAAAAGAGCACGGAAAAATCATGTTATATTAAAATTGAACCAGGCAGGAAACTCAACAAAGGAATTATATAAACTCCTTAACTCTTTCACTAAGCCCACAGCCTGCGCCCAACAGATCACCGCCTCTCAGAGCCTATGCGACAGCATAGCTATGTTCCTTGATGAGAAAATCAATCGGATTTATAATAAATTTCCTCAAAATTCTGATCACGTTGAGCCCATTGACCTGTGTTCTCAAGTAGTTGAGGACTTAAATGCGGGCCTGGATTGTTTCAGAGTTATCCAGATCTCTCAGGTGGAAGCCATGCTTAGTACGGCGAAATTGGGCTCTGCCCTAGATGTTTTGCCAGCATACAAATATGCCCTGCTTGCCCCTCTTCTAGCCGCCCCTATCAATGAGATTCTGAATACCTCTTTACGTGAAGGTATTTTACCATTGGACTGGAAATCCATTCAAGTGATTCCTATTAAGAAGAAAGATCAGCTGTCTGCTGACACTCTCTCAAACTACCGCCCCATTTCACTCCACCTGCTGATGAGTAAAATGGTGGAGAGCTATGTCAACACTCAGCTAATGGACTACCTTGATAACCACACTATTTTGGATCCTTCACAAACTGGGTTTAGATCCAACCAATCCACAGAGACAACCCTTATTGGGGTTATGGATCATATCAAAATGGCTTTGGATAGTATTAAAGCAGTGATACTGGTCTTATTGGATCTGACAGCAGCCTTCGACATGGTCTCTCATCAGACACTGATTTTTTCAACTGAGAGAGGCCGGGCTGCAGGGACAGGCACTCAACTGGCTCATCATTTCCTTGACCAGCGCACTCAGACCATCAACTTGGGTCCTTTACATTCCCAAACCTTGAAACTTACTAAGGGGGTGCCCCATGGCTCTTGTTTGAGCCTGACTTTCTTTAATATCTATGCGGCCCCCCCCCTTGCCAAGGTTATCAGGAAGTACAGTTTTACTCCTTTCTCTTACTCTGATGATACCCAGCTGCTTCTGACCTTTGATAAGGACTCTGAGGATATTGAGCAGCGGTTTGCTAAGGGTATCCTAGCTATATCAGAATGGATGATGGACCATTGTCTTCAGCTAAATGAGTCTAAGGCGGAAATCCTGTTTTTTGGCACAGCTCAGGCAATCTGGTCCCCTAGGTGGTGACCTGCTACATTAGGTCCGGCCCCCACTCTGACCTCAGTGGCAAAAAACTTGCGGGGTCACATAGATATTCGGCTATCCATGAAGTACCAGGTTATGACTACGACGGGGACCTGTTACCATACCTTAAGCCTCCTGCGAAGAGTGTTTCCCTGGCTGCCACTCTCTGTGTGGAGAACCTTGATTCAGGCATTGATTAATGGCCGCTTGGACTACTGCAATGCTTTGCTGGCATCTGCTGATGAGTCCCTACTCAACAAACTGCAGATTGTTCAAAATGTGGCCGCTCGCCTGGCCCTAAAAAAACCTCCTCGTACCTCGGTAGGACCTTTATTGAAACAGTTACACTGGCTCCCTATGCGCCAGAGAATTAATTTCAAGCTCGGTTATCTCACCTATAAAGCTCTCTATGGCACAAGTGCCCCAGCTAACTGGTGGATAAATTCAAAGTCTACTGTCCGAATCGTCATCTAATATCGGAAGGGAAAAGGCTGTTAGTGGTCCCCTGGTTTAAGAAGCTTAGAACAGGCGGCAAAACTGTTGTCCATCTGGCCTCAAAATTTTGGAACACCCTACCTGTGGACCTGCGTAGATGTGGCAATCTTTTATGCTTTAGGAAACTCCTGAAAACTGCATTATTCAGAGTTTAATTTCTATCTGCACATGTTCGTCTGACTTTTCCATTATGATAGCATCGAGATACCCCTCCGAGGGTGATTCCTGTACTTTATAAATCCTATACATACATACATACCTGTATATTCGGGGAATCCCTAAGCCTCATCCTATACATGATGTACCTCATGTGTTGATGAGTGACTATTTGTCCCACTTAACTGACAGCTTGTCTTCTATTTATCAGCAGGTACGGTAATCCCTGCCAGACAGGTCACAGGGTGATGGCCTTGATCTGTGGTCTGGTGATTTTTTTTTTACAAAGTCGCTTCAATGGACCAGTTCCTTGGCACCTCATTGGTGCGGACTGGAACAAGTCCTCCTGGCTACCAGAACTGCAGTGCAAGTGACCAACCAGAAGAATTGGGTGCATGCACCCATTGTCGAAAAGTCCTGCATGCCCTCGTGAGCCCAGCTGAATTGACAGATCACTGCAACATCCTGGCCACCAAGAAAGGACGAGCTGTGTCACCTGAAAGACCTGAGGAAGTCTTCCCGGACCATACAATCCCTGTGCATCTAGATATCTGCTTTGATCCAGAAAGGAAGACATTTCAACGCAGAAAGAGACTGTTTGAGCCACTGTCCTGGGTGGTTAAAGACAGACTACAAAGGGGGGTAGCCCTTTAGTAACTACTTGTCTCAACATTAGTGAAGAAACCAACGCCTGCCCAGGACATTAGGGTACCATCTGTTTTGTTGTTTACCAATTAAATGAACATGCCGGAGGAGAAAGAAATTGAACGCTGCAAAAGTCTGTAGTAAAAACATTATGTTTGCTATAGGACTAACTTTGACTGTTGTCATCATTGCTGTAATAATGTGGGTTGTTGAAGAAGTAGCTCCGGCTCAAAACGTATTACCTGCTACTACTCCTGTCCCCACCGAGTATTAATTTTTTAATCTTCCCTATCACGAAAAGAAACACTGAATGTTGTATCTCAATAACACTTTCATACAAATGTTGCATCATACTCATAATGCTACGAACACTACCAACTACTGGGTAGGTGGAACGATGCCATTTCCAAAATGAATTACATAGCCACTGAGATACATCAATATTCAGGAACATGGACTTGGGCTGGATGGTTCTGGAGCGTATTTTCTGTATGGGTTTGAAAAATATTATCGCCCTTGTTCATAATTATTGCAATTCTCTTCTCTTGTTGTTTAGGTATCAAATGCGGGCCAATGCTTTATTATTATTATTATTATGTTTCTTATATAGCGCATGAATCGACCCCCGAAGGGGTATCTCCACGCTTGCCTTGGGAACCCGTCCTGGCTTTTCCCTGTGAGATAGCCCCTACAGGGCATCCCCAAGGTGAAAGCCAGGCATCCCGCCGCGGGGGGCCGTTGTGGAGATTAAGCAATCTTAATGCCCAGAGTTGCAGAGTGTGAACCCATGATTAGGTCAGGCACCGAAGCGAGAATTATCGAGTCCATGGACATTTGAGCTCAAGACCCTGCCGCGTCGGGAATTGAACCCTGGTCCCGGGTCTGACCTCTGCTTCAGGGTCTGCCTGCTCTAACCAGTGAGCCACACTTCTCCACTTTGTTCCCTCTGTATTACCACTTGTACTACTTGTCTACCATCTAACACGAATGTCCAAAATGTAAGTGCTTGTTTAGCAATAGATCGAGAAGTCAGCGATATGATGCTGATTGATATACATGATGTTTATCTTACCCTTTTTAAAGCATAAGAAAATGTCTTAGCTTATGCTAAAAGGGTCGTCTGTGAAAATGTGTAATATTTTACTCAGCATAAGCAACAGTCATTTCGGCTGTGGTGTTCTTTTCGTTTCCTTCATAATTCTCCCGTCCTCCGCTGCTCGTCTTTTTACTGTGCTTGCGTTATCTATTTTAGATAACTTCCTGACTCAGCTAAAAGCAATGTATGTGCTGAGGGGTTGTAGATTCCAGTGCACCTGTTAACTGTCAATCATATACTGCTGCCATAAGCATTTCAGTTCCCCGCCCACTTTGCTAACCAAGTGGTTATCCATCTGCCCTTGTTTGCTGATAGCTATTGGTAAACTTGTTCCTTCCATTTCTCTCCACATGCTTACAGTACAACAAAATGGTATAAAAGGGACAATGGTATGTCAAGTCAGTGTACTACCTCATGCAGCACTTGAGAGTGCTGTGTGGATGTGGTCCCACTCATAAGTGATTAATAAACTTGTTATTTATTCCAACTCCAGTGGTGATTTCTATTTTGTTGGTCTTTGAACCTGTGGACAAAAGGGTGACCCTGTACCAGTGTACCCTTAAAAAGGTACATTTCCACAGTAGCAATTCCCTGATTGCATTTTGAAATACTTCTGAGGCAGATTATATTCCAAAACTGAGCTGTATATAGCATCGCAAACCCAGGTGAGTGGAAAAAGTGGTGATGTTCCTGCTCCCTTCATCCAGCTGGTGCTATCCAGCATTGAGATCCAACTTTATATATTACTGTAATATCATCCATTGTGGGAGTGATGGACCTCTCTCTCTTTCCGGCCTTATTCGGGAAGTGCTTGTCAATGCAGAGGCATTCCTTGCCGGGCTATTTCGGCTTTTCGGCGATCACCATTGGGGATACCCACTGTGTTCGGTCAGATACTTTTTTGATCACCCCCAGGCTCTTCAGTTTGTCCAGCTCATTTTCCACCAGCGGCTGCAGGAAAGGCACACAAAGATGATGTAACACCACTGGTTTGACGTTCTTGTCAATGTTCAGGTGAATTGGCAGTGCTCACAGACCTAGCCCCCTGAACAGTGCAGCTAAGTGGTCCAGCCGGTCAGTCACTTGGCACGCTTCATGTTCTCTGCGAATTACACTAAGCCCAAGCAGTGATAGCTGATGCAGGTAAGAGCAGTGGGGTGGGGTAGTGAGTGGGGAGTCGACAGATGACAGCAAGGGAAAATAAGATTTAAAAATGGAAAACGACTTACCTTGCACTCGTCGCATTGCTGAGTTGGCAATGTAGCGAGCACAAGCTAGGTGGTTTTCTTTTTTTAATTTTAATTTTCCCTCGTCTTCGTCTTTCAACTCCCCCCATCCCCGCTCCACCGCCCCACTGCTCTTACCTGCACCAACCGTCACTGAGACCAAGTCCTCTGCCGTGTAACACCCCAGCAAGTGTCCGCTTCCTTGTCAATGACATGCAAAGATGCAGTGATCTCCTGATCATTTTATCGAACACACACCTACATGAGCCCCTTGAGCGGCAGCGGTGTATCCCCACCGTAGGTGCATATCTTTGAGTGTGGTGGTGTCAGGGCAGGCCTCGGATGGAGGTGTCAGTACTATTGCATCCCCATTACATTCACAGACTCCCCTGTGTCTATGAGGGCCTTGACGGCTGATCCTGCTGTTTTGACCATGCAGATGGGTTGAGATTCCTGAGCCATTTAAGAAGGTCTGTAAATGTAATGAGGAGAACTTCCTTCTCATTCTCTAAGGGTGAGTAATTCTGCTGGTCACCAACTCATGTGTCTCACGCTGCTCCCTGTTGTTCTTGGTTGTCCAGCGAGAGCTGATAGATGGCTTTCATCAGGGTTTTCCGCCCACGGGGTCCCTGAAATCCTTGAAAAAATGGTTAGGTCTGCGACAGCTTGAGCATATTCTTCCCTGGGCTGGGCAATTTCCCAACGGTTATTCCTCTCATCCACGGTTCCTGCATTGCGCCCCAAGGGTGCCAGCTTTCATACCTTGGGCCTGGCTGTTTTTGTTCAGATAAAGATGGTGTCAGCATGCTCTACTTTCACACTGCACATCTTGCTGAGTGGTTGTGGCATGGCCGTATCCATCTCTGTAGCTCTTACCGTCGATAGGCAATGCAACCTTGCCATGATGTGGATGTCAACCAAGCTGAAGTTGGGCTGTTGGGGTACCAGGCCCCTCACCCTTGGGTTATCTGCGCCCTCATCTCCTTGGGCTTATTGCCTGCTATACACGTGCTACCTAACTCGTGGAGGCAAGCATAGAAAGTGGCAATTGATGCTTGTTCATGCTGGCAAGCGTTCAAAATCAGGATATAGCTGTGGGTCTAAATGAGCATTGTGAGCCCTCACTGCCATTTAGTGGTCAACTGCTGAACCAGTGTTTTTGGGATGCTCAAATAGTTTCCTCAAATAGTTTCCTCCCTCACATAGTGGAGTAACAGGGAGCACTTGACAGCACTATCATTCTCGCAGGTGGCAATGAAATGGTTGTTCAGATGTCCCACCTATGTCTTCCACCTGGGCGCAGCCATGGCCGAAATTGATCAGTTCATTGAATGGCTGCAGAACACCCATCAGGGTGTGTTGTTCGTGCCCAGGTCTCAGAGGCAAGTCTTGGGCACAGGCAGCATTGGCATCATCTGCCATGGCCCTCACGATGCAAATGTGGACCAGCACACCTAAATGGTTATTGACCAAGCAGTGCCCTTTGTACCCGACACTGTGGGTGCCTGTGCTGTATCTGCACTTTATTGTCCCCCAGTAAGCTGTCTGAAGGGACAGACCAGCCACTCCTCACCCTCCATTGAGTCTTTCCAGCCACTGATGTACTTAGAAATGGCCCCTGTGTGGGCCAGCGAGTGTTGCTTGCTCACCTCCTTCCCGGTGCATCCTTCAATGGACCCGGTGTTGCTGTGGGTGCCCGCTGGGGCCTCAATGCCTCTGTCTCTGAATGATGACCCCTGCTGGAGCAATGCAGGTGGGCAGTGGTAGCGTGCTTCAGTAGGCCAGACACACTGTTGAGAGGCATAGGCCATGATGGTCAAATCGGCAGCAGGGCAGCGCTGCAGCATCAAATCGGCCGATGCTACTGGAGATTGGCTGCACCGCATGGGTGGCGTCCTCGTCGCCAAGTGTTTCAGGCTACTGTGTGATGTCAGGGCCAGGTACTGGTCACACAATATGGCACACATGCACTCACATTCTCGTCCTTCTTCATTTAACAACTATGAAATTAAGGATAGCTTATCAAGGTCTTAAATCTTAAAATGTGTGTGTGGGGGTAGCAAAATGGCAGTGCATGACTGTGTGCTCCAGTTGGACCACATTTATGCTTCCACTTGCGTAAAGAACATTCTCCCTTCTTTCCAACAACAATCATTGAGCTTTGAGTCATAGCGACAAAAGAAAATGTGCGGTTAATTTTATGACACACTGTAATGGAAGAAGACGTGGTCTAGTGGCTGCCAACCTTGAAACGTAAGAAACCAGGGCGCATATTATCAAGAACAGCGATAAAATTATCGCCGCTTTAGTGGCAGTAAACTGCCGCTAAAACGGCGATAATGGGCTTGATAATATGCCCTTGTGAATTTCCATAGCAGCCCAGGTTAACACCAGAACCTGGGCTGCTATGGAAATTCACAAGGGCATATTATCAAGCTCATAATTGCCGTTTTAGCGGCAGTTTTCTGCTGCTAAAGCGGCGATAATTTTATCGCCGTTCTTGATCATATGCCCCCAGGCTCTTATCCAGCCTTGGCTCAACATCCTGTGATTCTGGGCAAATGTGAATTAGTGTGAGGATTCTGTTTGCCTTTATCTAAAACCCCAAAACAGTTTGCTTTGGCTATATTCTGTTGTGGACCGACCTCTGTGGAGGGGTAATACATCTATTTTTAAACCCAGACATGTCACAGTGTAGCATCACGATGGAGCCGCGAACCCTACCAGGAGTTTAAAAACATATTTCCAATAATACTAGTATTATTTTTTACAACACACTACTTCTATATAAACTACTGAAGTGGAAAAACAAACTTTAAAAGCATATCAATTATATTTAAATTAGGATTTCATATTTTAAAACTACAGTTAAGTTTGAACCCTTCCCCCATTCTGCTTAATCCCAGTTTCCATAGTTTCTGCAACATTCAGCTGTACTGGCAAGTCACAAGTTCACCCTATTTTCAAGTTTAGCACAGTAGCTTACAAATGCAAAAAGCAGGTGTGGTTGACATTTGCAAACAATAACCTCATCCTATCTACTGTACCTCTCAAACATTTTTCAATACTTAACAGAAACATACTTCTTCTGGAAAGTAACATGCATCCTATTTTTGAGTGCACAAAGTTGATAATCAGCCAATCAGTTACTGGTTTTCTTAAAACAGCATGTTCTCCACCATTTTAGATACCTCTCATTCTATCAACTGACTAACTCAGCTACAGACTTCTTTTTATTCCTTCCAGACAACCCTTCAAAATGCTTACAGTATGGATTGTAGGGTACAGCTATGTTTTCTGGTGCAAAAGGTATGCTGAACACAGAGGTATTGACAAAGACCTAAGTTTGAAAAATGTGGATTTTAAATGGTTTGCCCAGAGAGGATTAAATTAGCACCAACTAATGCGTTTGGTTAAACCCTTTTTGCATCTCCTACCCCCTGAACTCATGAATTGTGCACTGTGGTGGCAGTGACCTTGACACATTGGCTGAGATAGGGCAGGAAATGCCAATGAAGGATAACTTTGCAAAATTGATGTTGCTTTTCCCTCAAACTGTCATTCTACACTCTAATATATGCCAAATACAGAAATGCAAGTGGTCAAATTCTGGGCATAAGGGGTACCTCTAATGAGACCTATATTGCTTTTGTCACAAGAATTTATCCAAAAAACATTTACATAAGAAAGGATGCTATAGACAGAAGCCAAGACTTATAAGTATTACAAAAACATTATTTAATTTTATTTTCTTTTGTCTTTTTTGAATTTTACTTTTTTAGATATTTATACATGTATACATTTTATTTTATCTCATAACACAATCAGAAATAGATAGATATTCACTATACATTTTATAGGTTTCAAAAAGTGCAAATGAAAAAAGTGTGCCCCTAACAATGTTGTGTCTTGCTAGCATACATACTCTCACACATACCTGTCATACATCTGCATTCACTATTCACTATAAAAATACATTTTATTTATTTTTATTTAAATATGATTTGGAACTCCTTAGAGATCCACATATAACAAAGCAACAGACAAGTAATATAAGAATGAAACTACGTGTGATCTGGCTTATTCTGACAAAGTATACAGATTATCATGCAACTCATTTAATACAATTCTAAAAAGCATTTAACAAAAATTAAAAATTCTATTACAGAAAATTTCATTTGGGGGGCAGAAGATAGCGTCAGGGAGATCTTGCCGATAAAATACCAAATTGTATACATACAGGTTTCACCCACAAACGGCGTTGGACCATTAGTGCTGGACAAACTAACAGAACATGTATAGAGTCTTGGACTGAATTATTAGAAAAATTGCATATATTGGATATACCATACCATTTGGCCAACAACTTATTCAATGGAAGAAGATCCTGCCTAAGAAGCAGCCAAAAGCGGCGCAGACCGTGAGGTATATTCCAGGAGGCGTAAGGTTGTATTTGTCTAAACAGAAGAGAATTAACAGCTTGAGTAACCCCCTTCTTCTGTACAATAGAGTTGCGATCCCTTTCGTAGCTTAGCTTCCATGTAGCCTGTTTTAATGTAAATTTTAGCTGTTGCATAGAGAGGTCTAAAAGAGTGGCTTCCTCCAGATCCCAGAGAGTAATGGCCTTCCTATAGTTCTTTATGAGTAACGAGTGCTCTTTTAGGGGGCCCATCAACTCTTTTGTAATGAGGGATCTTAATGTGGCTGGCTTTCCTTTGATCAAACAGGTAACCCAGCGAATGACTCCTGCCAAACCCTGTGCCCAGCTACTTCTTAAGCCGAATTCTAATCGAAGGGCTGCTGCACTGCAACTATTATTAACCGAAGTTAGGTTTCTCAAGAGGGAACCCTCAATAATGTCCAAAAAGCCCCATTCACCTAAATCGATGAGTTCTATACCGTAAAGCAAAGTTGGAGGGATTTTTGCCCGGAATACCTCCAGCAGATACCCGAAGTGTCTTTTACCGGTTGATTTATATAAAGCTCTCAACCCATTTCCCTGCGACTTTGCCTTACGAGAACTATTATCTATATGGGATTTGTTGCTCAAGTTGCTATTAACAACCTTACCCAGAAATACATATGATTTTACTCTTTCTAATTTTTGACCTCCCAGCTCCCAGCTAATGTGTTCCAACTTCAGTTTTTTTCGCCCCTCCATGCACATTACCTTGCTTTTAGAGATATTTATTTTCAGGAAATGATCTTCGGAGAATACATATAATGAATGCAGACGGTTGTTAAGACCTTTCGGGGTAAGGTCTAGGATTAGTATGTCGTCCGCATACATTAAACAAGAAATGTATGTATCTCCCAAGCGTGGGGCAATTCCTTCACATGTGGATATAATGTGGGGGAGATCACTAACATAGAGGGAAAACAAAAGGGGAGCTAATAGACAGCCCTGTTTGAGGCCATTCGCAGATGGAATAAGCTGAGATAAGCCCCTTTCTCCCCCCAATAGCACTCTACACCACGTGTTGTCATGCAAGTCTTGTACCAAAAGTAAAAGTCTATGAGGCATTCCAAGAGCAGATAGTTTTTTCCACAGTAATTGTCTATCGACCTTATCAAAGGCCGTGGAAAAATCTATGAATGCCACATAGACTCTCCCCTTTCTGGCTCCGATATATTTATCGGTTATTACCTGGAGGGCTGTAAAATTGTCCATGGTGCCATGGTTTTTCCTGAAACCGGTCTGCTCGAGTGGAAGTATGTTTGAATAATCCACCCAGTCATTTATTCGTTTCAGCAAACATCTTGTAAAAACCTTGCCGATTGCATCCAACAATGCAATCTGGCGATAGTTCTGAGGGGATAGGCGATCTCCTTTTTTAAACAATGGCACCAGGATACTTCCCTTCCAGGAGGGTAAAACCTTACCTCTCAATAGACAAATATTAAATTCTGGACAAAGTAATTTGCTCCATTTAGCCCTTTTTTGTTTTAGTACGGTGATGGGCAATTCGTCCGGGCCCATTGCCCCGGAGTGCCGCATTTCACCAATAGCTAGGTCTATGTCTTTTTCTGAAAATGGCTCTAGGGGCAGACTCATCTCCTTTGACCATACTTGTGGGGCCACAGGGTTGTTACTTGCATAAAGGTTAGAAACAAAGTCCCTCCATATTTGTTCCTCAATAGGGATGGGTAAAGGTCTTGTTCTCAGTCCGCACCCCTCACCTATAAGGGACCAAAACTGCCTCATTTCCCCGTTAATAGAGGCTTCTCTTATTTTTATCCAGATGGCATCCTCTTTTTCTGTACGTATTGTGGATGATAGCCTTCTCCTTTTCCTTTTTAGCAATGTTATTTTTCGTGCTATAACAACGGATCTATTTAAGTAATGGGCCCTTACTAATTTATTAATTTCTATGTTAAGTAATCTCAAAGGGCTTGGGAGTATTCTACTGGACTTTTTCTTATTGGACTTTTTTGCCCCCGCTATTACTGCCTTCATGAACAGAGAGAAATTTTCAATTTCCGAACCATGCCAGGAAGGGAGCTCAGATATTGCTACGTCGAGCATTCCTTCCAAATTTCGTTGCGCTCTTGCATTTCAGTAACACCTTCCTGATTTAGTGCCGAAATTTATTTGATCACTATTCAGAGACCACTGATCACATTTAGAGGGCTTTACATTCACCAGAATAGAAAGTATTCTGTGATCACTTAGCGGTGTATCGATAATATTAAGGTCCTTCAACAACTCAAATGAGTGAGTCCCCACTATAACATAGTCTAAAATCGATTCCCCCTGATAGGATTTATGCGTAAAATTAGCAGGGGAATCCGAGGGGAGTCTCCCATTTGCAATAATCCCATCCATTTCTGCCAACTCATTTAAGAGTAGTTTTCCACGTTTATTTGTTTTAGTATTTTCGGGAAATACTGCCCGAGGAATGTGAAGAGTTTCTTCTCTAAATTTATCGCAAAATAAATTTATGCTTAAATTGGAAATCTTGCAATTTAAGTCCCCGACTAAAATTATAGCCGTCATTGGATCTTTCTCCCTGATACTCTGGATATGCGAAAAAACCTTTTTCAAGATTACATTGAAGCCAGCTTCCGGTGGTATATAAGCATTAATCAAAACCAAGTGTTTACCAGTTTTAGTGTTACTAGACCTAAATAAAGTTACTACTTGAAAGAAATTACTGGGGTCCATATAATGTGCATAATTCCAGTTTATTCGATTCGATAAAAGGCAAGCTATCCCCCCACTGGCATGCCCTTTCTTATTAAAAGTAGCACTACCTTCCAATACAAAAAAAATCTTTCCCTGCTTGAACTTTATCAGGGCACCATGTCTCCTGGAGGCATATTATATTTGCTTCCAGGGACAAAAGGAATGCCATTTTTTCCGGACTGTTTTTTAG
Organism: Lissotriton vulgaris; assembly: GCF_964263255.1. Classification (NCBI taxonomy): domain Eukaryota; kingdom Metazoa; phylum Chordata; class Amphibia; order Caudata; family Salamandridae; genus Lissotriton; species Lissotriton vulgaris. Next base: position 973,604,641 of record NC_141694.1, read on the forward strand.
ACCAGCTGCGTTCCAGGATATTATAGATAACTTTTTGCTAAAGATGCGAATTAGACAGTTGTTTATTTAGGGATTTTTCTGCAAGAACTCTAGGAAGCCAATTCCATTGATCGTTATCATCTCCAGTATCTAGTTGGCGAGATAACAGAGGCGGATTAGCATAGGACACTAAACAAAAGTCCTTAGACTTGCATATTTTTAACTCCGTAAGTTCACCTACCTTATTTATACTACCTGTTGCTGCTTGCAACAGAGAAAAAGGAGATTTCTGACAAATTTGAGATTTAAGGACATTATTTTGTCTAGTGTGCCCTAACACCGGGATTACATCTATCCCTCTGCTCTGTAGATCTTCTGAGCGTTGCAGGATTAGATTAGCTACTAACTTAGAGTGGAACTTCACCCTAGTTATCATCCCCACATCTGATTTTAATATTTGTACCCTGTCTAAATCAGCTGATTGTATTAATTTCAAGTTAGCCGATTCTTGAAAATATTTAAGCAAGAGGGATCTATTCAAAATGCATTCAACATCAAAAAGGGGAGAAAATTCTACCCACACGGTGTCAATGCTTTTCTCCTTAGTCTCTATTAACGAGACACCTCGTGAAACTACTCCCGCAAAGGATGTTGCTAGGGGATTAAGGATTGGAACTGCATGGCCGGGGGGGTTATGCTCCTGTCCCAAAGATATAGAATTTTTTGTCCCAATTATATCCCTATTAATGGTAGCTTGTTGGAAGAGGGTATTTGTGTCAATTGTTATAGATGGAGAGGGGGAGGAAATAACTAGTACTGGAGTAGCCGGAGGCGGGGGAACGATATTTTCCTTAATGTTCTTATTTTCGGGGTTATTGTCATTTTCAGCTATCACCTGAGTTTGATGTACCTCAATATATATAGGGGAGTTAAGATGTTTTCTAAAAAGGATTTTCCTCCGCCTATTTTTTTCTATCCGTCTTATTAATTTCCTCTTATTCTTTCCATTCTTTTTTAGTTTCTCTAACTTCCCTTTATTACTATTCTCTTCCAGAGCGGCATCCACCTCTCTGTCTCCTTCTCCCTGTTGCCTCTTAAAAATTGGGAAAAGATCATTCCCGTTTTTTGGGGGGAATTCCCCACAGGATTTTATTTCTAAGTCATTAACTGTTGAGCAATTTAAAATAGGGGGTGGATGAATAGCACTTGTATTTGCTCCCTCTTTTACTATTTTTGGATCATCATTGACTATGGGTAACTGATCTTTTGTTACTGCCTCATCTTGTACTAAAGAGGACTGCTCCTTTAGGACTGCATCCTTCTCGCTTCGAGTGCCCAATAAAACTTTCAAAATTTGGGTCACTGTATCTAGTACACAGTCGGAGCCCCCCACCAATTTTTCCAATAATTGTAAAATGGACGACAATAAGTGTTCTAATATGTGGAGAGAATCAGAAATAGGTTTATCTATCCCCTGGTGTTGTAGTGCATTTATCCCAGTCAAATTTAAGTTGGGGCTTATAGAAAAATTTGTGTGTGAGGACTTGGAAGGGGTACTACTATAGAGCTGTAAGCCAGCATGGGTTGATGTTACCGGTGTTTTTAAATCTATCTCGACTTTGACCAAGTCAGTCTCTATGTATCTTTGACATAGATCCTTATCTAGGACCATAGGAGACAAGCCGTTGTTAAAAGAATCTCTTACTGGTGATGTATTTACTGTGTGATGAACATCATAATATGGAATTTTCCCGTTGTGCAAAATATCTTGTTCTATGTCTTTCCTTGTTTTTATGATTACTTCTGGGTCTAATTCAATATTGTTTTTCATTGTGGAAAATAAAGGGGGTGAGAAACCGCACTCAGAGAGTATAGGTATGATCTTCCTACCAGTATTCTCCCAGACCTTAATTTTTTTGTCATCATCTCAATCAGTGGGAGCGGTAAAATATATGATAGAAAGTACTATTCAGCGTACATAAACTGAAATACTTTACAATTTTCTCGAAAGTATATATTGGAAAAACGAAACCAGAACAATCAAACTATATCTACACAACCTATATAGTAATCTTAAACATTCTGATACTTTTCTCAACAAGAGCATGGGAGTCACAAAACAGGTGGGGGAAATCTGGCCAAACAGTATGTGATTATCAAAATGTTAGAGGACTGGCCTAGCCTGGCCTTCTCGTGCCTCTGAGGGCCTCAGAGGGCCCGCCCTTGTCCCGGGCTTCTCCCGGGCGCTTCCCGCGCGCTCCCGCGCAGCGGAAATGTACTCGGTATAATATAGTTAAGGAGTTGAGGGGGGTGTGTCCAACAGGGAGAGCGTCACCAGGTGGTTGCGGTGAGCAGCAGGGACTCTTGGGAACTGGAGTCCTGCTGTGAACCCGCTCGCAGCCCTGTGTTTGAAATGCCCTCAATGCGTTGAGTCCTGTGTCCTGTATCCTTGAGAGAACACAGCACCGCGTAGCGGGACCCGCGAAGCGGGTCCGGCAAGAAGTTGCAGCTTACAGTGCACAGGGGTGTTCACAAGTCAGGAGACGCTTCCACGAGCCTCCAGCGACAAGGATTCAGCTCCAAAAATGCAGGCAGCAAAGAGAAGGTAACCGACAAGGGTCAGTGTCCGAGTTCTTTTCAGTGAAAGCAGGGGGGCGTGTCCAACAGGGAGAGCGTCACCAGGTGGTTGCGGTGAGCAGCAGGGACTCTTGGGAACTGGAGTCCTGCTGTGAACCCGCTCGCAGCCCTGTGTTTGAAATGCCCTCAATGCGTTGAGTCCTGTGTCCTGTATCCTTGAGAGAACACAGCACCGCGTAGCGGGACCCGCGAAGCGGGTCCGGCAAGAAGTTGCAGCTTACAGTGCACAGGGGTGTTCACAAGTCAGGAGACGCTTCCACGAGCCTCCAGCGATGAGGATTCAGCTCCAAAAATGCAGGCAGCAAAGAGAAACATAGAAACAAAACTTTACATAAAGAAATTATAACCCAAAGGTGCATGTGGTGGTTCACTGTTGATACATGGGATTAGAGATTCCACCAGTTAGTCATTGATCTGTGTATTATTGACCAATCCTTAGTACATTGTTCAGATCTTTTTGGAGTGTACGGCCTACGTACGTTTCAGTGATAGTATATGGTTGAATCACCTTCCTCAGGGCCAAGATAAATGAACAGAAAACTGACATATACAATAGACCAATATATAGAAGTTAAAAAGAAGGGGCAGTACGTTTTTTTCTCTCTATTTCTGGGCAAATGAAAACAATTTATATGCACAAGGGGGATTTCGGATCAACTCTTACAGCTTCAGGTGGGGAAATATCTGAGAAAACTACTAGTTGATGTAGTAGAGTGTTGCAGCAGTTGATTGGAGACTAGATGGCAGCGTATATTTATGAATTAGACTTGGTACATTGATTTCTTTCCATGATTCTGGGCATATTATTCTGTATGTTCAAAAGCCAGAATTTATTTGAGGGGTTTGTCCTCTCCACCTTCAATTATGTGGAAGTGGCTGTAACAGGGGGTCCCGAGCGTGTCCGCACAAAGTACGAGCCCCCATGCAGAGTGGAGGTGGGCAGGAGCTCCCCATGGATTTTTTTTACATTAAAAGCCCAAGGGAGGTGGTTGTCACTGGGGCTGCGGGCAGGGTGCATGCCCCCCCTGCATATCATTAACATTGCTCCAGGGAGGTGGCGGTCCCTGGGGCAGAAGGAGCCCCCAGTGGACCCTGCTTCAAAATAAAGCATTGCCCCCAGGACCTGGCCCACCTTGGGGGCTTAAAACAAACAAAGCAGGGGAGCCCGCAATCAATTTTGTACCTCCAGAGCCAAAAAAAGCATTTTTCAAACTTTCACGGATCCTACGTGAATCCTGCTAAAAATCTATTTAAAAATGCTTTTTGTGGCCCTGGGGGTTCCTGTGGGACACCCTAAGCAGGCCTAGGGGGTCAAGGTGTTGCTACCCTGCCCCCCTTTCACATTTCTTTATCTTTTTTCTTGTGACTTGGTTCAACCAAGTCACAAGATGGCTGCAAACTCTTTCTGGTTCTTAGTGCTGGCAGCCAATCAGAGTCAGGCTCGAGATCAGGAGGGTTTGAGGATCCTTCGTGGCCACCAGATATCTAAATGTTGTAAATATATGAATTTCTCAGGAACTAATAAACGGATTTACACCATTTAACAAAGAGAGAACTTTCTGGACCAAGAGCTACCTTTTTGCCAAATTTGGTGTAATTCCGTTCAGCAGTTTGGGCTGTAGCTGCAGCTAAAGTTTCCTATGGAAATTAACATGGAGAAAACGCATTTGGGACCCCCTTTTTTCTCAGCCCCCACTTGATGAATCACCCCAAAACTTTCAAGACAAGAGCTTACCGGAGCACCCTATTAGTTTAAAAAACCTTGCGGAGATACCTCAAACGGTGCTAAAGATATTGGCAAAAGAAAAAATGCTTTTTGAATAGAGACAAGGTCCTAACTATAACTACCTACTTGCGACCGCATACACTATAAGTTAGGTGATAGGAATAATGCCCAACACTACCCTCCCAGATCTTTAGTACCCCACCAGTGTATTTTACAAGTTCATATAAGCATGTATCCAAAATCTGTGGAAAGATGCTTCTCCAACATCTAATTCAATCAGTCGTTCTTTAGTCACATGACACAGCCAACACGTGTTTCACAACATACTGGCAGATGCATCAACGTAGCCTTTTGCTATTCCTAAATAGCGATTTTTAAGGAATCGCTAATTAGGAATAGCAAAAGCCTATGCATGTAGGAATTGCTATTAAAATAGCGATTCCTTAACATTCCTTAATTGCTACTCGCAAATTGCTAGTCGCAATTAAGGAATGCTGTCCCATTAAATCCTATAAGCCTACAGGCCCATAGGAATGTATTGGAGATTGCATGAGCAATTTGAGAGTACCAGTAGATACTCGCAAATTGCTCATGCAATTTCAAGGGTGCAAGGGTGTCAAAATGACACCCTGTTGCACCCCTGAAATTGATCTATGCACATATGTTGCACACACACATGCCATAAGGGCATGTGTGTGCACAACATGAAACTTTGAAAACTGCACAAAAGTGCTTTTTTCAAAGTTTTAGCAAATTACCATGAAGTCCAACTTCATGGTAATTTGCTCCCCCTATTAGCGAATTTGCTATTTTTTTTACTTTCATGCATTGCATTTAAGGAATCTCAATTTGGGATTCCTTAAATGCAATCGCAATTTAAGGAATCTCAATTTAGAGATTCCTTAAATTGCGATGTTTGCAATCGCAATTTAAGGAATCTCAATTTAGAGATTCCTTAAATTGCGATGTTTGCTTTTGGGATGATGCATCCCAAATTTAAAGATACCGGGAGCAAAGGGGCAGATTCTGAGAATCTGCCCATTTGCTCCCGGTATTTACTTTGATGCATATGCCTGCATGTCGCTTGTTCAGGGCTAACAAATAAAAAAACGTTTTTTTTACCTTAAAGTTACCTATTCTCTTTTAGACAATAACATTTAATTGTGTTCTCATATCATGTACAGAAACTCTCAACTAAGACAAGCATACATAGCCCGATTCACAAAAGTAATTTGAGACATAATGCTAACTTTAAAACTTTCTGTATTCACAAAGCTCAATTAGGAGTAGTAAAGTTAGGATTTTGTCTCAGTTAACCTTAAGTTTTGGTCTTAATTATCTGGGCACTCCACTTATCTTTGGAATGCCTTGTATACTCTGTGTTAGTTGTGTGTTTCTGACATCATGATGGTGTTTGAGAATCAAGCAAGAATTTATAATGACTCTCTGTGTACTTTTTCTCAATTGTTAAGTACGCAGGGAATACAGGTGAGGTTGTTGAAATAGTATCAAGATAAGGTGCTTTTAACTTTTCCTTCATGTGTGTCCCACGTAGATCATCCATTAAAAGATGGCGCTTTTATCATGAGCACGAGACAGCCGGATTAGCTTTTTTACGAAACACTTTCACTTTTAATGCTCCGTCGCTGACATGCACGCATTGACGTGTATATAACACGCGGTTATCTTAGGGCGAGTGGTTGCTTGGCGGTTAGTCGAGACGCTGTACAGGACTCCAGTATTCTTGGTTGCGGAGCTATAGAGGTAAGGAGAATAGGGGATTCATGTATTTCCCAGCGGCTATGGCCTTTAATTCCACTTTAGACCGGTAGTGATTCTCCTGGTTATCTTATTAAGAGTGTGGGCATTGCGCACTAAACATAACTCGGTTTGCTGTGTCCAGTTTTTATATCAGTGCTTCAGGCTTTCTTAGCAGCTAAGTATCATGAGCAAGACGTTTGCAGGGGTATTTTCAGTACCTTTATTTATGGCACTGAGGCGTATCGTGTAGCATGTGGGATGGTTTCGTCGTGACCAATTTAAGTTTATAAGCGGACCGTTATGAGCCTGGCATGCCGGGTTAATTGCAAAGTATACACGCATACTCGGCCCGAAGTAAAATGATAAATCCTTTTCTTGCTACATAGCCCTTTTTAAACCACAGAAAACGGGTTGGTACATCACAAGAACACTTGTATTTTGATAAATGCCAAGGACTTGCTCTCTATACTTTTAAGTTAAAGTCAGCGCTACAATCTGTAAAGTGAGTTTCAGATATGGAGTCCATTAAGTAAATTTAAGCCAAAGATAGAAGCCTTACGTTAAAATTGAGACATATATGTTTTATGAATTTATATTGATAGATGGACCAGCCAATTTTCCAGCAAATCTGGAGACCACAGGTGATTGACCCCAACTGCGGTTCCAGTGACATGACCCTATGCAAGTTGTTTTGTTATATACATTAAGGAGAGGACTACACAAAGGGTTCAACAATTATTTTTTTTAATGTATGGGCAATATTTATTTATTCTCCTGATATATTGTGGGTTCTATCTTTCATTTTATAGGTGTGAGCCACAAGGCAGATATTCTTTTATTGGAAATTAGAAGGATTGAAGATGTCAAACTAGACAAGTTGACATAAGGTAATGGGTCCATCTAATGTAGATTCTTGTATAATCTTTGTTTGAGCGTTACATCCGAATGAACTTTGGACCTATTTTAAACATATGCCACTCGCCACATATTAACGGGTGTGCATACTGAATCTGATTAGATCTGTGAAACTATAACTCCAGTAAGAATGGTTTGTGATACTTAGAAATGTGTGAAATGAGCGCGTGGATTGGAACACCCCCATTTGAGATATGGATGCATGGTTTTTAATGAAAACGTTTTCTCTCTTTTCTTTTTTAAATTATTTTGGATAAATTGCAGCATTGTTAGGTCGAGATATAATGAGATTGTATAACAACAAAGACCTGTGATATGTTCTTTGTGTTTTTATGAAAAAACAATATGTGTTTTGTTTCTTTGTATTATGTTTTATCTTAGATACATTGAGTGGAAACAAAAGTGGAAGGATTATCTATGTTTGTCCTGAAGAAGCTGGATGTATCCATTTAGTCCCACCAAAACGCGTCAACGCAATAAACTCTGTTAAATTTGAATCCGGACAAGAAGTGTAGAGGCCACATTTTATTGTCCCTTGTCTTGTTCATAGTCTTTTCAAATTAACCTTGTAAAGGCATCATTTCGTTGCCTTATTCTTGCTCCTTCCAGGTGGTGTTAGTTTGCTGCTGTAATAATGATGATATGTTGTGTAGGTACTATGTATTTTAATTGTGTTTTTTAAATGCTGTGGGAACTTCGGTACCTTTTATTTTGTATTCACATATGATGATTTGAAATTGTGATTTTTTAATATATTCAGCTTTTTTAATAAAGAAGAGTTTTGTAATATGATTAACTATATCCCTACTGGAATTGTTCCAAGTGTGTGAGTGTGGACTGTGTGCCATGATATTTGATGTATAAGAAAGTGTTCTAGTCCAAAGGGAAAAATATTTTTTAACTTAATTGGTCTTAAGTTAAACTTAAGAACATAACTTAAACTTAGGACCAAAACATTTTCTCAGTTAAACTTGAGTTTTGGTCTTAAGTTAAAGTTAAGACCAAAACCTTGTCTCAGTTAAACCTAAGTTTTGGTCTTAAGTTAAACTTAAGGCCAAAACTTAAACTTAAGACCAAAATGTTGTCCTAGTTAAACCTAAGTTTTGGACTTAGGACCAAAACTTATGTTTAACTCAGACAAAATCCTAAATGTACTACTCCCAAGTGTGCTTTATACCGAAAGTCGTAAAGTTAGGAATTTGTCCCAGATTACTTTTGTGAATCGGGCCCACAGACATTTGAAATCAACGTGCTTTCTCAACAAATGGTCACATATGAATATTAGACTACACAATATGTCCTTATTCCCATTGTCAAACAATAATTCCAATATCAACAATCACTGAGTCTGGAGAACAAAAGATATTATTACAAATGATCCCAAGCGGCAATGCATCTTATTAAAATGTACACATCAAAAGCAATGTTATTCGTTTCTCAAGAGATCTCTAGCTATCTAATGAAATGTCACTTACACAATACTATTTTTCTGTGTAGAATAATATTAAATACTTTTCCATCATGGAAAGGGTATTTTGTATTAAAATGAACCATCATTTACTTTCATTCACTATTTAATCCAATCTCTGCAGAGTACCGCTACCCAAAAGTCTGCAGAGTGGCAAAAAAAACTTTGCAGACGTATGCGGAGTTCTGTGGGTGGGTGGAGTTTGCCGGAGCACATGTTCGAGTTCCAAATCACACACAAACGACACCACGCGGTTCACATGGGCACAGTCATCTTGTTTTCTACTATGTTTATTGTGCTGGGCCTCTTTTCCAATCCCCCTGTAATCCTTTTAATCTCCTGCTCTACAAATTTATCTGCCCCTCATTTTTATTTATTGTATTGGCGTGTGATTATGTGTCTGTGTATTTTACTTTTTTTTTAAACAACATTGGATTTTTCATGGCTTTTTGTATTTTCTTTATTGTTCTCCCTTCTGCCTTATTTATTTTTTTCTTTCTTTCCTTTTCCAGTTTCTTTTCGAATCTTTACCCCACCTAGTGCCATGACAGAGTAGGGTCGCCTACCTTGAGGGCAGCGTTGCCTCCCTGGTGTGCAGCCTCTGCGTTCTTCAGTGAAGGGGAGGTGGCAGCACTAGTTTTTTTTTGCAGTGCCACCACCCCTCCATGCTGGCAGCAAACCTGGCAGTGGATATCCCCTGAGGGAGTGTTGGCTCCACTGGGGGAGGGTGTGTGTGACGTACATGCAGTGCACTAGTCAGGTTCAGCGCACCACCCAGCAGTTGACGCACCGCTGGGTGCATATCTTGACTGAGAGCAGGACCTGCATGACCTGCTCAGTGTCGAGATTCTGGGGCTAGGTGAATATAAATTATTTGTTGTGCTTCTACTATGCTAAAAAAGAATTTCGGAATGGCAGCTCACACTCAGAGGTAAGTTACGTTTAGTTTACGTTAAGAATATTATTATTATGTGATCCAGTTTCTGATAGGCAGGTGTTCAGCACTAACTAATCTCACTCATCATTGGCGCTCACTATGGCTGATGAATTAGGAAGCCATTGCAGACTCTTCTGTCCTCCTGTCACTATTGTGAATCAGTGATATCAGTGAGTTAGTGTTTTCTGTGACTTTTTTATGTAACTCGTAGAGTTCTAAGCATTTTCAAAGCGATGTGTAGCATGCATCTATGCATTTAAAAAAAAGGAAGCCTGAGATGGTCCATCAAGGGAGTGGAGAAAGGAAAATAGAATCAAAGATCATTCACTACAATGCATTTGTTTCAAATGTGTTTTTTTAGGATATTTAGAATAGAGATTTTAGGATTATCATGGGCAACTCAACAATAGTCGATAGACTCAACACTAGTACTATAGGCGATCTGTTTTAGAGAAGTACTATGTGACTGCGTTTGCCTGTCATGCTAATTTTGTGGAGATTAACAGAATCATTAATCAGTTTTATTATCTTCTTACTTTCTTACATCAGCACCCAAGGGCAAGAAGAGGGAAGTTGCGGAGATTGGTTTGGAAGTAGTGGGTCAGTAGGAGCTGCTGACTATCCGCGCCACTACCAAGGGCTCTGCGAACCCCAGTAAGTGCTATTATTTAATATCATTTCCCTAATGTTGGGTTTTATGATTGTAGTGGGCTTATGGTAGAATCGTGGGGTATTGAAATGTTGGTGTTGGGTCCCGGGATGGGAGTTGCTGCCTAGAGGTTGGTGTTGATGGCGAGAAATAAGTTGCTCTGACACCGTTACCTGCTGTCTTCCTTTCACAAGGCAATGAGCTTGGGATACGAACCCACTTGTGCAAAGCACTATTTTTTATACTGTCTGCGTTTTATACAACACTCTATTCAAATTTTTTTCATTCCCGTTATCCCTGCAATAGCTGACTTTTCTAGTTCACTTATCTTCTGCTTTGTTGGTAATAATCTTTCCCTCTCTCCTATTTATCTTGCGGTATATCGGAGGTGCAAAATAAAATAAATAAATAAATGCTTGTAATATTATATAAGCACTGTTCATCAAAATCATATTCTTAATATATATACTACAATGATCCTCAAGTATATTATTAAACTGATATCTCATTCACCCATGCAAGTCTATTGGAAAGTCACACTGGCTGGTCGCACAAAATGGCTGGCAGCCAGTGCCACACGGCCAAACAACAACACTGAGCAAGGAGGCGTGTGGAACAAAGAAGACATGCAGCCCTATGGCAAAAGCACACTGGCCGGCTACAGAAAATAGCCGCTAG